>NC_140197.1:5602557-6802557 GCF_965226575.1 Pagrus pagrus
TTTCTCTCTCTCTTCCTCTGTGTGTCTCTGTTCCTCTGTGTGTCTATGTCTCTCTCTCTCTTTCTCGTCCTCTGTGTCTCTCTTCCAGCATTCTCACATAGCCTCCAGCCTCTCTCTTCGTAGGGCCATCAAATTCTTCACTGTTCCGGATGGTCTGAAAACACTTCACCAGATCATTCTTGTGCTCATAGACTGTGATGACTGCACGACTGTTGAAGTTCCAACGTGTTGACGATGCACTTGGAAGTCTAGCACTGCAGTTCTCTTGCTCGATTTTGAGAAAAAAGATGCAAATCCCCCAATGTCAGTAAAAAAGTGACTGATCTGAGGGATGTGGGAGGTTGCCTGCTGCATTACCAGGTTTAACTGATGGGCATAACAGTGAATGTAGTGAGCGTTTGCATAGATGTCCTGTACCTTTCGCTGCACTCCTCCAGTGGCACCCCTCATTACCGCTGCCCCGCCTGGGCGATCGACTTTTTTTCTTGTCCCTCGGGAAGGATGCTGTGCAGCCTCTCCAATAAGGCACCGGCTATTGAATCCGCACAGCTGTTGGGTAGCTTGATGAATTCATAGAAGCGCTCCTGTATATTGTTGCGTCCATCCATGTATCGTAGCACCAGGACTAGCTGACAGTGTGTGGAGATGTCAGTAGTCTCATCAGCTTGGATAGCTAAAAACTCTGCTGTCTTCACTTCGTCTAAGATCTGTTCTCTCAGAACTGCTAGCATACAGTCCAGGAGCTCTTTCTGAACTGTCTTCGAGGTGCCTTTAAATACGGTCGCATTTTCAAGGTGCTCCCTCAGGTCCCGATCAATGGATGCCATTAAGTCGACTAAACCTCTGAATATTCCGGCGTTACCTGAGGAATCCCTTTCATCATGTCCCCGTATTGCCAGTTCAAAAGCACCACAAAATTTGACACAATTGATGATCTTAGATAATATATTACGGTTTTTATCTACCTCTTCATTGTGCCTTCTTACAGCAATGCGGTGCCTGTCATCTAGCTGCGTTGCTATGCTAATCTTTCCGAACACAGCTAGCTTTACGCAGTTCTCCATGTGAACTTTGGATCTCTCATGCTTCTTGATCCGTTCGGAGAGGTGCTTTAAGTCAGTTAGTCCAGTCTTTGTCCAAGTCGAATCACATTTGTCGCTTCTGAAGAGGATACAGGGGAAACAGAAAAGTGCATTGGCTGCTCCACAACCTGCGAGCCACGTCTTACGGTCGAACCAGCTCCGACAAAAACTCCGTTTGTACACCTTATCTTTCTCCTTGGTTTGCTGGGAAATGTTGATTTCCGGCTTGTCGGGTCCCAGCTCCTTAACCAGAAGTTTTTCCTCCGTCGTCCGTCTCGCAAAAGGGTACATAAATAATGATTTCACCGAATTTGGTGAAAGCTGCTCTTGAACTCCAGTTGTCACTCCCATCGCCATCGACATCATCTCTTCCTCCTCGCCGTATTTTTTTCCCTCCGGACAGAGTCTGGGAGTCGCACTACGAAAAAAACGTTCGCTGGCTCCTCACGTAGCTGTAGCAATCCTAAACGTTCGCGCATTTTACGTAGCAGTTGGGGCTACATTTCCAGAGCCCCACAGGCGTTAAATTTGGCAGCGTTGATAGGCCAATTATTCATCATTTTCCCCTAGCAACCATAACTGGATTGGCTATTTAGCTGCAAGTCAGGGGCGCTTTGCCGAGCGCCCCATGAGAGAATGAGACACTGTTTGTCAGTGGAAATTCACTGTTTAATGAGTGTCAGTCGGTGGAAATGCTGTTTAAATGATTTTTAAATGATTTAAATTGCATGTAGGCACACACACACACACTATTAAGTAAAACTGAAATTGATTTTTTTTTAAAATGCAAAAAATATTTTTCCCCTCTACAGCTGGTGGGGCGGAGCCCCAGCGCCCCCTATGGGCCAGCCGCCTCTGGTGGACAGTCAGCCCTAAAAATCTGATTTGAGAAGAAATCTGATTTGAATCAGATTCGCCTGCAGTCTGAACGCGGCCTTAATGGCGCAGAGCAGAGACTGCGGGACTGTGTGTGTCGTCTCGGTATCGTTTTAACCCTGAAGAATTTAACTTTTTGTTGGAAATCACGCTGGGAGTGTGTGTGAAATACTCTCCAGCGCAGTGGAGTGTTTTATTAGAGAAGAAGGAAGTTCAGCTGAGTTAGCTAGCCAGAGCTTGTGCTAAGCTAACTACACAGTCACCATCGTCAGGAGGAGACGGTGGAACAGAGAACGCCCGCACGGACGGGACGAGGACTGCCGGGTCGTCACGGACGGGACGAGGACTGCCGAGTCGTCAAGGAGCAGTGTCGCCGGGTCGTCACGGACGGACGAGTGCTGGGTCGCGGAGCAGTGGCGCCGAGGACGGACGGACGGACAGGCGGGAAACGTGGTTCGGCATCCGCAGCTTGGTTCAGCTGGTTTCTCAAACACACAGAGGTACTCACAGTCACTACAGAAAACCATCATGAGCTCCAACTAAGCGCGCCAACGAACAAAGCAAGAGTGCACTCACGTTGAACAGTTAAGACTAAACCAGAATATATTTACCCGGGGTTTGTTTTTTTTCTCCTTTCTCTCTTTCCAAAACAAGAGGTTTGAATGTGTGGTTTCTCTCCTGCATATTTCAATACATTGTTAAAACCTGATATCCTGTGTTGTGTCATTGAATGGTGTTTATTATTTAAATTAATGAGTAAGTATAACAGTGAGTGAGATATATATATATATAGGGGAGACTGAGGACAGTTGCAACAAGGGACAGTTGCAACAAGCCTTATTTCTCCAATCAGAAACATGCTAGAGTGATGACACTCACACTGCACATGCTCAGTTAGACCCTCTGCCCACCAAGAAGAGAGAGGCCATATAGAGCATCTGGTCCTGCTTCTATCAAGACAAAGTTGTTTTGGAGGTATGAAAGTAGCTTTTTTCATGAGCTGTATTTTTGTCATACTGTCCTGATCTTATGTATGAATTAATCCAAACCTACCTAGTTTGAATCACTGTTTTGTTGACTATTAAATGACATGGTTTACATGTGTCAATGTCAATGTGGCTAGCTAGCACATGGTGTTTTGTCATGACTGATACCATGGGGACGGTTGCAACTGTTGCAACTGTCCCCCTGCTAATTAGGCTAGTCATATCAAAACAGACCACACAACCGTATTTTTGAAGATTTCTAGTTCAAAATAGGCACAATTAATATATTTCATTGCTCATGATGAACAGAACAGGCAATCATAATGATAGCTGGTGAAATTGTTCACAAGGCAGCAGATTTGTTGGGGAGAGGCGAGTGTTGCTCTCTCTTTTTTTTTAAACATTTGTGTGCCTTTAAGAAAACTTAAAGTCAAAGTTTATATTCACTGGAGTTTTAAAACAATGTGAATTTTGTTCACTAAAGCAGTTCACTGCTTGTTCACATGTTTAATAAATGTTTTTTGTATTGCAAATTGTTCCATTCTTTTTGTCCCAAAATGAAATATTGAGTTTTTATAGCTTCGGTGACATCTGCACATTGACTCAAGGTTGGCCTATGTTTTGCACAAAACAAAACTTATTAAATACCTTTATATTGTATTCTGTGCTTATTTAGACAAAAAGCAGAAGATAATTAGTGAATTTTAATGTTTTTTTTTTATATGTTGCAACCGTCCCTGATCCGTGTTGCAACTGTCCCCAGGTTTGGGGTCAGTTGCAACGTCTGAATTCCTCTATTCAAATAAATATTGTGATTGATATGTTATATGTAGCCATCTTTAAATGGTATGGGCATTTAGCAGACAGATGTAGGTTTAATATGTAAAGATTTGGTTAGCCTAGTCCAAATAGTCTCTGAGTAACTGAGAGTAATGTAAAAAGTGTTGCAACTGTCCCCAGTCTCCCCTATATATATATACATATACATTACCCACGGTTATTATTTTTTGAGATGTATCTTTTGCCACACTATATAGCATAAGGGTTTTAATACACGAGCCGGTGGTAAAAGGGTTACATAAGGATTTATCTAAAATTACAATTGAGTCTGTTGAGATGCCTCAAGTGTCATCTACAAGATTCCTGGGAATTATTGTTGATGAAGATTTGAGTTGGAGAGAACAAACTGACTGGGTTAGCAGAAAAATAAATAAATCTATTGGTATAATAAGGAGGGTCAGTCATCTTGTCACCACACACGGTCTTCTTACTCTTTATTACAGTTTAATTTATCCCTATCTTTCATATTGTAATATAGTTTGGGCGAGTACTTTTCCTACTACTCTCTACAAAATCTTGGTCCTCCAGAAACGTTTTGTTAGAATTGCAACTCAATCAGAGTCACTCATCTCATCTGCTCCTCTATTTCAAAAACTACTAATTCTTACTATTTACGATATCAATATTTCTCAAATATGTGTTTTTATTTATTAAGATACATTCAAGTGAAGGGAATATTCCTGAGCATTTCAAGACTTACTTTAAAACAAATTCACAGGTCCATTCTTATTCAACTCGTCAATCTTCAGATCTTCATCCTCCTAAATTTCTTACTTGCAGAGGTCAATTTTCAATAAGATTTAGGGGTACCAAATTATGGAATGGCTTTTCCCATCTGGCAAAAAACTGTTCCTCTATAAAATGCTACAAAAGAAACTTAAAAGATCATTTAACTGATGTTTTGTAATTGCTTTTTTTCATTGTATTGTTGTCCATGTCTCCATGTTTTACTTTGATTCACACATGCTCTAGGAATTAATAAATTATGTGTATAAACCAATATTCCCTTCACATACACACACACCACTCATACACTTACACACTCACATTCTCTGCTTTTATACTAACATTATTATGTTATTATATATAATTTGTTACTATTAGCTTGTTACCACTTTAATGTAGTCATATGATTTTTTGTATGTTAATTTTGTGTTTCCTTATAACTGTGAAATTTTAACATTATTTAGGTGAAGGCTTCAAATAAGCCCACTGGGTTTTCTGCCTCTCCCTGCACTGTATGTTATTTTGTATTCTTCGCCATTCTTTGTGTATTTTTCTTTTTTTAACTGTGCAAATAAATAAATAAAAAATAAATTAAATTAAAAAAAAGACTGCTGTTGAATTGCATAAAAACACACTGAAACAAAATAGGTAATTTTGGGAATGAGAAGTGATTTTTTCTTCAAATGTTCTTCTCAAAATCTTCTGTAAAAGTATTTATTTTCTCAGTATACTGTGGCACTTTGAATTCTTTGACATTCAGCATGCTTTGGAAAATTACTATACTGAGAGCTGCAGAAAGCAGCTCTCTACTCACAGTAAACCTAGGGCTGTGTCATCTTCCACATATACTTTTGTACTGGTTTGTCAAAGTATAATGAACCAATGCAAATAGGGCGGGGGATGAGGCAGGTCAACAAGGGTCCCTAAAAGATTCATCTGGCCGTAATTATCATCTGTGCTTCACCAGTGTGGATGGACTAGGAAGCAGAGGTGGCTTTAAATTCAACCACTTCATCGTTATAACAAAATGGAAATGAAGTCTTTGTTATGTTTGGAATACAACAATTGTGATTCCTAACATAAAGGCCCTTTAAAGTCAAATGTGCTTCAGTTAAAACCAATGTCATCATTTATTGTAGCAGTGAGCAATGCAGACACACATCTGCTGGTGTAATTGTTATTCATAGTGCATCAGTGGAATTAATTGGGCATATCAAGAGTGATACTTAAATAGTAAGTAGTTAAACATGTTCACCTTGTGACAGCAGCCTTCTGAAGCTGCTGGCCACACCTCTAATATCAGTGCAGTCACTCAAACAGCAGATGCTCCCAGTATAGACGCACCAAAACTGGTTTTGTAAGGTTGATACTGAAAGTTTAAACATGGTTTGTTTTCTGTCCTTAAGGAGGTTATTAATTAATAGAATTGTAACCAAGAAACATAGTTATTAGGACACATTACAGTGTAACAGTACACTCATCAGTGCCTTCTGGTAGACAAACTGTTTTATAGTGACACATTTTCTAAATGGTCCCCAACCTTTACAAACTGACATTTGTTACCCATCAGTTGATATGTACAGAAGATACATTTGGGATGACCCCATATTGGCTCATATTAAAGACCCGCCTTATTTAATGGAATAACCTAGCCTGTCAGAACAACTGTATTTTAAGAGTAAACTGGGGCCTGTTTCAGAAAGCAGGTTTAACAAACAAAAGTTTAATCCTGAACTCTGAGCCGACTAAGTCTGAGATGGGAAACTCAAATCAGAATTAGTTCAATGGATGTTGCACTGGTGGAATCTCACTGTGTATCAGGCCGTAGTCTTCATGACATTTTAAATGTTTGTTCAGCTTTAATCTGACAGGGACAAAACAAAGGGTCCAGCAAATTACGATAAAAAAATATAGTCGATCTAAAATTTTATAGATTAAACAGTGATACAATCCAGTCCGGTAATACTATGGTTGGTGATTTGCAGGTAAAAATACAGTACATTTAACATTTCTAGACATCCATTTGGATCTTGGCGCAACAGCATTTAGTGGCTTTGTCAGCTTCTTCAACAAATGTGGTAGATTAAAACAGTTAGTGAAATATAAATACTAATAAAGTCTCTTACAGGAATTATGTTCAGTAAGTCCAATCACATCATGTCCGTTTGAGAAATTATTCATTGATCCTACGTAACTACAGCGCCTCAATGATTTTTACAATTCAAACTGAGATTACACTTTAAATGCAATAAAAAAGTTCACGGAACTGGTCCAACAAATTCCCAGCTGTCTCGTGTGCGCACACAAGAGTATATTTGAATGAGGTCAAAAAAACTCTGTTCAAAGAAATGAAGGATGGTGCAACAAGAGACGACTTTATATCGTCCTAATTAATAAACAAAAATCCAACCAGGTTTTTGATTCTAACGTCTCGTAAACCTGTTCAATAACGTGCTTCAATATCCGCTTTGATCAAGTCTGCATCAATGAGGAAATACAACTGTGTCTGGATCTGTAAGAGGGAGGAGACAGAGAGAAACTGTTTTTGAAGAAAACCTGCGAGTGAGCAGGTTAGGACACTGAATTTAAGTTATCTCGCTCTCTGGAAGTGAAAAGCCAGAGTTTCAGTCATCTAAGGGTTAAAATCAGTTTCAGTAAACCCACTTTCTAACAGGGCACTGTTCACCAAGATGTCCCTAAACAATGTTTAAATGGAAAACTGCATTGAAAAGCAACCACTTGTCAGAGTTTCATGTAACCCACTGGGACTTTGTGAAATATAAAACCAGACAGTTGAATGTGCTCTGAAAATGAACACACTTTGTTTTCCCAATTTATTATTTTATTGTCATAGTTGTTTGCTTTAATAACATTTGAACACGCTCAAGCACAATGCCAGAACGCCACATGAGAAACCAAAAAGTGGGTAAAAGCAAAGGGAGACATGTACTCCCAAGAAAACATTTTGGTTTCAACTGGTTAAGTTCATTCAAACAATTTCTTTTGCAATTTACTTGTGAAAATCATTTTCTATATCCCAAGCAAAACCCTGGTCCACATCTGTTTACAGATATAACTTCTGCCATTTGTCATTGTCATTTATGAAAGCAACAACAAAAAAATATCTGGAAGAAAAAAATCATGTAATGATGAGTAGACCAGAGTAGGGAGAAGGGAGAGGTGGAGGGAGGGAGGGCTAACCCAGAAATGGCATAGCTGAGCTCTCAATATGAGAAAGCTGACTCGTGTGGACTTCTTGGTTTGTCATTTGCTTAAAAACAGGTTTTCTTTTTCACATGAGTTTTTTCTGAAGCTGATCTTCGGCACGCAGAAGGGGGCGTGACATGGAGGTGCCGTCGCCGCTGACAACAGTGTGGGCGGGTTATGACTGAGCTCCACCCGCTCCTTCTCACCAGGACTCTCAGGCAGCTTTGTGGTCTTCAGTCCCGCTCAGCAACCAGCTTCAGCACCTTACCGATGGCAATGGTCTTACCTGAGACAGGTAAACAGAAAAACAACCATTAGATTTCAGTCTCAACCTCAAAACAACTGATGCTTAACTAGGGATGGCTTTTACTAGGATTAAATGGAATTCGAATCAGTGTAACATCCATGTGTCCAATCCAAGTATCAAGTCTCTTATCAAATCTTCTGAGGATCTACATTTCTAAGTACTTGAAAAATCATTCCAACTTGAAGCTTCAGTTTTTGTTGGTCAAGAAGGTTGAAACAATAGTTTTTTAAACTACGGTTTGTTTTGTAGTTCCGACCCCAAAAAATATTTGAAATGCTAATTTAATGTATCCGACATTAAATACAGCTGTACCCTCTTGCAATTCACCAGCTACTGACTGCTAATACCGATACCAATCATATGACCAAGCTAATAAACTTCAATGGGAAACTGAATATACTCAGACAGAAATATCACTAGGATTGTGTCTTCATCTCATCCTTCCATCTTATCAGCCCAGTTGATATCAATAATCTTCCAGGTTCATTTTCATTATTTAAGTCGTGGGTTTAATTTAAAATCATCATTTCATTCCATTCATCATCACAGGATTTGAATTAGTTTATATTTTGAATATAACTTTTTAGAGCAGCAACCGTAAAGTTAACAGTACACACACAATAATATCTCACTGTTCATTAAAATTCACTCTTAATTTAACAAGCTCACTCTGGTTGTGTAAAACAACTGTGGACAAAGCAGGTTGAAATATCACTGTTCTACTTTTTACTTGAGTTGCTGTCAACACTGTGCTGCTCCTTGATGATGGTGGGGTGGGAGGGCTCATTCAAACATACACAGGAGAGGACAGAGAAGGTAGCACAACCCTGAATGTCAGCAAAAGTTGGTAGCGAACTCTCACCATAGTTTGGTTTTGTCTTTTCATTCCGTTACGGTGCTGTACCTACATGCACTAATGGTAGGAAAACCCTGAATAGTGCATGGTGTGAGTGGTTGGCTCACAGACAAACTACCTAGTGTTTGCTGCTGTCAACCACAGTACAGCAAAACTAAGTTAACAGTCACGTAACCTGTGATGTCATGTGAGGTCTTTGCGACAGGTCCTGACTGAGTGGAGTTTTTGACTATGAGGTTCACTTGTGTGAGAATAAATTCAGTGCAAGGAAAAGGTGAAAAAAAGGGATAAAGACAAAAAAAGTGGGTTGTTTGCATCCTGTTCTGTTTGAATCGGACAGACACCAGCTTCAGAGAGAACCAGAGAACAGACAAACCCTTCACTGTAGTTATTATTAATAATTTGTTTTAACCTTAATTATCTGCAGCTCAATTAATCTGCTGCCTATTTTTTCAGCAACAGTCAGCTAAAAATAGCATAATAAATCTGAGCATATTTTGCTGAGTGGGAACCAGATCCAGTACTGTATTTTTTGGAGAATACATTTCTTTTTACATTTATCTATGCATTTATGTATATCATATCTACACTATGATTATTGAGCAGATTGGGCACAAAGATTTTCTTTGGAATTAACTTCTTGCACTTCTTAATTGATAATAAATAATAATCATAATAATAATAATAATAATTAAAACTGCAAGCAGTGATGAACGGGCCCTGGCAGTCCCACACGCGTCGGGGCATGCTGCTGTCAGGGCTTGTACATGTAACAACTTCTGTTGAGGAATCAAAAGTGAAGGCAGCTCAAGTTATTTCGTCATTTAGCAATGAAAGCGCCACCTATTTGCCGATTTGCACCATCATCGGGCCATGGAACACAATTAGCAAAAGTTTTGTGTTAATCGGACTGTATTTCGTCAAGATACACAAGACTGTCTGTTTGACCACAATGTGCAGGAAATTGTAGTTCGATATTTTGGGCGTTTTTCGGACTATCAAAATCAAGAGTGTCCACAGATGCTGTGTGCAAAGTTTCGTGCAAATCGGTGAAATTGCCTTGGACGAGTTCGAAAAAGTAGGTTTGCGACATTTTGCAATTGGAAATTTAGCGCAAAAGTGGGCGTGGCCTACATCAGACAATTCAGCTGAATTCAGGGAACACGTAGATATAAGGTTTAAAACTGTGCGACATATGTGGGAGTTATTAACTAAACACGTTTTTGTCTTGATAATAGCACCACTTGCTGGTCATTTTTGGTGTGTGAGTTACAGGGGCCAGTCTATACCACCCCTATGAATTTCGTTTACATAATTGTTATGGTGTGGGCACAGTGCCAAATCTAAAATTAGACTGCCACCAGAGCGCCACTTAGTGTCGGATCGGTAACACCTTCTTCAGCTATCTTCAGGAGGGCATTGGCAATGAGTGTACCAAGTTTTGCGTTATTCCGACCAACCGATGTCGAGATATAAAATACTTGAATTTAAAGAGCGCCATCTAGTGGTCATCTGTCAAAATTTAGCACACAGCCTTAGGGGCTTATGGGGAAGTAGTAACCTGAGTTTCATGTCATTCGGACACACCAATGTGGAGATATGCAACATTTCCTGTTTTGAGCCAAATCTACAGGAAGTTGTTATTTAATAACTTGATTATTCTTTGGAATATCAAAATTCTTTTAATAAGTTTTTGTCAGGAGAGTCCACAGGTGCTGTGTGCAAAGTTTGGTGCATATCGGTGAAATTACCTGGGAGGGGTTCAAAAAAGTAGGTTTGCGACATTTCGCGAGTTTGCAAAAGAAAACGGTAGGCGGAAATGGGCGTGGCCTATATAATGAGATTGAACACAATTCAGGGAACGTGTGGAGATAAGGTTTTTGAATGTGCGACAAAGTATATGGGAGTTATAAGCCAAAACGCACTTTCCTTTATTATAGCGGCACCTAGTGGTGGGCGTTCACGACAACCATAGATTATACATTTTTTCCCAGATACAACGTCTTTGCAAAGTTTCTTGAGTTTTGGGGCATGTTCAGGGCTCCAAAAAGCCGCCTAATGCGCTGATGAATAATAATTAAAACTGCAAGCAGCAATGAACGGGCCCTCGCCACACGTACGTTGGGCCTTGGCGCCGTCGGAGGGCAGACACAGAGGGCAAGTTTGCCTGTGTCCACTATGTGGCCCTAGAGCTCACCCATCAATTATATGTCATGTTGTAGTGTATGATTTGAAGAAAACAACCTGTGAATGTCATGTAAATTGGATGATGTTTGTCGTCACAGCACATAGCGATATAAATGACGTCTGATTTGATATGAGGCTGACTTCCTGTGTCCAGTCTGTGCTGCCATGGAAAGGTTCCTACCTAAATAGGTGCATGTGACCCAAAACACAACATAGCCACCTAGAAGACAGTTTGTGTCCAACACACACCATACATTGACGTGGCTCTTACAATGGTCAAGCATTGAAAAATTGGACCGTCATGCCCACCAGGAACAATGTAGGTGAAAGCTTTTGACAACTTTTCATCATCAAAGTATGAGGATCAGACTCAATGACTGAAGTTTGTGCCGTTAAATCTGTAGGACAAGTTAAAGACAGTACGAGTCACAGAAATGGGTGAAAATGGCAGCAAAATCTCAACTCTGAACCAAAATGGCAGACTTTTCTTTGGACTGAGATTATGGGTCCGAGAGGGTTTTTTGTGCGTCTGGTCATGACAGATTTGCATACCAAATTTCGTTCATGTACGTGCATGTAGGAGGTGGGGCTTCAAGTTCGAAATATTCCAGGGGGCGCTATAGAGCACTTAACACAGTATTGATGCATAGACCTATTCACGACCAGCCCCTCTACATGTGTAACCAATTTGGTGAAGATGGGAAATTGTATGTTGAAGTTATAAGGACTTCCTGCTTATGGCGAAGGATCGAAATTAACCGCACTGTCACGGCCACCAGGAATAACGTAGGCGAAAGCTTTTTACAACTTTTCATCATTAAGGCATGAGGATGATACTTAGTGACTGGGAAGTCTGTGGCGTGAAATCTTTTGGTTTTTTGTGAGTCTCGTCATGGTACATAAGCATATTGAATTTCGTTAATGTATGTGCATGTA
The DNA here is from genome assembly GCF_965226575.1 of Pagrus pagrus. Taxonomy (NCBI): domain Eukaryota; kingdom Metazoa; phylum Chordata; class Actinopteri; order Spariformes; family Sparidae; genus Pagrus; species Pagrus pagrus. Next base: position 5,614,561 of record NC_140197.1, read on the forward strand.
GGAGGCGGTGCTTGAAGTTTGAAATATTCCAGGGGGCGCTATGGAGCCTTTTCTTAACTTAAAAGGCCCAGACCCATATCAATTATCAATGTGGGTGACTTGTGATGCATGTGCAAAATTTGGTGTGTGTAGGTGTTTGTCTGTTTGTACGAAATGGGAAAAGCCATTAGGGGGCGCTACTGAGCTGTTGTGCCATGCCTGAGGCCAGTGATGGTATCGAATTCACGTACTGATGGGTTAAAAGCAATGTGCCAAATCTGGTGAGTCTGAAACCATCCTAAAGTCCCGAAAACAGTATCAGAAAAATAAAAATCGCCGCACGCCATTGAAGATGGCCGACTTCCTGTTGCAGTAAAAATTCTGACAAAAATAACTACTGGCTAAATCGATGAGAACTATGACTCCAGCGAATTTCATGACGATCCAAGAACTTTTTTGATCACATGACTCGACGTTAGGTGGCGCTATGGAGTCCCCTGGCCACACCCACCCCCAATCATTTTGAATTCTAACAACAGCACACCATAGTTAGTAGTTGTAGCAGCAGTGTTGTCCGTTACTGAAATCCAACACTAATCTATGTTTGCCAAGAGAGAGAAGAGATCCTCTAATATCACATAGTTCTAGATTTCCATCCAACCAGATGAACATATTGTTCAACCAGTGGTTAAATTTAACCCCAGTGTCTGTAGAAGCCCTAGTGTACCTTCGTCCCGTAAGGTAAACCGTCCCATCTGAGGAAAGTCTTTGAAGGTTTCGAGGCAAATGGTTCCTGCCGTGCGCAGACGGGCGATGCAGACCTGGTCCTGTTTGACAAATCGTGGTCGTGTCTTACTCTTCTCTCCTGACTTCTTGTCTACCAGACAGATTAAGGCCTGCAGGCGGAGCACGGAGTAACAGAATATTAGCACATACACAGGTACAACACAATCATCCAAAACATCCACCCGTTACTCCATCTGTTAAACCAAAAGCGTTAAAATAGAGAGCATCACACTACGATTGGTCAAATGTCTTCTAGCAAACATTTCCATTCTTCAACAAGACATTATCACTGAACAGTTCCAATCTGTGACTGTGTGTCTGTTTGTAGAAGCTTCATCATAACAGGTGAGCAGTAAAGTTAGAGTTTTACCGTAATTTGCACTTCTTCAATGCAGGTGTGAATGTGAAGGACTGCGTTGTAACCTGGACAGATGATGGATTTGTGTTCAATGATGACAATCTGTGAGGGAAAGAGTTTCAGTTACATATTATGAGAACATCTAAACACAACAGACATTTTTCCACTTATGAGCATCATCCCACTGCATCAGATGATTTCCCCTCTATTGTGTTAAACGCCGAGTTGGCAAGTACAATTGAGCTGCTGCATGTGTGACACTGACCTGGGCATCGAAAGTGCGCCCCGAGTGGCACAGGTTCTCAGCATTACACAGGATAAAGCCGGGCAAGATCTCCTCCTCCTCAATGCCCTTCAGCCGCAGCTTGAGGTTCTCACCTGGCCCAGCATCGTCCGTCTCCACATCATCTGATAGGAGACTCAACACCTCCACCACATGCTGCATTGGGAGAGACGAAAAGTAGAGAAAGTTGGAACAAGACAAGGACAGAGAGAGGGGCAAGGACAAAGATATATGTAGTTGAAAAATGTTTGTCAGTGTAAAATAGAAACAAAACCACTAGAGACTGAGCAGAAGCGTGACAAGTATTTCTCAATGACTGTGACAAGACTTGCTTGGGCTTAAAACAGGTGCACCGAATAATTGATCAATTGCCAACTATAATGATAATCGATATGATGATAATGCGAGGATTTACCACTTTTCTTTGTCATTTATGACAGCAAATGAAGAAGGGTTTTGGACTGTTGGTTGGACAAAAGAAGCAATTTGAAGAAATTATTTTGGTCTCTGGGAAATTGTAATGAGCAGGTTTCGCAGTTTTTGACATTTACTTGTGCTATTTAAAAACAAAAGTAAAAGTGATGTGTAGGACAACATAAAGGCATCTTGTTGACTATGGTTGTGAGTAATTTAATTTACATAGTTTTATGTATTTTGTCATATGACTCTGGGAATGACTGGTATATCCTATTATTTCTCTATGTTGTACATTGTATGTGTGATAAAAATAAAGATTCTTATTCTTCTTGTATCTGTAGTTCATTACACCAGCCATGAGAAAGTATTTTGCAGATTGACTTAATGACACAAATGACATGACAGAACTTACATATTCTAAATAGTTTGTTTTAATTTAATATAAAGGTAGCCAATGGCATTTTAATTTTTGCACGTACACCATTTATAACCAAGAAATATCAGCGTTAACTTTTAGTTGAGCTCTAATTCCTCGTCTTTCGTGGTTCCAGCTGACAGAAGAAAAGGCTTGTGGGATATCTTACCCTGTTTGGCATCATCACCAGCTGCTGTGCTTTACTGATTGAGCCTGACTCCAGTTTGCCCAGAATCACAGTGCCCATGTCCTGATGAGACAGATTAACAGAGTGTTACAGAGCAGGTGAGAGAAGAACAATGTGATTGTATCGACCAATCCAAGACAGGATTCATCCTTGGTTTATTGTAGAGGGCAGCCATCTGGGACACCCAATTTATGTTTTGAGTATATACAAAGTGTTTTATCTTCATGTCTGTCAAGTACAAGAGATGACTCAGGCAACCACACATAAACCAAGCTGTTCAGAAGGTGTATGTTAGATAAATGGTCAGTTCAGAAAGAAGATTTTTTACAAAACTTGGATATCTGATATTAAAATTCTGGATAACAGCATTTACTTGACATTAAACTATCACAATCCCTCAACTCTGAACACAGTTCACAATCTAGCATCAAAACACCAACAGTGAACTGACTCAGGGAGTCAATCTTTAACAATAGGGCAGTAAATTAGCTAATTTTAGAAGCTAACCGTGCCTACTGATAACGGTAATTTGTTTCTGTGCAGATTCCAACAAATGACTGACACACCAGTGGGTGGATTCAGCCCCCGTCACCATTAAGAAGACATTCTAAATCAATTTGAACCTACAGCCTCTTAGAAGCTAACCATAACAGTTATCCACATTTACCGCGCTACAGTTTTTTAAAGGCAGACTTACATTTACACAATACTGCACCTGCGTAGTTTTTAAATGTGTTTAGAAATGCTTGGTTGCAGGTAGTTGAAACTAAATCTTTTCATTGGCTTGAATGTCATTATGAATAATCCTCGGGGGAGATTCTTACCTTGTATTTATCTACAATGGGCAATCTGACTGGACCATCGCTTGATCTGTTGAAATGTGGCAAACTGTCCAGGTGTGGAATGAAAGGTAAACCTCTGGAATAACGTCAAGAGGGACAGCAGTTAGCAAAGATGGATGAACAATAACTATAACAATCATTTTAATCTATACAGTTACCATACTGATGTAAGAGTTGGTGAAGGACTTACGTATACCAGGAGCACATGTCAGTGGGCTCCTTCAGGTTGGCTCCTGTCAGTCCGGAGCACGGCATGAAGTGAATGTCTTTCTTGGGATTGAAGCCGACCTTCTTCAAAAATGGCACTAGTTTCTCCTTACACTCTTCATACCTGAGGGTTCAAAAACAGGAGAGATGTCAACAACTTCAAAGAAGAATGAAATACAAGTATGGCAGCAGACATTTCATATATAAAGGGGATGTACCAAGATGATTGGCCTGCCGAGGCAGATGAAGACCCGGTCCTAGAGATCAAATCAACATTCCAATTTTTTTTCAAATATTATCTTGAGTCGTTATTAATTTAGTAAGCAAGGTCACCAAGAGTTGCAATTGCAACATGATGTTGGATAGAGCGGTAACAGCCTGTGCTTTGTTGTAAGCTCATAGAGGTGCGTGTGTGTTGGTTGTGTGTCATATTGAATACATGTTTGACAGTAATGAATGAACCTGTTGCCCTTAATTGGTATGTCAAGCGCATGTCTAATATTGTGAAACTTAAACATTTCACAATATGTTAGACTAAGCTCCTACACCATATCTTGCTAAAGTGTGTATTACAATATTTCTCCCTGAGAATTGAGATCACAATTTTCTCAACCGATTCTTATTTTTCAACTAAATACATACACCAGAGTGCTGGCCTTAAACATAAAATATAACAAAGTGGCTGGACTGGAAACGCGAAGGATATGGGGATGCACTGTATCACAGGGGTGGGACAAAATATCGATATGGCAGTATATCGCCACCTTCCTTGTACGATACAAGTATCAATATATTAATTTTTTTAAAAAAGGCACTCTAAACCGATTTCCCTGCCAATTTGACTGCCCAGCGTGGCTACTTTATGGCTCCTCGTGGTGGAACTTATCACATGAATGAGGGAAACTCTGACAGAAGTTAACTGGCCGAAGAAGAAGTTTACAGCGGGATATTTACGGACAGCAATATGAAGAAAGTTATGCTAAGAAAGTGATGTTAAGGGATGCCCCAGACACATTTAAGTCCAAGTCTTTAACAAAATCAATGGGACAAACAAACTTGATAAAGACTATACGATATGCAAGAACTGTCTGGTAAAAGTAAAGTACAAGGGCAACACCACAAACATGCAAAGCCACTTGCAACGCAACCACCCTGATCCCTGCATTGAGAAAGGGCTATTGTTAACATTTTAAGTCAACCTGCAGCAGTGAATGCAATGTTTAAAGCAAAGCTTCCCTTCATGTCCCCAAGGGCTGCCAGTATCATGAAGTAGGGCCTCTGCACTCACAATGTGGTCAAAAATTTTGGTTTTTGCCAAATGCTACAAACACAGGAACCAAGGTATGCAATACCGAGCAGAAAATATTTCACCAAAAAAAGCTATTCTAGCTCTTTATGATGAGACGAAAGGAAAGGTGAAGGATGCACTCCAGTCTGCACGACCACCAGAGCCTCCTTGATGTCAGCTACTTCCATAACTGAAAAGGAGATCAGACAATACCAAAAAGCTCCACCACTTCCAATGGTTCCACTGGTATGGTGGAAATCTCAGGCACCATGCTTGCTTAGCTGGCACAAAGGTATTTGTGTGTCCCAGAGACTAGTCTAACAGCACTCTCACTCACCTCCAAGCATGCTGATTAGTTGCTGTTCCTGAAGGAGAACATGCATATTTGAGGTCACTGACATGTTACTAGGTTTACATAAAAGAAGCTGATAAACTCAGGAGTGCCTTTTATAAAGAAATGTTTATTATTTTTTTGTTTTTTACACCAATTGGTATTCATGATTGTTCTGTAAATTTAATTTAAAGACTGAAAAACTTGTTCTGCAGCCGAACTGTGCTGTTTTCTAATAGTTTTGCCAGTTTATGTGATGGTACGTGTGGACATTTATAAAACACACTGACTGTAACTTGTCAAAGAGGCACTATGCTAGGACTTTATGCACTTTTTATCAGTTTGTGTAAAATTCTGTGTAAAATTAGAGAAATTCTGCACTCTACCTTTTTACAGCATTTTGTACAGTTAGACAGATATCATGATGTATCGTTGTTGTCTTGCAATATATCGACTATCGCAGAATCTCTATCGTGATATAATCAGTACTGTGGGCCATGTATCGCTTATCATATCGTGAGTTACCCTGTGATTCCCACCCCTACTGCATCATAGTGCTATCAATCTTCTTATCCATTAGAATTTCATTTCTTATTTTTAATATTCACATTAAAATCAAATTTTAAATGCTCAAATTTAGGCCATTATGAATATTTTTTATCTACCTCTACACTGTATATACAGGCTTGTGCATTGCCAATTCTGCCATCAGTATATGGTTGTTATATATTTGTCCACTAAAAGGCATTGACACATTACCAAAAAAATGTAATTGATAGCTTTCTTGCGGAGCAATAACGTTAGTCAAAAAGCCCTGTGATAAGGAGGGGAGAGGCATCGTTTTGGACATTGTAATGTTGGCACATTGTATGTGAGGTTGTGATTTAGATAACTTTGTTGTTGATCAAATTTGACAAAAGTATCTTGTTTCTGGCCTACACACACGTGAAAACACAACAGACAGAAAAGCCTATTTTTATAAGCGGAACAGCCTTACACTGAAGGTTAGTGATTGTTGTCCTTTTATCACCCTACATATTGTGTGCTTGCTGTTAGCTGTGATGGCAACACCCAGAGTTGGCAACCCTAACAACATCAAACACGTGTGTGACAACACTTCAATTTGTCAAGTTTTGTTGGGGACCCATTACATTTCTCTGGGACCTTCTCTAATGCCCAACTGTGGTTCCCTGGGACTTCACTGAAAACCCTATCAACATTCCTTTGTAGAATAGTATTTTTCTGTTTCAGAAGGGGAAAAAAAGTGTAAGAATATTTCCATTCTTGAAATTTTGTTTTTGAGTTTTCTTTATTCATTACACTAAAAAAGGCTAAGAGAGTTCGTTAAATGAGGAGAACTCACTGATCACATACATCTCCCAGCTGATATTACAGGGCCTGAATTATGGGACTATTGCCTCTTGAGGTACGAAGTGGTATTATGAGACAGGGTGGGTCAAGGCCAGCCGGTTAGCATGCTCACTTCAGGACATATCTCAGCAACACAGTACATAAATGTCTTTGACATAATGTCAACAATTATTTCTTCACACTATTCATTTTGGCCCCGTCTTGTATATTGCTCCTTTAAAAAGGAGCTTTCTCATAAATAAAAGTTATGTTGTGACTCACCAAAACTCTGTATCCTTGAGGTCTAACTAACCCAACCATTTTTCCTAACTCATAAAAAATTTGCAACGCCAATTTGTTAAGGACTTTAGAATCCAGCATTGTTTTCGACCTCCACGTGTTGATCAGTGAAATAATGTGGTGGCACTGGCAGGAACATCTAACACATTACTTGTGCACACACAAGAGATTATCAAAACAGGATGCACTCGCAGAAAAACAGCTCCATAGCACTACAAGGTCACCTTTATTTTTGAAACAGTGCCAGAAGCGTTGTGCTTGCATAACAAATACATAACTTTGATCAGAGCAGAAAACTACCACTAACTACCAGTTTGCCAGTAGTATTTGATATTTAGGGTGCCTTTCATGTGATCATCGAAACCACAGGTGTCAGTTAGGCTTCTTAACAAACTCCAGCTACATTCAATTCCTTCTCTTCTGTTGATCCAATAACACTGCCCCCTTTAATCAACTCACTACCTATTCTATTCCTTATCAAACGTCATGTATTCAAAGGTGACCATTATTTACATTTTATGTCATGTTGCCCTAAGTAGCGGTGTAAGAATTTATATTTTTACCTGACTTTCATTTCGGTTGCCCAAATAAAGTAAGTAAGTGCAATTTATATTACTCTTAGTTTTAAAGTGGGGCCAAAACAATAAGCAACACTTTACGTACAAAGGAAAACGGGTTACTGTCAGACTTATGGTTACACAAGAAGAGAGACATAATGTTCACATACACTGTGGTAACCTTTGTACTGTAAAAGCTATGACTACATGCATCATGCTGTGTAGACCGTCAGTTCATTTCAGTATGTGAATTATTCCAGACTGTGCGATTGCATGTTTAGTCAATGGAAAGATGTGATTAGATAAAAAACATGTTCCAATTTGTGAGGTGATTTCTCAGTCTCCTTTTCAACCTCTCCTTTTTAATCACATCACAACTCAAACACACAATAGTTGATACGAAGAACAACAGGATGTACACACCTGTAGAGCTGTCTACTTGTGATTGTACCACTCAGGACAGATGTGCATACCAACTGTATACAGCCTCACAGTGACACTTTCCCTGTCTCAAGAGGTTAATAGGCTCATGTTCAAAGGTTTTTATTAGGAACACTGAACTGACGTTTTTTTTATCTATTTAGGAATCCGGGTTTTCTCTGCTCACTGAACAAAGAAAATGGGTTTCATACACACATGAATTTTTAAGAAATTAGACTACAAAGAAGCCCAACATGTTGTAAGATTCTGGCAAAAGCAAACAGTTTTGTAAACAAGTTGGAGTTATCCGTTTTTTTACTTACTGAAATGTGATCCATTAGATAGTGTTTAAGTGTGAGATGAGTTATGAATTATGTGTGCAGTTAAGCTTCTGTTTGATCGTCATTATCCATCTACCCACCTCTCCAGGCTCCAGCTGACTGTAGGATCATCCATTTTATTCACCAGAACTATCAGGTGCTTGACCCCAGCTGTCTTGGCCAACATGGCGTGCTCCCGCGTCTGTCCACCCTTCTCAAACCCAGTTTCAAACTCGCCTTTCCTAGCAGAGATCACCTGAGGGACAACACATTCTTTTAATAACTGGTTTTGTCTACAAGTGCTGTGAAAACATACATGGTTTTATAAAAGTTGATTCCTTGCTGTAGCAAACTCATGTGTAACAAAAAGGATGACCGCTGAAAAAAAAAAAAAAACAGTGTTCCTTCACCCATAGAAACTTTCCTGGTTACATTAAACAAAGTGGTTCATGGGCCTGCAGTCTACATGTTAAAGTGTCCTTGGGCAAGATACTGAACTCCAAATTGCCCCAGGTGGCTCTTTCATTGGTGTGAGTGTATATGAATGGTTCTTGCTCCTGATGAGCAGGTGGAGACTTGCATGGTGGCCTCTGCAAATGGTCTATGGATGTGTGTGAATGGGTGAATGCTGACTTGTGTAGTAAAGTGCTTCGCGTGGTCGCTGAGACTAGAAAAGCGCAAAACCTTTTGACCATAGGAACTGTTTAAGGTACTTTAAGATAGATAGATAACTAGATAGATAACTTTATTGAGATGGGTCTGATTGCAGACCAAGGCAATGTGAACTTCTGTGAGCTACCATTTAAGACACTGACGGTGGTTTTCTTAGTGTGATGGAGAAGTCTGTCATACTGACCGTGGCTGACAGCATTCTGTATGCAAACTGTATCAATATCAGGGGATTTACTCTGATGTGTTTGATGTTTATGCAACAGTAATATAGCTCATTTCCTGATAAGTAACCTAAAACCTAAAAAAATCCATCTTATTCTTTGGTCTTCATGATTCTTCAGATGCCGAATAGATGCAAATAGGGTTGTTTTAAAGGACTGGGTGCCGATACCCAAGACAAGTTGGAAAACAAAGACCGATTAGTCCAGTTCTGACTTGATGCTCCACTTTAGATAAACAGTTCAACAACACTGTTAATTTTCAAGACTCACGAGAACAGCCAAATCTGCCTGCGATGCACCTCCAATCATATTGGGCACAAAGCTTTTGTGGCCGGGAGCGTCTAGGATGGTAAAGTGCTTTTTCTCTGTCTCAAAGTATGCTCGGCCCACCTCCACCGTCTTGCCTTTGTCCCTCTCCTCTTGGTTGGTGTCTAAAGCCCAAGAAAGATACCTGGGAGACAGACAAGTGATATTTTATTGTTGTTTATTTATACATATACACTGATACTGACAGATCTATAATACGTACGCTAATATTGGTTCAGTTAAACACACAGTCAGGTGGTTCCTGACCATATTAACAAAACATAAAAAGCTTAACACATTCGTGCTCACTCACCAGGTTTCCCTGTTCTTTTCCTTGGCTTCTCTCTCATACTTCTCTAAGGTTCTCTTGTCTACCATGCCTGTTAGATACCTGTAGGAGAGGAGGGGAACAACAGGGAAATGTACAATGTGCCAAAGGTCTGTGGTGAATGAAATTTCACTTGTATGCAGGCAGTCAACCAAATAGGGGAGACTGTTACTCACATGATTTGCCCACCAATGGTCGACTTGCCAGCATCTGGAGAAGAAGCAACACAGCGGGTTTAAATTAGAAAGTACTGTGACATTACTTTACTTTCTGTTGGACTATGTTTTGAGTGGCATGACATAAAAAAGTCCAGACTAACAATTATAAACACTGGAGCCAAATGCATATTGAAGCTGGCTCATAGGCTCCCGCTAATAGTCTCTCCCACTCCCTTTACTTCTTTAATTCAGAAAGAGAAAGGAGCTTCCCATCCCAACCTCATGTGGAACCCAGACTAAAGATTCCCTCCTTATTGTCGCTCTGTTTCCTTTTGTTTAAGCTGTCATATCTCAGCTGTTGACTGTATCGTTATGTTTAAATGACTGGACAAGATGAACCTGCTCCTGACAAATATGTTGTAAGAAGCAGGCTGGAGTTGGTTTCCATGAACAATTTGTTAGGTAGTTGATTGTAATGGTATGTCAGGCTGGCCACCAACCCAAATCATCAGTATTTGACAGGAATTAGACTCAATCAACTTTCCTACAAATTGGACCTTTAAGGAGAGGCACTACAGGTGAATGAGATGAAAAATGTAAATATCCCTAAACCTAACCCATGTGACATCTCCAGTTGATCACCCAGATTATGAAATTTTTTTCTATTACAATTTTTCTGAAATTGTATGTTTAAATATGGAAGCATACCATTACCTAATTAAAATTTGGTGGATGAATTATTTTGAGCGTCACAACGCCCACAAAATGACTTGTTTCGCTGTCATAATTTGAGCCATTCGGTCCAATAACATTTGGAAAGTCTAGAAGAGTCACACTATCTAATTATTTTATTCCCATTCAAGTTAGCCGGGCATTAAACTGGAAGTAAGCCAGCTCTATTGGCAATCCAGGTATTTTCAGAGCTGGGAAGTTGAGCTTTTTTGGCTTCAAAACACCACTGAGCAGCTTTCATAGGAATGAACCAGGCTCCACCTCCAACACTGTGTCCAAATTCCTTCCTTATTTATGCACCACCACCGGACGACGGCGATGATAACACAGCATCACATCACCTGGCAGAATTTAGCATGTTCACCGGGTCTTACGTTTAGATCAGAGCCGAGCCGAGGTGATAAAAACCCGGGTCTACTGCAGAGTCAGTTGACCCAGGTGTAAATGCAGAGTGCACACATTCCCATTGCACACAAAAGCCTGATCTTAGTGGGTTTAATTGGGATTTTTGACTGGTGGAAAAGGGGTATAAATGTGATTTCTGGACATTTTCATTACACTAGTCTGAAAGACAAAATAGCCCAAAATGTCAAAATTGACCTGTGCATGAAAAATGGTGGTTCACACCGTCTCTCCCAATGCATTTTTTCTTACTGTATCATCCACCAAATGACCTACAGTAGACAGATGTATGCACTGACCTACGTGTCCGATGAACACAACATTGATGTGTTCCTTCCTGGGGGCGTCTGGCTGTGTAGGTGGAACCTTAGGCACTGGCGCTTCCTCTTCCTCCTCCATCGTCTCCGGAGCTGTCTCCTCTGTTGTTGCTTGCACCTCTGGCCCCCGGTCCCTGCCTCCTGGCTCCTCCTCGTTTGGCTCAGCCTCTTTCTGGTCCCATGGCTCCTCTGTGCTCATCTCTGTGTCGCCGTTCTCCACCGGAGCTGCGTAGCCACAAACACAGCACACACAACATTCAGGGCCAAGCTACTCAAAACTAGCCAACTTGGTGAAAAATATACAGAGCTCATTATTATATTTGCATGCCAACCAACCATTAATGCACAGGTGGATATCAATAATTATTTTTGCCAGTTTTTCTTTACTGCATTTTCTGAGCAGTTGTTGTCACAAAAGACCTTGTTAACTGTAAACTGCCGTGATCAGTGCTTTGTCGGGAAAGGGCACTCCAAATAAAAGTTGGGGTAGTTTTTCTGTGACAATCGGTAAACACTGAAACCTTTGTCCCTAGTACAAATGAAATGAAAACAAACTGTTCCTGTGCAGTGTACCATGTAACTACTGCAGAAAAAGAAATGCCTTCAGGTTTTACCTGTGAGGGCTTGCTTCGCAACAAAAAGTTTTAAGAAACACTCGGCACATCATCACACATTTTGTTCTGCTACCTTGTCCTGTGATTGAATTGACAGTAATTTTCTACCACTGTCAGCTGACTGCAGCAGAACCAGCAGGGTCGGTACCATGTTCAAGCTGTTCTGCTGGATTGTAGGTGGAAACATGTCCTTTATTGCTGATGGTCAAATCAAAGCACAACAGCCAAAGGTGGCTTTTGACTAGATGTCAGTTTACATAAAAATTCATTAGCACACAACTGTCGAACAACTGTTGAACAACTCGCACTGTGTTGTGGTTGAAACCTCTGCCAGTGGAGCTTTTCTGTTTATGCCTTCTTTATCCAATCAGGAACTCATTTATGAATTTTGGTTAGCTCCATTCTTCTGTTTGACAACAGCCTGATAAACAGTAAACCTTCACATAGCTATTACTGAATGAAACAGCATGAGCAACAGCTACCATGGTGTGCCATGTTTTTTTAAATGAAATGCCAGAGAGACATAAACATTAACAGGGAATCAGGAGAAAAGCTACCGCAGTGTTGGAAAAAGTTGTGGATACATTTTCTCTATGTAGTGCAGTGTTACAACAGCACAGCAATGAACACTTAGCACCGAAGGAGGAGACAAAAAGAAAACAATGTCAGTGCTCTGACATAAAGCCTCCTACACAGTTCAACAGCACTGCAGAGAACAGATCTTGGTTAAGTGTGCGTCCAGTCCAGTTGTTTTAAACCTGATTTAAAAATTACATTTATGCATTTACATGTGTGACAAAACACCAGTAAATCAAGCTCTACATGACGGGCAACTTCTTCCTTCATTTGTTTTGCTTTATGCTGAAATAACAGTTATATGAGAATATACTTCTGTCTCCCGTTACTCAGTCCAGTAAATGTTAAATATTCACTCCACTCCACACTACTTGGGAAGTTGGCACACCTCACTAATGAATAAAAAACAATACAAGAGAGTGGTGAGTCTTCTAGGAGGAGCATCTTCGACTTGATTTATGAATGTGCGTTTGTGCTCATAGCGGAGATGCTCACTAGTCTTTTTTTCAAATCCCGAGTCAAGTGTCAAGTCTTTGAGCTCAAGTCCAAGTCAAGTATCAAGTCTCTAATGGCTGTACTGAGTGTCTATAATTTGCTGTGCACCATCCGGTCTGTTTAAAACACTGCATAACTATATCTAAGGAATTCAAATTTTGTACTGTGTTATTATCACTCCTTTATCGATTAGCATACATTGTAAGCATTGATAAGTTGGTATTTGAACATGAACATACAGCTACAATACAGAGAAAGTATGGTGGCAGCAGAACATGGACTCTTAAATTACCTGACCATTTCTACAGTCATGGCAAAGCCAGCACTATGTGAACAAGTGCGGCAGGCAAACATTTATATTTTCAAAATATTCAGCCAACACCAATCCAATCAAGCAAGCTAAAATTAGATAGCTTATTATGCTGAGCTAAAAAGATTTGCGAACACACAACAGACGCCAATGTAAACTTTTACAACTGACTTACTGACCTGTCTGGGTGTGTTACCAGATGCCTGATAAAGTTTGACGTGGGTGATTCAGCGTCCTTTATTTTAATTCCGCAGACATTGCAATTGGCAAGTCTTTTGTTTGGGCATTGTGTGAAGTCTTTATAGCCAAAGGTGATGACAAATGGCACAGCAGCTGCCAGGGTGCTCGCCATGGTTTTGTTTTAGCTGTGTTGTTGCAGCATACATCATCATCTGTGGCCGTGTGCTTGTGAAATGGGAGGGAGGGCATGATTGGTAAGCTTGCCAGACTTATAACAAAGATTGACCACGAGTCCCAGATCGCGAGTCCAAGTCCAGTCTCATATCTCTGTGTGTGGAGACTTGATCATAAGAGCAACCTCCGAGATTCTTTTCAATCATTATAGCAAATTAAGGGTCCACCTGAGCCACTGGGCTGCATTAGTTTGCAATAGCTTTTCTGCACATTTTCAGTTTGGCTGGAACTTTACTATCAAAGACTACAGAAAAAGGGCAAAGCGATAATTCAGATGGTTAGAATGAACTGCTTCACATTGAGACCTAAAGCTGACCTGTTCAAGTGACCACAACATGGAGTATGGCATGTGTGCTGGTGACTGTTATCACATTGTTCTCCAATAAAGAAAACAGTTGTTGGCCAACAAAGCTGATTCTGGCATAACACAACGAAGCTACAAATTGTAAAACATGGATGCAAATCCAAATAATATCCAGACCTGGAAAATATAAATGTTTCCATAGAGGATAGTCTTTTTTCCCCAGCCGCTGTAAGGTAACAAATAGGATACTGGATTAGGCTAGACTGAAGTAAAGAGGGCTGTTGGGCCTTGGCGGAGGATTGCACTCTGCTGAGTGCCATTACAGTTTTATTTTTCTAATCATATATTTTACAGTCTCCACTTTTGTGTAGCCCCTAATTACAATGGCACAATTAATCTTTAGTAAAGCAACCAGAAGTGCCTTTACTCTATCAACAAGAAGGGCACTCCGTAGGGCGCATACCTCCGCCAAGGCCCAACAGCCCCCTTTAATTCACTCAAACCACGGCTCTAAATATTATAACCACTCATAATGGCTTAACCATAATTCAAGATCACCAGATCTTGGATCCATATCAAAATGTCTCCTACCTCGCCATTTTAAAGAAAGTGATACTGAAGTTAATTTATATCGCGTGATCCTGCTGACAAACTAACAACCAAACCAGGAGCTCAGAGTTTGTTTTTTTTTTTTTAAACCTCCCACATTCACTATGATGGAACATTCTACCCCTTTAAATATTTTCTGTATTGAGTACATTATGTTATTGTTTATACAGCAGGAGGTTGTGACAGTTTACAATCAGCCATAAGAAGTTTAAAGAGAAATACTTGCATTAAACACCATGCAGATCCCAACCTGTGGTTTATGAAAACCTTTAAATGCATTACTATATTTGCTCTGAACTTTCGATTTACGATGTCCATGACAGAAAAATGCCTGCTGTGCGCACAGACGACCCAGACATGATGAGTACACCTCAACTGTTAACATCCAACCACATTTCAGTTCTTCCTTTTCCTTCCAACTATGTGAAGTTGTTTCTAAATATGTAGACCACAGGATACCTAACCACAAGAAGCAAAAAATATTTAATAACATCATTTCACTAGTTCACAACTTCACTGATTGTGAGTTTACTGTAAGTCTCTCTAAAATGTTCCTGTACACTCGGACGTTATCCATTAAAACAAGGCCATGTCTGTTTAAAGAGATAATGAAAACAGTCCCAGTGAATGTGACAGAGCAGACAGCCTGAGACAAAACAAAAGATGAACTGATGCTAGAAACTCACTATTCAGTTAGTTTGTGGTCAAAAACAGAAAAGGGCATCATGTGGCAGATGTAGATACACAAAGCAGGTGGGTGATATAGCCAGACTCTAGTGGTTAATGTGCAATATAATCAGGGTGTATTTGGTAAAACTGGTGGTGTCACAGGTTTATTAATTGGTGGGAACATTTCCTGACCCTGCTGTCCCTTCATTAAAAACAGCAAAATGCCTCATGTGACGATAAAAACATTCTTTCAAAATGGAAGCTTTAAGGTTCCAAAAGTGTTACAAGTTTTAAGATTAAAAGATGCAAACAGATACCAGCCTGACACCAGTCAAAATTTATATTTTACCATATATACTGTCAAAAAAAACAACTGCTTAGAAGTACATTGCTATCGCTCTTCACTCACATGAGAATGTGGTTAACAATCCTGCTGCCCAAATCACAATACCTTGTGAGGCAGCTGATTTGCAAGATCATGTGAGAATACAGCCCTGATTTGCAACATAGCCTGCCGCTAACATAGTAGAAGCACTGTATTTGCAACGAAGCCTGCCACAAATATAGCAGAAGCACCATGGGACAGCTCCAGTGGAAGAAACAGTATTGCCACCTCAAAAGGTGGATTGTCACCATGAAATTGTCATGTTGCCAAGACCTAAAGCCGATAATGCTACAAGACTACAGAAATATTTCCTGTCTCACTCCAGCCAAGGGCAAAAGGTGCACCCCAAGAAATCTTTAAAAAATAAGTATTTTTAAAAAAGGGGGGGGGGGGGTCTCACTGAGTCATGATGTAACAGTTGCTATAGGCTTGGTTAATCCTATCTGTTCAGCGTGCACAAGTCAGGACAATGAGGTGAGCCGTAACAGCATGTATGTGACACATGGCACAGGGAATCCGGCTTATACACAGGCACCATACATACCAGCACTTTCTGACACCTCCATGGTGGATATCTTTTCGACAGCAACTGGAAAAGAAATAATGTTTTAGATAATGTTTAAGTTCATTTGAAATGACCTGACCTGTTTCCCTAACTACAAGCCGAATTCAGTTGGAGGAAGAGTATGTGACTTTCTAAACCAAGTGTGGGTAACACAGAACACTTGTACTTTCTCTCTGTTCTATGAACAGATTTCATTATGCCTTCAGAGGCCACCTAGTCAAGGCTGGAGAAAGACAGTAGAGGGGTTTAACAGTTTTTCATGTGAAGCACCAACATTTGTAAACTTCCACTTGGTGACATTGTCCACTGATGGTACATGGGGATATGTTTTAAAAACATGGCATGCGGATTTTGAGTGTATTTCAGTGTGTCAAACTATTTGTAAGGAGTTCTGTGGATGTGGGACATGCTGATTAAAACATTTATTTTTTTCCTATGAGAACAGTTGTGCTACTGCGGCTTCACCCTAAGCTTGGTCTCCAGTCTGCCTGCACGCGGTTTCCAACGACACATTTTGCTCAATTCTTGACCAGCAGTGCGTCAGAACATCCACGTCATACCAAACGCTCACGTTCCCACTAATTTCTTTCCAATGACGAGCTAAGCTTTTATCATTAAGGTGAAACCGGGCTATTGCAAAAATGAAAGCACGACTGTCAGCAGCACTTCTTGCTATGGTTCATTTACTGTTTTTGATTGAGCTGTTACTTTGCTAAAACGCACTACCGAGCGACACAGGCGCTCACTTGTGAAACCACACAAGCTAACCAAAATGCTAGCTAGCTACTGCCGGTTGGTTGTAACAAGCTAATGCCGGCTGGATTGGTGACTTCAAAGACAGCTATGACAGTGTTCAACAAGCTAAAGCGTCACTTTATAGCCGAGTACATAAGTAATACTAACAGGATAGATGGGCTGTAATCAAAGTTACACAGTATCGAGCAATCCAACTAAATTACTGCTACACCAAACAGCACAGCAGCAAGCTAGTTTGTCGCGCTTCAAGGAACGCGTGTCTGTGAAGTGGCTAGTTAGCTAGCCAGCAACTACCCAGCCCAGACTCCTAGCAAATAGCATTATGCTAGCCAACGTAGCTCCCCAACGTGACTGTGAACTTACCAACGGAATCGACATTTTCCATGTTTGCTTTGATGGAAAAAGATGGAACAAATTCGGCGGCGTTTACATTGGGCACAAACGGTTTAGCATTCACATTTAGGGATGTGAATGCTGATTCAAGTTGTCCGTCGATTGTGGCCTCCACATCGTCCTCTTGTTCCCAGGAATCAGGGGCAGTGTCTCTCGGGTCCATCGTGGGTCTTGGATTTTCACTACTGTGAAATTTGAGCTACGCAGTTCTGGGTCTACGTAAGTGTCCGCCCAAAACCCGATGTTAAGGTCACCCCTTGGAGTAATGGATAGCGTCCCAACTCGAAGTGTAATGTTTTATCTCCGATTCAGGTGAAATATAGCAACCGGTTTCTGTCGGTGAGACGCCAGAGAGGATATTCGACTCAGCACTCCCAGAGACAGTCCGCGTGAGCTAATGCGTGCCGTCAGTCGACGTGCTACCACCGTTGACCTCTGGGATATGAAGTCCTATTCAAAAGCGGAAAACGTTTGCCTTGAAAGGCTCACGAGGGCAAGAAAACTACATTCCCCATCGACTAACCAAAGGCAGTTTACGTCAGAAATTTCAGGAGCCGCAGATTCAACATTAAGTTTTGTATAGCAAATGAGGAATAACTTTTATATGCCGAGTTATACAATTTAATTCACTCGTTAATATAATAGGAATTGTTTTTTTGTTTGGAAAGCTCATCATCCTTACATTCAATATGGGTCCGGGTATGAAAGTATAATCCGTTTTTCTGTCAAAACCAAAAAACGAATAAACGGAAACAGCGCCCCTTTTTCCTTTTTTCGTTTTGAATCAATAACAAAAAAACCAAAACCAAATAACGGCCGAAATTTGGTTTTTGCAAATTCAGTTTTTCGTTTCTTTTTTTTATGAATGACGGCGAATATGACGGCGGACAGACCGGAAGCGGAAGTGAAGTGTAAAACCGTCAAAATAATAGTTTAGCGTGTTGGCGCTAACTTCTTAGCGTACATTATAGACTACCATCCTCTTTCTACACCATATGGTTCACATTTATTTTACTTCTGTGAAACTATAACAGCTGGTTGTTTGGAAGAACGTGTTAGGCCTATAATTATAATTTTATGCAGTTTATTCGACAATGCTGTAAACCAACAGCCACGCCCCTTCCAGGAGGCTATCATGGAACTGATCACTGTGTCGCGGCAGCAAGGGTAAAGACAAAAGGAAGAAAACAGACAGCTGTTGCTATCGTTTATTTTGTTTAAATGGGCGAAGGTTAATGTGCAATGCTCAGCTGTCAGAAATTAAAAGCTTGCCTCATTGTCATATTTGGCTGTGATCACTTTTTTGTAGGCTATTCCTCACAGCTCTCCATTAAATCAACCTGCTCCTCCCGACTGAAATGAAGTGATCACAGGCGCAGCTCATCACCGCCGTGACACCAGTTGGGTCTGTCCGGGGATTTAGTTTTTGTTGAGCCGCATCATGAACACAGAGCCTGGCTGTGATGGCCATCATCCGCCGTGGTAGCCCTGAGGTCTACTGTTCATGTAAAAACTGCGCCACCCTTTGGCTAAACAACTGCACTTAAGTCATAAGTTCTCATTTTCAAAATCATTCAAGACAGTCTGGCTGCAGACCTGCACTGTCAGAACACCTAGTCTTGACTGTGGGTGACTTGATAGATGTTCTTAATTTAGGCAGGGAACGTAAAGCCTAGCTAATAGTAAAGTTTTTCCACAAAGTGCATTCACACACTAGGCTAAAATTATAATTATAGGCCTAACACGTTCTTCCAAACAACCAGCTGTTATAGTTTCACAGAAGTAAAATAAATGTGAACCATATGGTGTAGGAAGAGGACGGTAGTCTATAATATGCTAAGAAGTTAGCGCCAGCACGCTAAACTATTATATAGACGGTTTTACACTTCACTTCCGCTTCCGGTCTGTCCGCCGTCATATTCATTAAAAAAAGAAACGAGAAACGAAAAAAATTAATTTGCAAAAACCAAATTTCGGCCGTTATTTGGTTTTGGTTTTTTGGTTTTCTCGTTTTTTGATGCTGACAGCAAAAAACGTTTTACCGTTTTTGATTCAAAACGATAAAAGGAAAAAGGGACGCTGTTTCCGTTTATTCGTTTTTTGGTTTTGACAGAAAAACGGATTATAGCCTTTCATACCCGGACCAGGTCCCCATGTTTCACACTGAATCTCCAAAATATTCTAGGGATTTCAAATCTCTCAAATTTCCCATAGCCATTTGTTGAGAAAGTTTGTTTTAACTAATTGTAACAATAATTATAACATGATTAAACACTGGCCTGGTTACTCAAAGTAATAGGGGAAATTATGACAGTACAACAGCATCTAACTGGTTTCATGATTTAATAAAACATGTATATTTATTTATGGTTAAATATGTTTGGTCTCGAAACACACCAATCTCAATCACTGTTAATTATCTAAAGTCATTCACTTTCATTTTCCTTTTATCAATTAATGCATCTCAACCACTGTTGGGCACAAGAGGTGTATCACAGCTTTGCAATAAGTCATACAAATTAAACTGGATAAAAACTAAATTAATCAACAGTATAAAGGTCGAACACATATATGATATGCACCATTTCCTTTAAAGCTCCTGTGGAATAGTGGTGTCTGATGAAATGAATGGGAACACTTCTTTAAAAACACAACATGAAGCATCTCAGAATATTTAGTGGTTCTGAATATGCCCTCAGGCAATTAAAGCATTCCAAACATTAAATAACCAGTTCAACCAGAGGAAATAGCCTATTCAGAAAAAGCATCGCCTGGAGGTTTAAACTTCAAATTCAAGAGGACACAGCAAGACAACTCTGCTTTTAGATTAGGTATATATAAAGTGCCACTTTTAATTATTATTAGTTGTTATATGATCATGTTTAGTCTATTTGAGATACAAGCAACACTTTTACTATATAATGCAATCCAGGAGTTCCTCCCTGTGCATAAAGGATGTGGACGATAACAAGAACACCTTACAGTGTAATCACACACACACACACACACACACACACACAAACACACACACAGACACACACACACACACACACACACACACACACACACACACACCACTTAACTACATCTTATGAGCTGAGTTACAATGCAATAAAATCTACCTGTGTTGCAATTACTGTGTCCAACAATGTGTAACAATAGTGCATGTGAATATTTAATCATTAAAGCCAGTAGATAATGAATTTTGCAAAGGTGGGACAAATCATAGTTTTGCAAGTCTTCAACCTTGTGCTTTGAGTCCCCAAACAAGTTATTATGCACCCTTCAACAAACTGAATACCAACTGAACTAAATGTACTAATTTACTTTTGAATAAACGTCAAAATAATTTAAAGAAAGCTGATCACTTGCGTCTTGGTGTGTGTATGTGTGTGTGTCTTGAATATTCTTTGCACACTGCACTGACAAACACACCTTTCCCTCCTGCTTGTCCAACCTGACTGGCTGCTGTTGTCAGGAAAACTAACAGTTTGTTTCAAGTCATTCCAAGTCAAGAGGATCAGGTCCAGGTGAAGTTATGAGTCAAAGACGCTTCACAAATCTGTTGAGTCCAAACTTATGAGATTCAAGACTCAATTTAGCCTCGAGTCCAAGTAATGTGACTCAAGTCCAGACCTCTGGTTATCAAGACTAACTTTCAGTAATTAAATTTTTAGTATGACAGCTGTTTTATCTCATTTTGTAGTCTTATTCAGTTGTAAAAATTGTTAATGCAGGTTGCTGACATACATGGATTCAGTTTCGGTACAGTGTTAGTTTCATTCCACAACTGTTGTCTCAAACTGTCTTTTAGTTTTACGAACAATTACATTTTTTTTTTTTTTTTTACACATTTGGGTCTGTTTCTAGCTAGATGAACTGTCATATGACCCTTTTACTTTCACTTGGAAAATTCTGTTTAAGGTCCTCAAATGCATTAATACACACAGCACTTTCACTATTGGGATTTTCATTTAGTTTGTAAATTACTTTTAGTTATTAATGCCTGGCATTGTTTTGTTTTTTTCTCGTTGTCTTTAATTTATTGCTCTGTCAGACATCTAGGGCTCATGTACAATTATAAATGTCTTTAAGAATGTATATCGAATAGCTGACCCCCAAACATGCCAGAAGAATTGAATGACTAACAACAATACAGATTAAGATTAAAATCAGATGGAGATACTCTTAGAATTATAACTGAACCACAGAAAGTCACAGCCTGACATTAAGTAAGTCAGAATTTAATCTGTTGAGTGACAGGATTTACACAAAATGTCAGTGTTTCTGTGCTGTAAACTAATGGAAGAAAACATTCAAGAGAAAAGATTCTGCTTATTAAATACAATCAATCATTCAGACAGTGACAGAGGCAGGATGGTCCAGGACAATTCATTTTATCAAATCAAAGTTCTTCATCAAAAGGTTAGAAAGTTATTGATTTAGCTTTACATTATAATCACAGAAATTAGATAACAGAAATAATCATTAAAAAGATTCTGCTTCATTTACACCATATAAGAACTTAAATAAAGAGCAGTAGTAAAGAAATGATCTACAAAACAAGTGCAATAAAGCTCAAATAGATTATAATCTTCATTCTTCCTGTGTTAATTCCCCATCAAACCACTGTATTTAATCCACATTTCACAACTCATTACGTTAAATGTTTCATCAGTACCTCGTTCAGACTACTGTAAGAAAACTCCAGCCAAATTTGTGTTCTGGGCTTTCTTTGTTTTAGTTTTTACATTCAGGCACCTCGAGTGGAGCAAAGTCTAAAACCATTCTGCCAAACCTATCGAGGCTCATTCACTCCCCTTCAATTTCAAAAGGCATATAGAACAATGACAATCCTTCACTTCCATAATGACACACTTCCATTTCCTGCCTTGCTCATTTTTCTTACCAAAATAGAGTTCCAACACTTCCAACTAGCCCTGGGCTAACAGTTGACCCTGGGGTAATTTAGCCCCTATTCACACACAGATTGTTAACCCAAGGTTAACCTGAGCCCATACGCCATACGATACATACTGAACTAGACGGAGACTCTACTGCTCCAGAGCAGGGCCAGCAAGCCCTCGGCTAAAGTCGGGGTAAGTCCACTTTGGAATGTACCAGGATTGTGTCTTAGGACCTTCTAATAGAGTTGTTAGCCCCAGAATAAGAAAGTGTTCACACTGGGATAATCCTGGCACATTCCAAAGTGGGCTTACCCTGACTTTAGCTTAATGGCTCCAGAGCAGGGCTAGCCCTAAATCTGTGGGGTTATCCCCTGAGAATCGACTTAACATAAAAAGGGCTAAAAGGTGTGAGTATGAAACGGGGCTAAAGTAAACAGAGAGCATTATAGAATGTTAACATTAGTCACATTAAGGGCTAATAGACATGCAGTGTGAATAGTATAGTCCTGGGCTTAAGTTAACAATGTCTGTGTGAAAAGGAGCTAAGCTATCCCAGGGTCAGCTCTTAGCCTAGGGCTATCCTTTAGCCTCAGAATATGCAGTGTGAAAAGCCTTTGCTTTTGAGAGCTTTCTTATCCTGGGGCTAACAGCTCCCTTATTCCTGGGTCTAACAGCTCCCTTATTCCGTGGGCTAACAGCTCCCTTATCCTGGGGCTAACATTGGGGTCATTTGTACGTTGTAGTCTGCTTGGTGGGATCTGTAGATGTGGGTGGTGGCAACAGTCACACTGATTCCTCTGTCAGAATCTGGAAGCAGGCAGTCTTTGGTCTACAAAGTTCTCAATAAGTTGTCTGTGGACATGTCTCATAGTTTGGATTGATGACCACAGATTTTGTCACAATACTCTAACGATCAACTGACTTTCATCTGGAATGACCAAAACTGCACAGTGTATAGGGATCTTTAGGATCTACCCTAAAAATGTCTGTGACATTATG
Organism: Pagrus pagrus; assembly: GCF_965226575.1. Lineage (NCBI taxonomy): Eukaryota > Metazoa > Chordata > Actinopteri > Spariformes > Sparidae > Pagrus > Pagrus pagrus. The sequence continues at coordinate 5,637,733 of NC_140197.1, forward strand.
TGGTAGATACACTGTTAGAACTTTGTGAACTTCTACACATAGGAATCCTCCAAATAAATGTTAATGAAGTGCACATAACATGCTCATAATTATCAGTCTTTGCTGATGGTGATTATTGATAATCACCATCACTACCATTGATTATTGATAAGACATCAAAGTAATAAGAGCAGAAACATAAGCACATAAGTGGTGAGTGGATGAATTTTCAAGCCTTGTAGAATCAACTCATATCCCCCCAAAAGACAAACAAATGAACAAATAAGGAGAAAAAAAATCCCAACTTCCATTTGGCCACATGATATGGTACTGTTAATGTTTAAAGGGTGATCAAGGACAGGAAGTACCTTGACCAGGACTGGCAGGATGTTTGAGTAAAAAGAAAATAAATATTCCTCATATAATTAAAACCTGTGAAGCAACAATCCTGTGACAGCAGGCCACTTTTTGCTCAGGTTTCATTATCGATCAAAATAAAAATACATTTACAAAGAAATTAAAACTCACCATTACTCTGGCCCCAGCTACATACACAGTTATAAAGGGAATCTGATTCACAAAGCTGTGGCAGGAGTTTACATTGTACAGTGGAGAACTAGGGTAACGGTTCTAGAAGAATTTGAATTAAGAATGAAGTCTTGATCTTTTGAAAAAATAGTCCTAATTTAAAGTCATTGCATTAAAATAAAATCGTATTTCTTTTTTTTTTACGAGAACAGTTTGTCAGGTTATGTGTCAAAATAAGGAATGTAGGGGTTTTAAGGTTTCACCATTAAGTACCTTTACACTGAAATGAAACTAATGACATGTCTGTGAGACTACATATGCACTGAGCTGAACACTGTCTGACAGGAATTCAGTCGAGCAGAGGGTCAGAGGAAGTGACGTTAGGATGCACATGCCATAGCTGTATTCTGGTAGCAAAATAACAACAGTCTTTTGACAGGGAAGATTTTAACTGTATACTCCATGTGTAGTTATGCAGTGGTAGAATATGTACATGTGATCTACTCTGCCCAATCTAACAATACAACATTGCTATTCTTAAAATATTAGATTATCTTGTTTTCAAAATATTGCTTAATTCTTATAATATCATAAATTATTCTTGTATGACCAATGACCATTTCATAACATCACTTCCTCTTGTACAACAACATAAGTATCTAGTTATAGGCATTATTTCTCTTATAAAAACTACAATTGTATCTCAGAGAATATGACACATACATTTTTACCTGTGTCCGTTTGTTGGTTGCTTGGTTTACCAAAACACATTTCCACAAATCTTGGATGGAGGACGGGTCTCAGCCCAGAATAGACTGCATTAACTTTTGGTGCAGATCCAGATAAAGAGACGGATCCAGGGATTTATTCTCACTTTCTTTAACATTGTGAGATAGTTCTTTAACATTTTCGTTATTTTCTCAGGGAACAGAGCATGGAAAAAGTCAGATGTATTTAGGTGGCTGGTATCTGTGAGTGAGAACAATTTGATTTTGATCCTAGATCTGGTAAGCTTTAATTATGGTAGCAGTTATGGGTGGTTTAAAATTTAGAGTGTTACAGGACTGTCAAGTTGATATTGGATTAGGTTTGGCTAGGATTGAAATAAAATGGACTGTTTGGCTGTGGTGGAGGTATGCACTCTGCCATTCTAGTTCCTCATAGAATTACAATTTGAGTTCTTCATGAAAAAATATGACTTTTTTGCAATAACAATAGCTTTATTCTTGTGACTTGTTTTGAATGAAAACGCTACTATAGATTCATAGCACTATGACTTTTTTCTCAAAATCTTCAGACTTAATTCTTTATGAAGACTTCCTCTTTCTCTAGCAGTGATTGTAGGGCAGTGCAATCATGGAGGGAGTGTTTGAAGCTCGTAAGCAGGTAACTATTATCAGTAGGTTTTTTTTTATTAAATAGATTATGATACTCTACTCCTTCTATACAGATTCATTTCATTATAAATAATTATAGTTAGTAATTGGGTGGGTTACAGCATCTGTGACTATTTACAGTGAGAAATCTAGGCTTTTAATTGCAGCGACACTCATTGCTTTAATATTGAGCTGCTTTATTTCCAGTTGAGTGCGAAAGTGAATGGAGTATTAAAAGGAAATTCTGGCTTTCCAACCAATCATATTTCTCCTTAAAGCTAAAGAAATTCTGTGTGAAATATGGCTGCTCCTCTGCTCTCTAATCCAAAAGGACAGCTGAAAGTCATCAATTGTAAAAAGCAACACTCGGCTGGGTTGGACGTCAACTCTTTTCCATCCTACCTTTCAAGAAAAATGCCCCCTTAAACACATTCTATTGTTTAGTGTATTCTCCTTGTTATCCCTGTTACTACTTGGCCAATCAGAGATCACACAATCATACAGGAGGACATTCAGCATAGAAGAGGCTAGAATACCCCTTTCACTCCTTACAGTGGCCTTAACAGACCATAGAGCGCATCCCTCTTGATTGCAAAGTTCATACATACATACATACATACATACATACATACATACATACATACATACATTCATACATTCATACATACATTCATACATACATTCATACATACATACATACAAAATTGTATGTATGCCAATACATCTTTGAAAAGATGCAACTCTTTAGTGTCCTTTTTTTGGAGTGGTTAAAAGGCATTCTGAAATCTGTGAACTGTGGAAAAATCAACCCAGTCGCCAGAATAAATGTTGGAAATGTATGTTTCTGCAAATCATAGATATGCTGGAACTATACATTTCCTAGGATCAATTTTCTAACTTACTTTGTGACAACAATGTGCTTTCACCCTGGTTAGGTTTAGGCACAAAAACCACTTGGGTAGGGTAAGGAAAAGATCATGCTTTGGCATAAAATACTTAGTTTGGTCACCAAAAACACACCAGGAGAGGCCCAGACTTCTATAAAAAAATATCAGTTTTTGTCACCACAAACAGGTCTCCTTAAAAGTATCTAGTGGTTTCACACTTGTAAATGTTGACACACAGTCTCGAACTGTGGTCGCCTAGCTGTATCTCCACCACCATCCCCTCCACCTCCCGACGTGAAAGTCAGGTCATAAGCATGTAATGTCAACGTTATATGACATGTATTTGTATGTATGACAAGTACAAACATGAACAAATCTGTGGTAGAAATGTTAACTTCCAACAGTTTATCCTGGCAACTGGGCTAGGGTAAACACATTTCTCAGAATGCTGCAGCAACATTGGGATAAGTATCATATTAGAACATGTTATCACTAAATAAGAAGAAGACACTGAACCTAGCATCACAGTAGAATAGTATCCAAGGGTGGATTTTTTTAAAATTAACTTTGACATCCTTGCTGTCCTGAAACAAAGGGACACAGACAAAGAGCCCACATACAGTAGCTCCATCGGTTTTCCCTTCAAAACTGGAAGAGTTAGATTTACAACGTAATAACATCTGTTAGTTAGGCTGGTACCATTTAGAGGATGGCTAGAGGACGGCTGGAGGACACCTGCACAAAGTGTCCTTCTATCTCTCGCTCTGCTCCACCTCTTGGCCTTCAGGCTGCCTCTCCTCTGAGGCCACTTCAGCCTCCTCCTGTGTGTGCATCTGCTCAGAAGACTCTGAGATTTTCTCTGGGAAGACGTTACTAGCAGAGTGCAAGTCCTCCAGAGGTGCAGGTGGAGAGATGGGTGGCTGGATGCTACTGCTTGGAGTGGTACTCCCCTCCCTGGTTATCTCCTCAGCTTGTCCGATAGAACTGGTTTCACTAAAGGAGTCGGAGCCTGCCCCTGAGCGCTGGAACAACCTCTGACCTTTAAGAAAAATGTAAAGACAGAAGTGATGTCATCTCCCAGAAATACCCAGTGTCATTGTGAACAAAAAGAAAAAGAGGTCAGAGACTGCAGAGACATTACACACACAAGGTAACATGAAGAGGGTACCAAAAAACAAAAAAACATTCTCGAAGATAGAAATGGACAAGAAAAAAAATAGGATTGCCCTGCCTGCTTTGAAAAAGACTGAAGTTTTTTCCCTTTCTTCCAGGAACTGCTGAATCAAATGCTACATTTTGAGAATTTTAAGGTGTATAAGGTGCAAAATCGGTGAATTCCAATTGAATCGCCACAATGAATACATTCACTGACAGGGGTAAAATAAATCTGTGCTCATTTTTTACACTAGTTCAACTTTGGAGAACTGTGACACGCAAATTTGTATAGCAAACTGCCTTCACTGTACAGACTTGAGGCGATGTGGAAAAAAATAATTTAGAGGGAATGGAGAGCCAGAGTCAAAAATGGAGGAGGCCATCATAGCTTATTAGCTGTGTTGCAAAAGTACAAACTGCTCCACAGAAGAGGACTGGCTTGCAGACAGTTAGTAGATAGGTGTCTATGTACAAATACGTCTTTTGAATAACAGTGTGAACTTGTGACAGTTAGCTTGCTTTCTTATTGAAACTTAGCAAGCTTGGGAAGGTTTATTACTGTTAACTGTTTATTAAATGAGTTGATGTGTAGTTTGTATCGCTACTGTGTGGACATGATAGTATCAATAAGAATACTGCCCATCAGTAAGCAGTGACAGTATCGATAAAATCCGATATGATACCCATCCCTAAGGGGCAAACTATAAACACTAGCTTAACTTTCCAATGAAAAATAATGGTAAACTCATTAAGAAGTGAGTAATCTCTATGCTGCATTTGAAAACGATGGGAAACCGCATTTATGTGCATCTACCCTCCCCTATATCTCGACGGGTTCAACTGAACCTACTCAAAGGATGATCCCAATATATGTGATTGCTTTATTATTTTTTTGATTATTCTGGAAATTTACATTATACTGAATTTAACAGGTAAATCCATAGTTTCCTATTATCTGAATACCAACTTTTATTTGAGAATTGGCAGTAGTCCGTGATAGTGACAATCCTACCTGGCAGTCTCTTTGATGAGGAGGTAGAAGTGTCTTGCAGGGACGGCCTGCCTGTCTGGGCCTTGGTGGAGTATGTCACCTCTGTGGAGTCCAAGGAACCTATAGACACACACCAATAAGTATGTATTTTATAACAAAAATACTGACAACCATTAACAAACTTTGATATGTACTTCTAATGCGAGCTAATCAGTCTAATATGGACCTGTGTTGGGGCTTGTTATCTACATGGCAATGCTTCGAGCACAACACAAAGGTTATTTGTTACTTTCCAGGTGTCAAACAGTTTTAGCTAGCTGAGGATGGAAGATGTAAAATGAAGGTAAACAACTGCGTGACACACAGTGCTCAAGCTGATGTTAACTGCATGAGGCTTAAGTCATCTTAACTCAAGGCTTAAGTTAAAACAAAAGAGCGGCTGTCGAGTTTGGGTAAGGTTCTGTTACTACCCTCTTGGACTTGGACGGGTTGGGTTCCCACGATCAGATCAGAATTTTGCCCAGGATTATAACCCTTGTGAGCCTATACCTAACTCATTCTGGAAATCTGAACTGGAAACACAGCAGTCCTTTAGTGGAAAACACCCACTAGTTCGCTAATTATCCCTTTTTGACACAGCTGTGGTGTTTGCATACCATGGCTCGTCTGCAGACACAGGATTCGGGAGGAGAGATAGAGATGAAAAATTGTCCTGCTGTGCCCCTTACAAAGTCATTTGCAAAAACAAAAAGGTGCTAATACTGCACACCAGGCTGTTGAGCCACAGCAGGGGAAACTCCTTCACTACAACAGCCCTACACACAATACCTGCAGCCAGGTTGAAGGTCCTGCCCTTTATGGAACTTTGAACTGGAGAGAACCAGTTAAACACAGAGCCAACCAGAGGAAGCTGTCTGATTACTCCCTATAACAAACAGATACAAAGGAAGTCAAACATTTGCATGGGTGGATTCGTATATTCACATGGAGACCTTCACACAAACCCAAAGCCACACTCACAATCAATGAAGCAAAGCAAGACAGCAAACAAACAAGTTAGTCATACATTCATTACACCGGTTCTCTATCCACAACATAATTCATTAACTAATTAGAAATCCTAACCCAAAAATAACTTTCATCCTGAATTCTAATTTACATACTGATCCTAAACTCATTTAAGGAGTGAAGATCAGACATGTGCAAACACACTCACTCACACACGCACGCATGCACGCACACACACACACACGCACAAACACACACCTCTTCCATGAGTTTCTCCTCGTTGGCCTTTTGCAGCTGAAGCTCAGCCTCCAGGATGCCTTTTCTCACCACCTCCGTCATGTTCTCCAAAAGCTACACAAAACAGAATCACTATGAATTAGAAGTGTAATATATAAACACGTATAAGGCCACATGTATTCATTAGATGAGTCCTTTATCAGAAAAAGACACAGCTATGGAGTCTGGATGTTTGTGTCCCGTGGATGTTATCTGGTTAGTGTGATTAGTTTGAAATTGTAGTTAAAATTATAAGTTATAGGAAGTGCATTGTGTTTATTACCATCACCGTTAGTCTATTCTTCAATAAACTTGGTCTTATCAACAAGATATGGACATATTCTGCGCTAATTGGTCAGTGGTTTAGGTTTAAATATTGCAAGGAGGGTTAGGGTTAACAACTTTACCTTGCTGTGCTTCTTTGGAAGGTGTTAAAAAATGCTTAAGTCTAGTGTAGGATGTACGAACATTAAATGTATCTTGTGATCCAAATATTCTACACTGATATCTAATTATGCATGAGCGCAAATAAACAAAATGCAAAGTTTTGGTTAATCAAAATATTTTTAATCAATGTTCTTTTTTCATATTTTTCATTATTTAACGATGGGCTATAATTACACACTGACCCACAATGTAATATAGCAACCACTCTGTTAGAGCTGGATGAGAAGCTACTCACTGAATGTAAACTATTCTTTTCATCTTTGAAAACCCTTTCTATGGCTATCTTCCAGTGTCCTATAAAATGAATATAGCAATTACCCTTCCGCTCTCCTCGATGTCCCTCCCGAGGGCAGCTATTGTATCCACCAGCTCTGAAACATCAACGTCCTCGGTCACCATGCCAACAAAGATACAGTCTTCTTCTGTCCCAAACTCAGGGCCTGTGGAGAGAGGACGAGATGCAAACAACAGAACAGTGTAGTAAGATAAATACTGTGCGTTGCATTTGTCACAGTCCTCTCAGATGTGAAGAGCGACTAACCAGTGGAGAAGATGATGTCAGTGTCAAGATCCTGGAGTTTCTTCAGCAGCTCAGTGTTGATTTTCTCAAACTCCTGCTTTCTCCTGCTCTCATCCATTCGTTCAGCCTGAGGCTCATACCTGAACATCAAAACATCCGTCACTGTCACACGTTCCAATCCTACTGAGCACCAAGCAAATCCTTTCACGGCACTTCCTCACATTTTTTAAAGGAAAGCACCTCTGGTTTCATATGCCTAGCAGAGTGATGGCTTTTTGTCATCCAGAGGGATGTTTTAACTGGATGCATAAATGCTTCTCACGGTGTTAATTAAACATGGCAGGGCAGCTACTTAATGATCCATAATTCTCGATGTTGTTTCTGGTGTGTGGAGGGAGCTGTGTGCAGTGTGGAAGAATTGAAGAGTGTTCTCAGTTCTCTCACAGGCTGTATTAGTGACAGGTTTTGACAAACTAATTATGCTGCTAAAGCCTTAATTAATGACTAATGTGAGATCAAGGGAGGCAAAACACTTCTCACATTGACTCCGCAGATACACTTTGCCTGCTTTATATCGTCTGACAGAGCCATGTATAGAATAACAAACTTCAATCTGATAGCATTCATTTCAGACTTGCACTTGTTGAAAGTGTAACTGTCATGAGGACTGCGTGGTTGTTTGTTTTGCCTGGCCTTGCTCTAGGTCCCTTTCTCTGTATCTGTCTGCTTTGATTGTTGACTGAGTTTGGATCCTCTTCTGTTGGCACTCTCCCTCTCCCATGTGACACTAACAGAAATGTTTCAACGTTTGGCTTTTTTTTTTAAATGTAACAGAAACATATCACTCTTTCTGTGGCTCTTACCAGTTTCCATGTGCAAGGCAACTTGTTCAACTTAACTTACTCATATATTAAAAGAAATGTCCAGAAAATGTCATTTACAATTATTGTGGACAAAAAAATCTTCTTATTTTGAAATTGCACATATACCCGGCTGTGATGTCAGTAAATGCTTTGTCATTTTCTGGGTCAAGCAATCTTTTGTGGCTATTGTATTGAGAATATTGAAACACATGTAACAATGGGGTCAAAGCAGTCAATACAGCCCCCTTCTAAAGACACAGTTCCTTTTGAGCCTATTCATACCTACCGGACAGCACCCAGGCCAGGCCAACTGAGCTCCTCTATGTATATGAGCGAGGGTGAGTGTTGATGGGTTTCCTCTCTGAAGTCCTGTCTGAGGCACATTGTGGAGCTCATCACAGGCACCAGCTCTGAAAGCTTCTCCACCAGAGCCTCAACATCACCCTTCTGAGTCCCCAGAACTGGACAGGAGGGAGAAGGTCATGGTCGTTACTGTTTCCTTGAGATGTTTTGGACCTTGCTGCCAGTATTTTACGTATAGTGCATCTGGAAATTATTCACAGCGCTTCACTTTTTCAACATTTTATGTTACAGCCTTATTCCAAAATGGATTAAATTAATTATTTTCCTCAAAATTCTACAAACAATACCCCATAATGACAACGTTAAAGAAGTTTGTTTGAAATCTATGCAAATTTATCAAAAATAAAAAACGAAAAAATCACATGTACATAAGTATTCACAGCCTTTGCCATGACACTCAAAATTTAGTTCAGGTGCATCCTGTTTCCACTGATCATCATTGAGATGTTTCTACAACTTGATTAGAGGCCATCTGTTGATTGGACATGATTTGAAAAGGCACACACCTGTCTATATATGGTCCAACAGTTGACAGTGCATGTCAGAGCACAAACCAAGTCATGAAGTCCAAGGAATTGTCTGTAGACCTCCGAGACAGGATTGTATCGAGGCACAGATCTGGGGAAGGGTACAGAAACATTTCTGCAGCATTGAAGGTCCCAATGAGCACAGTGGCCTCCATCATCCGTAAATGGAAGAAGGTTGGAACCACCAGGACTCTTCCTAGAGCTGGCCACCCGGCCAAACCGAGCCATCGGGGGAGAGGGGCCTTAGTCAGGAAGGTGACCAAGAACCTGATAGTCGCTCCAGCGTTTCTCTGTGGAAAAAGAAGAACCTTCCAGAAGGACAACCATCTCTGCAGCACTCCACCAATCAGGCCTGTATGGTAGAGTGGCCAGACGGAAGCCACTCCTCAGTAAGGCACATGACAGCCCGCCTGGAGTTTGCCAAAAGGCACCTGAAGGACTCTCAGACCATGAGAAACAAAATTCTCTGGTCAACAAATGGTTCATCAGACCATGAGAAACAAAATTCTCTGGTCTGATGAAACAAAGATTGAACTCTTTGGCCTGAATGCCAAGTGTCATGTCTAGAGGAAATTAGGCACCGCTCACCACCTGGCCAATAACATCCCTACAGTGAAGCATGGTGGTGGCAGCATCATGCTGTGGGGATGTTTTTCAGCGGCAGGAACTGGGAGACTAGTCAGGATCGAGGGAAAGATGAATGCAGCAATGTACAGAGATTGATGAAAACCTGCTCCAGAGCACTCTGGACCTCAGACTGGGGCGAAGGTTCATCTTCCAACAGGACAACGACCCTTAGCACACAGGCAAGATAACAAAGGAGGGGCTACGGGACAACTCTGTGAATGTCCTTGAGTGGCCCAGCCAGAGCCCAGACTTAAACCCGATTGAACATCTCTGTGGAGAGATCTGAAAATGGCTGTGCACCGACGCTCCCCATCCAACCTGATGGAGCTTGAGAGGTCCTGCAAAGAAGACTGCCCAAAGATAGGTGTGCCAAGCTTGTAGCATCATACTCCATATGACTTAAGGCTGTAATTGGTGCCAAAGGTGCTTCAACAAAGTATTGAGCAAAGGCTGTGAATACTAATTTACATTTTATATTTTCGTTCTTTATTTTTAATAAAGTTGCAAAAACTTATTTCACTTTGTCATTATGGGGTATTGTGTGTAGGATTTTTAGGAAAATAATGAATTTAATTTAATTTATTAATTTTGGAATAAGGCTGCAACATAACAAAATGTGGAAAAAGTGAAGCGCTGTGAATAATTTCCGCATGCACCGTATATTAAAAACTAACAAGCAGAATTATGTTTTTGTGTGTCTGTGTTCATGTTACCTGCAGCAGTCAGGAGGGGACTGAAGCGAACACATGTACCCTCGTCTTCAAGCTCCACCACGTCTACCCCACTGGTGGGAACAAGCTGGACCAGCTGTTCACTGAGCTACACCCAGGAAAAATTTTAAAATGAATGCCTCAACTGTGTGGTCAGACAAGATAAGTGTTGAGAACACTTACAACAAAGCTGTCTGTTTTATTTAGTGAAAAGAGGTTCAATTCTGATGATTTAACTCATTGTTCTACAACAGATTCCAAAAAAGTTGGGATGCTGTGTAAAATGTAAATAAAACCAGAATGCAATCATTTACAAACAAACTGTGTTTTTGAACAACAGTTTGACGAACTGTTCCTGAGCCAGAGCATATGAGCGGAGCGAAGTGGGAGCGGAGCGGGGAGTGGAAGGATTTTGTGTTGAGCAAGGAGCGGATTTTTTTAAAAGGTGGAGCGGAGCCTTATCTCTCGCTCCAATTTCGCTCTGCCCCACCCAGAATGCATTTTTGCACCTGCGTGCACACCCACACTATTTTCTTTCAAAACTATGGAGTTTACTGTGTACTTCAGAAAAGAAATTGAGAAGTCATACAAGTGTACTATTCCTGTAAAAGTAACAGATGTGGAACAAGACAAAGAATGCGGCGACGTTGTTGCAGTCGGTAAAGAGTCGTTTTGGAATCTAAAAAGACACATTTCTCTGAAACACGGCAGTCTACTACAGGAACACACTACGAAATCAAAAGGTGAACTAGTCGCTAATGCTAGTTAAAAATACGCTTTGTATGCGTAGTCATGTTTGTTTAATTTAATTTGGACCTCCATAATAATATATATTAATAACTTATGGTCTTACTGTTTTTGTCGGCTTAAAAACGAAACATTACCCTTATGTCTTATTTGAGTTGGGTTGTGGTGTTTTTTAAATGAAATGAAATTACGTAGCCTGGGGAAAAACGGCCAAGCTCATGTTTTATTTATGAATAGAAGATTACAGGTGAGGGTTGTACGATGCAGTTTTTTCTTTTTTTTTTGAGCGGAGTGGTGAGCGAGTGGAGCGGTATAAAATTTATGATGAAGTTGAGCGGAGAAGGCACAGAACCAGGCGGAGCTGACGAGTTGCGCAAATTGACAGGTCTGTGAGCAAGGAGTGGAAATTTTCACCTGGTCCGCTCCGCTCATATGCTCTGTCCTGAGCCCATCTATTAAACAATCATGTGTTTGACAAAGTGGTGAACCTCGCCTCATTCTTGCTTGTGAACCACTGAGCTTTTTGAAAGAACCTTTCATACTCATGTGTGATACTATCACCTGCAACCAATGAACCTGTTTACCTGTGGGGTATTCCAAACAGGTGTTTCTGGAGCATTCCACAACTTTCAGTCCTTTGTTGCCCCTGTCCCAACTTGTTTGAAACATGTAACTGCCATCAAATTCACAATAGGCATATATTCATAAAAATTATGAGGCGATGAGGTAAACATTAAATATATTGTCCTTGATGTCCAAAAGAATTAGCAAATTGTCACACTCTGTTTTTTTTTATTGTTTTACACAGCGTCCCAACTTTTTAAAATCTGGTTTGTAGTATACAATAGTGTCGCCAAATTACAATATATCCCGCTACTTTACTGTTTCTTTGAAACTGTATATGCATAGGCTTGAGAAGAATGAGAACTTGCATCAAATTGTATAACTAAATCAATTTTAGGTTCAAAAAGGTCATGTACAGTATGCATGATACTTCTGACAGGAATATAAAGATATATTTAAGCACCTGAGCGCCATAGGAGCACACTTTTTTATCTGGCAACATAGAGAGATTTAACAGATTTTCAAGTCAGTCAGCCTGAGGTGTTCTGATTCAGACAATAAACCACAAATCATTTTGATATACTGTATATAAACACATAATCCACAGGGAGATGGAAATTATTGTGACATTTCACATAGCAACCAAATACATTGTATAACAATTAATTATTGCAGCAGAGAATTCCTCCTGTTTATATTTTAGAGTTTGCAACAAAATTAAATATAACTATATATAAACAGTTATAATTAATATAAATAGCTTCAACTCAGTGAACTGAACCCACAGATTTTGAAATATGGGTGTTGGAAATCAGTTGTTATATATCTTAAGCTGAATATATGTATTAGTTAATTGACTTGTGAAATAACTTTGTTATTAGGGAAACACACTTTTAGCTGTATTTTATGGGTATCCACCAACTCCAGTGAAAAAGTCCAGTTCAGTCTTGAGCTGCTAATTGCTCCACTATGTTCCCCAGCTGGTCTCTAAATGTGTCTGTCTAATATTTGGTGCCAAGCAGGTAGTGTACAGACTTCATCATGTACAGAGGTTGGAAACAAGTTTGTTGAGATCTGAGTTTGCAGATGGGAAACTAAAATAATGAGCGACAAAAGGCTAAAAGGAGGAGCTGCAGAATTGGTGATAATTCTCTCTTTAATTTATATAAAAATTTAACTTACATATTAATGTTAATTATTGCATTTTTAACTAGCATAGGCACAAACACACAAGGGACAGTGCATTTAAAGGAGGGAAAATACTCACCCATCTGTTGAAGGAGTCCAGCACCTCTTTCTCCCCCGCACAGTAACCGTCTACTGAACCCCCACTGGATGCTAACAAATAAAGGAGAGAGGAAAATGGATACTACAGTAAGAATACAACAACATATTTAGTAACAATATGTGTAAAAGAAAAAAATGGCAGCAGCCCGATGTCATGTTGCAGTGGCCAATCATGTAATCTGGCAATCAGACTGGCAGCATGAATGACTAGAACCACAGTGGATTGTAACGTGCATTATGTGTACTCAGTTTAGCACTGTGCACCAGTTAAAACACATCTGTGAACATAATCAGAATGAACATCAGTTGTAGGACCAGCATGATAGTAGCATAACAACATAGCAGCTTCTTCTTTCAGCAAACTGATCAGCAGGGTTTAAAATTCAAAACATACATGCACCAAGAAGTGACACTCCCACACAATTGTTGCAATGCCTGATTCGGTCTCAATCCAGCCTTAGGGACTCATGGGCTCGGATCTTAGCATACCACTTTATACCTCTACAACAGAAATGTTTCCTTGTCTCTGGGTAACTCTTCTTCCTCGACGGCAGAGTTGAGATGTGGTGTCCCTCATGGCTCCGTTCTCTGCCCTCTTCTGTTTTACATATAAATTCTGCCTTTTGGAAAGTGTACAATCATGATGTGATCTACCATTTCTTTGCAAATCTCACTTCCTACCTCTTCAATATTAAAATATTAAATCCTGTCTCAAAATGTATTTACATTTCACAATGAGAAGTCTGAGATCAATCTATTCCATCAGTGCTGTATTTGATGCCAACCTCTGCTTTGAGGAGGCAAAAGTTTTGCTCAATCTTGTTTCTTCCAGCTCAAGATAATCTCAAAAATTAGGTCATTTTCCAGAAGGTTGTACATGCCTTCATGTATTCTCGGCTTGATTATTGCAATGTACTGTACTTGGGTACTACCACACCACTCCCTCCAACATCTGCAATTGGTTCAAAACACTGCTGCTCGACCCATTACTGAGACAAAGAGGTATGATGACATCCCCCCTGTGCTTGCCTCCCTCCACTGGCTAAAACACTGGCAAATACTCCACTTAAACACGGGTAAATCTGCTAAAAAAGATAATTGACTTTTTCACATTGCCAAGAAATGAATTTGCCTTTCTGTTAGTTTTTTCCCTTATGTGTTACGTTCGTCTTCACAGATGCCCCCGGAAAAGTAACAGTAACAGCAGAGAGCAGCAGATTATATGCCTAATCAGAATACATCCAGAAGCTATCAAAACTCGTATGCAAAATCTTTATCCTTAAAATTCTGACTTAAACACATCACAATTTCTCCGGAGCTCACAATGGAATTCGCTAAGGAGTGAGACATCTAACCTCTGTCGAGAGTTGCATGTGCACAGTACTGACTGGGCAGCTGACAAGCACAGAAGGTCATGTGATGACAACCAAGCTTGTAAGTGGACCTTATAATATTTTATTACACAACTCCTTTTGTAATTTTTTTTTTTTACATTGTTAACGCTAGCATGACAATAAGTTCACCATGGAGATCTTGTAGTTCATCATTGTTCCATTGTTGATACTGATTGACAAAGACCCTTCAATAAATTGGTTCAGTCTGTTTGTAGGATCCAGGGAGTGTAACCCTTACCAGCACTCATTTCCTGGGAAAACTTGAATAGCACCACAGGGGAACTGAGCTCATCCTCCACCTGTTGGACACACAAAGACACAGCTCAGGCATCTGAGACTGAGGATCATTGTTATCACACTTAACATCTGCTGTATGACATGCAAAACAATTATCAGTTGAAAGGGTGCAATGTAAACATGGATCTAAGATTTTGCTTTGTCTTCATGCCTACTTAAGTTACTGAAGCTACTGAAAATGTTATGTCTGTGCTAAATGGAACTGTTGTCGCATACAGTTTCTGTTTGATTTGTGGTGCCCTGAGTCCTTGCCTCTCAGTGGTATGGAGCAGCCCAAACCAAAGCTCTAGCTCCAGTTTAGAAGATTCGGCTTGACAGAATAATTGGCTGCCAGTGACTGAGCTGCCACTGGAATAAATACATTCTTCAAACATACTCTTTAGTGCAAACTGTTCAATATGTAGCATCTGAGGTTTTTACTACTCCATTATCACTGTAAAAGATTTCAAAAGCAAGTCTATGAACCATGCAACCAGGTTATGGATGCAGGCATTACCTGGACACATCTGTTGTTCAGTGTATCACCAAGGGTTGGTGTCTCCTGTTTAGCAGTACCTTATTATTTTTGTAAATTGCACTATGCCATTTAACCAGAGAAGAACTTATCTCAGTGAAGCAACATGTAGTACATGTCTTCATTTTCTGAACCACTAAGACAGGAAAGAAAACCCAAAGTGAAGCCCATCAGTGATGACATCCAGGTGAAACGTTAAGACAAGCATCATGCCTGGGTGGGACTGAGATGACGGCTAGTGTTTCTAGGGTGTTGATGTGAGGGTCATGAATAATTTGCAAGCATGTGTGCTGTTGTTGAGTTAGAATACCACAAAAATAACTGTAATATGTTTACCCATAACAGGAGATAGGTCTCAATGCTTCAATTAGTTGTAATTTTGGCAGATATTTTTTTATGTAGTCTTAGTCTTGTGTCAAATGTCCTTGTGAGAGTTTATCACATCAAGTCAGTTTTTTGTTTTAGTCAAGGTGTAGTTGACTAAAAGTCTGGGTCTTTAGTCTTACCTTAGTCAGAGAAAACTGCAACTATTTAAATGTAGTCTTTGTCAATGAAAACTGTTGACATTTGGTGTTAAGAATGAGATTATAAAACCCTGATTCCAAAAAGGTGGTTAAATTCAGTTAAATACAGTATAAAGACAAGATAATTAATGTTTAAAATGATGAACTTTATTGTTTTTTGAAAATATACACTCATTCTGAATTTGATGCCTGTGACATGTTCCAAAAAAGTTGGGACAGGGTCATGTTAACCATTGAGTTTCATTCCCTTTTCTTTAAACAACAACAGGAAACAAATTGTTGGAAGTTTTGAAAGGGAAATATTTGATGAATGAATTTGGTTGCTCAACAGTCCATGCTGTCATATTTTACACATCATAATCTTTAAAATTCTGTCACCTGTTATCAATTGGAAAGTTTTTTGCTTCCCCTGTCAAAACTTTTTTAAACTGTGTCGCAGGCATCAAACTTAGACTGAGTGTATATTTACAAAAACAACAAAAGTGTATCAGTTTAGACATTAAATATCTCGTCTTTGAGGGGTATGTCATTGAATACTGGTTGAAAAGGCACTGATAGCACAGGGAATGGACCTGCAGCATTAAAAAAAAGAGGCTATAATATTTTGTCTCCCTTTTTTTAAAGCAACAAAATAAAAACAAAAAACAAATAAAGAGAGATTTTGGTGAAGTTTTTATTTTTTAATTACATTTAAGTCTAGTTTTTTGTCAACAATATTCATGATACAGTTACAGTTAGTGTTTAATGACAGCCTTGCCATCTTGTCAATGTTTTGTCTATGTCGGCAAAAACAAAAAAGTAATTGACAAGTCAAATTCATCCTAAATTTGTTCATTGTGTGTTTTGTATGTTTTTGTCAAAGTAATATTATTCTTTATATAAGTGTAGGGAAGTGGAGAGAGAGTCAATTTAACCATCAATGTCTGTTGTTTTGACATGATTTTGTACAGAAATAGTCAATCGGTGAGTAGCAGCCACACACCTGATCCATGCTACAAACTAGCTAGCTAAAGCCCCCCTCCAGTGTATTTTAATATTTTTATATTTCATATTTTTGTGAGTCCATTCCTAGCATTGTTGAGGAGCAACACTTTTTGCCAAATATTTTTTTACAAATAATTGAGTGACAGGTATGACTATCCCTGCTAATATTCATGCTGCTTGTCCATGCTAATATCAATGCTATCACTAATCCGTGCTAGTGATGTTGATCCTGCCAGTACGGCAGCCTGGTTGCGATGGTAATAACTACATATGACTTTAAGGCACCCCGGTAGCTCAATTGGTAGAGCGCACGTCCCATGTACAAAGGATTTGTCCTCGCCCCCTTTTGCTGTATGTCATCTCCCCTCTCTCTCATCCCATTCCCTGTCCCCTCTCTAAACTGTCCTGTCAACAAAGTCATAAAGGCCAAAAAAAACCAACAACCTTTTAAAACTACATATGAATATTAACCACGCCTCCATTCTCTGTTTGAGAAGTCCACACCAGGAACCCACACATAAATAATAAGATGTTTTCAACCAAGCAGGAAGAATAGACAATGCAAACTAAAGATCACTGAATGAGTCATAACAAACTCTAGCAGTTGTTGTTGTAGAGGAAAAGTAGTGTCCATTTTGAACAAAACTGATAAAAAACTTAAAGAGGAGTCCAAGACTTTTCAAAAACTATGAAGGATTTAAGACAGTCCTAAAACAACTGAGGTTAGACTGAGAATAGATAGTACAAATACAGATAAATACAAAAGACTGCCATCAATGCCATAGACCTGGTCTATTGGACCCCAAATAAATGCACACATCATTCACTACACTGATAACAGAGAATTAGTGGCAGTTATTATAGCTGCATTTAAAATTATTTAAAGTTACATGAAACACAATATGGGTTGCTTTGGACAAAAAGATGTGTGGGGATATTCCAAGCACCTGTAAGTGGAAAATGACCCAGGGGCAGAACCAGAACATGCTGTAGGGAGAGAGTATATGGAGAGAATATCCCAATAGGCCTGAGCATGTCACAATGAGCCGAAGGACATGGTTTAATAAGCTGATGTTTAGCAGGTATAATGTTTACCACGTTCACCATTTAGTTGTTATTAACACAACCCATCAGACAGACAGACATTGTTAGAGCCCCAGCATTACCTTGCCAACACAACTTATGCCTTATTTATCAATGCATCAGTAAAAAGGTCTTTAGTCTGCATGGCTCAGTTGATTTTCCAATCTTGCAAGGCAGCTGGATTTGCATGATCATGTGATCGTGTGATCTCCCAACTCCAAGTCGTAAGGCATCAAGCTATGCATTTATGGCCAGACACACAGCGGTTTGTACCAATCAGCATCCTATGGGAAAGTACAGGGTTCTGGGCTTGGTTTATGGTGTGACAACCAGCAAAGAAGTGACTGCTTATTTGGAAACAACAATTGCAAATCCTCAAGAGGTTTGCGTAGCTGCTATTACCCGTAGTTAGCCCATGGTAAAAGGTGTTAGACAGATGGTTTGTCCAATCACCTGCCAAGTAGTTTTTGGAATGTCAGAACTCATTCGGTCAGTCATACTTTCAACCCCCTCATTCTCAATGCAGGTGTCCCCCAGGGTTGTGTACTTAGCCCCCTGCTATACTGTTAGTACACAACTGTGTGGTCAGAAACAACTCCAACTCAATCGTCACGTTTGCTGATTAGAGGAGTGACACCAACAATAATGAGGCCTACTTGGAAGTGGGGGAGCTATAACTATGGTGCAGGAGCAACAACAATCAGCCTCACTGAATGTAAGCAAAACCAAGGAGCTGGTTGAGGATTTTGGGAGGAAGCAAAAGAGGAACTACACACCCCTGACAATGGACGGTACTCTTGTGGAGAGGGTGAGCAACAAAGACTTTTTGGCAGCAAGTCAATGCCTTTACCACCTCAGACCGCTTAAGAAATTCAGTCTCTCTGGGAAGCCGAAGGACCCTCTAACACGGCATCACCAAATGGTACTTGGATTGTTTTTTTAAAATAAGTAATGAGATGCAACAGCATATGACACATTCATTTATTATTCATGACCCTTGTATTTCTTCCAAAGGCAACAAAACAATAATGAGTGTGGAGAGGCATTCCCTGAAGTACCTCAAAGAACATGCCTGAGTGGTCCACATCCTAAACAATTAGGAAGAAGTGAACAGTCCATCAGCCAATGGAGGCCCACATATCGCTGAGCTGATGTGAGTGAAGGGAAATGGTCAGGAGTGACAGGAAGAAAGAAAAGGAAGAGAAGGGAGGACAGATCAGGGAAGGGGAAGGGGGGCTAACGGAGACAGGCAGCGGCTTGGTCCCACCTACAATAGAGAGCATGAGAGAGCCCAGAACGTCCCGCAGTGAGGCACCGGAGATGGGCGGAATCGGCAACACCACGCCCTGGAACCAAGGCAACCCACACTAACTACAGCTATACACACACATACAGAAAAGACTCACACATCGACCTGCAGTCGTATACACATTCATATCTGACTAGCACAGTGGTACTTAATACTCAAACTGCAGCATTTTCACAGTGAATGTGGCTCACTGTGTTGAAGCTGAATTTCTTAATTCTTTTGCCTTTACTGTGAGTTTGAGTACCACTGTGTGATGATTTTGTTCCCCAACACTCTGATTGTTCACTGCATCTGGATTACAGTAGCATTAATGTATAATGCATCTAACCCCAGCCACTCCTGAGGTGAATTTACATCACATCTCAGTGCCTTTAGTGGATGCCAGTGAACAAGCCTTTAAACCAAGTCAGTACCCCAGAGACTGTTCCAATATCATCACAACTCTGGTTTTACCATGGTCAAAGCCTCGACGAGAGATATCTCTGTCTCAAGCGCATCCTATAAACACAAGCAGGTGTTGTCTTTGAATAGCTGGAGGTCATTTCTACATGTGTTCACATATGCTGCTCTTGAGTTCAAGTCATTAGAAAAGGTCTAAACAGAAACAAAGGCATCTAGTTTCATGATGGTGATTAACAATAATGAGCTGTGTGGGTTGTCTCTACCAGTCATCTCAGCTACTCATATCATGAACCCCATCATAGTTTAACAAGAGCTTATCTAGCGAATTTCTGTTCGCCACTGATATGCTTTAGCCTAGAGCTGTATAGATATATATCGTAGTGCAATATAAAAATGTCTACTGTAGGATATAACTCTCTGTTGTTTATATCGTAATTTAACATGTAGACTACTTGTTTAGCACTGTTGCTACACTAACGTTAACATACACTACGGTTGTGATTTAATACGCCGTGTCAAACACAACTCAACGTCGGAATGACCGTTGGATATCCAAATTCTGATACAAGTTCATTGTATGAAGGCGAATGTAACTACAGCAACGCTACTACTTTGTGGTAGCATTTTTACGTCACCCGCAATGACTCGTTTACGGCACTGGTCGCTCGGGAGTAAACAGAGGCAAAGCAGCATGGCGGAGACGGAGGAGAGCGCAATGGAAGAAGAAAATAACGTTACTAGTAACGTTACATCAGACGTGGATACAGAAGCAGAACCCAGCCACGAGGCCTACTGGCTGTCCTACCTGGAAAAAGATCTTTATTTTTTTATATTTACATAAAAGCTTGGAATAGTTTTTGTTTACAAATTCTTATTTGTTGTGACAGTCCTGCAAAAAGTCACGAATAAAAGGAGAAAGTGCCATTCATTTGCCTTTCATTCTCATGGTTATCAAAAATAGTGCTGAGATGTGATTGACTTGAATATATATATATAATTCTAAGAAAAAATACTATATCGGGATATATATCGTTATCGGGATATAAAATTAGCTATATCAAGATATAACATTTTGTCCATATCGCACAGCACAACTTTAGCCTTGACACAAACTAATATTTACCCCCAGCTGCTGACAGAAGACTAAGGAGAAATGTCCACTGTAGTAGCAGAAAAATAAAAAAAACCTGTCGATAAACCTTTATAATAACCATTATAAATGAATGGTAAATGTATTCATTCGTTCATTGAACTTTAGTTCATAGTTATTTGACTGTTGATAAACAATGAACTGCTTTGTCAACCATTTATTAAACAATTGTTTATTCTAAAGTTGCAACTGTTGTTTATAATACTTTGTACATGGTTAATAAATACTGTGTAGTTCATCTATAAAACATTAACTTTACAACTGATGTTTATAGGTTTTTTTAAGAATTTCATTGTTTGTTAACAGTCAATTAACTGTTAACTCAAGTTTAATTAACTTTAAATTCACCATTTATTAATGGTGGTTATGTTACCAATGTAATGTAATCAACTATACTCATCTACTTTAGGGTTCCCACACTGTCTTAAAGATTCAAGGACTTGCCCAAGACTTTCCAGGCCAAATTCCCTCAAATTCAAGGACTAAACTTGGCACTGTTTGTGCCATGAATGAAGGTCAGCGACAGATCATTTTTATATTGTGAACTAGCATGGTTCAGACAACACTAATAAAGAGAGAAAAGCTTGAATTGTACTGTGTTACAGTGACGGCAGAGAACTGCAGGAGACACATATGCTGAAAGGGGAACTGTGGCTATGTACTAAAATTACGTTGAAAAAAATACTTAAAGAACTTCAAGTACCATTCTTGCTTATGACACATAAATTCAAGCAGTTTCAGTGACCAATGTCCATTTATGTATACTTTCAAAAACTTTCAAGGCCATGATTTTTCCTCTCATATTCACAAACTTCCAATGATTTCAAAGACTGAAAAATACAATCTGAACTTTACCAACCAATCCAACTTTACCTTAGTTTTTAATGTATCATACATTAACACATGTTCAGTTGTAGCTGAGTAGATATTTTAGATATATATTTTTGTCAGTGTGTGCATCAAAGATGCTACTGCACTATCACATGGTAACACTGTAGCACCCACAGCAGGATCGACACACCCAGCAATGCAGGCCATTACCACCAGTTTACCACAATGAAACTAGAAGCCAGGGTCAGATATCAGAACAAATTTGAGAATGATGTTTTGTATTATAGCTGTTATTTCATAACATTCTTTCTTCCATATTCATTCTTTGATGATCATACCCAAATTGTCCTAGTTTTAGTGGAGATGAACAGTTTCATGAAGGTTGAGCTTTTTCATAAGGTATGTAGTCAGCCTATTAAAATCAAGCAGAACTATCTGTAGTGGGCAGCGCTGTGAATAGTTGACTGCAGCACTACTACATACACCAATCAACCACAACATTAACATTGTTGTGGCTGATCGGTGTATAGCAAAATCAAATATTCACAACATGAGTGTACGATATTTTTCGATATCTTGTATCTAGTTACAAAACAGTATATGCACATACAATACTATCAAAGTGTCATTTTTCAATAACTTTCCTCACAGAGGGGTATCTTTGACTTGGTGCTGTCTTCCTGCTACTGTGTGTGTTCTCGCCAAAACTGACAAAATATCTGAAGCCTGACCCGTGTTTACATTGTGTTATATTTTATGGCAGAACATAAAGAGATCACCTACCGATGTTTTAATGGAGGCCAGAGTTTTAAGCTTCTGCAGGAGTTGCTGGCTCTAGAGTGGAGAGAGATAGATGAAATGATATATTTTCCAAAAAATACCTTTAAATTGCCTCCATAATATGAGACCCATATACCACATTTTATTTATTAAATATTTAAATACGACAGGACAACAGCAGCTTTTTGCTTTCTTCTTATTAGATCCACACCAATCATATGTGTATAATGTGTTAAAAAATGACCCACAAAATGTCACACAAACAGTAACATAAAAACTACAATTTGTGGTTTTAGGAGGAGGTACATCTAGACAAACTATGGATGTAGACAACAGTGAATCCATCCACCTAGCAATTCTGTGCAATGTCTCTGGGATGTCTCTTGGTCTCTGGTACCAAACCTGGCAACCTCCCTGTCACGGCAAGTTTCCAGAAAGCTGAGAACCTTCACTGCACTGCTCTGGTGAACTACTAAGAAAAAGTTTCAGCACATAACTCTTCCTAATTAACACACTGTATATAATTTGTCTCTTAAGTCTGTACATAAACAGACAGAAATAAATGACAGTTTGTGGTTTAGGGGGAGCTCAAGAGGAATTCAGTATTTTTAGGTCCGTACGTTTACATATTTTGGTGTGTAAATGACTAATAGGTACAAAACGTTTTTGAATTGGTCCAGTAGATCACCTCAGATGGTGTTCTGTGTTTTTGTTTCTCCACTGACAGGTAAAGATTGCTATTCTAAGTGTCTGACAGCATTGTGGAAAGGATCCCCACAGAGATGAACCTTTTTGCTGAAGAGTAAGACTCTTTTGTTTAATCTTAAACAGCCGCTAAGTCGCTCTCACCAAAGCCACCAGACTCCATTTACAGAACCAGTAATTTTATTATTGTACAAAACACTTTTGGTCAGTCTTTCCACTGTTCCAGCAATCACCAGTTAGATGTGAAAATATTCTGTCTCTACACACTGTTTTCCCCCATTGCTTCTTTGATTTCTGACTCTGGCTGTGTCCGAAATCACTCACTTATTCCCTACTCCCTACTCACTATATAGGGAGTCCAACATAGTGGACTATATAGTGAGCTCATCGGCAGAAAGAAAAAAGCACTTTCGGACACTACTCAGGCGCCGTTAATTACGTCACTGCTGTCGCACAGTTGAAATGCAGCGAAATGCCAGAAGAAATTTTCTGGCAATGCATGATGGGATATCTTGCTTCGGTTAGTGACCATCGGATGTTCACTACATTTCGCGGTGCATTGTGGGACACAATGAGTGCACTATATCCTGATCACTATACATTCGGACACCACTACAAAATGGCGTAGTCACTATATAGTGCACTATATAGTGATTAGGGGGTGATTTCGGACACAGCCTCTCTCTTGCTACTCTCCCGATATATACACATGTAACACTGTGAATTAAGGGTGTATTACGACCGAATCGGAGGTTGTGATTGTTGAAACAGTGGAAACACTAAACAAGATGGTTTCGTGAGTTTTATTTTGTTTCTGTCGAGTTTGTATTCTGATGTGTGTTTTTTACGATGATAAAATTGCAGTTTCTGCAAATGGAGTCTGGTGGATTTGGCAAGAGCAACATAGCGGCCGTTTCTGGTTAAACAAAAAGTCTTATTCTTTAACATAAAGGTTTATCTCTTTCGGGATCCTTTCCTAAATGTTATACGACACGAATAACGAATAAGGAATAACGAATAACAATCTGAGCCTGTCAGTGGCAAAAACAAGCACTCTAGGTGGACATACTGATCTTATATGGTTGAAGTTGCCTACGAGGAATACATTGCAGATGCCAGCTGAGGGGATCAAATAGACCAATTTCAAAACTTTTTGTACATATTAATAGATTATACACATTACCACACCGAAATATGTAAAAAATAATAGAAATCGCCTTTCAGTGGTGCTCACCAGAGCGACGGCATGTTTGATCTTTTGGACAATTCCATTGTGACCAAGGTACTGCAAGGAAAGCCAGAGGGGCAGCGCACGCAGCTTCGCCACCGGCTGGCTGGAGGTCAAACCCGCTGCCAGAGACTGAGACACAAAGCACAGAGACACAGAGCAGTGAGTCATTTAGAAAAAGATAAAGACACTGGCCATGAGGAGCTGGACAGAATATAGCTAAACTTAATAAAATTAAGAAGTGGTTGTTAAACTAAAGAGTAAATCAGTCTGACTGTAGGCAGAAATGAACATTTCCTCAGCTATCATCGGGTGACAAAGAGTACCAACAGATGACAAATGCCAGAAACACGTATTGAATCAATCATATGAGCGTACCAGTGCTGGGTCTTCATGTCTGTAGAGGGTGACAGCAGTTACAGCGGGCAGTCCCAGCCACTGACCTGGTGTCAGTGTCATACTGTCACTTCTGTTGGCTGCCTGGAGGTAAGAGAACCATGTACACAGATACACACACGTCACAAGAGAAAGTCAAAATGAGATGGCATCTCCTGGGTGTCTACCTTCCACAATAAAAGCGGAGACAGTAACACTGGGACAGATGGCTCAGAAGATGGCAGGTATGGAGGAGCGGAGACTCACATGCTTTAACTTCTAACACTTCATCTCACCCAAAATCCAGAATTTTTCCCAGTTCACGTAATGGATGTTCTTGGAAAAAATCATGTGGAAACTTCTATTAAATTGCAATGAAAAACAGTCTTAACAGGTATATATACATACACAGTTGCAATCAAAATTATTCAACCCCCACTGCAAATTAGGTTTATTGGCAAAATGTACAAACTAGCAGCTGTTTGCAATAAACAAATCAAACAAGAACAATTTAAATAGCTCAACACAACTAATATTACAAGTGGTTTCTCCAAATTCAACACAAAATGCTACTTTTAATGACTACTGCAGTCTCAAAATTATTTAACCCCTTCATGACAAGCATCTTTAGTACTTAGTAGAGCACCCTTTTGCTGTTATGACCTGCTGAGAACGTGATGCATAGCCATACACCAGCTTCTGGCAGCATTCCTGAGGAATCTTAACCCATTGCTTAAGGCAAAGGCCTTCAGTTCACTAATATTCTTGGGTTTGCATGCTGCAACTGCCTTTTTCAAATCCCACCAGAGATTTTCAATGGGGCTCAAGTCAGGCGACTGTGATGGCCACTCTAGTATCTTCCAGAACTTCTTCTGAAACCAAGCCTTGGTGGACTTTGGGGTATGCTTGTGATCATTGCCCTGTTGGAAGGTCCAATGACACCCAAGCTTAAAGTGAAACTCTTGCCAAAATGCAACCTAGGCTTTTTTTGTGAAGGAAACCGAGTCAAACCTTCGTGGAAAAGCATAATTATGACGAAAAAGCCACTTTTAACATTTATCGTACTTTCGTTTTCGGGTCAAAATCATTTTCAATTTCGTGCTAGGGGCAACATTACGGTAGCATCAAAATCGCTATTTTTAAAACACTAAGACGACTCAACACAAAATGAAACTTTGTTCGTAGTATCACTAGGGTCTCTACACATGAACACGAGCATTGAGAACATTGTTTGTGTACACAGAGTTTAGCCGTCCTGCCAGTCGAGAAGTGGCGGCGGCAGGACGGCTAAACTCTGTGTACACAAACAACAAAAAAATTAAGAGACCACTGCAAATGTTTCTGTAATCAGCATCTCTACATGTATGACAGCCATTCCATTCCAGTGTCTGTTGAATTCCAACACAAGCACACCTCATTCTACTTAATGAGGTACTGATTAGGTGATTGCCTGAACCAAATCTTATTTAATGAGGAAAAGTACAAAAACCACTGCTGTGGTCATCACTATCCTCTTGCAATAGGACCAGCTGGATGGCAAAAACAGTGCTAGTAGTACCTCACAAATAATTGGAATCAAAAAATTGATTGACCATGCCAAAAGAGCTGAAAAAGAAAAGTTTTGAGTGAGGAAAAGAAGGCTTCAATTCTGGCTTTACTGGCAGAGGGATACAGTGAGCGTCAGGTTGCTTCCATCCTTAAAATTTCTAAGACGGCATTTCATAAGAACAAGGTCAAGCAGCAGACATTGGGGACAACAAAGCTACAGACCGGCAGAGGGCGAAAACGACTCTCCACTGACCGGGATGACCGTCAACTAATTTGAATGTCACTCAGCAACCGTAGGATGACATCAAGTGACCTACAAAAAGAATGGCAAATGGCAGCTGGGGTGAAGTGCACGGCGAAAACGGTTTGAAACAGGCTCCTAGGGGCAGGGCTCAAGTTGTGTAAAGCTAGAAAAAAGCCAAGCTTCATCAATGAAAAGCAAAGAAGAGCCAGGCTGAGGTTTGACAAAGACTATGAGGATTGGACCATAGAGGACTGGAGTAAGGTCATCTTCTCTGATGAGTCCAATTTTCAGCTTTGCCCAACACCTGGTCGTCTAATGGTAAGACGGAGACCTGGAGAGGCCTACAAGCCACAGTGTCTCGCACCCACTGTGAAATTTGGTGGAGTATCAGTGCATATACATATACACATATACATATATACATACACATATACACATATATGCATATACACACACACACACATATATATATACATATACACATATACATATACAGTATATACACATATACATATATATACATATATATATATGCACATACATATGCACATATGCATATGTATATAAATATAAAGTTGTTATATCATTCCTTCATGGCTTATAATTTTTTTTCATTTTTCTTTTTTTTTCCCCACATACTACAGTTTCAAGAAAAAATTGAAATAGTCCTTCTTGGGAAAATCTACAGTCAAAATAACTGAAAAAGTGACGTTTTAAATAAGCAATTAGTGAGGTTTAGAATAAACATACAAAGAATCACAAAAATGCTGAAATTTAGCTCTGAGGGCCAAACAAAAAAAATCATAACTTCAAAAGGATTTGGAGTACAGCTATAGGATTTTGCAAGGTCCCATTAATTTTTTGCAAGAAAATCCATGACATGAACTGAGAGGCCCTAGCTGAGTTGGTATGGAATGACCTTTAAATGAACACTGTGGATTTTGTCCCTCCTTACCTACACTGAATTTGCTTTAAGAAGAGATCACTTTATGGCTAGTATGGACAGGGGGAACAATTACGACAAATAACCCATTCAATGCACATCTAGGCAGGTCAGTATTATTTTAAGATACACTTCTAGCTTTAACATTAGATTACCATGATAGCAGAGGTGACCTGACCCAGTGCCAGGGTTGCCAGGTTGACCCTACAGAAAAAAGCATAACACCATAATACATGTTAATGTGACAGAAAGCTATGAGAACTATATTGGAGTCATGCCTGATAACATGAGGGTAATATTTTCCATCCAATTATTATATTGACGGTGATGCTGCCTTTGTCAGAAAACAAAGTACCATATTCATTCTAAGACATCCACTGTGTCCTGAACTTAATTTTCTACTGTCCGGTCGCGTGGTTACATTTGCACTGCTTTAGTGCAAAAACTACAGCTGACAGTTTCAAGAAGCAGGGCACATAGCAAAATATGTGTTTATGGTGTGAACTTTTTTTTTTTTTTTTTTTTTTTTTTTTTTACAGTTTCACAAACATTTGCAGAGTATTACATTTAAATTGAAAGAAGTTGACCCACCCCTCCACATGGAGCCACATGCTGTACTGATCACATAGGTCTTTCAGACGAGCCAATTTGTCTGTATGTCCTGCCCCAGGGGTACCTTGGAAAAAACCCAAAAAAACCAAAAACACTTTTTATCAAATTACCTAATATTATAATATTAATAGTAGAAAAAGTCTCATCAGTAACTAATTTACTTTATTTTCAACTCTTGTAATGTACCAGATGTTTATAAAGTCCCCTCCAAAACTCTTGGAACAGTGAGGCCAATGAAAACATTTGGGTTTGACAAAAGATGAATATGAGACAAGAGAGCAGCATTTCAGCTTTCATTTCCAGGTATTTACATCTAGATCTGTTACAAAACTTAGAAGATAGCATCATTTGTAACAGAACAGCACATTTTTAGGTGAGCAAAAGTATAGGAACAGGTAGACTTAAAATAGATTATTACTTAATATTTAGTTGCAAATCCTTCGTGTAGGTGCCAGCTAGTATTTTTTGTGTGTCACGTCCGGGGAGGAGTCAGGTGGGTGGTACGTCAGCAGAGTAGTAAAATCAGCTGTTCTTCACCTGTTGATGAATGAATGAACTGAGAGGGTGAGGAGGGACCGCTAAAGTACACTGTTTTTGGATGGTTTTAGGTTTTGTGAGGATGTTTCACTGCCTGTGTTTTAGCCTTAATAAATTTGTGATTCGGCATTCCTCTGGAGCTTAGTTTTTATTATACAGAAGCGCGTCCGGCAAGTAAAGTGTTTCCTTCGCTTAGCCTCTCGGCGACCACTATTGTTCCATCCATAGTCGCCTAACATTGTCAGCAAAATGAGACAAATTAAACTGGACCGGAGCCGCGAATGAGCCAACAAGCCACGCAGTATGAACGCGGAGCAAATGGAAATTGAATGACTGATCGCACACACGGACGCCTCACAGCGTATCAGCCGGCAACAACGCATGGTGATCAGCGGTATGTAACCTGCTTCTGCTGTTACGTTGGTCTGTTGGAAACAGTTTGAAATGGTTGCTGATGAATGGAAGTCAGCGTGTTGCCTTGGTGTTTTCACTGATGCTGATGAAGAGGAGTTTTGATGCAGTGTTTGGACTGATGCGTCCGGTCAGTGTGTGTTTGCGCAGCGCTGGATTGATTGATTAAGTTATTATCCCACGCGATTCTTGTGGCTGTTGATATTGCTGTCTTTGCATTGGAATCTCATTGTGATCATTATTTTGTGCATGAAAAATGAGTGCTACAAATGCTGGTTCAACTGTTGGCAAACCTGAAGAGAAAAGAAAAATAAGTCTCACTGCAAAGGCCATGATGAATAAAATTGAATCAATTCAAAAGGAACGTAAAAGGAAAGTGGATGAAATAAAATGCCTGATTTTGTCTCTCAAAGAGCTCATGGAGGATGAAAAAAATGTTTCACTGGTCAAATCTCAACTGAATGTTTTAATGCAACTGTCTGATAATGCTACTGCTTTGCATGAATCTCTGATGCCGTTAATTCCCACGGATGAACAACAAAAACAAGAGCTATGGTTTTCAAAGGTCAATAAACATAAGGAAGGATGCATTAAGGATGTTGAAGCATGGTTTAAAATAATCAACATACCTCAAGGTGAACCTTTGTTGGAAACTCACATGACTGAAAGGCCCCAGCAACAGAAGGCCTCATCAGTGGAAAAGGATGCACATGAGGGTGTGGAAACTGGACAACAGCCTCAATTTCACCAGAATCTTCAAAATGATGATCAGGATGAAATAGCACCATGTGACAGCATTTCAAATCAAGGCAGTGTTAAAGATAGCATAAAGTCTAATGTGTCATCAACTGCATCTGCACGTCTCAGAGCTGAGGCTGACATGGCTGCTTTGCTCGCTCGGCAAAAATTGCTCAATGAAAAGCATGCTCTTGAAGAGCAAGAAGAGCAAATAAGGAAACAAAAGGAACGGCTCCAACTTGAAGCAGAGATAGCCGCATCCATGGCAAAGATAAATGTTTTGAGAACCTCTGGATCAAGTGTAAGGAGTGCTTCTTCTAAGAAACTGGATGGCATGGAGTCTTATTTTGAGAAAAGACTTAATATCCACGCAGAACCTTTTGTACCACATAAAGATGGAAAGGATGGAGGAGGACCACCGCCTGTCGTAAGAACTTTAAATCCATGCTTTGGAGGTGCAAGATCAAAGCACTCTGAAGGAGCCAACTATTTACATCAGGGGCCTTTAGTGCTAACAAAACCACAGAGCACAGTTTCTAAGGATGCAGTGCCCCCAGTGTTTCATCTTCATAATGCTAATGCACAGGCGCGTAGCAAGCTTTTCAAAAGTGTGGGGGGTGGATGTGGTCTTTCCAGTTCAGAGAACTTGTTCCAGATGCCTTAACATTTGCATTCCCTCCTGCTCAAATCTTTCTCTCAGCTGCATGTCAACAACATCCAGAACTTTGTAGAATTCAGTCCTGTAGTAGTCAGAAGGGGAGGCATATACATGTGCAGGAGCACTACCTGTGAAGCGCTGAGGTGGGATACGGACAGGAGGAGAGGCAATAGGAGTGAGATGGAGTGTCTCACACATCCTTGTTGCCTCTCATTGACCCATTCACACACATACGAATATATCTGGGAAACAGACAGGTACCAAAAACAACGTCTGTAACGTTCTCTGATAATTATAAACATTAACTACTCCTTATATGTTCAGTAAACAGGTAGGCACCAAACCCATAGCCATAGACATATATACATATGTTCTTCAATGTGCCTCCTTGTACATACAGCTGTATAGATATAAGTATGTATATATGTTCTTCAGTGACCTGCTCTATGTAAAAGCCAGACAGCCAATTGCAGTGTCTTATTTTTTTATTTTTGATTTGCAGGCTTTTTAAAAAATGTTTTGTCTCCATGATTGTCATTTTTAGTAGTTAAAAATCACTGGATATAAAAACGATTCATCAAAATAAGTTAAATGTAAAATGTAATGTAAACATCAGTGCTTTTTATTCCCACAGACATCACATTTACATGTCAGGATCTGGTTATTATAGACACAGATTCAATATTTATCATCACAGTAACAGAGTTACATACATTGGCAGCTGTAAACTAATAAAAACATTAGAAAAATACATACGTGGGTTTGGTGCCTACCTGTTTACTAAACATATCAGGAGTAGGCTATGTAACATTTATAATCATCAGAGAACGTTACAGACGGTGTTTTTGGTGCCTGTCTGTTTCCCAGGTATATTCGTACGTGTGTGAATGGGTCAATGAGAGGCATGAACTTATAGCGCTTTGTAGAAGGAGCTTTATAAAGTTCACTCCATGACTTCGACGTACGATTCAGCGCTCAGTGAAGCGTCTATGTATATGTATATCTATGGCTAGTTCCCGCCTCCTCAGCATGAGCTGAACGATAAATCTAACACAGCAGAGGTGGGACTTAAGGCAGAACAGCCAATCATCAGCCGGTCACACTGAAAGCCGGTGTCATGTTTGAAGCAACAACAGGAGCGGGAGGGGGAGAGGAGGCATCCGCAGCGCAGACAGAGCGGCCAGAGAAACTGAGCGACTGTAGTGAGGCGTTTGTGCAAAACTGCGGAAAAACTGCAGAAAAAGTGTGGGTGTTGAATCCTCTGACACCCACATCCCCCACGGGTGCGACGCCCCTGCTAATGCACCTTCTTTCAGGAACATCAGCAGTGAACATAACATGATGTCTATAATGGAAAAACAAAATGAAATAACATCAATGCTGGTGCAGCAGCAAAGTATAGCATCACTGCCTAAAAGGGACATTCAGACAATCCATTGCAATATCATGCCTTTATGCAGTCATTTGAACAAACCATAGAACAAAGGGCTGCCAATGGAGTGGACTGCCTGCACTACCTGGACCAGTACACCAGGGCCACAGCAGTTGATCAGAAGCTGTCAACATATGACTGATGGAAATGGATATGCTACAGCAAAGGCTTTACTCCATGAACATTTTGGAAATGATCATGTCATAGCATCCGCTTACATGAATAAAATATTATCATGGCCATCAATTAAATCAGAAGATACAAAGGCTTTGCAAGCATTCAGTCTGTTCTTACGTGCATGTTATAATGCCATGAAAGATGTATATAACCTGTCTGATCTCAATACATCAGCAAACATGCTCACTGTGATTAAGAAGCTACCATACAAGCTTAGAGACAAGTGGCGTACATCAGCTTGTGACATACAGGAAAGGTGTCGGCGCAGAGCTATGTTTGTTGATATTGTAACCTTCATTGAACGTCAAGTGAAGATTGTTATGGACCCTGTATTTGGAGACATACAGGATGCTCCAAAACTGATGGCAGTCAAGGAGAGCAGCAGAGTAAAATTCATGCCTCGTTCAAAGGCTGGGGGAAGCAGTTTTGCCACCACTGTTACCACAGTTAAAGGGGCTCCACCAGACAACAAGAGGGATGGATATCAGAGGGATGGATATCAGAAGGTCTGCCTCTACTGTAAAAACTGTGGACATACACTGGAGTCGTGTACTCTATTGGAGAGGAAAGCTCACAGCGAAAAGATGAATTTCCTGAAAACTAATGGAGTTTGCTTTGGCTGCTTGTGCACTGGGCACATCAGCAGAGAGTGCAGGAAGCGTCTTTCATGCAAAATATGTGGCTCACGACACCCAAGCATGTTGCACATCCATCAAAGGGAAAATGAAAAGGAGGACAAGAGCATCTCTGTAAAGGCATCAGACAACAGTATGGTTGAAGTGCAAACTAGTGGTCTCACTGGGGCCGGTGACCAGGATTGTAAACTTGCCATCGTACCAGTCAGAGTCAAATCAAGTAAGGGTCAAAGGTCAGTTGAAACATACGCCTTTTTGGATCCAGGAAGTACTGCGTCTTTCTGCACAGTGGGTCTGATGGACAAGCTGGGTCTTCCTGGGAGGAAAACAAAGATTCTTCTGCGTACAAAGGGACAAGAGAAAGTAGTGGACAGTCATGTTGCATCTTATTTGGAAGTTGCTGGATTGGACAGTGATGTATATTGTGAAATACCAAAGTTGTTTGTACAAGATAGGATGCCTGTTGATAAAAGCAACATCCCACAGCAGCAAGACTTGGGAAAATGGCCTCACTTGAAGCATGTCTGCTTGCCAGAAATAGATGCAGATGTGGAGATTCTGATAGGCACAAATGTTCCTCGTGCTTTGGAGCCCCTGAAGTTATCAGGAGCATGGATGGAGGGCCATACGCTGTTAAGACGGTGCTGGGTTGGACAGTAAATGGGCCGCTTGGTGGATGCAGTGATAGTCCTGGATGTCAATCAGCAGTTACAGTCAATAGAATTTCAGCCATCACACTTGACGAGCTCTGGAACAAGCAGTTTAAGACAGACTTCCCCGAGAACAACCACAATGAACTGCTGGGGATGTCAAGGGACGATTGCAGGTTTCTGGAAATGGCTGACAGATCTGTGAAATTGGTTAATGGTAATTACAGCATTGCTTTGCCTCTTAAAGACAGAAATATTAGCATGCCCAACAACTGCATAATCGCCGAGCAATGCATTCTTAACCTGAAGAGGAGGTTTGTAAGAGAGCCATCATTTCACAAGGACTACATTGCATTCATGAATAACCTCATAGCAAGTGGATTTGCAGAGAGAGTGCCAGATATAGATTTGGAGCGCAGTGATGGCAAGGTTTGGTATATCCCTCATCATGGGGTATACCATCCTCAAAAAAAGAAGATGCGTGTTGTTTTTGATTGTGCAGCATCATTCAAAGAGGCCTCACTTAATGCACATCTCCTGCAAGGACCGGACCTCACAAGCACATTGATTGGTGTCTTAACCAGGTTCAGAAAGGAAGCCATTGTTCTGATGTCTGACATTGAGGCTATGTTTCACCAGGTCCGAGTGCCAGAGGAAGATGCAGACTTGTTACGTTTTCTATGGTGGCCCAATGGAGACTTTAGCCAGTGTATGGTGGAGTACAGGATGGCTGTCCATCTCTTTGGGGCTACATCATCTCCAATCTGTGCTAATTTTGCTCTCCGGAGGTGTGCCGAAGACAACAAAGAGCTCTTCAGCCAGCAGGTGATTGAAACCATCATGTACAGCTTTTATGTTGATGATCTCCTTGCTTCGGTGGCCTCAGAACTGGAAGCTATATGCCTGTATAAAGACCTAAAAGGGCTATGTGCTAAAGGAGGCTTCAATTTAACCAAGTGGACAAGTAATAGCCGCTGTGTGCTGGTAGCAATACCAGAGGAAGAAAGAGCAAAAGAGGTTAAGGACCTAGACTTGGACCAGGATATTTTGCCAGTGGAGAGAGCACTGGGAGTGCGATGGTATGCACAGTCTGACACATTTGGATTCAGTGTATCCTTTCCAGATAGGCCGCTGACCCGTAGAGGAATCCTTTCAACCATCAGCTCGTTCTATGATCCTCTTGGAATCTTGTCTACTGTGATTTTTACAGCCAAAAGGATCCTACAAGACCTGTGCCACAAAGGGCTGGGATGGGATGATGCTATATCAGCATCTTCTGCTGAGAAATGGACAGGCTGGGTGAAAGAGCTACAAACACTGGATGGTTTCAGCACCAGCAGATGTTTGAAACCTCCCAACTTTGGAGAAATAGCCACCGCCCAGTTACATCATTTTGCGGATGCAAGTGAGGAGGGATATGGGACCGTCACCTACCTGCTGTTGCACAATCACCAAGGTCTTGCACACATTGCTTTCATAATGGGAAAATCCAGAGTTGCACCTTTAAAGCCTGTGACAATCCCACGTATGGAACTGACAGCAGCTGTGGTGGCGGCTCGTATGGACAAACTGTGGAGAAGAGAGCTGAGGATGGAGCTACTGGACTCTGTTTTTTGGTCAGACAGTACCTCTGTTCTAAAATATATCAAAAATGAAACTACAAGGTTTCGTATCTTTGTAGCTAACAGAGTCACAGAGATTCTCAAGACGTCTAATCCATCTCAATGGAGGTATGTGTCTACCAAACACAATCCTGCAGACCTTGCTTCCAGAGGTGTGAGAGTGGAATCTTTTCTAAAGAATGAAATGTGGATGTGTGGTCCCCCATTTCTCCTGCAACCAAAGGAAACCTCGCCTGCTGATCCAGATGACTTGGGAGGACTTCTGTCTGGAGACCCAGAAGTCAAGGTATCTGCTATTGTGTCAGTGGAACAAGAGAGAGAGAACGCTGTGACATGTTTGATAAACCGTAGTTCGTCCTGGACACGTCTCCTAAGAGTGATGGCCTGGACACTGAGGCTTAAGGCCTTGTTGTTGGATATCAGGAAAAGGAAGGAAGTGAATGCACAGTTTCCTCAGCCTGCATCAAATGGGAAGCAGCACAAGGACGTTGAGGTGTGTCGTGGTCGTCTCTCATTGGAAGAAATCAAAGCCAGTGAATTGGAAATAATCAAGTTCTGTCAGAGGCAAAAATACAAAGAAGAGCTGTCTTGCCTCCAAAGGGGAGAGAGTGTGAGAGGAAACAGTCACATCTACAGGCTCAATCCAATACTGGATGACAGTGTTTTGAGAGTTGGAGGTCGGCTTAGTAAGGCGGCCATGCCTGAAGAGTCTAAACACCCAGCTATAATAGCTAAAGATCTTCATATCTCAGATCTCATCATACGCCACATTCATCAACAGGTCGGCTATGGTGGTAGGAACCACGTGTTGTCAAGGTTGTGTCAACGCTTTTGGATTCCCTCTGCCAGCGTCTCCATTAGAGGGATCCTATCCAGATGTGTTGTCTGTCGCAGGTTACATGAAGCTGTCGGTCAACAACAAATGGCGGATCTGCCCATTGACAGGATTTCACCAGATGAACCTCCCTTCAGTTACGTTGGGGTAGATTATTTTGGGCCTTTTGACATCAGGCGTGGAAGGAGTCTTGTTAAAAGATACGGAGTCATCTTCACTTGTTTGGTGATAAGAGCGGTGCACATTGAAGTGGCTTCATCTTTGGACACAGATTCGTTTATAAATGCATTACGACGCTTTATTGCAAGAAGAGGACAGGTTAAGGAGCTCCGCTCAGACAATGGCACTAACTTCATTGGTGCAGAGTGTGAGTTGAGAAGAGCTATTGAAGGATGAAACCTGGAACAGATCAACAACGCACTCTCATTGAAAGGAATCAAATGGACCTTTAATCCTCCTACCAGATCACATCATGGTGGAGCATGGGAGAGGTTAATTCGTTCCATCAGAGGGGTTCTTAATTGTACTTTGAGAGCACAAAGTTTGGACGAGGAGGGACTCCAAACAGTCCTCTGCGAGGTTGAATCAATTCTCGATAGCAGACCTCTTACAAAGGAGTCTACAGATCTAAATGACTTAGAAGCATTAACACCAAACCATCTTCTGCTTCTTAAAACCAAGCCCTGTTTACCACCTGGTCTGTTTCACAAGGAGGACAGTTATGCATGTCGCAGATGGAAGCAAGTCCAATATATTTCTGATTTATTTTGGAAGAGGTGGACTAAGGAGTACTTACCGCAACTACAGGAGCGCCAGAAGTGGACAAAGGTCAAGAGGAACTTCATTCCTGAAGACACCGTGCTAATAGTGGATGATTCTGCGCCTCGGAATTCCTGGATCACCGGAATAGTCACTGAAGCAATTACAGACAGAAGGGGATTGGTGCGGCAGGTCCAGATTAAGACCCGGACCAGTACTCTCTGCAGACCTGTCACCAAGATCTGGCTACTTCAGGAGGCTGCACATTCATGAAGGCTGTTTTGACTTATTTGACTCAGACTTGACATGAGTGATGATTCACTAAGGAGTGAACTGCTGGTAACCTCTGTCCAAGACATGACTTGACTTAAGAAGATTGGATCAAGATCTACAATGAACTTTATACATATGATGGATTATATGTGCCAAAGTAAAAGAGAAAAAATGTGCAAAAAATGAGAAAAAAAAGAGAGAATGTAAATGTAGTGTGTTTTTTCTATGTGGGTTATGTATTTGTAATTATTACTGGGGTAAGTGTAATAATTATGGGGCCGGAATGTAGGTGACAGCTAGTATTTTTTAAAGTAAAATCAGCTGTTCTTCACCTGTTGATGAATGAATGAACTGAGAGGGTGAGGAGGGAAGGTCCTACAGTAGGTACTACTTCGTTGTGGCCGAGTTCACGCGAGAATCACGCGAGAATCACGCAAGAATCATGCACCTTTTTAGTGGAGGATCAATTGTGTTTTTCATGAGAAGCGGCATGTGCGCAAACAACCACCAGGTGGCATCTGTGAGCAGGAGGACGACAACATGCAGCAGCAGGGAGCAGTGACCATGAACGGGGAATGGACAGAGTTGCCTGATTTATGTTTCTGTTCGTTGTTGCTTAAATACAAGAATGTAGCTAATAATACCTCACCCACTCCACACCTCATTCCAACTCCTTCCTTCAACCTGTCGCTACAGGGTCCCTCTAGCAAGGACAAACTTAGTGAAAAAAATCATTCATCTCATCCGCCATCATCATCATCAACAACTCACTATGAAGCCTTTTAAATGTCTTTTAAGGTCTTATTCTTTGTATTTTGTATTTATCGGTGATATTCCCATTTTATGTTTAACTGTGGCCTTTTTTTGTGCACACGTCAAAGACCCTAAAGACATCTGAGGTTGTAATTTCGCTCGCTCGCTCGCTCGCTGCAGCCACGGCTAATAAGCGGAGGCAGAAACAATTACGCACAGCCTACAGAAGTTTCAACGTCCATATAAGCATTTAAGAAATGATTCTTATCAGTTCCATAATTCAGAGAGGATTTTTACTCAACGAAAAAATGTATAAAGATCAGCTTTTAGGTTGAAGACACGACAGCAGCACGTATGTCCAGACGCTGATGTACATGACTGATGTATAGCTCCCCTGGTAGAGCAGCTCCCTCAGTAAGCAGAATCTTCTGCTAGTATGAGTTCGAATCTCAGTATAAGCTGTACCTTTAGTTAATGTGTTTTCTTTTCTCATCATCATTATGATCACATATGGCTCCAAGTTTGAGCAAATAAATGAGCAAATGAGCATTAATTCTCCGCCGGCCGCGGCACCAGCTTTCCTGCTTGTGTACATAAAATACATTAAATTCTGACACCACAACTGTAGCGTACCGAATATCAGTAGATGATAACCAGAAAAAAAACGTTCTATTGATCTGATTCACCGGCTTCATGGACGTCGGAACTATTTTCTGAGAGGGGGGCGGGGGAAGCACGCACTTTTATCAATGATTAAGGATTTGATTTGAAGTTATTTTATAATGGCGTGCAGTTATAAGAGAACTAGATGGATGAACACGGCATCTTTATTGTTAAGAAAATGAAACGTTGATCACTAAATCAGGCCATTTAAGGAACATAACAACATTGGCGGCGTTTCCCAGATTCGATCGTTTTAAGGACTTAAGAAGGCTCTTAAGAAGGGTTCGGCTAAGAAGGAGCGCTAAGATGCGGGTGTTTCCCAGACGCGTTCTTAACTACCTTCTTAGGAGAACCTTAAGATCAAGCCAAAGAAGCTTCTTAAGAGCTCTTAGTGGGAGCTGTCCACCGCGGTGCTGCTGAAACTGAATCAAGCGATGCCAGGCAAATCGATCACCCACCTCTTTATCAGCTCATAAGTCACACACAGAGCTAGAGAAAACTGTCTGACATGACGTGGCGTCGTTCTTCTTTCTATAAGCCTGTTGTAGAAAATATAAGGAATAGAAAGCACAAATATTTGTGTTAAATTCTGACACCACAACTGAAAGAAAGAAAGCAGCCGGTGAATCAGATCAATAGAACGTTTTTTTTTCTGGTTATCATCTATTGATATTCGGTACGCTACAGTTGTGGTGTCAGAATTTAATGTATTTTATGTACACAAGCAGGAAAGCTGGTGCCGCGGCCGGCGGAGAATTAATGCTCATTTGCTCATTTGTTTGCTCAAACTTGGAGCCATATGTGATCATAATGATGATGAGAAAAGAAAACACATTAACTAACGGTACTGCTCATACTGAGATTCGAACCCATACTAGCAGAAGATTCTGCTTACTGAGGGAGCTGCTCTACCAGGGGAGCTATACATCAGTCATAACACACATCAGCGTCTGGACATACGTGCTGCTGTCGTGTCTTCAACCTAAAAGCTGATCTTTATACATTTTTTCGTTGAGTAAAAATCCTCTCTGAATTATGGAACTGATAAGAATCATTTCTTAAATGCTTGTATGGACGTTGAAACTTCTGTAGCCTGTGCGTAATTGTTTCTGCCTCCGCTTATTAGCCGTGGCTGCAGCGAGCGAGCAAGCGAAATTACAACCTCAGATGTCTTTAGGGTATCAGATATTATTATAGGCTATTCTTATATTTAAGCAACATCCAGTCAGGCCGTGATATAGGCTCACGGGGGCGGACTGGGACAATAATTCAGGTCGGCAATTTTACCAGTAAACAAATGTTCCTTAAAAAACAACTAATGTCCATATTTTAGCTCTACTGTAAAACAAAGAAAGCACAAGTGATTATCCAAGGTCACCCAGATAATTGAGGTGTCCCACCGCTGTGAAACAATGGCTGTGTCCAAATTCAGGGGCTGCAGCCCACGAAGTGCGCATTTGAAGGCCAATTACGTCACAACGCTGCGCTAAGGCTGTCCAAATTCAGAGGCTCCTCCAAACGCAGCCCACAAATGCAGCCTGGCCTTCCCTCTTTTCGGAGGACGCACCGCAACTATCCTTCGCGGCCTCTCATATCCCAAGATCCTTTGCGCACCGCTGCTCAGTCCCGAAACAGAAGAGGAAGCAAGAGAAAATGGCGACATCAAGTGGCGTAGACATGACATTCACATTTAAGTAATGGGTTTATACTCGGTTTTTAGTCATGTAAACATCCAACGCCAGATATGTTAAACTTCAAAACCTCCAAATTTCAACTTTCAGTTAAAACACGTGACGCTGGTGATGCTATGGTAAATATAGTTGTTATTCACCAATGGGTTAATGTTTATTTTGTAATGTTAATTATTCAATTTAGATTTGACACATTTTGTCGTTAATTTTTATACACACACAAATAAATGTACACGTTTGATAGATTTGAACCAAAACAGACTTTAATGCATCTCTTCATTCACAATCGTGACGCAAGGGTAAGGGGCGGGAACATCTGGTGAGGCAACCAGGAAATACTCCGAAGGCTAGACCGTCCCATTTAACAACGGTGGACGAGGCCTTCAAAGACCTGTCCGAAGGACCCGGCCCTCGTGGACCGCGAAGGCTAGGCCACTGAAGGCTGCAGCCCCTGAATTTGGACACAGCCAATCAGTCTGAATCAATCTGATACGGTTTAGCAGTCCCCCTCTCCATTCACTCTACCTGTAGCCTAAAACAGCGCCACTCTCCATTGCAGCAACATTGTGGTCAAATGTGGAATTGTCCCAAAATCGTTTGAGCTGCAATTCAGTACTATGCTTCCACCTAGTGGCTACAGTTGTCACTGACATTTCACGCGTTGCGTGAATCTCGCTCCCCGCGAGTGAAATGGCCACTTTGAAGTAGTACCTACTGTACTTTGCTGACCGCTAAAGTACACAGTTTTTGGATGGTTTTAGGTTTTGTGAGGATGTTTCACTGCCTGTGTTTTAGCCTTAATAAATTTGTGATTCAGCATTCCTCTGGAGCTGGGTTTTTATTATACAGAAGCGTGTCCGGCAAGTAAAGTGTTTCCCTCGCTTAGCCTCTCGGCAACCATTATTGTTCCATCCATATTCGCCTAACATTGTCAGCAAAATGAGACACTTTGCTTGCAATAACTGCATCAAGCCTGCAACCCACTGACATCACCAAACCTTTACATTCTTCTTTTGTGATGCTTCTCCAGGCTTTCACCGCAGCCTCTTTCAGTTGTTGTTTGTTTCGGGGGGTTTCTCCCTTCAGTCTCCTCTTTAGCAGGTAAAATACATGCTCAATAGGGTTTAAGTCTGGAGATTGACTTCAGTCTAAAGCCTTCCACTTCTTTCCCCTGATGAACTCCTTGGTTGTTTTGGCAGTGTGTTTTGGGTCGTTGTCTTGCTGCATGATGAAGGATCTCCCGATCAGTTTGGTTCCATCTCTCTTTAAATTGGCTGACAAAATGTTTGTAGACTTCTGAATTTATTTTGCTGCTGCCATCATGTGTTACATCATCAATGAAGATCAATGAGCCCATCCCAGAAGAAGCCATGCAAGCCCAAGCCATGATATTACCTCCACCTTGTTTCACAGAAGAGCTTGTATGCTTGGGATCATGAGCAGATCCTTTGTTTCTCCACACATACCTTTTTCCATCACTTTGGTAAAGGTTAATCCTATCTCATCAGACCATAAAACTTTGTCCCAGAATTTATGAGCCTCGTCTCTGTACTTTTTGGCAAATATCTATCAGGCCTTCCTATTCGTATTGCTAATGACTGGTTTGCATCTTCTGGTGTGGCCTCTGTACTTTTGCCTTCAAGTCTTCTGTGAACGGTGGATTGTGATACCTTCACTCCTGCCCTCCGGAGGTTGTTGGTGGTGTCACTGACAGTTGTTTTAGGGTTTTTCTTTACAGCTCTCACAATGTTCTGTCATCAACTGCTGATGTTTTCCTTCATCTACCAGTTCAACATCTGTTGCTGGGTACACCAGTGGTTTATTTCTTCTTCAGGACATTCCAAATGGTTGTACTGGCTATGGCCAATGTTTGTGCAATGGCTCCGATTGATTTTCCATCCTCTCTCAGCTTCAAAATTGCTTGCTTTTCTCCCATAGACAGCTCACTGGTCTTCATGTTGGTTTCACCTGTTTAACTATAAATGCAGTCTGCAAAGGCAAAACTCAAAGCTGAAACTGAGAGTAGACATTCAGCGCTATTTATTGTTTGAATAATCAATATAATAGGACACACCTGGGCAACAAAAAATACCAGTCACATGTTCCAATAATTTTTCTCACTTGAAAAATGGATGGATTCAAACAAATGATGCTATCTTCTAAGTGTTTTAACAGATCTAGATGTAAATAACTGGAAATGAAAGCTGAAATGCTGCTCTCTTGTCTCATATTCATCTTTTGATGTCAAAATAAAGGAATTGGCCTTGCTGTTCCAATAGTTTTGGAGGGAACTGTATAGTGAAAAATGTACTGTAGTATAATATAGATTTTTGAATACATATCAATTCTGAATATTTGAAACAGGTTCAGTACTCATTTTCTGCACCATCTATGCTTTCTCACTTTCTCCGATAGCGAGTTGACACGCGCGCGCACGCGCACACGCACACACACACACACACACACACACACACACACACACACACACACACACACACACACACACACACACACACACACACACACACACACACACACACACACACGGGAAGTGATTTTAATGAGAAGATTTTTTCTGCCTAAACAAATTAAATAAACAAACTCTTTTCTTTTTCATGACTGAATAAACTGAATAAACAAACTGACCTTAAAGGACAACACATTTTATACTGTTTTACTTTGTTTATATGTGGCGGACCCTGCCACCTTTCCGGCTTCAGACAGTGAATGGTGACCTTGTTTTCCTCTGAGAACAGCTTGTTTATTCAGTTATAGAAAAAAGTTTTGTATTATTACCTCATTAATATTGTTGATATTAAAATTCTGAGTTTGAATTTCTTCTCCAAAATTACAGTGTCCCTTTAAACTAAACTGTGTTTTCCAAGTAGCAAACTCCTGTCAGGAATAACTGGTGTGATTACCTGCATTGGCAATCAACAACAAAGGAAGCTTCCCAGCTTCTACATCCTCTTTGATTAGTTTGTCCAACAGTGCAACGTCCTGACAATGACAAACAGATTTTGAGTCAAAATGAATTCTTTTGAACAATCGGAAAGTGTGTTTTCAAAATGTTTGGATTCTCCTACCATTTGGTGTTGGGATCCAAAGATGGTATTACATGGGACTGTGCACAGACTAGAGAGAGGCAGGCCAAGCTAATGAGACAGAAACTGACATTAAAATCACTTTCTATTATGTTTGCAATTGGATAATTTACAATAAAATATCTCTAACTACGTAATGCTGAATACCGATCAGTCACATTTTATGTGGCCATATACAGTAAGCACACAAACTGAAAGTCTCAGATTTGCCAATTCTGCCTATGCCTATACAATATTAATTGTGCTACAAAAAGGTAGAGTCCAACTGATACTTGATTTTTTGGGGCCAGTGTCAATATTAGGGAGCAAAAAATTCCAATGTAGATATATCAGCCTATATACACATTTTTTTAAATGATCCATCAAATGTTGTTATTTAACACTTGTGTTACAAAGATATGTAACAGAGGCACTCCATGTTTTACAGTTTTAACAATAATCGGCACACAGAAAGAGTACACTTCACTCATAATTGAATAATCTTAAATTACCCCAAGCATCTTTTTCTCATCTCATCATCTTTTGTGTTATGTTCTGTAAAAACAATCATATCGTCATAGGCCAATATTGGCCAGTAATATTGGGAAACTGATAAATCAGTCGGGCTCTACCAAGACGATATTCTAAAATACTTAATTTAGCTGAAATTCAAGAGTAACTCACTCCAGGTAAATATTGAGCCCTGGATGGCATCATTCATTTCATTGAAACCTCTTCATGTTGAATATTTCACAGAGGTACTATAGGTTAGATCTGGGATTTAATTAGAATATTTATTTATCTGGGAATATTCACAAGAAATGCTCACAGAGGGGCTTAAATCTTCATCATTAATGTGGTACGTGAGTTTGTGTGCACCCTTCCTACCTGGCTGCACAGATGCTGTCCCAGTCCAGGTCTGCCAGAGGCGCTCTGGTAGATAACTGGCTGCTTGAAGCTGAGGACAGCATAGCCCTCAGAGGCATATTCTTCATATCGGGCATTAATGACCAGCCGACACACTTTGACCAAGCCATCCCTGTCATCCTCATGGAAGTAAGCTGAACCGTTCTCATACCTGAGGGGCAGATTAGATCAGTGTCTTAATATAGAGTACTGAAAGCACAAAGTTACATTAAACAAAAAAGTGTTGAAAAATGTTCCTCAGAGATATTATAAAGACAGCAAACAACAAGAATCTGACAAAATAAAAAAAAAATTGAGTTTTTCACTCAAATGCAGCATTTAGCATTTATTATTATTGACATCTTTTATCCAGATTTCACCCACATTTTAACATTAAACCAAACATTTTTTTTGTACAAAAATTTGAAAATAATGACACCTAGATATATTGCACTGGCAAATGTAACTTCTGGAAGAAATGACTTTAACATATTATGAAAACCCCACAAAAACATCTTGAGCTTTTTCTTTTGATAGATTGATCCT
Source organism: Pagrus pagrus (assembly GCF_965226575.1). Classification (NCBI taxonomy): domain Eukaryota; kingdom Metazoa; phylum Chordata; class Actinopteri; order Spariformes; family Sparidae; genus Pagrus; species Pagrus pagrus. The sequence continues at coordinate 5,681,880 of NC_140197.1, forward strand.
TATTTACTCTAAACACAACCCAATACTCTGTGTAGTTATATCTACTACACATGCATATACACACTACATACATACAGATTGTATCAATACAAATATCAACTGAATAAACAAACTAAAATAGATTGATCATGTACACAAAGCATGATGGCATATCAAATAATAATTTAATATTACAGATTTTGAAATAATTCCGAGATTGTTCCAAAGATTCATCTCTTTGACTGAAATGTATACTTTATTTGTCGTGACCCTTACCCTTTTAAACCTCTTTTCAGATAATAATTGTTTGTATGCGTTGTCCAATATGCACTGTAACTACAACGTCATGTGATGTACACCAATAAGTTTACATTGTGAAAGTCACGGCTGTGAAAGAGTGGATTCATTTTTTTTTTTTTTTTTTAGTGTCACAATGCCCACAAAATAACTCGTTTCACTCCCCAGACCTACCTGAACAGTCTGCAGAGCCAGAGTGTGGTGTCAGAAAGAATCCGAGTGGTCAGCTTCCGCAGTCGCTCTCTGTCCAAAACTGAGATGTAGGCTGCAAGGCTGTGACCTAGCAAGGCCATGTGACCCTGTTCTCCCACGTTCTGCATCCTACTGGAGACAGCATACAGCAGCCTCATCACACACTTTATACTGAGTTATCTCCTCTATCATTATTTATTTACATAAAGGAGTATCTCTTATCTTATCAGTAAAACTAAATTGGTTGTACTGTTATAGTGTTGCTCCTTCCCTCTAACAGCATGCCAGTTTGGGAGTTGTTTTTAAATGATCTGCTTCTCTACAAGAGTCTAAAAGTAGACAAGCACCATGCAGGCACTGTAAATGAATGTGGTTTTTATAATCAGGAACAGTGAGTAGATGACACACCTGACATGACTCAGCTTTTTTCATTGTCATGACTTTACACCTATAAGTACTCTCCACAAACATTAGAAATTGCATCATCTTAGTCATAGTTACAGTTCATTCTTTATGTTGTGGATTTGGATTCAACATGATGCAGAAAAGGAAATTCAAATAGTCTAAACATGAAATGGTTCACTTGTAACAGTCAAGTTTCAACATGCTGACGGTACTATGCTTATGTAATGTTTCTCACTGATTAATCCGACTTACTGTTGGCTGGGCTTGTCCTCTTCCTCCTCCTCTTCATGTATGAGGTTGTGAACAAGGTGCAGTATAGCGGCAACATCCTGACCACTGCACAGGAAACACAAAGAAAAAAATGATCAGCTTCAGCTCTTCAGGTTTTCTCAAAAAAACTTCAAACTGTGGCCATAATTTCCACAATTCATACAAGATATGAGCATCCAAACAACTCATCCTCTCTCACTAAATGCACCTATCCAAGTAACCAGACTTAGACATATTGCTCATTGAGATAGGAACTGACAAGAGAGCCATTCAGTCCGCACTGACTCCAATGTTAAAAATGTCATGAGGAGAACATAAACTTAAACATTTTAGAATTGCTGTATCTCCAACATTTGTGACAGTACAAACAAATATTTCCTAACGATTTGTTCAGCAGAGTCAGCTAACTATGTTAGTCTCTAAATATGAACTTTAAATAATAAGGATCAGATTGAGTGCTGTGTCTAATGTTAACATTACTGACCTACAAGGGACTTAGTTAAAGGAGTTGATTATTGAGTGTCATTCCCACTTCTTCAAATACTGATGATATGGGTTGGCCGCCAACCGGACCTGAGGACTCAGTATTTGTTGAGTTGGGAATGAGACTCAAAAGTCAACTTTCCTTACAAATTTGACTTTCAACTGTGGTGCATTCAGTTGTGGTAAGATGCAATTAGATGCAATTAAAGGTTTAGGAGAAGCTAGTAATTGGGCCTTACTTTACTTCAAATACTGAAGACACTGCTGTTTTCTATATATGGAAAAAAAATACGTATTTCTTTGCCCCAGCTGTCAGAGTATAATTCATCAATCATGGTAATACATTTGGATTTGGTTTAATTAGTTTCTATTTAAAATGAACTGCTCCGAATGGTGTCAGTGATCTCTATACAGCACTTTGCTTTAAATATGCTGGGAAACATTATTTTATTGGCCAACTTGAGAAGACTTTAAAGGTACTCTGTGGAGTTTATGACATCTTATATGAGCAATGTTTTCCTGCTTGGTTTGCATCCTGTGCATTTGCACGAGGACAAACACATGGACAATTCACACACATCCCTGCCACTGACAGTGCCCTAACAGTTTCATGCGTAACCCTAACCCTAACCCACTGATTGGTTGTGGAAAAGTCAATCCAGTGTCTTTGGAGCTAAAAGTCAAGGTATCTCGGACTCTGCTGCTTTGATTTTAACCATTCTTTCTGAATCCTGTCTCTCACAAGTGTGCCAAAATCCTGGAAAAGCAAAACTAAATTGCCGGAGAACCCTTTTAAGAGTCATTAAACACAAAACTAAAAAACAAATTTACTAAATCTCACACTGCACTAAAAACGGAAGATTTGCAGGGTAATTAAAGAGACATTTCCCCCATATAGAGGCTATTTTGTGGATTAAATAAATGACTACAGTAATTAAGTGAAACAAATAAAGGTCATGGCGAGGGTCCTTACTATACTATACTTCGGAGTTAAAGGAATAGTTCACTCTAGAACGAAATTCAGTCATTATCGACTTACCCTCATGCTGATGAGAAGTCCGGTGTAGTTTCTTATTCCTCAAAGTGCAGCTGGAGACCCGCGGGGGTACCCTCCTGCAGCAATAATCCACATAACGAGCGTCAATTGTGCCCGAGAGGAAAAGGTCCATAAAACTACACAAAAACTTTGTAATATTTCTCCATACTGCTTGTCCGCTGCAATCCCAGTGTCCTGAAGTGGCGACATCCAGAGTTTACTCGAAACAACGTCATTTAGTAAATTTTTCTAGCCTAAACAGTCACTATACTACATTTGCCTGGAGGCACGCGAGTCTCCCGAACAGCGTTTGCACTACGGAAGTCACGCCAGACAAGATCAACGAGACTCGCGATAGATACACACTGGTATTTACATCCTGCTGTGAGTGTCAAAGTTTCAAATCACTAGTGCAGGCAGATCCCTCTTGTGTTTGTGTGTCTCTCGGTCGCTCAAAGCAGGAAGTAAATACAGGTGTGTATCTATCACGAGTCTCGTTCATCTTGTCCTGCGCGGCTTCCGTAGTGCAATCGGCTGTGAGGGAGACTTACGTGAACGCGGGTGCATGCCTCCAGGCAGATATAGCATAGTGACTGTTTAGGCTAAAAAAATGTACTAAATGACGTTGTTTTGAGTAAACTCTGGATGTCACCACTTCAGGACACTGGGATTGCAGCGGACGAGCAGTATGGAGGAATATTACAAAGTTTTTGTGTAGTTTTATGGACCTTTTCGTCTCGGGCGCCACTTACGCTCGTTATATGGATTATTGCTACAGGAGGGTACCCCGCGGTTCTCCAGCTGCACTTTGAGGAATAAGAAACTACACCGGACTTCTCATCAGCATGTGGGTGAGTCGATATTGACTGAATTTTGTTACATAAAAATATTCATCTTTACTCTTTAAACCAGTTGTTGATTGGTTGCTTACTTCTACTTCTCTAGTTGGTTAGTGAACCAGAAACAAGAACAAAATCCTCAGTCAGTGAATATTCTAAATTTGAACATATTATCAAATTGAAAAAAAAAACAGACATTGGATTGTGAAAATATAATATTTGATTGTGGAAAAAAGCCGCCTGCTTTTTTTCACCTATTTTCCTGCACGTTTGGTAGACATACATTGAAGTTCTGACAGTTGGCGTGCAATAGCTATCTATTTATCTCATGTTAATTTTGAAGGGAAAAGTGTGTAGCATAATCTGCCACACACTACAGCATTTATAGCCCAAGCAAATCAAGCTAATTTGCAATGCCCGTCCTGAGATGGCCCTTTAAAATAGATAAAACTCAACAAATGCTGTACATTAAGTACAGTGGAAATACAATCTCAGCAAAAAATATGAACAAGAATAGTTTTCCATTAGTCTTCGATCAAGCAGTGCTTGTGCATTATACAGTCTGCCTTGAGTTTGAAAGAGTTTTGTTTTCCGGCGCCTTAGTAACAATGGGAAAGTGGTCGATCACATATTTTCAGTGGGATCGTCAGCTTTTAAAAACCTGCATGTATGCACTAATCTCTGTATAAAAATGGAATTATAAAAACATATAAACAATTAACTTTAAATTCCAACCCAACCTGATTACGTGTGCGTCTGTGTCTGAATGTGTGTGTGTGTGTGTCTCTCTCTCTTACTCCCCCTGCAGAGGTCCAGGGATGCTGCTTCTGCTGAAGCGTTGCCTCTCTGTTCCCACCTCCAGCTCTCTAAATAGATGCACAGCACAAAGAGAGATGTCAAGATGATCTAATGGTGTATAATACAATGTTGACTTAATTCGCTCCTTGGTTAAAAATTCGAACTAAAATGGACTTAAAGATGCTTTATTAGTTTTGCTAGTTTGCTCCCACTTTCACTGACATCACAGAATCATCAGAGAGTCATTGTTTTTCCAGCTGTCACATTAGATGCTTGTTGAAAAGGTATAATAGCCTCTACTCTTACCTCTGTCCATCTCCCAAGATTCTCATGGCTTCACTCAGATTCTTGCCCACTTGAGTCAGCGTGGAGTCCACCATCGTCTATGGTGATTGTGGTGTATGTGTCTGTGTGTGTGAGAGGTGTGTGTGTGTGCTGGGAGAGAGTTAAAGAGAATATTAGGAAAAACATTTCAAAATCAGTCATTACAAACACTGCAACACAAGTGAGTGTGTGTGGACGCAACACAGAATTTTGTATTCACAGCATACACATATATATAAAAAATAAAAAAAAATAAAAAATGTGAGTCTATCAAGGTCAAATAAAGTCTTCATTGTTTGCTGCATGAAGCAAATCTACATGCAGACATTGAGAGTGAAAACTGAGCCATAAAAAGACCAAAGTATAGCTAGTTAGATAGTTATCTATAGAGGGCACAACCCAAGGGTCTGTTCTGTCTGAACAGGCTGCATAGATCATCACTTACAGTAAACACACTTAAATATCCTGTGATACACACCAATTAAAGCCTCCACTATTTCAAGGCCTGAAATTAACCCATCAAATTGGACTTTGCAGTTTTTGACAGCAGAAATACAGCAGCACACTCTAAATGTCCCAAAGAAAAACAGGCCCTGCCCCCGAGTTCCCACTCTGCCTGTAGCCTTTACATGATGACATTATAAAACCTCAAATGTGACATGACATGTTACGCTCTCTTCTTTTTCTTTTATTGTATTTTGTTTTTAGAAATGCCTTTCAAAAATAGAAATAATACAGTAGCCAAATAATACATATAAGTCATAAAAAGGCAGGTCTCTTTTCATACAAAAATAATGTTAACATCATCACCTTGGTGAAGCAGAGCCTTCACCGTTAAAAAAAAAAAATGGGATGCTTTAAACCATGGTTAATAGTGAGATTAGTTAATCACTGCATCCTTAAATCCAAGATGGCTGACTTCCGGTTGGGCAAAATATTCCTAATATGTTCTTTATGATGAGAGCAATGATCCCACTAAAAATCAAAGCACCTTTATCCTGACAGTGGGGACAGTGTCAGGGGCCCAGTCACTGCAGAACTTTGCAATTTACGCCAGTTTTGAAGTCTGTGCTGGTTTACATGAATTTTTGAGCATCCTAAGTGTTCAAATGTTTCCACTGCAGAATAATAATAACAATCTCTACGAAAACAATAGGTTCAACACAGCTTCTTGCTGTTTTATCCTATGTGTCAACATATTGGCATTCTGTATGGTCTGTTTGTTTGACCTCTTTTTGCTGTGCAAATTAAGATTCATTATTATTATTCTTATTATTATTATTATTGTTATTATTATTATTACAGTTATTGCAGTGCCTCTACTACCCTGTTACAGTTGTCAGGTGTTTATATATACACACATATATATACACATACATATATATATATATATATATATATATATATATATATATATACACACATATATATACACATACATATATATACACATACATATATATATATATATATATATATATATATATATATATATATATATATATATCAACGACATTGACTATGTCTCATTTACATGTTACATGGCTTCATATCAAGTACGTGGCACAGTTTTGGCAGGTGCACTGCTGATGTCATTAAAAGGAGGATCCTCTGACAGTCCATCGGGCTGCCGTCTCCTCCTCGCCTGGTGCACCCGCAATGTCAGCAGCTGCCTCTCAGCGGACACACTGAAGGCGAGAGCAGCAGCAATGTTACGCTGAAAACGGACGTTTCATATAAGTGTCCTCCCAGCTAGCAGGTCACAAAGCACCACAGAACAGCGAGGAAGCGGTGTGTTCGCTTCCTGTCACTAGGCTGACAGAGGGTTAGCAAAAAAACACACAGCACAGACCAAGCTCTCCTTACCGTCACTGCACACAGCGGACAGCCCAGCCGCCTCTGCTTGTGGAGGGGGATTCAGAAAGCCTGTGGGGAGAAAACGTCGTGGGGCGCCTTCACAAGTCTTCTGCAAGCGTGTTGAGATAGTGAATTTGACACGTCTATCCTGCTCCGGCTTCCTTCTGTAGCTACTCGGCTGGCTGAACCGGACAGTTTACTTCCTGGATTGGCGACGTGCCTTCCACGCTGGCAGCGCCGACGTCACGCTCTGACAGACTACTGGTCAGTCAGGTGACGACGGCCGAGGTTGTTTTTTTTTATATATATATATTTTTTTTTATTTTACCATTAATTTAAAGTGTTCATGAGAATGACCAGCAGCAGCACCAGTATATACACCAGAGTATACATTCATAGCGTAATTTAACCTAATAGCATATTAATATTTATTTATTTATTTATTTATCTATTTATAGCTCATCATGGCCAATTCATGACTAGCAAGGAAGTCCAATAACAAAGCAAAACAGTAAAAACAGGAGATATAAGAATGGCACTGTATACTGTACAGTATGTATATAATTGTATATATATTATATATATATTGTATATATAACTATATAATTTGTACTTTTTCTTTTAGAGGCAATTTCATTGCAGGACTTGTCCTTGTTATGGAGTATTTTTATATCACAGTATTGCTACTATACTTCATTCATTTCTTTGCAACCTCCATTAGAAAGTATAGTGGCTTAGTTATGTATGACTTTTTAAGTGAGTTTTCAAGAAGTCGTTAAAATTGAATTGAATTTTATAAGACTTTTGCCAGTAAATTGACACCACTCCTACGCTCTGTTTACACAGAATCGCTTAAACAAAAAAAGCTCCCTACATCTATGACCAAGGCTTCAATATCTGTTCTACCAAAAAAAGATAAAGACCCAATTAAGTGCGAATCATACCGACCAATCAGCCTACTTACATGTGACTACAAAATACTCACAAAAATCCTTGCCCTACGATTAGAATCTGTTTTACCAACTATTGTGCACCCTGACCAAACGGGTTTCATAAAGGGCAGGCAGTTATATCATAACCTGTGCCGCCTCTTTAATATAGTATACTCTGAGCACTCGACCCAACTTCCAGAGACAGCAATTTCGTTGGAAGCACACAAAGCTTTTGACCGAATCGAATACGGACACCTTTTTAAATCATTAAACAAATTTGGATTTGGCCCGACTTTTACTTCTTGGATTCAAACACTGTACTCTATGCCACAGGCATCAGTTAGGACCAATAATATCGATTCTGAGTATTTCATCCTCCATAGGGGAAAGAGGCAATGCTGTCCGCTGTCCCCTCTTCTATTTAATCTTGCCATTGAACCATTGGCTATAGCTTTGCGACAAAACAATGAAATATTGGGAATTAACAGGGGGGGGCAAGTCCATAAAGTCTTGTTATATGCGGACGACCTTTTGCTATTTATATCAGACCCTGAAAACGCTATTCCAAAGTGCCGGGACACAATCTCACAATTTAGTTTGGCCTCAGGGTATAAAATCAATTTAACAAAGAGTGTATTATTCCCCATTAATAGTAAAGCATTGACGATGTCCTTTGGTTCATGCGAATTTAGAGTCATAACTGGCCCCCTAACATATTTAGGAGTCAAGGTAACACGCCATTATAAAGACCTTCTTAAACTTAACTTTAGACCACTTATAGATCAAGCTAGGAAGGGTACCAATTGCTGGTCAACACTTCCATTATCTCTGGCCGGTCGCATTAACTCAGTTAAGATGGTTATTCTACCAAAATTTCTATACTTATTCCAGACAGTTCCCATTTTCTTGCCGAAATCATATTTTAAAGAATTAGATAAATATATTAGCACATTCATTTGGAATAAGACTATACCACGTGTGCCCAAATCTGTACTGGAGAAACGCAAAACAAATGGCGGTCTAGTGCTGCCAAACTTTTTATATTATTATTGGGCAGCCAATATTCATAAAGTGACTGTCTGGTACAATACTTTTGTGAAAGGGGATGGTCCAAACTGGTCTCTCATGGAACAACAAGCATGTTCATCAGTCTCCTTAGCATCTATGTTGTGTGGCCCATTACCATTAGCAGTGGGGGCTCATACAGACAACCCAATTGTGAGAGGCACTCTACGTATATGGACCCAATTTCATAAACACTTTGGCCTTACGCAAGCTTTGGTGTCAATGCCTTTTATCGCCAATCCCCTTTTTAGACCCTCTTTGTTAGATGCAGCTTTTCAGACATGGTTTGGGAAGGGACTTCATTGTGTAGGGGACCTATTCATTAATGGACTGTTTGGCTCTTTTGACCAGTTTGTTAAAGAGTACAACCTACCTAAGTCCCACTTCTTCAGGTACCTTCAAATACACAATTTCACTCGTACATATTTTTCATCATTCCCGCACAAACCTCCAGCCTGCCCACTTGATGAATGTCTGAAGCTTAAGCCTCACATACCAGGCTGTGTGTCTCAGTTGTACAGTATTGTACAGGACATCCTGGGAGAGGGATCCCTCCTCTGTGGCTCTCCTTGAGGTTTCTGCCGCATTTTTTTTCCCTGTTAAAAGGGCCTTTTTTGGGGCAAGTTTTTCCTCACTCGAATCGAGGGTCGAAGGACAGAGGGTGTCGTCTCTGTACAGATTGTAAAGCCCTCTGAGGCAAACTGTGATTTGTGAATTTGGGCTATACAAATAAAATTTGATTTGATTTGATTTGATTTGACATGGAAGGTAACTCTCTTCACCATTTGAAAGAACGGTGGGGTGAAGACTTGAGCATGGAGCTTTCTGAGGAAACCTGGCAAAGAACTATCAAGAGAGTACATACATCCTCAATTTGTGTTAGGCACGGATTGGTTCAATTTAAGATACTCAACCGCCTGCACCTCTGCAGAGTCAGACTGGCCCAGATATACCCCGGCTCAGATCCAAACTGCATTAGATGCCATCAGGCCCCTGCCACTCTGGGACACATGTTTTGGACATTGTAGTGTCTGTGTGTTTCTTATACCTCCTGAGCTCTGAGTGACAGGACAGGATGGGACAGGACCAGATGCTTCCCTTAAAGTATATGTGGGAAGGTGATGACGTAAAGGTCTCATGTCTTGGATAATAACTCATTAGCCCTGTGGTGTGCGTCAGAGAGTAGCTGAAGGAAGAGGTCCACACTGAGAACTGACCAGTTCAGAGGTTCAGGTTTGATTTAATGCAAACATTTCCATCTAAGTATAGAGAAACTAGCAGGTCAACTTTAGATAACATCAATATGGTCACACAAACATATTCCCTTGAAAGATATTCTATAGAGGTGTTATGCAGACCCATTCCTTTCCAACAGGATAGAGGGGCCCTCAGTTCCCCAAAAGTGAACAATTAGAGGAAATAGGCGGGTATGAGCGAACAGACTCTAAAAAGGACCCGCACACCAAAGAACGGGGGTGAATTTGGTTGATCTCCTAAGACTGAGGGTTCGAGAGGAGCATTTTGGGTCTATTGCTCTATCTTTCACCCAGCCTTGCCTCCGCAGAATTATTTTATCAACATACTACACGCCGACACCTTTGGAGGACGACAGCCCATACACTTCAACATGCTCAAAACTACACACATTCTGGTCAGAGATTTTCAATACATTCTCTTATATTTGTCAAAAAAGAATCGAGCCAGATCCAGTTATCTCAGCATTCGGGGTTACCCCTAGCAACAGCGGGCTATAAAAACATCATTCAGACTTCATAGCATTCTCAACATAACTAGCCCGCCGACTTATCCTTTTTGGTTGGAAATCAACCACACCTCAACCATCCCATTCATGTTGGGTTCGTGAGGTGATGGCGTTTCTTAAGCTAGAAAAAATCAGATGCACAATTCAGGGCTCTGTAAAAAGGTTAAAAAAAACTCGGTGCGACTTTTTAGAAAACTTTACAAGTGAATTTGATGCAACCACCTTAGATCAGTAGCTCTCCACAGCTCTACCCCCCCACCCTTTCTTTCTCTTCTCTTCCTGTCATTTCTCTTGTTGACTTTCTTTCTTTTTTTTTGGCATGTATCTGTACATGGGTTGACCATTGAAAATGTAACAAATTGAAGCAAAGAAAGAGGAAATAAAAAATGTCTATGAAGTATGTATGTATGTATATTATATACGACGCACACTGGAGATGGGATCCATGTATGGTATTCATGCAATTGTGTCTATTAGCTCTCTGTCAGTTTAAACTGTTTTGTTTTGTTTTTTCTCACTAAAGTTTTTTGAAAACTCAATAAGAAACAATTTGAAAAAAAAAAGTCGTTAAATTGTGTGCACCCGAGGAACCACATGCAAATTCCAAAAAAAGGGCACTACACAAACATTAATCTACCTGTCTGAGATCTGGTCATAACACACAGACAAACTCATAAATGTGTTTGCTGTTAAACATGCCAGGTGTCACAGCCTAGCAGGTGACTCTGAATAAACAATTCACTGGATAAAGCTGCTCTGTGAGATAATACACTGTGTCTGAAAGGGATACAGTATATTAGCATGTGTAACCCTGCAACACCCCCCCTTTATGTTTGTGTTAAATGTTCATTTTAGATTTTAAGGCTAAAGGTTAAAATGAGTGCCCTTATTTAGGTGTGTGGAAGCTTTTACTACCAATATTATAGTGATACAAAGCTGGCTGAACGTTGGCAATGTTCTCTTTTAAGTCCATAACACTTTTCTGTCATGTACAAATAATAAATGTGTTACAATCACAAACCAAACTGTGCAGGTTGGATAAAGTTCACTTAAATTTCAAGCTGCAGATGACCTGATTTACTGTCAAAAATATTAGTTTTTTGTCACCTTAAATATGGCTACTAAAGGTCTCCTATAAATATCCAGTGGTGTCATATTTACGGATGTTGTGATGGAGACCTGACCTGCGGTCAAGGTTAAAGGAAGGTGGTGCCAAATCAACTCGTCAACTTTTACAGAGGAAATAGAATAGAAAACATCCTGACTGGCAAACTGGCATAGTTCATGCACGGCCCAGGACAGGAAGGCTCTACAGCGGGTACAACATCACTGGTAACCATCTCCCCATCTTTCTTACTCACTCACACTCTGAGTCTGTGTCCTGCATGTGGCTGCCCCCTTGTTGATCGTAACATCAGCAGCATTGAAATATATGTGAATAAGGTATTGACAACTTCACAGGGAATACAAACTTTATGGGAATAGACAGTATGTGTACACTCACAGATTCAGAGAGCATCTCCAGTGGCTACCTCTCCTATATTCAGACCCTCTGATCACATGACTTCAGATAGGGGTTTTATTCAGTGCAACCACAAATGTAACTTACATTAAAAGAAGGAGACAATGATGGTGGGGAAAACATAGTCTTAAACATTTTTTATTTATTTAAAGAGTCTTTAAAACCAACTTAACACAGTTCACCTCAGCCATACATCTTCCTACAGATGAAATGTACTGTTTTTCGGGAACAAAGTTCACCTTGTAAAAAATGTTTGATATGTTAATAATGTAACACCATAATACCATTTTGTTTTTCAACACTCCAATGTCCAACTTCAAGTGTGATTAGAGGACTTGACCAATAACACATTTCAGATGCACATATGGTGTCACGCCCTCCACTTCTAGGGCTAGATAGTGGCAGCCTCTCTTTCCTTTTTTCCCCTTTCTCCTCTCCCTCTCTCTCTAGCAGGCGGAGGCGTGATGCGGGTTCAGGGCGGACAGGTGCAGCCACTCAGTAATCAGCGGATTGATCCGTGCGGCGGGGAGAGGAGCGCTCTCATTCATTCACCTGCCGCCATAAAAACCAGACGCTTTCCACAACCTGACGCCGGACCGTAACTCGATTTCCATTTCCTCTCTCCGCCTGCGCTCCCGGACCCGCCTGCTCTCCAGTGGCTTCCGCCGTGGCTTCATCCAGCTCGTCTGATCCCCATCCCGGCTCGCCCCAGAAAGCCGCAACTGTCCGCCGCTTCTTCACCTGGCCGCACCGCGCCATCGCTGTCAGCCCTTCCCCCTCCAGCCCCGCAACCAAAGACTATCCAGCTCACTCTCTCTCGTCTGTTCGGGTAATAGTAAAATTCCTGTACCTGTCTCGCGTTTTTGCAGACAGCGCTTTTTGTTAATAGTTAGCTGCCGTCCTTAGTTTTGTTTTAGCCTGTTTGTTTAGTGTCTTTTGGTTGTGCCTTTGAATTAGTCCCGCCAGCCCGTTAGGTGTATTGTCACTCTCTTTCGTTCTAGCCTTGTGTAAGTGCAGCCTTTAATAAACCTCTTTCTGTTTGAATTGCTCTAGCCTGTGTCTCTTTGTCCTGCACTTGAGCCTCGGCTTCTGAAACCTGACAGTATGGTCCGGCCAGAATGAGCTCAGCAGACAAAGAGACTGGCGCGGAGGCAGCCTCCCCCGCCACCTCGTTTCAACAAGCTATTGCTAATCAGGAAAGCGTGTTAGCTCAACATGACGAGCTGTTGCGTTCCCTAGTAAGTAGCAATCATGTCATGCTTAATCAAATCTCCGAACTAACCACCCAGTTAAGGGATTTGGCCGGTCAAATTGCTCAGACCGCTCCCCCACGCTCAGCGTTAGCAGCTAATCCTGCCACGGCTAGTGGTAGCGTCCCACCGCCCTTTCGTGAACCTGTAGTGCCAGTACCAGAACGTTACAGGGGGGAGTTAGGATCCTGCCGGGCCTTTTTAACTCAGGTCTCGCTAGTTTTTGATATGCAGCCTCTCTCCTATGCCTCCGATTGTTCCAAGATAGCCTATACCATCGGGTTATTGGCAGGACAGGCGAGAGAGTGGGGCACGGCTGTTTGGGAGCGCCAGGACGGTGCCTGTGAGTCCTACGCTGCATTTGTGGCAGAGATGAGGAAGGTCTTCGACCACCCAGTAAGCGGTAACAACGCCAGCCACCGTCTCATGGCCATCTCCCAAGGGACAAGGAGTGTCGCAGAGTTTACGGTGGAGTTCCGGACGCTGGCTGCAGAGAGCGCCTGGAATGACAGCGCACTCCAGGGAGCCTTTTTCAAGGGGCTAAGTGAGGCCCTCAAGGACGAGCTGGCAACTCGTGACGAACCCCCAGACCTAGACCACCTCATCGCACTGATCGACAACCGGCTCCGGAGGCGAGAACGGAGCGCCCGCTCTGCACTTGGACCCACCAGAACCCCTAGTGTCCCAGGCCCCAGGACGCTGCCGGACCCCCTGCCAGAGTCTCTCCCAGAGCCGATCCAGATCGGTCGCGCCCACCTCACTGAGTCTGAGAGGTTACAACTTCGCTAGGGAAACCTGTGCCTGTATTGTGGACGGCCGGGTCACTACGTTGCCACCTGCCCTGCCCGTCCGCCAAAAGGTCCGGCTCGCCAGTGACGGGGGATCTACTGGTGAGCCATACCACTACTTCGTCCCCGCAACGTCTCCAAGTGGCCGTAACCTTGTGTTGGCAGCGTCAGCCTATCCCTCTTCAAGCCCTGGTGGATTCTGGGGCTGAAGAGAATTTCCTGGACACTCACCTGGCGTCCCAGCTCTGCATTCCCACAGAAACCCTTGACGCGCCCCTGGAGACTCGTGCCCTGAACGGACTCCACCTGGCCCAAGTCCGCCATAAAACTGTTCCGGTCTCCCTGGTGGTGGGGGGCAACCACCATGAGACAATTTCCTTCCACCTCATCGACCAGTCCAGTCCACCGTTGGTTCTCGGGTTCCCTTGGCTCCAAGACCACAATCCCCACATTGACTGGCAGCAGAGGGAGATCCGTTCCTGGAGCCGGGAGTGCCACCAACGTTGCCTGATGTCAGCCCTGACCCCTGAGAATTGAGCCAGCAACCAGGCCCTACCTTCCGAACCCCTCAACCTGGACCTTGTTCCTTCTGTGTACCACGATCTGGCCCTGGTTTTTAGCAAGGATCAAGCCCTGTCTCTGCCCCGACACTGACCCTACGACTGTGCTATAGACTTACTTCCTGGACCTACACTACCCCGCTGCAGACTGTACAACCTGTCTAGACCCGAACAGGCCACCATGGAGTCCTACATCCGTGACTCTCTGGCAGCTGGCATCATCCGCCCCTCTTCATCCCCTGTCGGCGCTGGATTCTTTTTCGTCTCCAAGAAGGACAAATCCCTCCGTCCCTGCATAGATTTCCGGGGCCTCAATGACATTACTGTTAAAAATACCTACCCCCTTCCCTTAATCAACTTTGCCTTCACCCCGCTGCATGGAGCCTCCATCTTCTCCAAACTGGATCTTAGAAATGCCTACCACCTCATCAGAATCCGGGAGGGCGATGAGTGGAAGACCGCCTTCAACACACCCCTGGGACACTTTGAATACCTGGTCATGCCCTTCAGCCTCACTAACGCTCCCGCAGTCTTCCAGAACCACATGCTCAACCGGTTTGTCTTCGTCTACCTAGATGACATCTTAATCTACTCCCGAATTTTTTACTCCTGAATTTATACACCAAACATCATGTGGTTTCCATTTATTTATACCTTTTACCATTTTTCTTATAAGTCTGGGACATAATCAGCTGCTCAACTGCATTATCTCTCCATATTTTTCATCTTTACTTTGCATGTGTGCAACATTTTTTTTAACTTATCTCTTTACAAAAGTAGGCTATATAGCTGTGGACAACCATAGATAGTAAAAATCTGTTTCACATCTGCTCCTTTACAAACATGTGGGTATTTATTTTTTATTTTTTTTAGAGATTTCAGTATAATATCACTTTAAGATCACCAGTTAGAACTTATGAAATCATAACAAATAATGTTGCAGTACGCAAGAACTAAGAAACTAAGTATGGAAATCATTGTTATGTACAGTGCGCAAAGCCCATTTTCTAGACTGTACATAAACAATGTACAATAACAACAAAACACTAATATTTATTCATTCTAAGTGCTATATCGTAGGCAGCTGGACTTGTTTCAGTTTCTTGAAGACATTTCACTTCTCATCCAAGAGGCTTCTTCAGTTCTAACTAACTGGAGAGGAGTTGCAGGCTTTTAAACTCTGTGTGAGTGTCCTTACAGAGTCGTTAAGGACACATGTGAGCTCTGAGTTTCAGAGTCGTTAGGGCCAACCGGCCTTCATGTAGGTTGCTACGGCTAGGTGAGCCCAGGTGTGAATGGTTGTTTAGCTGTCTGGAGAGGTAACTCAGTACTGCATTGTAGGTGGGTGATAAGTAATGTCGTAGTCCACCTCCTCCGTTCAAAGACGGTCGTTCCAGTTTGACATAGATGGATTATTTTACTGTCTTCTCCGGCCAAGATGTTTACATTGTTGTCCTCAAAGGAATGATAATTCTCCTTCAGATTTAACTGGACAGCAGAGTCTTGACCTGAGGAGTTGGCCTGTGTTGTGCCGTTTATGGAGAGGTTGTTTTGTCTCCTGAATGTACAAATCTGTGCAGTCCTGGCTGCATTGAACAGCATAAACTATATTACTCTGCTTATGCCTGGGTGTTTTGTCCTTAGAATGGACAATTTTCAGCCTCAGCGTGTTGGCAGGTTTGAAGTGAACCGGGATATGATCTTTATTGAAGATCCTCCCGAGTTTCTCAGATATTCCTGCGACATAAGGAATGATGATGTTGTTAGATTTTTCTCTTCTCCTCCTCTTTGTCTGCTCTGGATCTTTTGACAAAGGTCCAGTTTGGGTAACCACAGGTTTTAGGTGCTCCCCTGATGTGCTTCTGTTCCTTCTCCTTCCCCTCTGACTTAGTGGGCACGGTCTCAGCCCAATGAGAGTCGAACAGCAAGTAACAGCAAGCAAGTATCTGTGTGTGTAGGTTTTCTGTACATCTCAATGTTGAGGCTTCTGTCTTCTTCAATGTGTACTGCACAGTCTAAGAAGTCCATCTATGTCAAACTGGAATGACCGTCTTTGAACAAAGGAGGTGGACTACGACATCACTTATCACCCACCTACAATGCAGTACTGAGCTCCCGCCCCAGACAGCTTAACAACCATTCACACCTGGCCTCACCTAGCCTTAGCAACCCACATGAAGGCTGGTTGGGCTAACGACCCACAAGTGGCCCTAACGACTCTGAAACTCAGAGCTCACACGTGTCCTTAACGACTCTGTAAGGAGTTTAAAAGCCTGCGACTCCCCTCCAGTTAGTTAGAACTGAAGAAGCCTCTTGGATGAGAAGTGAAACATCTTCTAGAAACTGAAACACTTCCAGTTGCCTACGATACAGCACTTAGAATTACCATGACCTGGATGACTGAGAATCTCCATCAACATAATATTTATTCAGCCCAACCAGCTGAATATGAAAGAGAAAAACTTGTCAGCTATGTTATATATATTTAAATGTATATTTAAAGCTGCACCAATCAAGATTTGTTATAGTCGCAATAACTATGAGTAATGTGGAAGGTGTGACTTTTAGTGACGAACCCACAGAGCATTATCACCAACACTGCGGCTCGACTCAGCTTTACAAAGTTCTTTTTGCCTCTTTTAGCACATTGTCTTGGATTTTGGACCCACCTGTCATCAAGCTTGTCACACGCAGCTGTGTTTAGTAAAACAAAGCTGTGATAAAGCCACTGTACAGTACCTTCTCAGCACCAAACAGTACACAGATGCAGGGAGAGAATAGCTGGTGAACACAGTGGACTAGGGTTGGGCGGTATGACGGTATTATACCGTGTGACGGTATAAAAGTGTCTACCGGTAGAGATTTTGCAATACCGTTTATACCGGAGATTAAGAGCAGATGTCTGCGGCATCTCTCTGAGTCACTGTAGTTACACCGCCTCGACACACGGGGCACTGCAGGCACTGCAGCAGACTGCTTGGCGTGGTTGCATGAGCACGACGAAGAAGAAACAGCTTTACCAGAATGAAAACAATCATGGCGGAGGTCGTGACGTCACGAGGAAACGGAGGCAGCCTGACCCACCCATGACGAAGAGGAGGAGGAACTCGTTCTGAAAAAGGGAGCTATGTCTGTTGTGTTGAACTTTTTCGGATTTAGAAAATCCGACAACGAACAAAAAGTGATACTCTGCAAAGAGTGTCGCGCGACTGTTGCTGCTGGAGGTGGAAACACCAGTAACCTCTTCCACCACTTAAAGTTAAAACATGCGAAGCAGTATTATGAAAGCCAAAAGATGCGTGGCGCACCCGCTGCATCAAAAACAAAAGTTGCAGCAGCTCCGCTCGTCCAAAAGAGCTTGGCAGAGTCTTTCGCCCTGTTACCTTGTGTAAAACTAAAATACTTTTTCTCATTTGTTATTTTTATTTCTTGTTAAGCTGGAGCTCTGTGTTTACATTTGCACACACACTATAGCTTAAGTTAAAGCTGGAGTTCAATGTTTACCAGACATTTGCACACTCTTTGTGGCTTATTATTTATTATATTTTCTTTAAAATAATGTTATGCTGCCTTGAGCAAATAAAAATAAAAGAGGAAAATGATCAAATGCGACAGTATGGTTATTTTAAGCCATTAATTGAATTTACAGGGGAAAAAACCATACCGCGATATATACCGTTACCGTGATATGAAATTACTTATACCATGATATAAGATTTTGCTCATACCGCCCAACCCTACAGTGGAGTATTTATGGACTATTAGAAAATCATCAAGGTGTGTGTGTGTGTGTGTGCGTGTGTCTGTGAAGGGGGGACATGACTCCAAATTGGTACTAATTTTGCTGTATTATAACGCGTGCACTATGACTACTTAATTGGTAGATAATAGGTCTGCTTCTTCTAATTCCTCTTCGCCCAAGTGGCCAGAAATTACTTAGTGCAGCTTTAAAGTTGAACATGTATAAATGAATGTTAAATTAGGATGTTGCAGATATAATTATGGAAACAATTGCACGATGCTGACCTATTTTACCAGTAAACAGTTTGAGCCCTCTTCTTTGTACAATGTCACTGATTTGATTTCATCACTGAATGTGGCTTGCACTACACATTCAACTGATGTAGATAATTTATCAAAACTAGAAAGCTCTCTTTGCGGCATTTGTTATCAAACACTACAATAGCTCTGTCTTTTGGGTTGAAAATAGTTCATAGATAAAGGCAATACAGTCCTCACACAGTGAAGCGAGCTGGCTATACTTTGACAAAAGGCTTGGAAACATGCACTCATGCTTTACAAATATTGTCTGTCATGCTTGCAAGGCCCCAATGGCAACAAGCATTCATCATTTCACTTGCAAGGGAGGAAAAAAAAATAAAACTCTTAGGGGAAACAGCATTCATAAGCATAATAATACAGATAATACATGTCTTTGCCTAGGATGCAAATAATGACATTCAAAGTCTTTGGGAGTGTATCACCACTCCCTCGACATGCAGCTGCTTCAGAACTGAACCAACGAATTACAGAAGAACATTTTGTGCAGTTCATATTCAAGTTATACCTAAACATGATAAAAATCATGCACAGATACACACTCAATCATTTGTTCCCCATTTGCTCTCAAAATTGCAGTAGATTCCCTCTGCCATACTATGACTAAGGATGTAGCTAAGGTTTAGGTTTTTGGCTGAAGCTCCAGTGCAGGGAACAATTAATATAATGTTTCAAAAAAATCCAATATGCTTTAAGTTTAGAAAATAAAATACAAGTCTGGAAAATCTGTAGGTTTGGTATATTTGGGATGACTCATCCGCCACTGGCCTCTAGTTTCATGGCGGAAAACAAGTGAACACAGCAGATAACACAGCAGCAGTATGTGCTCTCCGGCTGTAATCTCCTGTCTCCTGTGTGTTGATCCTGATGTGGGTGATACACCTACTCTGTACATCTTTCACTACTGCATCAACTGTGGCAGACAAAAGTTTTTCTGAAGAGACTCTGGACAGAATACACAGACTGATAATAATGTTTTCTGAACAAATGATACTACGATATGATAAAGTACAACTAAGCTAAGGTTTGAAGTGTTGGAGGCTTATAGTTTACAACATTACATCACACAAATAGGGGCATGGAATGACCCTTCCACAAAAAGTTGTTCCAGGCTAAAATGAATGGACCCACCTATAATACTGTCGTACTACACTGCCATGAAACTAGAGTCCACTGACACCTCATATTACCAGTAAGAGTTATCATCCAGTACCCTGAGACTTTTAAGTATGTAGACAGCAATATTATAATAATAACATCATAAATTCCATCAGTGCCTCTTCCACCTCACAAACATATATCATTTCAAAGTAGCACACAAACTAAACACCACTGTATTGCTGTTCAAATACTTAAGTACTCCCAGGCTGCTGGTACCACTTCACAATACTTGTTTTACCACAGTATGTACTGAGGGTTAGACATGAGCAGCACTGTAGATAGTAGGTAGTAGGTGCACTTGTATTAATATCATTTATACCACAAAGCAGCTAATGTCTTATTCCATGTATTTCTATCACTCTGTAAAAGCACTTCCATGAATATAAATGAAAACATAAATGAACATGATCTACCTACCGGCAAGCTACACAAGCTTGAACCTGACTGAGTCAACAGGAAGTGCAGCATACAGCAGTGTGATCCTGGTCTGTTAAATGGCTCTCTCCTCATTTTAGACTCCCTCTCTCTTTCTTCAGAGGTCTGCATGATCACCTCTCCTCTGATTCTTCTCACAAGCATAATGAAGTCTTTGACTTCTCTGTCCTTCTTGCCTTTAGTTCCTCTTCTTTGTCTCAGTAGAAACCCACTCCAAGGACTTTCTTCATGTGCTCATACACCACATAGGAGATGCTGACAGCTGGAATGACTTTGAGGAAGTTGGGGGTGATACCGCGATACAGGCCGGGTACACCTTCATGAGATATGATGTACTTGAACTGGCCCACCATGGTCAGCTTGGGTTTACCCTCAGTGGTGGCTGAAAGATGAGGATGATAGAGGTTACTGCAGAGGAACATATAAGAAGCAGATTAACTGCTGGATCAGTACGGTTAGAATCTGTCTAGATCAACAGTATATCTCACCTTGTGCCTGCATACGTGTCCGAATGAGAGCGAGGGGATAGGATGCCAGCTGGCCACAGGTGCTGGAGATGGTACCACAGCCCAGCAGAACTAAAACTCCTGGATCTGCTGAATCCACACAGTACCTCTGGAGCCAGGCATTCTTCAGAGTCTTAAAGCAGGAGCAGTTAGATAAAGTTTAGACCATACAGGAAGAGAGTGGAGGAAAAGTCGGGTTACAAGAGGTAAGAAGATATATGGAAAGAGAGAAGACTGAAACGCATTATTGGTCTTTTCATGGGATCCATTGAAAATAAGAAACAGAATGATGAGTTCCTTCTTGGTAGGTTGATATTACTTCCTCAAACCAGCAATCTATTTACCTCCAAGTGTCAGCAAATTTCATGGTAAGTCGGTGATAACTACCAAGCAACATATCTGCAGTTTCTTTAAAATCACCCCCAAAACAACCAAATAATTACATCAAAATATATAAAAAATTACCCCGATGTGATTTAATAATACAATTCTGCTACTTTCAAATAAGCAGTCCATAAATTGCTGGTAATTTCTTTAGAGGTCCCAAATGCCAAGATGAGCACCACTATTGGTCGCAGTTCACCACACATACCGCCTACTCTACCTCCATTCTTAGCGGCACCGTGGAAGGAATAAAGTTATCCGTCTGTGGACCATGTCAGGTGACAATGTAAGTACATTAAGCAAGTAAGAGGATGTACATATTGGCTATTATTTGCTTCAGTAACTAGCAGAGTTGAGAACGAGAGGCAGGCGCCAGCAGGCTGAGAATAAAAGCTTGTCGAATGTGTGTGTGTGTGTGTGTGTGCGTGTGTCAGAGAGAGAGAGAGAGAGAGAGAGAGAGGGAAGGAGAGAGAGAGATAGAGAATCGGATATTAAGTAGTACACGATTCTGTTAAGGTAAAGAAAATAGCATCTTTTTCAATAAGTAGCTGGAACATTCAGGGCATATGCTCTTCAGTTTTTGGTTTGAAATCAACAAACCATGACTTTCTGAAAAATATTGGAAATGTAGATATAATAATATTGAAAATCATTCTAACTGTCCAAACGATCATATAGAACTTATTATACCCTATGTAAAACACAAGCATATTAAGAATGGCAAAGATTCAGGTGGTTTACTCATATGGTACAAAAGAGAATATAAAGATTACATCTCACCAGTTAAAAAAGGTACAAATCACATTTGGATTAAAATTCACTCAAATATTCTAGAAAACAACAGAGATGTCTATCTATGTGCAATATATATTCCACCCTCAAACTCCCCCTATTATGCAGAGGAGGTTTTTGAGGAACTCCAGAAGAAAATTTCCTTTTACCAAAGTTTAGGATCAATCTTAATATGTGGCGATCTTAATGCCAGAACAGGTAGAGAGCCAGACTTCATTAACTATGAAGGAAACAAACATATTTTCAAATGTCCCCCTTTGTACCAGACCTGCATAAACACACAAAGACAAAGCTATAATAACACGGTTAACAAAACTGGGAAACAGGTACTACAAATATGTAAAGGTTTGGGTCTGTACATTGTTAATGGCAGAATCAGAGGAGACTCTCTGGGCAGACTCACACAATGCTCTGTGTTAGGTAACAGTGTTGTAGATTATGTCATTACTGACATTGAACCACATTATATAAATGCATTCACTGTATCGCCACTACAGCCCTTTTCAGACCATAGCCAGATCACTTTATTTCTGAAAAAGTCATTGTCAACCACCATAAATCCAAATCCTGAGCCAAGGCTGTTCCCTCTACCAAGGAGATATAAGTGGACAGAGGAGAGCACTGCTGCCTATACCACCGCGCTAGACTCTGCTCAAATTCACAACATGCTGGATATTTTTCTCAACACCCAATATCAGCCTGAAAGAGAAAATGTAAATCTGGCCACACATCACTTAAATACAATATTTATTCATTTGGCAAAGGAATCTAAATAAAAAATCTCACAAACTAAAAAATCCAGCATGAAACAAAAAGAGCGTTGTGCTGTATCCAGACAAAACCTGAGAAAACTGTCAAACAGAAAACACAGGAACCCAAATGACCTATTAGGAAGGCTTGAATATGTCAAAGCCTTGAAAGAATACAAAAAACTCCTTCGTTTGAAAAAAATGCATTATATGGAGGGAGAACTCAACAAAATTGAAAAAGCCATAAATGACAACACCTTTTGGAAATTATGGAAAAACATCAACAGAAACCCACGTACAGAGACCAACCCAATTCAAAATGGCAAAATCTGGAAAGATTACTTTGATGACCTCTATAAAAATCCAGAGTGTCATGGTCTGAATCATAACCAAATTTTAACAATAGACAAACTGAAAGAACTAGAAAGGACAGTGAAGGACAACCAATGTGCCCTTGAATACCCCATCACCATTAAAGAAATACAGCACAAAATCAAAACCCTTAAAAATGGAAAAGCTTGCAGTATAGACAGCATTAACTCAGAGATGCTGAAACACAGTAACATAACATAGTAACAACTCCAGCCTGCCGTGCAAAAACACTTCACCCTGGTGTTGGCCACTGGATTACCCCAGTGTTTGGAATAAAGGTCTCATTTCTCCTATATTTAAAAATGAAGACAGGTATAACCCCAGCAATTACAGGGGCATCTGTGTTAACAGCAACCTGAGTAAACTCTTCTGTAGCATCCTTAACTCTAGATTAATCACTTATCTCACTGAACATAATATTCTGTCTAGAAGCCAAATTGGCTTTTTACCCAAACATCAAACATCTGACCACATATACACTCTCCATACACTCATTCAACAGCATGTTCACAGAAAACACAAAGGAAAGATATTTGCATGTTTTGTAGATCTAAAAAAGGCTTTTGACACAATTTGGCACAACAGGTTATTTTTACAACTTCTCCAATATGGAATTGGGGATAAAATGTATGATCTAATCAAATCCAAATATTCTGACAAACAATGCGGTGTTAAAATTGGAAACAAAAGAACAGAGTTCTTCAAACAAGGAAAAGGAGTGCATCAGGGGCGCAACCTGTCTCCCACTCTGTTCAACATCTATATCAATAAATTGGCCACTCTTCTTGAACAGTCCTCAAGCCCAGGATTAGATCTACAAGGCAAAGAAATCAAATTCCTCATGTATGCAGACGACCTGGTCCTACTGTCCCCAACAGAACAGGGCCTACAGCAGAACCTCTCTCTGCTGGAGATGTTCTGTCAAAACTGGGCGGTAGATATCAACCTTGACAAAACCAAAGTCATGGTATTCCAGAAAAAGTCCAGGTTACAGGAATCCAAACATGTTTTCAGGGTAAGAGGGACCACACTTCAGCATACAGTGGAATATAATTATCTGGGCATCATCATCAGTTCATCAGGCAGCCTTGACAAAGCAATAAATTCCCTCACAGAAAAGGCACGCAGGGCCTACTATAGCATCAAAAGCTCACTATATAAATTCAATCCTCCAGTTACAATTTGGCTAAAACTATTTAACAGTGTAATAAAACCCATCCTTATGTATGGAAGTGACGTGTTGGGCCCTCTAATGACCCAGAGGCACACCTCATGGGACACAACACCCACAGAGAAACTCAACCTTCAATTCTGCAAGGAAATCCTCAAGGTCCACAGAAACTGTCCAAACCATGCATGTAGAGCAGAGCTGGGACACTTCCCTCTCTCTCTACACATAATCAAAAGGTCAATTAAGTTCCAGGTTCACTTAGCACAAGCTGATCCTGATTCCTATCACCACAGAGCCATTCTCAGTAACATCCTCTGTCCAGAGACAGACCCTCTGAGAAACACCAGAGAAACCTGCCACCTCACAATCCAAGACCTCCAAACTCTCTCCAAAACTCACCTCTATAGACAAAGAGAATAAAAAGACTTACATTGACATTTGGAAGGATGAAATCAAATCCATCAATAAATTGAATGCTATCGCTCACTGGATAGAGAGTATTCTCCAGCACAATATCTGGTCAGCATACATAACCCCAAACAAAGACGAACACTAACAATGTACAGACTCACCGACCATCAACTACAGGTTGAAAAAGGTCGGCATAAGAAAGAATGGAAGCCCAGAGAATTAAGAGTCTGTAAACACTGTTCTTCAGGAGAAATAGAAACTGAGGCCCAGTTCCTCCTCTCCTGTCCCCTGTACCAAACTGAGAGAGAGGTTTTCCTACAGCAGATGACTGCAGCAGATCCATCGTATCAGAGAAAAACATGTGATGAACTGTTAAAAGTCTGTCTGGGAGAAGATCCACAATTTGTAAATTTAGCTGCACAATATGTAACACTCTGCCATGAGACTAGAGAAACACACGAATGCTGATCACAACCATTATTGCTATGATATAATATTGTTGTTGTTGTTGTTTTTCATTTCTTTATTTTATGTATTATTATTATTATTATCATCATCATTTAATATGAACTGTATATATATTTTTCATTACATATATCAACTTGTAACTGCCTAATGACACCCAATCTGTGTATAAGAGAGAGACAGCACTTCATCAGCACACACACACACACACACACACACACACACACACACACATAGGGTATACAGTATAAATGTATATATTACATCATCCCACAGCAATGACAGACAGAAATACATGAAGTACAGCACAATATCACACAACAACGACAGCAAAGACAAACATGAAAACAAGACTAATATTTCCCTCAGCGAGTCACCCTGAAGAAAATTCAAATATGTTGCTTGGCAATTACCAGCTACTTACCATGAAATTCCCAGACCTGTAAAATGATGTATTACCAGGTTTCCGCTACAGCTCACTTATTTCTGAAGAGTGGCTAAACTATACAAAACATTACATAAAAAAAATATTTTAGACATATGTACACATACCTCATACACAGCCAAGTCGATGCCAGCATAGGGGATTATGCCTAGTGTGTTTGGTAGGTAGCCCCTGTAGAAAGCCCGGACTCCTTCTTTCTTCAGGATCTGTCTGGCACAATCAGCCATACCTGAGTATTGTCCTGTCTTTCTTAACGTGAGACGAGTCTTTAGCACCTACCCAAAGGAGGGGGACAGGAGGTGTATGAAGAAAGTAGAAGAATTCAAAAGAAACATGGTGAAAGGAGTGCAGGCTGGATGCACTTGTGAGTATTTTTAGGGCCCGAGCACTGACTAGTGCGAGGCCCTATTGTATCTGTCAGGATTATTTTTATTTTTCTTATTCTTCCTTCCAAACGATCGCATATTTGGCAGCCTGAACATACCCCAAAACTCACCAAACTCGGAACATACGTCACATCGATGTGCCGCTATTAGAATTCGACATGATTGGGGGTAGGTGTGGCCAGGGGACTCCATAGCGCCACCTAATGTCGGGTCAGCCCACGAAATAATATTTTTGATCAACATGAAATTTACAGGACTCATAGGTCTCATCGATTCAGACAGGAATTCGTTTCGTTGGAATTTTTGCTGCAACAGGAAGTCGGCCATCTTGAATGGCGTGCGGCGATTTTCATTTTTCCGACACTGTTTACAGTACTTTAGGGTGTTTGCAGAATTTCACACATAGGTTCACACTCATGAATACGTTAATTCAATATCACAACTGCCCTCAGGTGCGGCACAACAGCTCAGTTGCGCCTCCTAATGGGTTTTCCCATTTGGTAAGTACAGACAAACGCCTATTTGCGTCTGGGCCTTTTAAGTGAAAAGATGGCTCCATAGCGCCCCCTGGAATATTAAAAACTTGAAGGCCCGCCTCCTACATGCACATACATTAACGAAATTCGATATGCATATGTATCATGACCAGACGCACAAAACAAGAATCAACCACCATACCTTCAGACCAACAGGAAGTTGGCCATTTTGATTCGAAGTTCAGATTTCGCTGCCATTTTCACACATTTCCTGCCTCGTACTTTAACAAATTCGTCCGAGAGATTTAACACCACAGACTTCACATTAACTCAGTATCATCCTCAGACCTTGAAGATGAAAAGTTATCAAAAACTTTCACCTCCACATGTAGAGGGGTTCACCCTGAATACGTCTCTGCATCAAGACTGTGTCATATCTATAGCGCCCCCTAACGCAGGGTCATGTGAACAACAACTTTCTCCAATCTTCATGAAATTTGCAGGACTCATAGGTCTCATCAATTTAGACAGAAATTCATTTTGTGGAATTTCTCGCCCCAACAGGAAGTCGGCCATTTTGATTCGAAGTTCAGATTTCGCCGCCATTTTCACACATTTCCTGCCTCGTACTTTAACAAATCTTGGATTGCATGTGGCCATTTTCTTTTTTCCAACATACAATTTCACATCTACACCAAATTGCTCACACATGTAGAGGGTTTAACCCTTAATGCTTCTATGCATCAATACTGCATCATATCCATAGTGCCACCCACTGGACACAGGAAGTCACTGAAGATATCACTGTTGTGTTTTGTGTGACACGTATCCCATTTAGGTAGGAAATTTCCACAGGCAACAGGCAAGCACACATCTGGGCGCGCGGCCTCCGACGGCGCCACATCCCAACGTATGTGGGGGGGCGATGGCCCGTTCATCACTGCTTGCAGTTTTAATTTATCATTATGCTGCTACCTGCTTCAGTTCAAAGATAACAACGGTACTTCTGTTTCATGTAGAACAGAACTCAGGTTATTTTGCTACCAAAGATTCACCATGCAGGACGTCAATGTCCTGATCATTCACACAGTCAAGACAGAGTTCAGTAAGGGTCTGTGCACAGAAGAGATCAGTATGGGTTGCACCAACTGAGATTAATTCATCTAATATTAGTTCTAATCGCTTTAAGTGTAAAATGAGAAAATGCAGGTTTAAACCAAGCAGATTTTAATCAGTATGTTTTGTAGGCAAAACAGGTCCCCATCCACCCTCTGGAAATTGCAGTGGCAAAAAATCTAATGACCACCAGGAGTTGGAGCATTGGTGGCACAGGTTTCCTTGTAGAAGCTCAGCAGCATTGATACTTACAGTTTTGGTCCAACAGAATTAAATAAATCTAGGTCTAAACTAAACTAACTAACACACCCTGCACAATAAGTGGGGAGCTAACTGGCTCCAATGCTATACTGAAAGCTGCTCGGGACATCTTTAGTCCAATGAGACATGGTGCTTGGATGCAAACCTTTGATAGTCAGTTTTACAGCTGAAGAATCAAAATCATGCTTATATTTTCACATTGCAGTTACACAAAAGTTAAAAACTGACCTCCATGGGGTAGATGATGGTCTGGGCGGTAGCTCCAGCTAGAGAGCCAGCAATGAACCTCTCTTGTACCCTTAAACTGCCCCCCTCTTTACTGCCTCGGATCAGCCATTTGATCTGGAGTAAGAAAAGGACCAGTTTGGGGGGGGGTCATAAAACATGCATCATGTTGGGAGGTGATACGACACAGCATGAGAGAAAGGAAGGGTTAGGGTTAGGGTTAGGGTTAAAAAGTATACACAGAAGTAAAATTAAATTA
Organism: Pagrus pagrus; assembly: GCF_965226575.1. NCBI lineage: Eukaryota > Metazoa > Chordata > Actinopteri > Spariformes > Sparidae > Pagrus > Pagrus pagrus. The sequence goes on from NC_140197.1 coordinate 5,709,912, forward strand.
ACAAGAATTTTAATTTGCAAACACTAAGATAGGTTCTCTCTTTATCATTGATTGACTGGAGTGCACTGACCTGTTCATAGGCCATAAACTTAATGGCAGATTCAGGCGCAATTTTGAGGACATTGATGCCATTTCCCCTCCAGAGTGAGGAGACTCCTCCCTCCTGGACCATCCCCCTCAGCCCGGACCACAGATTAATCCCCCGAGATGTAGAGCCATGTACCTGGACACATACGCACCCCCAGGTCAGTCATCTTATTACAATCTGGCAAAATCTGAAATGTTACTGTAGGCTAGGGTGCACATCCAACCCCAGTCAGGGACAGGTGCAGTACAAAAAACAGAATGTTGTCACCAAAATTTTCAAGCGCCAAAATAATAATTAAATGAACTAATGGTGTTTTTCAGGTTTGCCTGGATATTATATGGGACTCGGCCTCTGTACATGGGGCACATGCTCTGCCACGTGAGGGCACTTCATGTATGTTCAAACCTCTAAACCATAATCAATTAGTAATATTTCATCATCCCTTTGTAAAAATGACATTATAAATCGTGAGGAGTTTTATGAGTGCTGCTGCTGACATTTCAGCATGCAGAGCCAATCTCACTCTGTGTTTTAGCTGGGAATACTCCGACCACCCACCTGAACTACCCACCATGTGCTTTGTTTCATTTCTGTAAGTATAAGTGAATATCTGAGCAGGATTTGAGGAAAAGAGTGAGCCTTCGACTCTGAAAGATAGAAGATCCACAAGAATTAAAGACAATGATGAATATGTGAATGAAGGACCTGCTAAATACCACATACATAATTATATATATATATATATATATATATATATATATATATATATATATTTATAATCTACATTTTACATTGTTCCTTCAGAATCAGAATCAGAAATCAGAATCAGAATCAGAAACAGATTTATTGCCAAGAAGTATTTTACACCAACGAGGAATTTGTCTTGGTGAATAAGTTGCATACATTGAAGACAAAAACCATCAACAAACAGTGACTATAATATATACAATATAAACAAACAGAGACAAAAAGTGTGGGATGACTGATAAATAAAGACAGAAGATAAAATATAAAAGATATTAAAAAAAAAAGATGTACAAGTTCTGCATTATTGTAATGCAAAGATTCAAGGGCGGTGGTGGGTTTGAGTGCCAGAGTGCAAGAGACAGTGTCAGTGTCAGTGGGGGTGGGAGTCCCGGGAGGTTTTGGTCCTGATGGACCGCAGCCTCCTGCCAGAAGGGAGAGTGTCAAAAAGTCTGTGACCGGGATGGGAGGGGTCGGCAACAATCCTACCTGCACGCCTCAGAGCCCTGGAGCTGTGCAGGTCCTGAAGGGATGGAAGGTTGCAGCCCATCACCTTCTCAGCAGAGCGTATGATACGCTGCAGTCTGCTCTTGTCCTTAGCAGTGGCAGCAATGTACCAGACGGTGATGGAGCAGGTGAGGATAGACTCAATGATGGCAGTGTAGAAGTGCACCATCATCGTCTTTGGCAGGTTGAACTTCTTCAGCTGCCACAGGAAGAACATCCTCTGTTGAGCTTTTTTGGTGAGGGATCTGATGTTCAGCTCCCATTTTAGGTCCTGGGTGATGATGGTGCCCAGGAAGCGGCAGGACTCCACAGAGTCAACTGGGGAGCCACACAGGATGACGGAGGCGGGTGGGGCTGGGTTCTTCCTGAAGTCCACGACTATCTCCACTGTTTTTAGAGCGTTAAGCTCCAGGTTGTTCTGGCTGCACCAGGTCACCAGATGGTCAATCTCCCACCTGTAGGCGGACTCATCTCCGCCAGAGATGAGCCCAATGAGTGTGGTGTCGTCCGCGAACTTCAGGAGCTTGACGGACTGGTGACTGGAGGTGCAACCGTTGGTGTACAGCGAGAAGAGCAGGGGAGAAAGAACGCAGCCTTGGGGTGCTGATGGTCTGGGATTCAGAGATATGTTTCCCCAGCTTCACGCGCTATTTCATGTCAGACAGGAAGTCTGTGATCCACCTGCAGGTGGAGTCAGCCACGTGGAGCTGGGAGAGCTTATCCTGTAGCAGAGCCGGGAGGATAGTGTTGAAGGCAGAGCTGAAGTCCACAAACAGGATCCTGGCATATGTTCCTGGGGAGTCCAGATGCTGGAGGGTGTAGTGCAGGGCCATGTTTGCTGCATCGTCTACAGACCTGTTGGGTCTGTAGGCGAACTGCAGTGGGTCCAGGAGTGGGTTGGTTAAGGATTTGAGGTGGGACAGCACAAGGCGCTCAAACGACTTCATGACCACAGAGGTCAGGGCGATGGGTCTGTAGTCATTCAGTCCTGTGGTCCTTGGCTTTTTGGGGATGGGGATGATGGTGGCGACTTTGAAGCAGGCTGGCACATGACATGTCTCCAGTGAGGTGTTGAAGATGTCCATGAACGGATTCACTTCCGGGTCACCACCAGGGATGGCGGCGTGAAAAGCCTCTGGCGACAAATTGATTTGAAATACCCCCGAAAGTCAAATTAAGTTGAGTATTTATATTAGAGGAGTTGATATTGTGAAAGGGGAACGAAATATCATCCAAGAATAAGACAAAGAAGGCGGCTCAAGTTGCCAAAAGAAACATCTGGGATGAAGAACATGCTAGCTCTCCCACAGCTAGCCAAGATGATGCCAATAGCATGGTCGAGGACAAGCTGGCATTGATCTTAAAAGAAATCAGAGATTTCCGCGAGGACAATAATAAGCAATTCGCCGATCTTAAGCAAGAGATTACAAACACAAATTCCCGATTGGACGACGCAGAAAAACGGATTACAACTATTGAAGACCGTGTGCAGGGGGCAGAAGAGACGATGACGGAGTTAGTGAAGCAACAAGTGCAGCTCCAGCAAAAACTATCAGAATTAGAAGGACGCTCCCGTAGACAGAACACCAGAATATATGGGGTCCCCGAGTCGGCTGAGGGGCAGTCTCCATCTGCGGTCCTGCCATTTGTGGAGAAGTTACTGCAGGAGAATCTGGGAATACCCCCTACCAAAGATTTACAGATTGAGAGAGCGCACCGAGCCTTGGGTTCACGTCCCCCTGCACACGGTAAGCCCAGATGGATAGTGGTCAGATTCCAAAGCTATCGAACTAAAGAAGAAGTACTGAGGGTGACCTGGCAAAAGAAAGGCTTTATGTTTAACAACAGCCAAATCAGCCTGGATTACGATTATGCCCCGGATATGCTAGCAAGACGAAGGGAATATGGAGAAATACGGAGAATATTGAAAGAGAACAATATAAGGTTTCAGACCCTATTCCCAGCTAGATTGCGAGTTTTCTTCAACGAGGAGACAAAAACATATGACTCAATGGAGGACGCAGCGTCGGACCTGGCGGACAGGGGGTTGCCTGTTGCCAGAGTGAGGCGCACGGAGCCGGACACGCTCCTGGGGAAGCTGCAGCGGTACACCTGGACGCCAGTGCCAGCCCGACGCACACCGGGATACAAGGAAAAGCTACAAGCATTTAGGAGGAGTCAAGCCGAGAACGCAAACGTCTAATGAAGCAAAATTGGACAGGTAATTTCTGGAGCGGCATATGCCTGTGAGGAGGATTACGTTTGGATGCAGAATACGAACTAATAATTACGTCGCTATGTGGACTTGAAAGAACATTGAGATGACTGTTTTAGAGGGCCCTCTACGCCATTCGGGCCAAAGAGGCTCTCCCTCGAAGATGAGGTCCAAGAGAGAAGGGACCTCAACTTTGGAAGTGGGTACGAAAGTTCAAAGTGTACCAGTTCTAATTGTTGTGATTACCAGTGTTCTAATGTTTACTGTTATGTTGAAAGGGGTAGCCGTAAAATGGTTTGGAAGGAAGAGACTGTTGTTTTTTGTATTTACAAAAGGTGCTATATGCGTAGTGGAGAACTGAAAGTCATTTCTTTTAATGTGAATGGGGTATTAAACCCGGTCAAGAGAACCAAGATTTTATCAAAATTAAAGAAAGAAAGAGCACAAATAGCTTTCCTCCAGGAGACCCACATGTCTGAATCTGAACATGCTGGGCTTAAGAGGCAGGGCTTCAAGCATGTTTTTGCTTCCTCATATAAGACTACACACAAAAGAAGGGTGGCCACGCTTATATCCAGTGGGCTTACCTATGAACATGGATCTGAGACAGTAGAAGAAAGTGGTCGGTTTATTAAGATCACCGGTAAATTAGAGGGAATTGAAGTAACTCTGATAAATGTGTATGCCCCACCAGGGCTATTGGCTATTGTATAAGAAGATTTTTGAGATAATGGCTACTTCCCAAGGTGTAGTTATCTGTGGCGGCGACTTTAACATCAGGCTTGACCCAAATTTGGACTCATCGGGTAAAGCTACTCAGACAAACTCGTTGTGAGATAGGTGAGATAACTAGCAGAAAATAAAAAGTTGCCAATATCAGACCAAATTATATCATGCATCCCTAATTAAAGCTATGGCAAAATATTATTGTAAGTGAAAATGTTGATAATGTCATATTTTCTCGTTGTTTTTATATATTTTTTGTTTTTTAAAACATCACAAATCATGGCCACTTTTCCACACCTTACTGGTTGCAGTCTGTCTTATGTGTTCCTGAAATATTTCTTACAGATAAAATGAATAGAAAGACTTTGCCTGTCTCCAGTTCCACGATAAGACGGAGGACACGTTTAGACGTTGACAAAAGACTAAGAAATTAGGGATGACTGCACAAATTTGACTGACTTTCAAATGACAATGGAGAGAGGGACCGTGGAGATTTCAGAGGAGAGGTTTTTGAGGAACCAAATTGCACAGACAGTCCAACTTGTTCAGACATTGCAACTGGTGTAGTCTTTAGTGAGAAGGAAGGTGATATCGAAGTAGATGAGGTGGACATAACTGAGGGCTTGGGTGGCTATGATGAGCAGATTCAGTCATCTGACTCAGAACATTCTGATGATGAAGTTTATAAGACATTTTCACCTTTGACAGCATTTCCAACCGGGCAATACACTTTGGCATTTCTTTGGTTGCTTTGTCAGCACTTTTGGGCATACTTCGAATTTGCAATGCTGATCTTCCAAAGGAGGCTAGGACCCTCTTTAAAACTAAGACCAAATACTCTATTGTGGAAAAGGCTGGAGGACAGTATCACTACTTTGGTATTCTGCCATCTCTTAGAATTACACTGTCCAAGTACACCCACACACTGGCGGACAGTTTCACGTTAAAGTTGCAAATAAACATTACCGGCTGTACCAGCGATCGTCATGGGGAACGTGAGGTCTCTGGGGAATAAGACGGACGAGCTCGCCGCGCTGATAAAGACTCAGAGGGAATATCGTGATTCCACTCACACATCCCGGACCACAGCGTGGCAGTTCCCGGCTTCAGCACTGTTCGGGCGGACAGGGACGTGACAAGCAGCGGAAAGAAGAAGGGAGGAGGGATTGCACTGTATGTGAGTAAGAGGTGGTGTAATCCCGGACATGTTCGCTTGAAGGAACGTCTCTGTAGCCAGGACATTGAACTGCTGACTGTGGGCATGCGGCCCTATTATTTGCCCCGGGAATTCACGTCCGCCATCATTATCGGTGTGTACATTCCTCCTTCAGCTGATGCAGCAGTGGCCTGTGACGTCATCCACTCCACTGTTGCCAAGGTACAGACACAGCATCCCAGTCCCTTCATAGTCATCACTGGGGATTTTAACCATGTTTCACTGCACAAAACACCCAACATTTCACCAGTATGTTGACTGCCCCACCAGAGACTATAAAACACTGGATCTTTTGTATGCAAATGCTAAGGATGCATACAATCCCACAGCCCTCCCCCCTTGGCAGATCTGACCACAACCTGGTCCTGCTGACCCCTAAGTATGTCCCTCTTGTTCAGCTGCAGCCTGTCCACACAAGGAGTGTGAGGAGGTGGACCCAGGAGGCTGCTGATGCACTACAGGACTGCTTTGAGTCGACAGACTGGGATGTACTCGTTGAGCCACATGGGGAGGACCTTGACAACATGACTGACTGCATCACTGAATACATCAGGTTCTGTGAACACACCACCATGCCGACCCGGACTGTACGCTGCTTCCTTAACAACAAGCCTTGGATTACCAATGACCTGAAAGTCCTTCTGATTAAGAAGAAGAGGGCGTTCAGGTCTGGAGACAGAGAAGAACTGAGGAGAGTGCAGCATGAACTCAGGGATATGCTGAGGGCGTGTAAAGACACCTACAGGAGGAAGCTGGAGCCCAAACTCCAGCAGAACAATGTGAGGGATGTGTGGACTGGAATGAAGCAGATCACTGGGTGTAAGGTGAGCGGCAGACAGTCATCAGGCTGAACAGTTTCTTCAATAGGTTCAGTTCACAGCCTTCTGTCATCTCCCCGACACCTCCAGACCCCCACACACCCCCACTGCCCCGAATGCTTCCTCCCCTCCCCCCTCACTCCCCTGCTGTGAGCTCTCCTGTGCAGCACCTCTCCTCCTCCTCCTACTCCACTGAAGACTCCGACACCAGCACCCTCCCCCGCATGACTGTGACTACAGGACAGGTTAGGAGACAGCTGGAGAGACTACACCAGTGGAAGGCTGCAGGCCCTGATGGTATCAGCCCCAGGATCCTGAAGACATGTGCCAGCCAGCTGTCTCCTGTCCTACAACACCTCTACAACCTGAGCCTGGGTCAGGAGAGAATACCGGTGCTTTGGAAGACGTCCTGCCTGGTTCCTGTGCCAAAGAAGTCGACACCATCAGGCCTCAATGACTACCGACCAGTTGCCCTCACATCTTACGTGATGAAGGTGCTGGAGAGACTGGTCTTGGCCCATCTGAGGCCGCAGATGAGAGCCCTGCTAGACCCTCTGCAATTTGCTTACCAGCCCCACTTGGGAGTTGATGATGCTGTCATCTACCTGCTGCAACGAGCCCATTTGCACCTGGATGGTGGTGGCAGCACTGTGAGAATCACATTCTTTGATTTCTCCAGTGCTTTTAACACCATTCAGCGACTGCTACTGGGTGAGAAGCTGTGGGAGATGGGTGTCGACACTTCCATTGTCTCCTGGATTACTGACTACCTGACAGGCAGGCCACAGTTTGTCCGTATGGGCAGTGTTCTGTCTGATGTGGTGGTTAGTGACACAGGAGCTCCACAGGGGACTCTGCTGTCTCCTTTCCTGTTCACCTTATACACCACTGACTTTCAGTACAACACCGGGTCGTGTCACCTGCAGAAGTTTTCTGACGACTCGGCTGTTGTTGGGTGTATAAGTGAGGGACAGGAGGGGGAGTACAGGGCACTGGTGGACAACTTTGTGGAGTGGACTGGACAGAATCACCTGCGGCTGAACATCAGCAAGACCAGAGAGACGGTGATTGACTTTAGGAAGAAGAGGAGGACGGCTTCCCAACCTCTGCGCATTCTGGGACAGGATGTGGAGGCGGTGGAGGATTATAAGTACCTGGGTGTTACCACCAACCACAGACTGGACTGGAGATCTAACACTGAAGCTGTTTTCAAGAAGGGGATGAGCAGACTTTAATTCCTGAGGAAGCTGAGATCCTTCAATGTGTGCAGCAAGTTGTTGGAGATCTTTTATCAGTCTATGGTCGCCAGTGTACTTTTCTTTGCTGTGGTTTGTTGGGGAAGCAGCATCAGAGCCAGCGACACCAATAAACTCAACAAACTCATTAAAAAGGCTAGCTCTGTGATTGGCTGCAAACAGGACACTCTTGAGGCTGTGGTTGAGAGGAGGACACTGAAAAAACTGTTATCCATCATGGATAATCCTCTCCACCCTCTCCACCTCACACTGGTCAGACAGCGGAGCACCTTCTCCAAAAGGCTGCTTCAGGTTCGCTGTCGTAATAACAGATACAGGAAATCTTTCCTGCCACAAGCCATCACTTCACACAACAACTCTCTCACCTCTGCCTGACAGAGAGATCTCTGATCTCTACTGTTTTTACTATGTATATAACATGTTTACATCCGCACATTTTAGGTTCTTTCAAGTCTATTTATCTATTTATATTACCCGTGGTTCTATTATTGCACACTCATTATGTACATTTTTACTCTGTTATTGCACACTCATAAGTATTTGTTGGTTCTGTTATTGCACATAGGAATTGTTTATCTCTTGTATAGTTGTATAGATATTATTGTTTACAGTAGTTTGCACTGTGTATATACATTGTATATATCTTGCTTATATCTATGTTATGTACAGAGTGTTTTTCTTTTGTTTTTTCTTTTCTTTACCATTACTGCTGTGACAAAATAATTTCCCAGTCTGCGATCAATAAAGTAATTCTATTCTATTCTATTCTATTCTAAACATTGATGGACTTCCTCTGTTTAAGAGTTCTAGTCTGCAACTGTGGCCTATCCTAGGTCTTCTACTGAGTGTTCACATGAAAGAGTCAGTAGTGATAGGTTTGTTCTGTGGACCATAGAAACCTAGCTCAGCAAAAGAGTTCCTTGAAGATTTTGTTAGAGTTACAACAGCTTGAGAAAGGCTTTGATTTTGAGGGTAGGAATTTGAAGCTCAAACTGGACACAGTCATTTGTGACACACCAGCCAGGTCCTTTGTTAAAAACACAAAGAACCACAATGGCTACCATGGTTGTGACAAATGTGCACAGCCTGGAAAATACATTAACAGACGCATGACATATCCATATACAGACTATGCCCTAAGGACAGACGAATCATTCGAAAACAAGGTTGATGAGAGTCATCAGGGGCCACATCCATTTAATGGCAGCAATGTTGGCATGGTTTCACAGTTCCCTCTGGACAATATGCATTTGGTTTGTTTAGGTGTTGTTAGATGATTGCTACACATCTGGCTCAGGGGTCCTCTAAATTTTCAAGTACCTGCAAACATAGCAGAAAGAATGTCGGCAAAATTGTGAGACATGCGTTCCTTTGTTCCTCTGGAATTTTCCCGAAAGCCCAGATCACTCAGGGAATTAGATCGGTGGAAGGCCACTGTATTCAGACAGTTTCTGTTATATACAGGACCTGAAATGCTAGGTATCTTTCTGGACAGAAATATGTACAGCAATTTCATGCTGTTCTCCTCTGGTATTGCTATTTTAGTAAGGCCTGGACTATCCTGCCACACACGGTATGCTCACACCTTACTTAGATCTTTTGTTCATCATTTTGGTGAAATATATGGCAAAGATCAAATTGTTTATAATGTACATGGTTTGGTCCATCTGGCAGATGAAGTTCAACGACATGGTTGCCTTGACTCAATTCCTGCATTTCCCTATGAAAGTCACCTGGCCAAGCTCAAAAAGCTAGTCAGAAAACCAGACTTTCCTCTTGCCCAAATTATCCGTCAGCTGTCAGAGAAGAGGTTCACTGTTGCTCCATTAAATGTTACCTCTTTTAAAAAACAGCACTTTGTTGGGCCAATTGTAGGTGGACTGTCAGTGAAAGCACAGTATGGTGAAATAACCTGTGACAAGTGGACTGTCAAAGTTTCAACCAGGGATAATGTTTTTGTCATTGGAAATGATATTTGTTGCATACATAACATTGTAGAGTGCAGTGATGGAGTGTATGTAGTATACAAAGAATTCTCACAGAAATCTTTGTTCTTCACTTACCCATTCAACTCTAACTCTCTTCCTAATTATTACAAAATTTCACAAACATCAGACATACCGGGTCAGTTGGCGATTAATTGAATAATTGACAACTAATCAATTAATCCTTGCAGCTGTACACCAAACCTATCATTGCTGTTTAGTCATTACATGTAAGTAGTATAGTATAGGTTTTCAAACCCAAATTAAGTACAAAACATTGGCTGTCAAGTAGATTCAAGTTCCCAGCGAGATCTACAACCTTTTCAGAATGTAAATATGGTAGCAAAGAATTCATACGTTAAGAAACGTTAAAATAATTAATAATAAAAAATATTAGCAAAAGAATGTGTTTGACTAATCAGAACTTGCAACAGAAAGTTATATTTTCTGTGATTCACGTGCTGCGCTGACCGTCCATCTCAATTATGTATGTTCCTCTTGATCGAATTTGTGATCAACAAAACGTTGGCAGTGGTGCCACAAAACTGGAGCAGTGATGGTGTCGTCAAGTGGCCGAATTACAGAAGTGACGAAAGAGTGGAAAGGGCAGTGAAAAATGCAGAGGAGCCTGGACCTGACTGGAAAACATATGACGTCAGAGTTATTAAATCATGTGGTATGCTAATTTTTAAACAAATAATATAAGAAGTGGCTTCTGTAAATAGATATGAAAATGCATTGTGTTTTGTTATAATTCACCAGAATTATAATTCTGTATCTTTTTTCTTCGTAATTTGAAACTCAAGTGAAGTTCGACACATATTTAATTTTTAGATCGTTACTTAGAGGCTTGACACCTGATGACGAAATCTCTGACATGCAACACATCAGATCTACAGTCTGAAGAGGAAGATGATGAAATAAGACCAAGAGAAAGCTAAAGCCGATGTAAGTATATACATACATCAGAGCATATGAGCGGAGTGGAGCGGGGAGCGGAAGGATTTTGTGTTGAGCGAGGACCGGCTATTTTTTTAAAAGGTGGAGCGGAGCCTTATCTCTCGCTCCAATTTCGCTCGGGTCGCTCATGCCCCGCCCAGAATGCATCTTTGCACCTGCGCGCACACCCACACCATTTCCTTTCAAAACTATGGAGTTCAGAACAGAAACTGAGAAGTCATACAAGTGTACTATTCCTGTAAAAGTAACAGATGGGGATAATGTGGAACAAGAAAAAGAATGTGGCGACGTTGTTGCAGTCGGTAAAGAGTTGTTTTGGAATCTAAAAAGACACATTTCTCGGAAACACGGCAGTCTACTACAAAACAAAACATTTAAAAAACGGAGCTAATGTTATGAATGTGAAGAAACAACAGATCGACATTATGTCAAAGATGTCTGTGTTCTTTGTTCTACTGAGGTCAGCGTGCTTACCAGCTTGTATAACTTATTACACTGTTCGTGTAATAAATTAACGAAATAAACTAACAAAATGCCAAGAAACAAAATATTTTTGCACCTATTTTCCTTACTAAAAAGAAAAATACACCATGCACCATCGGAATAAAAGTGTCTCTCCTTTACTGAACTAAGACAAGCTTAATCGCCTTGTTAACTCATCGTAAAACACACTTTATTCAAACTGGATATAAATAAAATTCACCAAAACAGTCTTGGTTTGTCTTTCCACAATCACCTCTGGTTTGGTCAAAATAAATTCTCAAATCAGAGTAACGTGAAAATATTCAAAATTGACACGCTGTTTTTACCTACTCCTGATATCCGACTCTCTCTCTCTTCCTAATATATTTCATTTATTGATATTGTGTTTTTTTTAACAGCTGCAGAAGTCCACATCATGAGCTTCCTGGAGTATATAAAAAAAAAAAGCAAGAGCAGTTAATTGCTGACAAGCAAGCTGAACCCAGCTAGCCAAGAAATGGAAACACCTGACCCTGTACAGTTTCCTTTGGCATTCATGGAGGAAGTGGAGGTTTTTGAGGACTGGCTAAAAGATCCTGCCAATTCTCAACAGAAACAGAATGTGGTAAGTTTTTTTGTGTTGTTATCATCTCATCACAATTTTGCAATTAAATTACAATCTGAGTTTCTGCTCGGCTTCAAATGTCCTGAAATTTTGTTTTAATTTAAAATTTGTATTTCTCCTGACCACTAAAAGATCTACAAATCATTATTTTGATATGGACAATGGGACAAAAGGCTTTGTGTAATGTGAAGTCTTCTAATGAGTGACGAGAATGAATTATGAGAGTATTTCACCCAAAACAGTCACCATCTATGCTGTGATATACACTAAACACTGAATGTCTAGCACACTGGAAACAGAGGTTGTTGGACAGTAGTTATGAATTCTGTAGTGATTCATTGAAACACAAAACCACTGTAATATTAATACACCTTTTTTACTGGTCAAAAATCCCACTTAAACCCGCTAAGATTGGGCTTTTGTGTACAATGGGAATGTGTACACTCAGTATTTACAGCCAGGTCAATTGACTCTGCAGTTTTTATCACCTCCGCTCGGCATTGATGTAAATGTAAGACCCGGGTGAAGATGCTAAATTTCACTGGGCAAAGTGATAATGCATTATCAACATTCTGTGGTGGCACATAAATAAGGGAGGAATTTGGGATGCGTCTATCCAAGGATGTTTTATTACTGGACACAGTGTTGGAAGTGGAGCCCTGTCCATTCCTATGAAAGCTGCTCAGTGTTGTTTTGAAGCCAAAAAAGCTTGACTTCCGGCTATGAAACTTGCAGTTTAGTGCCCGACTAACTTGAATGAGGATAAAATAATTTAATCGTGCAGCTCTTCCAGACTTTACAAATCTTATTGGACCAAATGGCTCAAATTCTGATGAGTCATTTCACAGGGGTTGGGATGCTCAAAAGAATTTATCCACCATTTTATAGATGCTTCTTTCACAGTGGGTCTATTGTAGTTTTCTCTGTTACAAGTGTTTCTAGTGCATTCATGATGTGAAACATAATGTACAACATAATGGGCTGCATTGCCTGTGGGAAGTGTGAATGGGGTCAATAGGCGATTTTTAGCGGATTGACATGCTTTTAAAAAACCTGTGTTGACCTGCTAATTTTGGTGGAAAAGTGGTATAACATGCACAGACTATTCCAATGCTTTAAATCATGCTTTTCATGAACTACTCAGTTGTTTGCTGAAGTCTCAGATAACCTACACAGTAGGTCCTAATGTATAGGTTTTCCGAGACGTCTGCAAATTTTGGCTCAGAGGAAAACATTCTTGTAGTCTTAGTTTTATAACAGATTACGAATAAAAGAACACTATGATTGACTACATATATTGGGCATCAAGATATGTCCTGTCTCATACTCCTAGTCCCGAGTATTTTTATATTTTTGTATTTGTATATGATGGGTTGTTTAAATCTTAAAACTCTGTAATTTTGAAATTAACATTCTGTAAATTATAAGATATTGACATTGATTTTCTGTTTCTGTTTCATTTTAGATTCGCTCCCTGGCCACCATCGGGGGTCACGACACTAAACATGTCACATGGAACATCCTTGCCCGCATGTTCCATGGTGATGTTGGGAAGAGGATAAATTGGAAGGGAATCAATGGGAAATGCAGTTGGTTGTTCTGGTTGTTCTGAATATCCTAAAACAGGTTTTTCAGGTTAAATGCCTTCTAACGTGCCATTCTTATTGTTGTAATGAATTATATAAACAGTGTATTTAAAGTTATAATGCCAAAGAAATAAAACAGTTATTGATTCTATTTAGGGTCGCATTTCATTTTTCCAGTAATACAAGTTCAATGTATTTGCATTTTGTAATGACCTCTCTTGAGTAAGGGAAAGTTCCCCAGGTGACTGTTGTGTAGTTTTATATGACATGAGCCTCACTGATAACTGATGGCTCTCTTACAACTGTAGAAGAGTTGTATTATGTTATATAAAATAAAACCCAACTTAAACAGCTTCACAGTAAAAGATGTTGTCTATTCTGTGATATTGGTTATTTCTGTTGCTAGTTTTTTTGCTAGTGAGCCATTTTGAACAAGGGATCTGGAATGGGTCTAGAACAAATAAACCACTTATTTCAAATCAGATCCGGGTCGGATAAACCATGTAATTAACAGATCCAAATTGGATCCGGGTCGGGTAAGCTACTTAATGCATGGCTCCAAGTCAGGTCCGGGCCAGTTAAGCTGCTTCATATGCAGATCCAAATCAGATCTGGGCCAGATGAGCTACTTTGTGAGTGGATACAGGTAGGGTCTGGGCCAGAGCCGGTCTGGATCCGTGATCCTTATCTGTTCCGGGTCCCTCCCGTTGTGCAAGTCGACTCCGATCCGGATCCACTTTGTGGATCTGTTCCGGACCGTGAGAACCTCCGGGGCGGATCCAGAGCGGAGTCAGTTTGCTATCTCCTCCGGCGTTTCACCGCGTGAGCAAAGGTGAGCTCACCTTTGACCAGTATGTCCAATTATTCAACGGATGGGAGGAGAAAAGTGGGGATCTTAAAACTTTGGGTATCAGTGGGGTGTAATAACGGAGTTCACTGGTTTTTTTGTAAGACCCACCCCACTCCGCCTCTGATTGACTTGCGTCTATTGTTTTTGTGGTCCTGGAAGAAAATGAGAAAAAGCAGTTAAGTTTAACAGATAGGCGTATTCTTCGAAAGAAAATTAAAAATTCTGACAAAGAATTTCATGGTCCTTGCACTCCACTGAATAAGGAGGGACATAGATGGGACCCATGCCCAGGGCTGAGTTCCTATTTTTAGCTGTTTTCTTGCGTCAACACACCTGTTGGTGCCCTGGCATACCATTGGACAACCAGAGGGAGGGAGGCAGGTTCAGTGTGTTTTTCTTGCAGATAGTTTGTAAGACAAACACCCATTGGCTTAGCTGGTGCAATGAATTGCCCTCTTCAGCTGTCGCAGCTGCAGTGGCTAGTTACTGGACCAGCTACAGGGCAGCGTGGCGGCAGCATACCCTGTGGTCACCTAACCTGCTCGCTCTGCCTAGCCCAGAGACATTCCTTGATGAGTTACCCTAAAAAGGAAAGTCTGAAGAGGTCAGTGTGTTTACTGGGAAAACTAGGGTCATAAATCACTGTATCAGAACCGCAAGAAAAACAGACAACCACAATGGGGACAATATCTGTTAACAGTTTGAGGTAACAGTAGAGAATGCAGCCACCAAAGTCAACCAATCAGAGGCTGAGTATAGGGGTGGGACTTGCAAATAAACCTGTGGGATCCATAATAATGCATCAGCAGGAGTGGCAGTCAAATGACCCACCTGCAGGAAGACTTTCAAGCGGTCCAGAGGAGCAGTTCCTGTCCGGGACACAGCCCCTGCCATCGCTCCAGCAACCAGCTGCCTCCACACCAGACCTGACCGTCGCTCCCGCTCTGAGAACTCATCTGGCACCGTCAGATGTTCCCCAATGTCAAACATCTGTAATGACATTACAAATCGAAGGATCTTTCAGTTAGGGTTACCTTCAAGCATCCTTTTGTGAAAATGATGCAAGATCCTTAGAACAAATATACTATCATGGACAGATCTGCTTAATTTTCTGCACCACCACCGACCCTATATGCCACATCACTTAAGACTCCAAACTGTTCACAATTAATGTTATTATGAACACAACTAGATATCATCATGGGTTGTTTAACACTTCTTGTCTGTTAAGTCTCATCTTTCCTTTCCTGTTTTGCATTGTTACACTACATGTGTCCTGCTCATGTTCTCAGAAATCTAAAGACACCTATCACTGTCAGGATGTTACTGCTGTCACTATCATTAATGGCTGCAACATTACTGTCACTGGACGCTGGAGACTCACATGGGAGTGTTTCCAGTAGTGGACAATCTCCTCCATGTTGTGGAAAGGGTTGAACAGGAAGTGATCACGCCATTCAGTCCAGTCAACGGTCATGGTTCCATCTCTGTCCATACTGGGAGTGAGAGTTACACCAGAAAAGAACACATAATGGCTTCTGGCATCACAATTTAACCCTTGTATGGTGTTTGGGTCTGTGGGACCCGTTTTCATTTTTTTTCAAAAGAAAAATGATACGATTAATTCTTTTTTAAAACTCAGACTCATTGGCTCATTTTCTGTGAAGAACATATATCAGAGCACATTTTCAATGACATATGTACTTAATTTGTCAGGTAACTCCAGAATTATCATTTCTGGCTGAACTTTATCTTTAAAAATGTCAGAAATATGAAGAGAGGACCCGTCTCTTCAATAGTGTTAAAGTGAAATTCCTGCCATTAGGAGGGAACTGCTGGACACCTGAAACACAAATGTTCTTTCTCATTTTTTGTGCATCTTTCTTCTCTCTCTCTCTCTCTCTCTCTGTCTATCAAACACACATACACACGCGCGCGCACACACACACACACACATATACACTGTACCTCTGCAGTATTCTAGAGGCCTGCTCCATGGTGACCTCCACGCCAAGCTTCTGCAGTAAGTGCTGGATCTCTCCCACATCAATTCGACCTACAAGAAAGAACAAAACATGTTAGCAAAGGTGATATTTAATGTTAATATAAAGGTGATATTTAAATATGAAGGTGATATCTAATGTTAATATAAAGGTGATATTTAATGTTAATATAAAGGTGTTATCTAATGTCACTATAAAGGACATATTTTATGTTAATGTAAAGGTGATATATAATATTAATATAAAGGTGATATCTAATGTCACTATAAAGGACATATTTAATGTTAATATAAAGGTGATATCTAATGTCACCATAAAGGACATATTTAATGTTAATATAAAGGTGATATTTAATGTTAATGTAAAGGTGATATTTAATGTTAATATAAAGGTGATATCTAATGTCACTATAAAGGACATATTTAATGTTAATATACAGGTGATATTTAATGTTAATATAAAGGAGATATTTAATGTCACTATAAAGGACATATTTAATGTTAATATAAAGGTGATATATAATGTCACTATAAAGGACATATTTAATGTTAATATAAAGGTGATATTTAATGTATCTGAATATGTGCACCACTGTGGTTGTTTGGTGTGCCCACACCATCATTGTTGCGGTCCACACTGTGGAACATGACCCACAGCCTTTTCTCATGAGCCCACAGGTACTGGGAGAACTCCTGGAAGTCCAGCAAACCATCATGGTTGATGTCACTCTCGAGGACTATCTGTGGGGATGGAGGCAGACTATCAGTGATTTAGCAGGGGCTACAGACTGGTTAGGATGGGATGAGTGGGTAGAGAGGGTAGATGTAAGGGTGTGCAGATGAGGGTATGTCGGTAATGTAGATGGGATGGAAGTGACAGTGGTCAATAGAGAGTGCGACACATACACAAGTGAGGAGAGCAGAGGACAGGATGTAAAGCACTGTGCTCCCTGTGAAAGTCAAGAAGTAAACCACATCTTACCTGGCTGCAAACAAAATCTCTAGGACACAGAGAGAAAGAGAGACAAAGAATACTAGTTCCTGTGCACAGAAGGGTGGAAAAACATTCTCATGTACTGTGTACTTTTCTACACCTTCACTAAAGTATAAGTACAGATACCAGTGTAGTAACATTCGAATTAAAACTAAAAACCTTTATTTCATGCTTTTGGCCTACAGCAACAACAACTATTTAAAGAATGTAACATGACATCAGTAAACACTTGGGTGTCATTTACACTGGGGACGTTGGGGGCATGTTCCCCACCACTTTTGAAAGCATAATTTGTTAAAAATTAAAACTAGCTTGTACCACAAGATGTTAAATAACAAATAAGAACACTTGGCTCTCCTTCAGCACTTGCAGTTGAAACTGGCTGCTGCTGATTCTGGTATTAAAATGATGACAATATGTTAACCCAGGACCTATGCACAGTTTTGGTTTGTTGAAAATTAGGCTACTGCATTTTTTTTTAAAAATGTGTAATTACTGTACTTTCAGATCTAGTGTGGCATTAGACCTCCAGTGCTGTTCTGCTCGGCTTCCTGCTTGCCTGCTCTCCTGAGTTCCTCCATGCCGGCTCCAGCCAACCCTGCTTGCTTGCCTACCTGCCTGCCTTTCTGCCTGCTTGCCTGCCTGCCTTCCTTCCTGCAGCCCGGTCCTCTCCTCTACGTTTCCCTCAAGGAGAACTAGGTTGTACAAATAAATCCTTACTCACTAACTTCCTGTCTCCATTCTCTGCATTTGGGTCCCAACAAAAAACCCCACCATAATAGAATAATCTAGCCATAAATATGGACACAGCAGTTAATGGCCTGGAGATGATGTACTGGTTTCAGGACATGTTGGTGAATCCCACTTGTATGGATCGTCAGGTGCCTGCTAGCCACCCCCTTACTCCTGGCAGCCTCCTGTCAGCTACAGGGGCTGCCAGTCCCCAGGTATCTCCTTTCTTGAGACTGCTCAATAATTCTATATTTGGCAAATTGTCACATTTGCCTCAATATTATAGAAATATTTTAAATTGCCTCTTGAGCCTCCCAGTCCTCTGATGTATTAAAACATCAAGTTTTATTTTACTAGAGGAATTCAGTTTGCTGGGAACACATCAGCAACTGGGCACTTTTCAACATAAGGTTTTGTTAACAGGCAACCAGTGGAAACCCGCACAGTTAAGACTGAGGAGTCTGAAGAGACTCTGAGGGACTTTTCTGACTCAACTGTGTGGGAAGAACTGTGTGTTTCTCATGGGGAGGACATCGACAGTTTAACAGGCTGCATAACGGACTACATAAATTTCTGTGTTGATAACACCGTACCCACCAGGACTGTACGGTGTTTTTCAAACAGCAAACCCTGGATTAATCCTGACATAAAGGCTCTCCTTAAGGAGAAAAAGAGGGCCTTTAGGTCAGGAGACAAGGAGGAGCTGAAGGTTGTGCAGAAGGAGCTGAGGAAGAAGATCAGAGAGGGGAAGAACAGCTACAGGAGGAAGATGGAGGACCAGCTGCAGCAGAGAAATGTCAGTGGAGTCTGGAAAAGCCTTAAAACCATCTCAGGGCTGAGGAAACCAGAGTCCCAGGCTGTGGAGGATCAGACGTGGGTGAACGACCTGAACCTATTCTTCAATAGGTTTGACCAGACTGCCACTGCTGTGGAAAACATCCTGCGTGGTACCAGTACCAAAGATCCCTCACCCTAAGGACTTCAACAGCTACAGACCAGTTGCTCTCACTTCACACCTGATGAAGACCCTGGAGCGGCTGGTCCTCATCCATCTCCGCCTTGTGGTGGGTCCTTTTATGGACCCACTCCAGTTTGCATATCAACCTGGCATCGGGGTGAGCGATGCCATCATCTTCCTCCTGGACAGATCACTGTCCCACCTGGAGAAGCCTGGAAGCACTGTGAGGATCATGTTCTTTGATTTCTCCAGTGCTTTTAACACCATACAGCCTGCACTTTTGGGGACAAGCTGGAGCTTGCAGGGGTGGACCAACACCTCACGTACTGGATTCTTGATTACCTCACCAACCCGCAAAAGTATGTTAGGATTCAGGACTGTGTGTCGGACACAGTTGTCTGCAGTACAGGGGCCCCACAGGGAACAGTCCTGGCCCCTTTCCTGTTCACCCTGTACACCGCAGACTTCTCCCACCAATCACCCCACAGCCATCTACAATGGGGGGTGGCACAATAAGCGTTTTAAATTAAAAAACTTTAAAAAAAAACTTATTAAAAATACCTACAAAATCAACAGTACATGCTACAGTTTTGAAGCTTTCACCAAACTGTAGTCCCAATACTGCTGAAACTTTAGTCCACTTAAACTCATTACAAATTATGAAGTCCATCACTCAATTTTTTTCAAAACCTGTAAACTTATAAAACCTATCTCCTCCCACAATTTTTGCTCAATTGCCACCAAACTTGCTAGAGAGCATCTTCAGACCATCCTCCACAAAACTTGTTTCTCAGATTTTTCATTTATCAAAAATTAAGCCTACAGTGCATCAAAATGTTTGACTGTAAACAGTACTGTAAACATATACTATCAAATTCTTGCTAAATACATTTTCAATCTTCCTGAAAAAAATTGAGAATATTTTGGAGTCATGGCTGATGGAGTTTGGCAAATATCAGAATTTTATCTCAAAAACTGAATTTTTGAGAACATTTTGAATTCTGCTGAATTCTTCTCATGGGAACAACTGGAGTCAATGTAAGAGTGGCATTTTTAAACATCAGATTTTCTCTTATGAAGCAAAACACTTTAAGTTAAAAACAAATCACCAACATTTCCATGCTGTCAAGATGCAATTTATGTATTATCAGATTTTTGTTCAGGTAACAGAATTTCTGACATTTTGACCATTTTTGAAATCTGCCTTGACAACAGCTGCCCGGACAGTGACTCCCTGAGTCGACAAATGAAGCTACACAGCAGGTCTCACTTCCAGCCAATTAGCTCAGTGAGTTAGGAGGTGGTGCTTGTTATCAGGGGTTGTGGGTTCAAGACCCAGCAAGGATGATGATGATGATGATGATGACAGATCAAAATGTCAGATGTCCTCAACATGAAACACAAGTCATGTTGTCACAAGACAATTGTCCTGATGGTGGCATCACAGCAAGCCTCTGAATAAAAACAATAGCTTGGACTGGACCATGGACGCAAGCTAACCAAATTTTGCACAAAGGTCCAGTCTCATGCCAGATTACCTCAGCTGTACACCCAAGCCAATAGTCCTGATGGTGGTGCTACAGCAAGCGTCTAGAGTTCAAAACTTTGAAAATTCATAACAAATCAACCATACTTGCTACAGCTTCAGAACTTTCATCAAACTGTAGCCTCAATATTGAAGAAACTTTTGTACATTTAAACCTATTAAAAATTATGAAGTACATCACTGTTTTTTTTCCAAAACTGTAAAACTTCTTAAACCTATTTCCTCTCTCCTCCTTTGATTTATCAAAAATTGAGCCTCAAAAACTGAATTTTTCACAGCATTTTAAATTTTTCTTTCATGTGAACAGTTGGAGTCAATGCAATAATGACATAGCTAAACATCAGTTATTCACTTATGGAGCAAATCAATCATTTTTAAAATTACCAACATCTCCATGCTGCAATATGTGTATGTTCAGATTTTTGTCTTGATAACTGAATTTGTTACAGTGGTTTCAAATCTGCCTGCACAACAGTGAATGGCTAACTCAATTTGTGAAGCCACTGTTGTATTGCCACTCGCCAATTAGCTCAGAGTGATAGATGACAGTCTTTGCTTCCAGATGTTTTGGGTTCAAGCCTCAAGTGGTCCAAAATGAACATTGTTGTCAACTGTCTTGTCTTCCTATTCTCCTGTTTGTTGCTCAGAATTGCCTAAATTTGCCAAAAATAGCCCGGACCCGACCCATCGCTGCGCAGCAGCTATAATTATTATTTGTATTGTAAATAACAATCCACTGCTATTAATTTTTACAATATCATGTTCATATGTATATACAAGTCTATTCTATGTCTTACCTTTTTAATTATATTGTTAATTTTTGGCTATTGTTTTTTTTTTTTATATTCTGTCCTTTGGCTGCTGTAGCAAACAAATTTCCCCGTTGTGGGACAATAAAGGAATACTGATTCTGATTCTGATAAGAGCCCTCAAAAGTCAGAGAGGTGCTTTAAGCCAATTACTCTATGCCAGAGTATGTTTTTGTTCTAAACTTGAGAGAATGATTTAGCTTTTTAGACTTTGGAAATAAGGACACTTCAATGAAGTGAATTAAGTCTGGCTGACCCTGATTTTTTTCAAGGGGTTCATGTATAATTAGCCCTAATGACATTCATCAACAGTTTCAGATTTTGTGTGCATCTGCAAACCCTGCTGGTATCTCTCTAAAGACTTGTATGTATCCTTTCCTGTGAAAGGCAAAAATGCCTGCTTGCATCTATGTTCAAAGTGTTCATATCAGTGTAAATGTCTACAGTATATGAATCATTTTGGAAGATTTGTTGAATATATAGCCTGGTTGGTGTAGAAGCAAGTGAGAGTCATTCATATTTTGATCTTGTGAAATGACGTTCACAAATATTCACTGCCTACAGTTTTACATCACCTTTTGTGTGCAAGCGAAAAAATTGCATACACGTATCTGAATGTGTAAATTTGTAAAAAAAATAATAAAAACAAACAATGAATGTGTAATACAGATTTGCAACTGTAGAAATAGTTCGTGCTGAAACAGTTTTGTGCACACATAAAAAAAAATTCTACAAGCTACGAGTTAAAAACACAAATTTTGACCACCCGTTTTTATGCCTGAGCTGACTTGCCTATCATCATGTTGCCACATTGCCCTCTGACCATTTAATCAGAGGAGGTCATTTATAATGTACTTGTAACCAACTTCAAATCTCCTGGGAGCTAACTTTAATTCTGCATTAGCAAGAAGAATAGCTTTATTTCTTAAGTTTGTGAGTAAGTAAAAGTGAAGGATTTTGAGTTCTATCTTTCACTTTAAGCAGTTTGATAAAGATGGGCCTTGGTCTTGTCGTTATTAGCAGATGTTTCCACAGTTCAACAAACAACCAATCAACTTTATAGGTGGGATTTAGATTAGGGATGCTATCTTGTTGTGCCAAACCCAGAAAAATAGTGACAGGATGTAAAGATGACATAGTTGTCACCTTTTTAAATGATGTATCTGTGAACCATTTTGGTTTGTAAAGCACAGTGGAAATGCAAATAGAACGTCACCAAAGGCTTTCAAGTTTTGGTGATGGTAAGTCGCCCGGTTTAGAAGTTGTGAAGTTTCTGCAGTAGAAAAGATCTATGAGTCTTGGTTGTACACGTGATGGCCTGGATGATGTATAAAAGAGTTTGTGGTAAAAGGAGTCATGCAGCCATCTTCATAACCATTCAAATGACTGTTTGCTCTAGACGCAAATAAAATAGTAGAAAGAAATAGAAAGTGAGAGCAGGACTGACCAATCAGTTGTCAGCCAAGGTCAGCAGTGTAGCAGTTTTGTTTTGCAGACAGGCTGTTAAAATATTCATCCGCCGAAGGGTTGGATTCCTCTACAAACTGGGACAGGTTGTCTTTATATGGTGTTATAACCAGGCCACACAAATGAGTGATTGACCTGCTAGAGGTTGATTAATGACAGTCTCACCCAAGAGACTCAGCTGCACTGTTTTATTGTACTAATACTATTCAGAGGCATAAAAAATAGTCTGTACTACATACTGATGGTATAAAATACTGCTGCATGTACAATGTTAAGGGTGCATTTTATCTGTTAATAAATATATACGATCAAAGCAATAGCATTTAAAAGTAAAGTTCTTTGCCTCTATAAACAGGTAAGCAAGTTAATGTGACAACAGATCAAGACCCCAGGAATAGTGCCAGGCTTTGAGACAATTTCACATAGTGGCCACACCGTGTAATTAAGTTCACATGATTCACAGGGGCCCAGAAGGACTTTTTCCAATAAGCTTGAATTGTAAAATAAGTGGCTCTAAAACAATTGATGATTTTTTTGAGCATTACAGCCCCTAAGAAAGGAATGGTGTTTCACTATCAGAATTTGATCTATTCATTTTGTTACGTCTAGAAGAGCTACACCATCAAATTGTTTATTCCCATTCAAGTTTGTGAAGGGCTAAACTGGAAGTTAACCGCTCAGCTGGTGGAAGTCTCTTGTGTGACTGCTCTTTGGGCCCAACAATGTGGAAGCTCTGCTGAAGATCCAGGTACAATGTTTACCCAGGAAGTTGAAGTTCTTTGGCTTCATGCACCACAAAACAGCTTTCACAGGAACGAACGAGGCTCTACCTCCGACTGTATCCAGATTTCTCTTATTAGATCCATACTACTACCCATACCTCCTCTGCCTCTGTTTGGCTTACCCAGATATCCTTACCCTAACCCTAACCAATCATTACTCCTCATGCCTCATGATTTAAAAAAAGTAACTTAGTACATTACATGGTGTAATGCATGCTAGTACAAGTTGAAAACTTTAAATGGCTTTGAAGCTGTTACTTTAAGGTTAAGAAGTTACATAATGTTGCTTTTAGTATTTGTCATGATAGGCCTACTGGAATTTCTAACTGTGATACAATATCTTGAAAAATGTCGATATTCAATAGCATAGTCAGTACCACTGGGAAAAATTGCCAGTGGTACTGAAAAGATAAATATAACAAGGCTTGTGCACTGTGTGTTAAGCACAACAGCATCTAAGTTAATTAACTTCTGGTGGAGGTGGGGCTATGTGGGCACTACAGCCGTGCATGTGTCAACTTGCTGCCTGAGAGGAAAGGAAAAAAAACAGCTAGTACTGGAGTATTGATACTGCAGAAAATTAGTATTGAAACAATTTCAAATATTCAGTATCTGTGTATCAATATTTCAATACTTTTTACAGCACTAGTTGCTTTAAGATCCTTTTTTTGGTTTTCCTTCTAGAAATGGGATTCCATGCATGCACTGGGACAACATCTCAGCAACTGCGTGCAGATAAACTGCTTCAACAGTCTGAGAAATTGTTTTGAAAATAATGGTTTACAAGCTTAACACTATATTGTTTTATTTTGTTGTTACTGTACAAATGTCCTGTGGTGTTGACACTAGTAGAGTGGCTGTCTTGGTTGTAATGGAGAGAATGAGAGTGTAACCTCACACTGCCCTCAGTGCTCTCATACTTTATTGAGCAGTGTTTTAGTGAGCAGTGTATTGGAAAAGTCTCTTAATGTTACTAGGGAGGTTACTAAGTGAGTGAACTGGCTCAGAAGGCTCTAGTTAAGATAGGATCTATTTGAATTCCCAAAATGATAAAGGAGAAGCTTCTGGCTTCTGTGCTTCCTTTGTTCTTCAGCCTAGAAACACAGGAGCATTCTTTATGATAAGAAGGTAGTTATTGCTATCCCAAAATTACTTTCCAACGGACTGATTTCTGTCCATCCAGAGACTCTTGACTAAACTGTTTGGTTTTAAAATATAAATGATGAAAACATGTTGATAAAACAACAGCTCCAATCATTCATGCTTTCATCACAAAGTCAGTGGACTAAATTCACGAGTTACTGCTACATTGAATTAAATTTCTTTCAGCCATGCAACTCCACTGCAGTTTGTAAACGCAATGCTTATTAAGTCTATGAAAGCAATTTGGCTTCATAATATCAGCTTTACTTGTTAGCTTTAATTCCACCGATACCGAAAAATAGCCCACTATATACATTTCCCGATATCAAGCTTTTAATTAACTAGTCAATATACATCACTAATAATATAATTGCATAAAGATTTAGCAATCATTTATTTTAGCATTAGCATGAAAAAAAAATGAGTCAATCAAATTTACAGATTACCTCTCAGTGTTGTTATTACATCATTTTGTAATCATCACAACTCATTTTATGATATCATAAAGACAGTTATTGTTTCTGTCTGATGTTATGATTCCAACATAAACTGAGATATATCTGCGTTGTTAATTTCTTGTCTGTGATCTATGTGAAAATTGGAGGTGTGAACACTACAAACAGACCGATTCCACAAATGATAGACACAAATCACTAGCTGTTTTTCAGGTTGGGAGTGGAGTTGCCAATATGCTTTAGCATTCAGGTGGTTAAATTTGTGAAAACATTGTTGCTAGGCATTTGACAACATAGTGGATTGCTCTATTATTAAGAACTATTTTATTAAAAACATGGCAGAGTTGTCGTTGGGCCCTCCAGGCAGCAAACACTTTCATTACTTGGCAGAGATCAAAGCATAGGGTTTTATATCATGATTTTTTTCTTTTTTGAAAATAAAAAACTTTAACACAATCGTAATGGTTTAGATCCGAGGGTCAGACTTTAGATCAGAAGTATGATGTAAGGGTCAGGCTGCAGCCTTAAGCTTTTAAAAGTTAGTTGCAGGTAAATTTACCTTGAGGCATGTATGTGCTGACAGTAAAAAAGATAATCAACCAGAAGATAAACACAAGGGGCTGTATTCATAAAGCATCCTAGTACTAACAGTTATTCCTAGTGATGAAATTCTAAGAAAACTGTTATGATGAATTTTTCTCTTAATAATTTAGACTAGATCATAGTAAAGAAAAAAGTCATTCACAAAGCATATTGGTCTGTAAAGGAGCTCTTAAGGTAAGAATCTGCTCTGAGAAGAGAGAAGGACTTTTAAGAGCTTTATTATTTAAGAGCCAGTATTCTCCAAACACTGAATGACAGTGAGTTAATGAAACACTACAGTTTAGATTGTACAGGGATAATGATTGTGGTTGGTCATATAAGAGATGTGCCCACATCTCTGACCCAAGGAAATTATATAACAGCAGAAATTAAAGTGATCATAACACTGAAATATTTGGCAAAGAATAAATATATATTTGAAAAAATGTCAAATTACAACAGGGATGTCTGACACAACAGTTAGAGATTATGTGTGGTCTCCGCATGTTTTATAACCCTCCTCAATGGTGCGCTCCCTTTAATATGGTTTTACCCTTCTCCTCCTAAAATAACCTGCATAGTGAATACACGTAGGCAAAAAATTATCAACATGTCAACAGGAGTCTACACAAGTAGAGTATGTCCTACAAGTTATTCAACAGAGATATTCATTCATTATTACACCATGTCTTAATCAAGACTAAATTCTATTATTAAGCCAGTCGATTTTACTATCCATTCTTTGCCCATTATCACCAAGAGTGCATTTATGTATCTTTTTGGATCAACCAATCACAGCTTTTAAAAGAATGTCTCACAACAAGCAACGGGGTCAACCCCACCTCCTCACTAAGATAAAAGTTTCAGTCCCTTCCACTCTGAGTTGCTCTAAGAAGTTTCCTGATTCACTCTTAAGCTCAGACTCCTTGCTAGAAGTTTTGAGGCTAAGTTAGGAGGTCCCTTAGAGAATTCTCAGATTGTTTGTCACTATGGGCCCAGGTATTGATTTAAAGTGTAATCCTACTGATAGGCCAACTGCATTAACACAAAAATATAAACATTTGTCACTGGAGATATATGAGTAATGAACATGTCAAAGGAAAGTCATACACAGTGCTATGCTCAGCTGCTTAACCAGGTTGGATTGAAGTGAGCTGATTAAAGGAGCACTCTGTAGTTTTGGGGAAGAAATTTTAATCAGAAGAGAAAGCTCTTCATT
Organism: Pagrus pagrus; assembly: GCF_965226575.1. Taxonomy (NCBI): domain Eukaryota; kingdom Metazoa; phylum Chordata; class Actinopteri; order Spariformes; family Sparidae; genus Pagrus; species Pagrus pagrus. The sequence goes on from NC_140197.1 coordinate 5,736,639, forward strand.
GACTGATTTTTTTTTTTATGCCTAAACAAACTAATACCCCTTTTCCACTGGTCAAAATCCCACTTAAACCTGCTAAGATCAGGCTTTTGTGTGCAGTGGGAATGTGTAAACTCTGCATTTATACCCGGGTCAACTGACTCTGCAGTAGACACAGGTTTTTATCACCTTGGCTCGGCTTTGATCTAAACGTAAGACCCGGCTGAACACGGTAAATTTCGCCGTGCAAAGTGATGACGCGTTATCAATATCCAGTGGTGGTGCTTAAATATGGAAGGAATTTGGGATGTGGTCTATTCAAGGACGTTTTGTTACTGTTGGAGGCGGAGCCCCGTTTATTCTTGTGAAAGCTGCTCAGTGGTGTTTTGAAGCCAAAAAAGCTCGACTTCCCGCCTATGAAAATACCTAAATCCCCGACAGAGCGGCTAAATTCCGGTTTAGCGCCCAGCTAGCCTGAATGGGATAAAATAATTTAATTGTGTGGCTCTTCTAGACTTTCCAAATGTTATTGGACCAAATGGCTCAAATTATGATAGTGAATAGTGATAGAGGGGTTGTGACACTCAAAAGAATTTATCCACCGTTTTACAGATGCTTCTTTCACAATGAGTCTGTTGTTGTTTTCTCTTCTGTTACAACTGTTTCCGCCGCATTCATGAAGTGAAACGTGAAGTACAACGTAACGCTTCAGATAAAAATCTCAGACGGGCTGCCATGTCTGTAGGAAGTGGGAATAAGGTCAATAGACGATTTGTAGGCTATCAGGTTGACCTGCCACATTTCTAGCTTCAAACAGTGTTCTGGGACCTTATTTTTCTCTGAGAACAGCTTGTTTATTCAGTTATGGAAATAATACATATTTCTGATTTTGTATTGTTATCTCATTAATATTGTAAAATTAAAATTCCGAGTTTTAATTGAACTACATAATGCCCCTTTAAGATGTAAACATGTTGTGGCTATATCCTCTGCTAGCTTTCTCTGTATACAATTTGCTATAGGCTAGTCCAGTATCACTTCATCACTGCATGTCTCCTTCCATCATTATAAATAAAGCAGATGGGAATGAGACAGAGTTAGCTCGAGGTTTAGCCTGGGTGTTGGAGCTGAAGTGTGGGTGCACCTGTCCGAACATCAGCCTGCCTCACTGCTTGGAGCAGGCTAATAACACCTCACCTCCTCCGCTTCTCCCTGGTTTAGACCACGAGCTGCCAGTCCGATCTTCAGTTCATTGATGTCAACCCTGCCATCTTTATTCAGGTCCAGCTGCTTGAACAGTTCCGCATATTTCCTCTCTCTGTCCGGGTCCAGAGACGCTCCGCTATCTCCGTTTGTTTCGTTTCCTCCGTGGCGAGTCTGGGCGCACAACCGCTCCTCGTCTTCGCCCATGTGAAAGAGGGAAAGCCGGTTTTCTGTACTGGTCGACTGCTAATTTCACAGCCGAGCATAACACTGTGAAAACCGACACGAGAGCGAGGTTTGTCCTTGCTTTCCAGAGAGACCAGACCGCTACATCAAACCGTAACGGGAACAGTGATGGCTAAATGGAGGAGAGCTGCGCTGTTCGTCCGCTTCTCTGCTCACGAACTTCATTCCCGGGTGGAGGATAGATGGATGGATGGATAGATGGATGTAGTTTAGGCGAGCTCTCGTGAGATTAATCTCCGTGTCGGTTACACACTCCGTCACACGGCACGCGCAAATCTGTAAACTCATTCAGATGAATTAAAGTTTCCGTCACAGGAGGAGCTCGCGACTGACAATCGGTTTTACCGCAGTCTCGCGGCCAGTGCTGACACGTGTGCACGCGCGAAGAGCCTATTATGTTTCGGCCAGGCAGTACAGGTGTGTTATCTGTATTTTATAACGAACGCGCTCACATATCGCCAACAGCAACAGGGACATTTACAAAAATGCACCTCCACTCTAGAATCCACCCACCGTCTCTGCTGCAGCACGCGACGCGCGCGCTCTCAGCACGGGCGGGGGGGGGGGGGGGGTTGGGGGCTACTGAGTTCATTTCATTTAGAGCCGTGCACGACAAGTGTTACTTTGTCTTTGCCACGTATTGAATTGAGCTTCTCGGGAGGTTCATGAGTCGCGGAGATCAATCAAAAGTATGATGAAGCTAGTATTTTAAATTAAGCCTTCCATCATTTTTCACTTCCATAATCATGATTTCAATGTACTTTGGGGACCTTCACCACCATACTAGCCTAAACTACCAATACTTTATCCACCACTTAAGTTGTGGCAGTCCTGTGGGAGTAAAATGAACCATTGGTAGCTTATTGGCTATTTATAGCATTAATAATAGGGATTGTGAGCTGTGACCTGCAGCAAAGGATAGCAAAGTGCCTGGTCAGCATTGACAGGATAGGAGCGAGTGAGAGAGATTAAAATGGTGTCAGTATTTCATACACATATTTAATGTTGTCAGGTGGACTTTAGCCAATATTTGACAAATCTAACAATGGTCCAGTATAGAGCATGAGTCAGACTCACTGTTCCCCCATAATAATTCAAAATGTTAAGGACTTCTTGGTCCAATCTCTCAATTTTCATACAGAGAAAAGCCAAAATGCTGTCTAACTTTATTCTAGGCCATTTCTAAGCTGCTGTAAGAATGGAAATAAATGTAAACTACATACTTCTGTGATGACTATACGGTTCTAATACATTTCACAAATGTATTTAATTTCCTGCCCACAATGTCAAGATAAAAACAATCTCTTAAGATTATTATTATTTAACATTTTATTGTCATCAGATGAGAAAATATGAAGTCCTTCGGTAGCCACTGCATTTTAAAGAACGCCATCTCTCTATTTGTTGCTGTTAGGATTCATCAGTAGGAGAAGACGGGACGTGGACAGACACCAGCTACACAGTGTAGAAGATTTTTTATTATGTTGGTAAATATACTTCAAATACAAAAAGAGGAAAGAAGTTGAAAGAAGAGTTAACGACATTAGGCAGAAAAGCACTGTTTGCCTGACCTCTTTTGGCTGAAATTGTCAGTCTCAGAAGCACGCTCCCTTCCAAGTGACTGAGGTGAAGCTCATTCGTAGGGAGTGTGTCGCTAATTGCATATATTTGTCCATGGGCCAGACGAGATGTCGGTACCACCCAAGGTGGCAAAGGTTACTCATCATTTTTGAAGAGATACATGTCTGTAGTTAACATTTTGGTATGATAACCCTTCCTGAGTCACAGCTAAATTAGTGTTATCAGCTGTTGAAGTTACCCTCCCCCATTGAAAAAATGCCTTTTAGGCACTGGTGCATATCTTGGTATTGGCTCATTTTCAGGACATTTTCCAATGATTTATATTATTGTGTTTGGTACCATTTTTAAGGGGATACTCAGAGCTTTCATTCAAGCCCTTTTGTGAATATGTATGACAAGTACAGTGGACACTTGAGCTCTTCAAACTTTTAATTTTCTTTTTTCTTTTCAATTTCTGCCTAAATCACATGTTTTCTTTTAGTCCTGTGGCATCAAGAAACAAAAACACAAAAACTGGAATACTGCCATGACTCTAAGGATTCAGAAAATGATTTATCCATATTATTTCATTCTGAGGGGGTGATTTTCAGCCTTATATTAGGCGGACATAAAACTATGACCAAATCTGATAAATGATTAAATATCTTCTCACCTTCTTTATTCCATCTGGACTCCATAAACACCATCTTTACTCCTTCTGGACTGCACCAGTTGTATGTTTAAAATAGTTTGTGTATTTCTTAATCATACCATTACTGTATGGTACCTCTCTTCTCATTTTTCCAGTTAAATTGCTGTTGTTGTTTTTTATGCCATCATTTATTTTGACAGATAACTCAGGTTTAGTTTTTAGTTTAATTTTGTCATGCTGGCAAACATTTGGTGCATTGATACCTCAAGCAAGCTTCAACTACAAATGAGTGACCTTTTGTACCAATTTAACGGTGAGCAATACATATGTCAAATTGTGTGCATTTTGAATATAGTTTGTGATGCAGACCATAGTTGTTATATAATCATCTACTAAGGCAAGTAGTAGTGGTGGTTATGTATTTCTGTTTAGAAAATATATCAAAAGTACCAACTTTACATTAAATAAGCTGTTAATATAGGCTACATTTTAAGACATTAGTTAAGATTAATTTTGATTTATGGTTTCAGATTATATGTTTCTAGTTAAACTGAATAATCATGGCCACCAAGCAAGTAAATAACAGTCCACAACCAAAGCAACCAAAAATGGAATGCATTATCCACTGCTCTGATGATAGAGAAAAGCTGGTTTCACTTCAAGATATTGATTGATTGGAAAACTCTGCTCAGGGCAGCTCAGATACGGAACCACCAATTTTAGAAATGGCGAATGTCATTCCTGAGGGACAAATTCCACCAATCTACTACCACAGGAAGTGTCGCAGTATCTTCACTATGAAGAAACTTCTTAATGGCATCCTTGAAAAAGAAAAGCAAAGTTCTAGTGGCTCTGCTGAAGAGAAAGTATCTAAGAGAGCAGCTAGACATGTCTCAGGAACATGTAGGACTTATGACAGCGAGTGCATATTTTGTCAGAAAATTGACAAATATGTAAAGGGACAAAATAAGAAAGAGAAACTGGTACAGTGTCGAGAACTGCGAGCTAATGAAAAGATCTGGAGTGCAGCCACAAAGAAAATGGACAGCAGAATCCTGGCTATTGTGAGTAGAGACCTTGTAGCAGCTGAGGGACACTACCATAGATATTGCTATAGATTGTACACAAAAGAGGACGCTCCTAAGGAGGTGTTAGTCTGTGATGAACATGATGATGCTGAAGCCCAGTATGAAGCTGCTGTAAAACAATCATTCGATGAGCCATTTTCATCCAGTTCATCAGGGTGGAGCTTTTTGCCAATCCTAAAGTGATGTTAATGATTAATGTAACTTCTAGACTGTTTGCTTCAATGAACTCCAAAGGAATTATACAAGTCAAGGAATCAACCAAAAAACACATAAGACGAAAGCTGGAGAGTGAGTTTGGTGGAGCCCTGTACATCTTCCCTGATGATAATGGAAAAGTCCTCCTCTACCCAGATCCTGTCCATGAGGGAACTTGTCAAAGAAAACCACAATCTGAAAAGTATTGGAAAAGATGCTGTAGCCAGAGCGGCCATTAAATTGAGGGCAGACATCAAGAGTCAGGATATTCCTCAAGCCTGGCCACCTGATGTTAAACCAGAAGTAGAATATCCTACCATTCCAGTGTCGCTCAGTGTCTTCCTTTGTTATTTACTCACAGGCTCTCATGATCTTCATTGTGCAACTCAGAGAGTTCAGCGGCTTGTGCAATCATTCGGTCAAGACATTGTATATGTGGTGACATGTGGAAAAATCAAAACTTCCAAGCATGTCATTCTCCCATTTAGTGTCAAGTCGTTGACAGGGAATGTAGAGCTGATAAACATCCTAAACCTACTTGGTCACTGTGTGTCTTACTCACAGATGGAGGAGATTGACACAGCCCTGTGTCTTCAAAAACTCTCATCATCAGAAAGTGAAATAGCTAACATAGCCAGCTAACATCCATCCTGGCATATTCACTACCTTAGCTTGAGACAATATTGACCGCCTAGAAGAAACTGTCAGTGGCAAAGGAACATCTCACAGAGTTAATGGGATTGCTGTGCAAGCAAATAATGTTGACCAAGTTCCTGTCCAACCCAAGTCCACTGTTGCCAAAACAAAGCAACGGAGCATCAGTGCACCCGCACCAATGTTGCCTACTTACAATGCTGGACAATGACTGGGGCAACCACAAAGCAAATGTACAGATGTAAATACTGCAGCCAATACTCAGGTTGCCAGAAAAAAGAACATTATTTGGGTTCTTACACGCTTGTCACAACAAGAAGGACAGTCTGTCAGCAGCTGGACAGGCTTCAATGTCCTGACTCGTGATGAAATGGTGGTTATCCTTATCCCTAACAATGTAGGCTACCTGCCTACCATCGATGCTCCAGCAACACAAATGGCTACTGTCAACGAGGTGCTTAACCAGTCATTGAGCATTATGCAACAATTAGGCCTGAAAAAGATTGTTTGTGTCTTTGACCAAGCCCTTTATGCAAAGGCTGTTGAGATCACATGGAAACACAGTGAGTTCCCACACATCATTATCAGGCTTGGGGTATTCCACACCATCTGCACAATGCTGGGAATTATAGGAAAGCGTTTTCAAGATGCTGGACTCCGAGACCTCTGCATTGAATCTGGTGTTATAGCAGAAGGTTCTGTTGCTGGAGTTATGGAAGGCCGCAAGTACAACAGGGCAGTGAAACTGCACAAGCTTCTATATGAGACTTTCATCCGGCTGGCATGGTATGGTTTCCTGTCCTGGTTGGAAGATAATCACCTGAACGACGAAGTTCACCTGGATGAAACAATGAGGACAATTAACAGCCTCAGGGAAGAGGTCTCGCAAGTCGCTTTGAAGGAGGTCCTTGAGAACAGCTTCATGGAGCTTTTTGAAGTCTACTGTAAGTTTCTCAGGAATGGAAAGTCTTTCTGCCTTCTGGATGTCCTATTTGGACATGGTTGAAATCATGTTGGGGCTCATTCGAGCATCTGGAGAAGTTCACCTGGCAAGCATTCGAGCAATGATTCCTTGGTGCTTTGCCTATGACCGAATCAATTATGCGCGCTACCTTCCCTATTACTATGCCCAAATGTCTCAACTGTGCTTCACACATCCGGATATTTACAAAGAATTCATGGAAGGTGGTTTCTCAGTTCAAATGGGCTCCACCAATCCCTTTGGCCGAATCCCTGTTGACCAGGCCATAGAAGAAACGGTGAACAAAGACACCCAGACAGCTGGAGGGACAAAGGGATTCAGCTTGAATCCAGGAGCTTTGACCAAATATTACATAACAGCTGAGTACAGAAGTGTGTTCCTCAGGCAGCTGAGAGACTTGATAGGTCAAGGCAGTTCCAGGCTGTCCCATCCAGATCTACAGGGTCCAAGGATCAAAAGAGATGAAGAGGATGTCAAGTCTCTCATTGACCTTATGGAGAATAACTGGCTCAATGCTATGGCCCCCAATGGCATTGATCTGGTTAGCCTCTCCACTGGCTCCATTGCTCCACCTGACGTGACCAGGGATCTCTTGAGAGCGCCTGAGATAGGCGAAAAGGCCTACCAGGTATTCAGATGAACAAGGCTAGAAGAGGACCCGCCATCTTTTAAATTCCTTGACAAGTAGACGAAACAAGGCCTGAAAACATTCTCCAATATCAACACAAAACGATCACATGGAAAGAAAGGTCAGGATGTTGTTCTAAAGGCTGATAGAAACCTGTTCAGTCACATGATCCTTGTGGCTGAAAGCAGAAAGGTCAATATGAGGGATGTTCTTGCTCACCCACTTGGCCCGTTGCCATGGGCACTGGCAAATGCTGATGGGAGTTTATGAGAAACCAGCAAGGTTGCACTTGTCAGAGAACTTGAAAAGAATGTGTCTCCAACATCCCAACCTCATCTACATGCATCATTGTTCAAAAGAACAGAACCTCTACACAGGTGGCCAAGTCAGCTTTGATGAGGGTCCTCCAGGAAGGCGCACAAAGTGAGAGAATTGATGTTGTTTTCTATGTCTACCACCAGACTTCTATCAAAGATGCTGAACGAGTAAACCGGGGTGCAGACACCACTCTCCAGCATAAGAACCTTGTTGGTGGACACTATGTAAGGCAGTGGCGGAAATTCCTTTGCTGTTCCTCCAATAAGAGCAGTCTGATCACATTTCTGGTGGAGGAGTGGAAACAGCCACAGTACAGAGAATTGCTGCATGGCAAAGACCTGTACATAACCTGTGAGGAATCCTGTTACAAGCTGACAAAGGAGAAGTATGAGGAAGTAGCAGAGTTGCACTCAACGCATGAGGAAGCTGATACACGTTTGCTATTGCACGCATGCATCTAATGCAGGCTCAAAGGCAGTTGTGATCACGGCTGAATACACTGATGTTATGGTGCTCTGCCTTGCCTTCCAGAAAAATATCACCTGTCCCATCTATCAGAAATGTGGGACACAGAACCGCACACATTTTCTTGACATCACTAAACTGGTAAGCTCAATTGGATGCGGTGTGTGTGACAGCCTAATTGGCTCACATGCCTTCACAGGCTGTGACACGGTCAGTGCATTCGCTGGTCGAGGGAAACTGAATGCCCTGAAGATGTTAAGAAAAGACCCCTCCTCCCAAGAAACTTTCAGTCAGCTGGGGAAGTCATGGAATGTAACTGACGATCTATTCCAGAAAATTGAGCAGTTTACCTGTTGCATGTACGTAGCTAATAGCAGCACATGTGAAGTAAATAAACTGTGCCGCCAGTTGTTCTGCACCAAAAGGGGGGAAATCGAGTCCAGCCAGCTGCCACAATGTAGAGACTGTCTTTACATGCATGTTGAACGGGCAGACTATCAGGCAGCAATCTGGAACTGCTGTCTACAAGCTTCTCCCGTGGTGCCAGGTCCTTCTCTGCATGGATGGATTGACAATGATGGCAAGCTGGCCATTCACTGGATGCGTTCCCCACCTGCACTAGATGTGGTCTTGGAGCTGCTATCATTCAAGTGTGTGCGTTCGTGCAAACTGCCAGATTGCACGTGCCTGTCAAATGGACTATCCTGCACAGACATGTGTAGGTTGCAGACCTGCAGCAACCAAAAACAAGCCCATGATCCACAACCCGACTTTGAACTTGGGGAGTCAGATGAAGAAAATGATGACCAGTTTGAGTGATGAGTCATGTTGATGTGCTGAAGGCTAATTATTATTATTATTATTATTATTATTATTATTAGTAGTAGTAGTTATCTCATCTCAGTTTGTATTATTGCCATTGTATGTTGTTGTTGGCACAGTACCTTTGAGGGCCTCGCAAAATTGTAAGTGAGTGACAAATAAACCTTCTGGCTTCTTGATTCTTGACAGTGTTATCTTATTCATGGTTGTTTACAGTTGTTTCCTCACTGTGATATAAATGATTATCCTATATTGTCATTGACCTGAACAAATGCATAAAATAAGTTTGTGATCTTACTGACTGCTTATAGCTGTCCGCCTAATATAATGAAATAACATGGATAAATCATACATTTCCTGAATCCTTAGAGTCATGGCAGTATTTCAGTTTTTGTGTTTTGTGTCTCTGATGTTTCTTGATGCCACAGGACTAAAAGAAAACATATGATTTAGGCGGAAATTGAAAAAAAGAAACATACTCACACATATTCACAAAAGGGCTTGAATAAAAGCTCTGAGTGTCCCCTTAAAAATGGTACCAAACACAATAATATAAAACATTGGAAAATTTCCTGAAAATGAGCCAATACCAAGATATGCACCAGTGTCTAAAAGGCATTTTTTCAATGGAGGAGGGTAACTTCAACAGCTGATAACACTAATTTAGCTGTGACTCAGGAAGGGTTATCATACCAAAACGTTAACTACAGACATGTATCTTTCCAAAAATGATGAGTAACCTTTGCCACCTTTGGCGGTACCAACATCTCGTCTGGCCCATGGACTATATGGATTATAGTCAAACTTCTCTGGTTTAGTAAGATTAAAAAAAGTTACAACATGTTGCTTTAAGATTTTTTTGTTTTCTTTTTAGAAATGGGCTTCCATGCACTGGGGCAACATCTCAGCATCTCCGTGCAGACTGCTGACACAATCAAGTCAGTGGGCTTTAAATGCTTAGTGGCATCTTTAGCTCTCTAAGTTGCATAGTGGGTAATGTAGGTGCCAGGTTTTGAAAAGCAGTCCACTGGTCTAGCATTGCACTCCTATATCACTGTTATGGACAGTTTAAAAACAAATTATGAAAATTGATGAAGCAGAACCAGAGTTATCACCTGTTTTTATTCCACACATTCTTCCTTTTTCAAAACCTGGCACCCATATTACCCACAATGCAACTTGGTAACCGAGTGACAATACGGGGGGCAATTTATCAGATGACATGTGCCTTCCTCTGGAACCACAAAAGGCTTTATACTTTTGTCATGTGCAGTAGGCCTGGTACACCCCAAGACCTATAAACACACTTAAATGTCCATTTTGTGCTCAGCCCATATGATGCATATTCTTAAATTATTATGTTTAATGCTACACTGCAAATCTGGAATATGATTCTTGACATACTGGTCAGAAAGTGTTTGCTGGAACGTGGAGTGATTGACTTGGTGGGTAACTACAAACAACTGTATCATGAGTGCAACAATCATGACCTGTAGAAAAGATGATTGTGATGATGATGATGGTTGTTATTTTTAACGTTTAACGACGGTTGTTATTTTAAACGTTTTTAACTAGTCCCCAGTTACTTCAGCTGTTTAGGAAAATGTAGCAACTCTGTTTTTGCTTCAAAGATCCAGAACGGCTAATAAACTTCACCCGACTTTCCAGCAGCATACATTTTCATTAACATTCACAAACTCTTCCTTTACAGCTGAACTAAATGGAGGCAAAGTACATGTTTCTAAATGTATTTCTATTAAAAGAAGTAGAGAAAGAACTGAGACACTGTCAGTAGTGTTTATTGAGTCTGAACACATATACCATGGAAGGTTATGCTAGGTCTCTTCAGTTACACGGTTAGAGAATACCTTGTGTCAGTTCTGGGTTGTTTTAACGCCAAAGAATGGGTCATATTGCAGTGCAAAGGAAAATAAATATTTGCAAGATGTATGGGCAATCATGCATTTTGGGAAGTGTGGGAAAGATACTGCTATTGAATATATATGTATATATATATGTATATATACATATATACATATATACACACACTATCTCATATATATATATAAACATAGTGTGAGATGCAGAAGCTGTTGGCAGCAAGCAGAAGGCAGGGCTGGAAATTAATGAAATTATTGCCCCGATGGTCACGCATATTATCAATCAGAGTATAAATCTAAGTAAGTGTCCACAAGCTTGGAAAATATCTAAAATTGTGCCAATACCAAAAAATAAACGGTTGCAGCTGTCAGAATCAAATAGTAGGCCTATAAGTTTATTACCTATTTTAAGCAAAAATAATGGAGAAATATGTGTATGAACAGATTCAGTCTTATTTTACAAATAATAGCTTGTTTTCTAATTTTCAGCATGCATACAGGGAAAAACACTCGACTTCCACTGCCTTAACGCAAATGGTAGATGACTGGTATATATTGGAAAATAATTGGAGCAGTATTTTTAGATTTTTCTGCTGCTTTTGATATATTAGATCATGATTTGTTGTTAGATAAATTGGAACACTATAAATTTTCTTCTTCTGCATTATTGTGGATAAAGAGTTATTTACATGACAGACAGCAAACGGTATATTTTAATGGAAGCAACTCTGAAACTAAACAAGTTAAGTACGGGGTGCCCCAAGGAAGTTGCCTTTGGCCGCTATTGTACTCAGTTTTTACAAATGATTTTCCATTAGTACTGAATGCTGCTCAAATTGCAATGTATGCAGATGATTCCACCATTTATTTAGCAGACTCAACAATTGAAAACCTAAATAAAAACTTGAATGAGGAGATAAAGACTGCAGTGGAGTGGATTAAGAGTAACAACCTTGTTTTAAATGTATCAAAATCTACCTGTATGGTAATTGGATCAAACCATCTATTACGATGTAATCCAAAGCTAGATCTTAAAATCAAAAATATGTCAATGGAACACGTAGAAGATGTAAAACTACTAGGAGTTACCATTGACAACACCTTTTCTTGGAACAAACATATACAGAAGGTTGTAATAAAAATGGGAAATGCATTGTCCATGATTAGGAGATGTTCAAAATTTTTAACACCAACTTTTCTTAAGCAAGTGATTCAAGCTTTGGTTTTATCGTATTTAGATTACTGTTCAATTGTTTGGTCCAATACGTCGCAAGGAAATATTAGAAAACTCCAAATACTTCAAAACAAAGCAGCACGGGTGGCTCTCGCGTGTGGTTTTGGAACAAATGTCAATAAGATGCATAACAATCTTTTTTGGATGGATGTGAAAAACAGACTAAATTATTTATTAATGGTGTTTATGAGGAATGTTATCACAACAAAGAGACCTATTATCTGTTATGAAAAACTGACTTTTAGTGCAGAAATTCATCATTATGCCACTAGACATGCGACCAGAGGTTGTTTTGTTTTGCCAAAATTCAAATCTTATGGTCAAAGGACAGTAATGTACAGAGCTATAAACTCACTTCCAAATTACATCACTCACCAGAAGAATATGACTGATTTTAAAATAAAACTAAGAGACTATTATTTAACAAAACACTTCACCAATTAAAAGTGTTTAAGTGTATCACTGTTTTTGCTGTAATGACATCTTTAAAAGTTGATAGATTTTAATGGACGAGCCTAAATGTATTGTCTATGTTGTCTTTAGTGCGTGAACCCGTGCTTGTTTACATTGATGAACTTAATGAAGTGTTAATGTGAACTGGTACGGGAGTGTTGTATTGTAATGTGTATGTATTGTTATATCATGTGTATGCGTGTTTGTGTGTTATAATATACTATAGCCTATTGTGACATGCTTGTATTGTTGTGGGATTTGGGTGACCCCAGGAAGAATAGCTGCTGCTTAGCAAAAGCTAATGGGGATCTAAATAAAACAAACAAACAAACAAACAAACAAACAAACAAACTGAAACAAGGGGGGGAACTGATGGAAGTGAGAAGGTTTATTTCAGTGGTCTATCTTTTGGAAACAGGTCTAATATCCAGATTCAGGTCTAATTTCCAGAAAGTCTTTTAAGTCATGATATTGCCCACTCCGGTGCAGTAGGTTAATTCATGCAGCTCTCACGCTGGTTTGTAACGAAGAAGAAGAAGATGTCAAACTGCGCCTTCCCGCGAGCCGTAGCAAGGTTCCTGTCCCTATCACAGTAACTAGATAGCTGTGGAACCAGCCCACTCAGAGGCTGACAAACTCACTAGAAGGACACCGAAATCAGAAATAAATAAGATGCCCTTGCCCGTGCAAGTCTTTAACTTTCAGGTAAGTCTTTTTCGTCGCAGTTTTTTCAATTCCAACCAGCAAAGACAGCTGGAAACTGAAGATGATGTGTCTTCATTCCCCCGGTGTAACCTTAGCCAGCGTTAGCTCGGTTAGCTATAGAAACGGTTCAATTCACGGTTAAAGATCACAACGACATTTCGAGAATAATTAGTTTCTTAGCTTGTGTTGGGCGTATAAATAATTTACGAAGCAATATGCTGTTGGATTTAAACACAGCTACATTTTTAAGAATTCTGCCTTAAAATTGGTCGGCATTTCTTCTTACGGTAACGTTACTGTGCTTCCATAACGTAACAGTGTATCTTAGTAAATAAACGAAGGGATAGCTAATAAATTACGAATTTATTGAAGTAATGACGGCTTAGAATGACCCTCCGAATCTCTTAAGCGTTTTTAAATGAATGTACATGTATCAGTATGCCAAACAATATGGAAATTAGATTGTTTTAATGGAGTTTGGAGTTGAAGGCTAACAACTGAATGAAGGCCTCCGTTGGCTAACAACATTAACATTGACGATAACATCCCTGTCGTTAACGATACACAAACAAAACAACAAATGACGCAGGACGTTAGCTTTTACTAAGGTATATACATCACAAGTTTGATTCTTCAATAACGTAAACCATAACAGAGACTGAAGAGTCATTTGTTTTTATCATTGTAGGCTGTAGCTAACGAAAGCTAGCATTACCAAGCCAACTTCCTGTTATTAGCAGTGTCACGTTAGCTCTGAATAGAGTGATATGTCTCGCCGTGTACATATGGTATACGGAAACGCATACAGTATTAACGCATGCTAGTTTACCATTAAACATTTGCAAGAAGTTTCTCTTGCCAACGGTCCAACCTCAATAACCAGTATCATCAGTGTGTTTCTGTGTTAAAAGGCTGATAAAGCAAATGTTAGCATCATGTTTGTTGCATCAGTGACAACGTCAAACTACCATTCAGAATCAAACATGGTCATTTTGCCTTGCTTGTTGCCAACCATACATCAAAACAAGGCTTAAGAGCTGTTGTGAATGATTGTTGTCCACTCTTTTAATCAGCAAACATTCACCACGTTGTCAATGCAATCGGTTCTCACATACCCATTCACAAATGCATTTACAACTACCATTAGCAATGTAAACCATCCCTTGAAGATGTTTTATATTGCAGTTAGGTCTGGGCTCTTGATTAATAACAGTAGACTACAGTTCATTGCATTGCAATTCATTTGTGTTTGCTGTACCCCAGTGAACATTATGAATTTAGCATCTAATGATTTAAAAACCCCTCCGTGGAGAACATACTGATACTGTGCTTTGTTTGTGCCTACCATCTAATTAAAAAGGAAGAAATCTCTGTCTGTCCTTCAGTTTTCTCCACAACTGTCTATTCCATCAACTTTACACGTGGTAGATGTATTGCTAATGGCCCAAGGAAGTGCAGGGTTGAGTGCGAAGTTTGGATGAGCTGTTCTCAAGAAAGCTGCAGGTGTGACACTTCATCCTGCAGAGCTGGAGAGACCCTGCAGTTATAGATGTAGTAGTTTTAGATGTGGGTCATACCTAGAGCTATGTAGAGAGAGGGTTAGGGTCAAACTTCTGTCACAACTGCGCTGGTTAACCTAATGAGGCATCAGTTTTAATGTTAAGGTTTTGATAACCCGACATAGTGTAACTTTCCAAACAGTCACATTTTGAACAGGCACGGCACTAGTGCTGGTTAATAGCTCATTCTATGGACAGGTCTGGGTCATGAAATGAGGTTGCTTGTTGAGGAACTTAAGTTCAGCCTTACAATGTTTACATTGTTTGGTGCAATTGTTCACTCATTGACAGTCTTAAATCTTTTTAGATATTCCATCCAACAGCATCACAGAAGTAATAGGATTTACTCATTAGAAAACTAGCAGGGGTCGACCCTGTGCATAGCAAATTACCTATCATATTTCACTCAAGACAGATGTTGGGTGGTAATACTAGTCCTGATTCAAATTTGCATCTCTATGATTTGGGGTCGTGTTTTATTTAACATATGTTCTGTTGTCACACATATGACAATTATGAAGTTTGATCATGTGCGGTTCCCATACCTTTTACTTAAACTTGTAAAAAAAATGGAAGCAAAAAAAGTGCTGAGTCTATAATTATTAAAGGGGAACTACCGTTTTTTACAACCTGGACCTTATTTCTAGCATAAAATAGGATCATTTACTCACCCAGATAACTTTGGTGTCATTTGGCGTCGTTCGGACGAAATTAGATCCAGTGGAGCGCCGCTATATCCATATAATGCGAGTGATCCGGGCACCGAAGCGCAGCCTCTATGAGCATTATCTGCCGTGAAACTAGTTCATTTCACCAATATTTTGTTATGATACGCTCGTGGTATTCCCCTCTGAGTCCGCCTGTTGCCTGTTATCAACATCCGGGGTCTGTAGGTTGACCTACTACCTCTGACCTGGATGATGTCATCTCTGAGCTGCGCGCACACCCGCGACAGCCGGCTTGTTTACCTGTAGCTGCTACTGCTAGTTTGACCCCGGATGTTGATAACAGACAAGCCCGGACTCAGAGGGGGAATAGCACTCGCGTATCATGACAAAATATTGGTGAAATGAACTAGTTTCGTGGCAGATAATGCGTTATAGAGGTTGCGCTTCGGTGCCCGGATCACTCGCATTATATGGATATAGCGGCACTGCACTGGATCTAATTTCGTCTGAACGACTTCAAATGACACCAAAGTTATCTGGGTGAGTAAATGATCATATTTTATGCTAGAAGAAAGGTCCAGGTTGTAAAAAAATGGTAGTTCCCCTTTAAGTGTAAGTATATGCAACATTTTTATTACAGTGCCCATATTTTTTTATGTTATTTAGCTACAATGTGGATCATGTCTCAATCTGTTACTTCTGCTGACTTCTGCTCCTGGTTTGTTTCTCTCAGGGGTCTGTGGAGCCCATGCAGATTGATGCAGACCCACAGGAAGACCAGCAGAATGCCCCAGACACCAACTACATAGTGGAGAACCCAACACTGGTATTGACTAGATAGACTTTCATATACACTCACTCACCCTAACATTAACCCGCCATGGTGGCACACAATGTGTTGGTCCTATGACAATAATTATCTGTGTGACACCTTTGTGGCAGTGATGGAAATCCCTGTTTTTAAGAGTTCAGGAGTCCTTAGGTTCTACTGCTGCCCCTTAAATGTTGGTGATTCAAATCATCAGTCGAGACGGCCCCCTGAGTCGACTTGCTTTTTGTAAGTTGAAACAATGAACAATTTTATCAGCTGCATCAATATACACAGACTAACCCTGAATGAAAGCCTGGCAGACTGTCAACTTAAACAGAGTCTTGTCTCAGAATTACCCATCCGTACAACTAACTGTGGTGGAAACACAGAGCTGGGTGATGCAGAGCAGCCTGACTCGTTTCTCTTCACTGCTCCCACCCTCTCAATTCCAGTGCTGACTGGTATTGAAGTGGCTGCACTACTTTTGAGCCAGATGCTGGTACAACCTTTCCTACTGCTGTCTACTTCAGCTGACAGATGCTCCACAGTGCGCTTGGATTTTATAACTGAACCATGACAGGACACACACAGTTTTCATTCTTCTGTTTGTTAATCTGATGTTTTCACATCACAGAGGATGAACAAAGGTATTAAAGGGGACATATTAGGCTCATTTTCAGATTCATATTTTTATTTTGGGTTACTAGTAGAATGGGAGTACATGCCAGTTTTCTCATACTGTTCAGTGAAACAGCACTGTATTGCCCCTCTGTCTGAAATACTCAGTTTTAGCTCCTGTTTCTTTTTTTTTTCCTAATATATTTTATTGATTTTACAAAAACAAATAATGAACCATACAGCACAGATACAGCCAACCTGCATAACAAAAATACCCTAATTCACATACATGAATTGCACATCATACAACATACAGAAAAAAAAAGTTTACATGGGAACTATACTGAGAAAAGGAAAAGAGAGAGCAAATAAAAGCATTCTATGACATTTTGGTGAAGGCAAAATATGATCGCCCTTTCTTCAGCAAATCAACAAGATCACCAGGAAGATAATTCAGGAAAGGTTGCCAGACACTGTAAAACAAATCGCCATTGCCCTTTAACGTAGCACTGAGGTGTTCCATAGGAAAAACCTTGAATATTTCCTTGTACCACTGTGTGACCGAAGGGGTTTTTTCTTTTATCCATTGAAACAGAACACATCTCCTCGCAAAAGGAGAAGTTTACCCATTAATGTCAGCTGTCCTGCAGATAATAAGAGCTGCCCCATAGGTATATTCAGAAGGAATAAGACTGGTTCCAGCTTTGCTGTTTTGTGGAAGATTGAGCTGAGCTCCTTAGTGATATTTTTCCAATATCTGGCTATTAAGGGACACTGCCAAATACAGTGATAGTATGTCCCTACCTCTTTTTTAAACTTCACACATAAGTGGGAAATCTGGGGATTAATTTTGTTTAGAAAGTGAGGGGTGCATTGTAGTCTGTGTAATATCCTATACTGGCTTTCTCTGAGTCTATTACAAGTAAACATTTTCTCTACGGATTCAAAGGCGTCTGACCATGCGTTGGCATCAAGGTCAACCTCCAGGTCCCTTCCCCATGACTCATATACCTGCTGGCAATGACAGGATTAACAGAATATAGTTTTGCATAAAACAGGGAAATAAATGTTCTACTGTTCATGGCAGTTAAATTAAAATTAAGAAGGAAGCTATCAACTGGGCTAACTATTGGTTGGTCTGTTGGGAATATAAGATTAGTTTTTACAAAGTGTCTCACCTGGAGAAAACCAAAAAAATGTTCTGGTATTCTGTATTTAGTCTGAAGCTGTGTGAATGATGAGAAAATTACCATTTTCAAATAAGTCAGCTATAAATCTCAGGTCCCTTGAGTTCCAGTCACCAAAAATACTTTTCCCTACACCAGGAGGAAAGGCTTTATTTTGAGTTAAAGGTTGTAAAGCTGATGAGAAACCTCCCCTGCCAGTATGCTTAGCGACATCACACCAGATCTTAAGCGTACTAAGCATGATGACATTATCTTTAACCTCAGCAGGGAGTTTACTCATTTCAGTTAAAATAAAGCAGAGAGGGGAGAAAGGGGCACAACACCAAGCATCCATGTGTATCTCCTGATGAATAAAATGTTTGATCCAGCCTGATATTATCCTAGCATGACAAGCCCAATTATAATAAAGAAAATTAGGAAGAGCCTGACCCCCCTCATCTATTGGTAATTGTAGAGTCTTCATTTTTAGTCTAGGTTTCTTTCCATGCCATATAAAATTTGAGAGAAATCTTTCAATATCTAAATTAATTCTCCTAGTAATCTTAAGTGGCAACATTTGCATTGGGTATAATATTCTAGGGAGCACATTCAACTTTATTAGGCTAATCCTACCCATCCATGACAGAGGGAGATCGAAACATCTGTTAAGATCACTTTTAACTGCTGCCAGGGTTGGTGTTAAGTTTAGTTTATGCAGCTCTTTAATATTTGCTGATACTCTGATACCCAGGTAAGTAAAGCCCAAAGGTGACCATCTGAAAGGGAAATTAACCAGGGTTGCCCAGTCCCCAAAGTCGCCCAATGGCAAGGCTTCCGACTTGCTATAATTAATTTTGTACCCTGAAATCTGATCAAACTGACTAATGATTGATAACAAGATAGGAATAGAACTCTCTGGGTTAGTAATAAACGGCAAAATATCATCAGCATAGAGTGAAATTCTATATTCATTGTCTCCCAATAAAACCCCAGACATACTATGGTGGCTCCTAATAGTTTTGGCCAATGGCTCCAGTGCAAGTGCAAATAATAGTGGTGAGAGGGGGCAGCCTTGTCGTGTACCTCTACTCAAGGCAAAAATATCAGACATGGAGCCATTTACAAGAACTCTAGCAATAGGAGATCTATATAGAAGTTTAATCCATTCAATAAAACTCGAGCCCAAGCCAAATCTATAGAGAACATCAAAAAGATACTCCCACTCTACGCGATCAAACGCTTTTTCAGCGTCTAATGAAATGGCGAGGACCTTTTTCTTTGTACTATATGAAAATTGTATTACATTCAGGAGCCTGCGAACATTGGAATAAGAATATCTATTTTTAACAAACCCTGTCTGGTCTGGCTTAACTAAAACAGGTAGCACCTCCTCCAATCTTCTACCCAAGAGTTTTGACAGTAAACCCCAAGTAAGCTTATCAGTCTGTAAGAAGCACACAGATCAGAGGGCTTATCTTTCTTTAAAATCAGAGAGATGTGGGCCAGATTTAGAGTTGGTGGGAGCGTGCCTCTTTCAAAAGATTCAATAAACATGTTGGTCAGAGGTCCCACCACCAACTTTGCCATCTTCTTATAAAATTCGGGGCCAAACCCGTCAGCGCCAGGAGCTTTCCCACTCTGTAAAGATTTGATGGTCTCCAGGACTTCCTAAGCTGTAATTGGTCTGCACAGATCATTTTTACATTTGTTGGATAATGTGGGAAGGTTTATTCTATCAAGAAAAAGTCCTTTGCTCTGAAGTGTTTTGGCACTCTGAAGAGTATAGTTCCTGATAAAAATCCTTAATTATTTTACATATAGTTTTAGTTTCAAAGTGTTCTGTGCCAGTTCTGTCCCTAAGTGATGTGGAATTGCATTAAGCCCTGTACGGCCCCTGGCCAGACAGGCAAGGAGCCTACTAGGTTTATTACCAGATTCAAATAATCTATGTTTAGCAAAGAATATTGCTGATTCTGCTTTTTGGGTTAGCAGTTGATCAAGAGCAGATCGTGCCGCTTCTTATTTTTTAAAAACAGATATTGAGGAGGTAGCTTTAAACTCTGTACTAGTGTTGTAATTTGCTGTTCGAGTTCTATTTGTTTTGCTAATGTACTTTTTTTCTTTGCAGCTGTGTACGATATTATGGCACCCCTCAGGAAGGCTTTACCTGTTTCCAATAAGGTTGAAGCAGAGACGTCAGGCGTATCATTTGTAGAAATAAAAAGTTCCCATTGTAATGTGAAATGTAGGATTGCTAAGGAGATGTGGATGTGGGGTCAAAATAAGGTGGTAGAAGATCAATAGTGACTGATGAATGGTCTGAAAGGGTACATGTGTTAATAGAGCAAGTGTTGGTCCTGTCTAGAGCTAATCTTGAAACAAATATATAATCAATTCCTGAAAAGGAATGATGAGGACGGGAGAAAAAAGTAAAATCTTTTTCTCTTGTGGGTTAATAATCCTCCATGCATCAAACAGACTCTCTTGTGGCTCTAGCCATCTTGGAGAGAGGTAGGGCACTAGGTGGGCTATGATCCATCCCTGGGGCCAAAACACAATTAAAATCCCCTCCAATTATTACTAGTGAAGGACAAATAGAAGAGATATTGGCCAATAACTGAGTAAAAAGAGCTGTCAAAAGTGTTGGGGGCATAGATGCTTCCTATAAGAATATGTTCACCATACAGATACACAGTAATGACCACAAACCTTCCCTCTGTATCGCGTATGACTTTATCTAGTTTAATTGCCACATGTTTATTGATAAGTATTGCTACCCCCTACTCACATGACTCCCCATAGCTCCTGTTGCTTGAAGCTGCCTCCTTCCAAATACCCAGTCTCCGCTGATTGGTCAGCTCACACATGCCTGACCCGGCACCACTAACAACAACAGAGCATCAGTTCTAAATCAAATCTTATGTGCTAAACTAGCTGTTAGCAGGCATAAATTATGCAAATGTGTGACATAGTGTGATGTCATAAAGTCACGCAATTAAAGGCAAGACTACTTAAGAGGTGTTTCAGGAGCTATGTCTTCTGTGGGAGAGAGGAGCTTTACTGTTGATGTGGACTTTGACGTTTTTAACTTTCAAGATCTTTAACATGCACACGAACATATATAAAACACTGAAGTAGAGATGCACCGCTCAATCGGCCGCCGATTAAAAAAGCCGGTTTTATATCCAATCGGAGACCGGCCGGTCACTGTCGTAAATTCCGGTTTTCGGCCGATCAAACTGACCCGCATGCGCGGTGCGTAGCAGCTCAACGCGCCCAGAGCAAAACAGCTAAAAACTAGCAAGACTCAGGAAGAAAACTTGTCGCTGATTTGGACTTATTTCACTTTGCCCCAGGACGACCCAAAACACGCTGTTTGTAATGCTTGCGAGTCAAAAGTAAGCCGTGGAGGATCAACGCCTAAGACATTTGGAACAACAAACTTAATACGCCACTTGGAAAAGAAGCACCCAGGTTTGTTTAGCAAATATCAGGAGGACACTGCTGCTAAGAGGAGGATGCAGCAGAGTCGCAGCAACCACAACAACCCTCCACCGTGGCTCCTATGTTCGACATCAACACTGAAAAGTCCAACGCCACCACTAGGAAAATAATGGAGTTTATGGCACTGGACGACCAGCCGTTTAGCGTAGTACAGGATAAAGGCTTCGTAAATCTGATGAAACACCTGAGTCCACGGTACAAATTACCAAGTAGGCGGTACTTTTCTGACACAGCGCTGCCAGATTTGTTTGAGAGCGTTTCAAGCCATATACACAAACTGCTGGACGCCACTAAATCCCCTGTCAGTTTCACAACGGACATTTGGACTTCTAACGTGAGCATAATGTCAATGTTGAGCCTGACTGCTCAGTGGCTCAATCGGTATCAGAAAAACCGGTTTTGGCAGGTCAGACCTCCTTTAAAACCGGAAATCGGTATCGGCCAAGAATTTTGCAATCGGTGCATCTCTACACTGAAGGAAAAAAAACAAAGTATGATAGTTTTCCTTTTGAAATGTGAGTTTTAGAGGAAAAACACAAACTCATGAAGGCTGGTATGGGAGTTGATTGTGTCGCAGCAGCTAATACTGTAACTTGCCATACATGATACATTACTCATAGTTCTAGATAAGATGTACCAACGTCAAGCCCCCTCTCCACATCAATCCGTACTGCTAGGTTTTCTCATGCAGCATACTTGTTGTATGTATTTTCTTGGTTGCCAGCGAGCTAAGCTGACAAAAGTTGTTGTGTCACTCACACAAAAGACATATGTTGTAAGTGACCGTCAGCGTGGTGCAGTGTCACCCTGCCTATAGTGAAGTGTCAGCTGGGATCACCTCAGGCTCCCCCAATACCTTCTGTGGAGAAGTAGTTATAGATAATGCAACACAATCCTAACACAAAGTTTACGACAAGAGCGCAGAGTTTACACAGAAAAACACTTAGTTCATCAAGCGTAGCTCATTTCAAAATACAGGAGAAACTGTTAATGTCAAGCACATGAACGTGAAAATGGAACAATTTGGTCAGTCACTAACCTTTGTCAGGGGGTCAACAGCCACCTGTAAGCCTGGCGCCTTGCACGTGAATTTTGAAGTACACATATTGTTTTAAATGGCTGAATGCACATCAAAAGCATTATGAGGCACGTCAAACTGCCTCAACGGTCATACTCCAACCTCCTTTCTGTTTTGGAGTGCAAGTGAGGACTTACTCGCAGATTCCACCGGATACGTGTCCGCTGTGTTACGGCTACATTACGGCTATTCTGGCGGATGCTGCAGCACAGCGCAGCAATTCAGCCAAATTCAGCACAGAGCAGACAGGAAGTCAGACACGAAAAAACAACATGACATCCGGTTAATTTTCAAAATAAAACAGTTTGGTTGATGCCAGCACAAAAACCTCAAAAAAGAGACAAATACAAGCTCTTCTTCTAATCCTTCGGTTGGAAACAATTCGTATTGTTGTGTTTATAACACATACACATAACTGCGGTCGTGCGTGATTAAGTAATTATTGCGGGAATTCCTCGGTTTCGTAACTCCAGCGGACTCAAAACGCAGCTGGTGGGGGTTGCCGGACGAGGACAACGGAGCAAAACCATACCGGAGCCGTAACGCAGCAGACGCGTATCCAGTGGAATCTCGGGGTTAGTGACCATAGATGCTTTTCTGCAGCCACATTACCCATTTGTAGAGAGCTAATGAAAAAGAAAAAAAAAATAGGGGAGAGAGAAGTAACCCAAAGATTCCACTGGATGCATGTGCGTTGCGTTCCGGCTCCGGTACGGTTTTGCTCTGTCATCTGTCGTCCCCCCGCAACCCCCACCAGCTGCGTTTTGAGTCTGCCGGACAGCTGGAGTTGCGAGACCGAGGAGTTCCCGCGATAATTACATAATCACGTGTGACCGCAGTTATAGGTATGTGTTATAAACACAACAGCACAAAGTGTTCCCAACCGAAGGATTAGAAGAAGTTCTTGTATTTGTCTCTTTTTTTGAGGTTTTTGTGCTTTTATTCTGAGAATTAACCGGATGTCATTTTGTTTTTTCTTGTCTGACTTCCTGTCTGCTCTGTGCTGAATTCGGCTGACTTGCTGCATCGTGCTCCGGCATCCGCCAGAAATAGAAGTCCTGTATATCTGCTCCGGCGGGGTCCGGACTGCCGGAGCTGGGACAGAGCAGATACGCAACTAGCGGAGACAGTGGAAGTTAACACAGACTAGAGTGAAACCTATCCGTTGCCGTGATGGAGCGGAGCCAGACCGGACATGTATCTGGTGGAATCTAGCTGTAAAAGCTGAGGTGCTGCGCACTACTGTGCACTATGTGGACACACTGCTGTGAAATCTCTATTCAGTAGTGACTTAATTCAGCTATTGTGAGGCAGGAGGAGAGGAGACTGTCAGAGCAATTCAAAGACGGGGTTTTGGGTTTGATAAGCTGCATGTGTTTATGTATTTGCATGTGTGTATGTGTTGAGGAATCCCTGGGCACAACTGCAATCACTATAGATGAATATGAGTTTTACATATAAATAGTGACTTTTTTCCAAAATACTGCTGATTCTGGTCAGCAGTATTGGTGTTAGCATTTAAAATCAGATGCCTGCAGTTTGCCATAGGAGCATAAAATGACGCTCTTCAATTCAGGCAGTCAGTTATTGATTTCAGTGCATGTGGGCCTTCAGCACTCTTGAACTTTTCCATGATGGAAGTCCTCTCATCTGCAGTGTTGTCCATAAGATTGCGTTAGTTCATCCAATGGTTTAAACTGACTCCAGTGTACACATGCTAAATTGGAATTTTGCAGGCTATTTGAAGGACAGAACTTTCTCTCCTTCTGCTGGCATAGGAGTTTTTTGCCCTGTGACTCTTCCTGATGTCATTTAAATGCGCATTCAATGTACCAGTAGAGTATCAAGAATAGGGATGCATTGATTAACCAATGTCACTACTAACCCTGTTAAAAACATCACAATTGTATAACTTTAAAGGCTCAGCTACTCCGAGTGTTTCTGTTCTCACTCTCATAAAAAAAGGACATTATGGTACATTATTCTACACTGCTACTTTATAAGTAGCTGTAAGTTTTGATCGTCACCTAGTTAAATTGATGGTGGTGTTCTCTGACGGATAAAAAAAAAAAAAAAAAAAGTATAAAATGCTTAGATGGGTTTGCCAAATATACTGGGGCAGCTGTTGGTATACCTGGGTGCCCCACCCAAGAAAAGTGTATTATTTCTGTTTCGGAAAGCAACAAGCACTAAAAACAAATACCAACAAAGAAATGTTTTGGGGACAAATTACAATTAAACATTTTACACATTTACACATCTGTAGTGTTGGGGAAAAAACTAGTGAAACCGCAAAACCAGGATTTTACCTGATGCAATAACTGCTACAACACAATCTCTAATCGTTGCATTACTGTTGGAGACATGTTAGAATACGGATGGATGACAGGAAGTCAGATCATCACTGTATACTGACCAAATGCTCACAGAAACAAAAATTGCTGTGCTGTTATTTTCATCTGCAAGAAACCTCCTGATCCTTCAAATGCTAACAGGGGAGATTTTTCCCTATAGAGAACTTTCCTGTCCATTAGAGTAGAGGTACATTGAATTATGGTCATATTTATTGAACACAATTTCAATGCTTGGAGCTATTGAATGTTCGTTTCTGTGCAATACATTAAGTAATAAGGTTGACTCCATGGAAACAATCAAAACTTTATTGTAAAAGTACACCTCACCCAAATGTTACCCAACAGAGGGAAAATTACTGTGACATCACTCCACGTACATTTTAGATGAGCAGTTTTGATGCGGTTTCCATAAGATCTCTCTTCTGTGCTTCTCTGTGTGTAGGACCTGGAGCAGTATGCGACCAGCTACAGTGGATTAATGCGGATTGAGAGGCTTCAGTTCATTGCTGAGCACTGCCCTCAGCTCCGAGTGGAATCCCTGAAGATGGCCCTCACGTTCGTCCAGAGGACCTTCAATGTTGACACTTACGAAGAGATCCACCGCAAACTCACAGAGGCCACACGGTATTATAGTTAATGATATATCATAATAACTGAGAGCTTGTTCTTAAAGAGGCAATTCTGGATTGAAAACCGACTGTGTTAGCAAGCTTAGCTTTGCACGTTTACCATGGAAGTTTGTGGTTGTTCTGCATTTGTCTGTGTAAACTAGGTTGTGTGCCTGGCAGTGAGTGAGTAGTGAGCTTTTTTTGTGGGGCAGTTGTGGTTGTGGGGCAGTGCCATCAAACGCAAAATTGCTGGTATTCATATCGACATTTTTTAACAAATTTATCAAAATCTGCATTTTTTTCGTTTGAAAATGGTTCAACAAGCCGTCAGCCAGTTCATCCAGAACCTTTGAATGCCACTGCTGACACAGAATCAACTGTTTGGGACATCTCTATGCCATGAAATGTATGTAAAAAAAGAAAAAAGATTTTAATGGCCTCTATTCATAGGTCGGTGGCCCTCCTTCCCTAGCCTCCATCCTTGAGTCAGTGAAACTGCGCTCATTTTCAAAAATATGTACCACACAGAAACTAATAAACTTAAACATAGAGCCATGGGATAAACGGGTTCATTGGTATGAGGTGATATCATGATTGGGTACAAATGGGGCATCCTCCAAAGGCTCAGATGTCACAAGCAAGGATGGGGTGACGTTCGCCACCTTGTGAAACACATGCTTATATATAGGATATTACTACCTAGGCTCAGGAACACTTTGTAAAACTGTTGTCAGTTAACAGTTCATCTGGAAAGGACTACATTTTGATTCTATTTTTAATGTTTTTTTGGAGTGGGGGTTGTACATATGTTATATGAGTCTGGACAAACATAGATGTAAACTTCAACTTGACTAGTTGGCGAAGGCATTCATCTGAGACGTGGTAATTCTAGTTTGTCTATTCATTTTTTACCTATAGGGAGGTGCAGGGTGTGCCGGATACAGTACCTGAAGGTGGGGCTGTTCCTCCTCCTCTTGACTCAGCCTGGGCCGAGTCCACTAGGAAAAAGGCTCTGCTCAAACTGGAGAAACTGGACACTGATCTCAAGAACTACAAAGGAAACTCCATTAAAGAGAGCATCAGGTATGATGGCACAGGTTATGGCTTATCATGGAGATTATCGGCATCATTGTTTATACAGAAAACCCAAAGAATCAAAGTCTCTACTTTTCATGAATTTTGTGTTTAAGAAGATGAAGATGATTTTGTTGAAAAAAATAAAAATACATTTTATTAATTTAGCAGCTTTCAAGTAGTGCTATAAAATTTACCTTACCTTATCTACGTCTTCATACCCTCCTCCCATTCTATTCCCTCTCTCCAGGAGAGGCCATGATGACTTGGGGGACCATTACCTAGACTGTGGTGATCTAAGTAATGCCCTTAAGTGCTACTCCCGAGCCAGAGACTACTGCACCAGTGCTAAGCATGTCATCAACATGTGTCTGAATGTCATCAAGGTACACAGTCTTCTACTCCTGCAATCAAGTCATATGGCAGCAGCCATTGTGCTTCACTGACTTAATTTTTATATGAATGTATTCCTTACACGTGCCTGCAAGTACTGACTTCATATGGATCTCATAAGTTAATAGCATTAAGCATCCTTAAGCTGAGATACAGTTATGCCCTCAAATAGTGACCTTTAGAGTCTTTATTTATCTCAACTGCAGAATGTACCAGGCCTCTTTATGGAGCAGATTTGAATTAGGGCTTTTAGTTCTAATGCCCCTGGCCTGTATATTAAAGTCATTGCAGATTACTTTGATAAATGATTAAATTATGAGGTTCAGTTGAATCAGTTTTCACAAATTGTCCAGAGATCCTGAAAGACTTTCTGATCATATCCTTGTCCAGTTCATCCCGGCTTCGTCAACAAACCAAATTAAATCACTACATTGTTGCCCACTACACTGATGCTTCCCTCTAAAATTAGTGCTGACAACCTTGCCAACATAACGTAAACAAACAAAATAAGTTTCTCATGCTGGTGAATAGTCGAAGTGAGAGGCAGTTGAGTCGTATAACTCTTTGGAACCAACCTGTGCCTCAAATTTCTTGCCTCCATCGCTTACTGAAAAGTTGATCCCTAACGCTTTATTTTTGATCATTTTTCTTGTTACTTGATTACGTTTTTCCCTCATTGAGTGACAGTAAATCCTCTCTGAAAGCCTTGTCTCTAGCTCCAAAGCCAAGTTTCTTCCTCCCACCTCCATCTAGCTGTGTTGTGCTTGTCAGCTAACAGCAGCTCACTCTTCTATTTTTCCAGTACCTGATTCTTCTCAGGTCATCAAAGTGCCTCACAGCTTTAGCTCCTGATTTTTTTCCCCCTTAAACCGGTACTACAAATCTCTCTCTTTGACTTTGAAATAAAATCTCCATCTTGAGTGCCATGCTGCTCTAGTTTGCTCTGAACTGTGTTTTGGAAAATTCAGTCACTTGCATTGAATGGGACTCTCTCCCATGGTTATTTCAAATGTCTTTCAAACTACAGTTGGCTGAGACATTAACACAAGTACACCTGCTATGACTGAAACAGGACTATAAAACATTAGAAGAGTAATCAAGAACAAAGTATTAAATGGTTTAATTATAGTTTTGAAATCATGAAATGAAAACAGTAGAAATTGACATGTTTGACTGGCATGCAAAATATTAGAGGCCCCGCTTTTCATGAGTAACGGTTTGAGGAAATATGGTATGTGTTTCCTAGTAGAACGATAATTTTTTCAGTTTTGTGCCACACAGCAGAAAGGCAGTGTGGGGTAGAAAC
This sequence comes from Pagrus pagrus, assembly GCF_965226575.1. Taxonomy (NCBI): domain Eukaryota; kingdom Metazoa; phylum Chordata; class Actinopteri; order Spariformes; family Sparidae; genus Pagrus; species Pagrus pagrus. The sequence goes on from NC_140197.1 coordinate 5,764,839, forward strand.
CATTTGCAGGGGTTTCAACAAATCTTTCCAAACCAAGTATATGAAGGAGCACAACCTCTTCTCTGTGCCCACAGGTTAGTGTTTACCTCCAGAACTGGTCCCATGTATTGAGCTATGTCAACAAAGCAGAATCGACACCAGAAATAGCAGAGGTGAGCATGGATCTCTGTTTCAGCCTATTCTCCACTGTCTTGACTGTTAAATGTGAAGCTCTGAACAGCTAAATAACAGAAACAATCATTTTGAGGGGTAGGTATCATTACAATACCAATCAGACTGTGTAAAAAAGAAGTGTTTGCACAATGAGACATATGAGATAACTATTCATGCTAGCATTTTTGGAAACTGTTTTTCAAAGCTTGTAATGGAGATAACAAGTACCTGTAGCTGATACTGTTTCTGTTTCTTTTTGTTTAGCAAAGAGGAGAGCGAGATAGCCAAAATCAAGCAGTCCTCACCAAATTAAAATGTGCTGCAGGTAAGACCGTATTATGCTCTGTGATGATAATGTCACTCAGTACAACCTGCAGTTGGGTTTGAACATGCACTGAGAATTAGCTGTCTGGTCACCATGTCTTCTCCAAGAATGGATAAAAATGAAGTGAATTCTTTTACTGTTATATTTGAACAAACTGCCCAGAAAGCCACCAGTGATGGCTGCCACGATGAAAACAATATGACATTTAATTGCTGTAGAGAGTCTGTAGAGAGTAATTATGTGTCCCTTTTTGGAATAATCTAGAGTTTGGTATAATGCAAGTATGAACTTGTTCATTGGTGTTTCAGGCCTGGCAGAGTTGGCCTCACGCAAATATAAACCAGCTGCCAAGTGCTTCCTGCAGGCTTCTTTTGACCACTGTGACTGTCCAGAGGTGAGTGACGTCAGCCAGTGGTACCATGGTGTTACTGCTAGATCCACCAAACAAACCTTTTTCAGGTCTATCTAAAAACATTGTTTATGTCGATAGTGGCAGCAAAGAAATCAGTTCTCACAGTGATTTCAGTGTCAGTGATGTGGGACAGAACAGTTTTGTTAAAGTTCAACTGAATCTAATGTGAGGCCTCATCAGTCTGTCTGTCCAAAAAGTGGAGGATCTCTCAAAGTTACAGACTTTACAGTAGAAAATCAGTTTGTGTTTCTATTTCTTCAAATACTACTGCTCACAAATTTTGCACTAAATAGACTGTTACATTTGATTTGTTGAACTCAAACTGCTGAATCTTCAAACCACCTTTGCCTGAGGTTTATATGAGTTACTGCACAGAATGAGGAGGTTGGAGTTTGTTCCCGATCACTTACATTGTGTTGTCAAGCCTGACAGGAGAAAGTATTATGGTGAACTATCAATCCATGTACATCATGTCCATATGGGTATGTGAGTATTGTTTAGAAGGATTTAGTGGCATCTAGTAGTGAATAACAGAATAAACCTGTGAGGAATGCGTGATTGGGTGTGTGTTCCCTGCAGCTCCTGTCACCCAGTAACGTAGCCGTGTACGGAGGCTTGTGTGCTTTGGCCACGTTTGACAGACAGGAGCTCCAACGTAATGTCATCTCCAGCAGGTAGGTGGCGTTAGTTCAGTAAATAGTAACTGTAAAATGTTTTAAAAAATGTAATGAGTAAATGTGTGTATTAATCTTTTTCTGTCCTCAGCTCCTTCAAGTTATTTCTAGAGTTGGAGCCTCAGATCCGTGACATCATCTTCAAGTTCTACGAGTCCAAGTATGCATCCTGTCTCAAGCTGCTGGATGAAATGAAGGTTAGAGCAGAAACCTTTGTTAGGCTACAATCAGTATAGATGTGATAGAATAAATGTCACTCTAAACTCAGTTTGTGACTACACAGGTTATGATGTTCTGACATGGCAGTGTATAATGTATTTTCTAATGATCATTTTGAGTGTATGCATGGGGATGAGTGACTGTGGTGTTTCCTGCAGGATAACCTCCTGTTGGATATGTACCTGGCCCCACATGTCAAAACTCTGTACAGCCAGATCAGGAACAGAGCCCTCATTCAGGTGAGACATGCAGTGAACGTCCATGCATTTTTCAAATTGTGCATAAAAACCTGAAGGGAAAAGTCAAATGAAGTGGATTGTAAAAACTAAACATGGCGGTGTTCAGTGGAAACTGACCTGATGAATAAATCGTGACATACGACCCCGATTCCAAAAAAAGTTATGATGCTGTGTAAAACAAAAAAAACTAATTTGCTTATCCTTTTTGACATATGCTCAATTGAAAACCGTAGAAAGACAATATATTTAATAATTTATCTCATCAACCTCATTGATTTTTGAAATCATGAGATTATTCTGAAATTGATGCCAGCAACACGTCTCAAACATGGCCTCAGGAACACTTTGTAAAACTGATTGTCAATGAACATTTTGGACAGCATCCCAACTTTTTTGGAATCTGGGTTGTACATGAAGCATTTGACTGAAATGTCCATTGAAGCTTTGAAGATATAGAAAAGTGCTGTCGCCGCGTCATGGTAGGTGCACCGTATTGTTGTCCTTTGCCAATCACACCTATGATTAAAATGACAATAGATCTGGATGGAAACTACACTACTTCTGTTTAGAACATAAAAGTCAATCACATACTTAATGTCTCAAATTGGTATTGATGTTGCAGTTATTATTGTAAAGCTGTCCTGTCTTTTTTAATTTTCAAAGGGTTAAATAAGTATGTTCCTTGACTCATGTCATTAGAGAGAGCATGACAGACGTGTGTGTGTGTGTGTGTGTGTGTGTGTGTGTGTGTTTTCAGTATTTCAGCCCCTACGTGTCAGCAGACATGACTAAGATGGCGCAGGCCTTCAACACCACAGTTGCAGCTCTGGAAGATGAGCTCACCCAGCTCATACTCGAGGGGCTTATCAATGCACGGATCGACTCCCATAGCAAGGTGAAACACACACACCACATACACACACACACACACACACACACACACACACACTGTGGAAACAAGTCAGTTCTCATTTGAATCATTACAAACTAGTACTCATACTGCCATTTTGATAGATTCTGTATGCGAGGGATGTGGATCAGAGGAGCACCACATTTGAGAAGTCACTCCATATGGGCAAAGAGTTCCAGAGACGAGCCAAAGCCATGATCCTCCGAGCTGCTGTGCTGCGCAACCAGATCCATGTCAAGGTAGAGAAATTGTTTTTTACTCTTCGTCACAGCTCATACAGGATTTCTTCATCTCAGCAGCAGTTAAATAGTAGACTGTTAGAAAAGCACCTTGCCAAAGTACTTTATTACGTCTTGTGTGAAGAATAAGATTCTGTAAAATGAGTGGTGATCATACTGCACTTACCTGTGTCTGCACTTCCTGGATAGCCTTTAATAATAACTATACTGTGTAAATGTAAAAGAATACACTCACATGTATTTAGCATAACATTGGAGAGTTACACATGACTACACTTCACAGGTTCACTGCATTCAAACTGAGATATTTCATAAATCTATAAACCGTAGCAAACATCACAAAAAGGGTTGGGTGATCGTTTGTTTTCATATCATCCAATCGTGGTGACTAAAGATGGGCAATTTGTTTTTTGTAACATGTATTTGAAATTAAGCCATTTTTGATGAACGACAGCGGCATAAACTGAACACATTGCATTTCCTGTGATGAGTCTAAACTTGTGTTGTGTCTTCTCAGTCTCCACCTAGAGAAGGCAGCCAGGGTGAACTGACACCAGCTAACAGCCAGACCAGGATGAGCACCAACATGTGAGGAGGACGTCTTCTTCAAAGTCTGCATGCTGACTCTGCTGGCACCAGTCGCAGACTGGAGGGGAAGGATCACTCAAATGATCATCAACACCAACTCCCAACCACCTCACCTCCTGTCCCTCTACTCAAGACAGAAATAACACACAATGTAAAGACTTTAATGTTCTGAAATGATCTCTGTTGTTCCTCTGAGACGATGCAGGAAAAATTCTTTTGTTAGTCTGTACATCTGGAGATCTGAAGTGTTTTGATGAAAACTCAGCACTTAAGCTGCACGTTACTGGTAGGAGATGCACTTTGCTCTGCTTACACGATGGAGGCCTCGTTAACCGAAACAATGTTTTATAATAAAAATGCCTACACAAACGTACACGACAGTGTTTGTTTTTATGGATCAGTTCTGTTGTCAATGGAATTTTCAACAAATACCCTGAACTTATATTAGGGCTTTGACTATATTACAGTGTATATCTTGATATTTTAAAATCGCCTCAAAACCACTTTGTAAATGTGAGGATTAGGTGACAAAATCAAATATCACTATTTTTGATCAAATACCTCTTTTTATAAGGTTCTTTCACAAAATATGAACACAATGAGATTTTTGATCAATAACTACTTTAGTAGTTGGGTAAGTAAGTGGGTAGAGACGATTATAAGAAGAAGTACAACAGTCTGGTAAGTTCAGAAAAAGACATAACTTTACTGTAATGCAGCCTTTAAAACCAGGAAAAGACAACACTTATCACCATATAACAACATCCAATATCTGACTATGTACAGTATAGTCTTATATCACAATAATGATGTAATATCAAAACCTTGCCCAGCCCTAACCTAACTAAGCCCCAGTGTGTCCACCGTCTGCATCTATGTGCTGTTAAACTAAAAGGAGCTGCTGTCACTCAAATTTTGGCGGCACTTTTAGGTTTGAGTCTGGTTTAAACCTGTGTTATGTAATAATGATGTGGTCTGCTAAACCCCACTGTAGTGCTCCACATCTGTGGTTGTAGAAATCATCTAAATGTCAATAGAGCTCACTGTATCTGATGTTTGCCTTAATGCTGGTGCAGACCTGAGGCCTTTTTTATGAAAGAAGTATGACTTTTGCAGAAAACCATACATTTAAGTAGTTATTTATAAAAATCCTCCTTTGGTTAAAAAAAAAGATAATTTCCATGTCAAAGGAGTATTGCAGTTCAGGACGTGTATGTATCCAAGTCTGTAGTGAACTTTGCATTAGTTTTATGAACAATGAAGCAGAGACATGTGGCCCGGCTTCAATCTCCGGGGTCTGTAGGTTGACCTACTACCTCTGACCTGGAAGATGTCGTCTCTGAGCTGTGAGCGCACCTGCGACAGCCGGCTTGTTTACCTGTAGCTGCTACTGCTAGTTTGACCCCGGATGTTGATAACAGGCAAGCCCGGACTCAGAGGGGAATAGCACTAGCGTATCATGACAAAATATTGGTGAAATGAACTAGTTTCGTGGCAGATAATGCGTTATATAGAGGCTATGTTTCAGTGCCCCGTCACTCGCATTGTGTGGATATACCGGCGCTACACTGGATCTAATTTCGTCCGAACGACTTCAAATGACACCAAAGTTATCTGGGTGAGTAAATGATAATATTTTATGCTAGAAATAAGGTCCAGGTTGTAAAAAACGGTAGTTATCCTTTAAATCAGGATGTACTGTATATGCACTCAAGGTTAAGTATTACAGTACAGCACATCACCACTGCTCCTTGGTATAAAATAAATTATTGAAATTAATGACTGTACACAAAGTGATCAAAAGAACACCGGACATCATCAGTCATGACATATTTTAATCTCTTCCCAGTGCATACACTTTATAACACTGTATATTCAGTATAATGTCCTACCAAGTGTCCTTCCAGCAGTTGAATAATGAAGGCACGTGTACTTTAGAATCATTAAGACAATGTTGGAAACCAATGGAACAGATGGAAGTATAGACCAGGGGCAGCTCTGTAGGGGACCTCTTTCTTTCTGTGGGGTTTAAGTGCACAAACAAAAAAATTAAGTGACACAACACACTGAGTGGCCATACAGTAACACTGATTTTGTAGGTCCGAAGTCAAACTTTAAGGCAGGATAAAGCAGGAAGTCTTTAGGCTCTCATCCCTAATAACATAATGTTGAATGTTTGGTTAGTGTGTGTGACTCAGACAATTACAGCCTGTCACAGCTAGGTGTGGTAGGAAGCAGTGGAGTGACTGGGTGGAATGGGGATGAAGTGCATTGAGGAGAAGCAGGCTTCAGTAGGCGTGGTTGGCCACATACAGACTCTCCTGAGCTGCTGCTCCACCCTCTCCTGAGGACATGTACTTCCCCAGAGCTGCCTTGCTGTTACTCTGTGAAACAAAGAAAACAACGATTCAATACAACTAAACATGGGTTTCATTACCTCCACCGAGGAGACTATGTTTTCACCCCTGTCCCATTTGTTGGTTGGTCAGTTTATCAGTAGGATTACACAAAAACAACTGAACTACATCTCCTCCTCCTCCCTCCTTACCAAGGCTCTCTTGATGTACTGGTCCTGGCAGGCCTTGCCGTTCTCCTTCTTGCCTCCCCAGGCCTTCAGGGCCGAGGCCTGCAGCGCCCGCCCGAAGGAGAAGGTGAGGGCCCAGGGCCTGTGCAGGGGACACTGGTTGATGGCGTTCAGGTTGATGGTGGCCTCCTCCTCACTCTGACCGCCCGACAGGAAGGTAACACCTGGGGGAGGAGAATGGACAGAAGGAAGGTCAGGTAGAAATATGGTACTGTATACTTGTGATAACCATGTCTTTTTGATGTGTACCATGATAATATCTCAAGTGTCCAGCTCACCTGGCACAGCAGGGGGCACGGTGCGACGCAGGGCAGTCACAGTTGCCATGGCAGTCTCTTGAGGGCTGTACTTTCTGGGGCAGGAGTGTCCAGCAGTCACCATGTTGGGCTTGAGCAGTGTGCCTTCCAAATATACGTGGTGATCAGACAGCGCCTTGTAGACAGCTGCCAACACCTGGGAGAGAGAGAGAGAGAGAGGGGGAGAAGAAAAGTGATTTCATTCCCCTGGTTCCACTTACAGCCAATTTCATATTGAGTTTGTTTCCCACAAAACCCACAAGTTTGAGCAGCAGCGGAGTTCGTTGCCCTGCTTCATGGCCCCAGGGCACAGTGCCCCAGGCTTCAGGAGCAGCAGTGACGCTGTCCACACACACACGCACTTCTGCCATTATTGAATCAGGCTTTCATCATCCGAAAGGACATGCACACACACATGCACTTGTACAGCCAATAGGAACGCCCTCTAACTGAAATGACCTGAGATTGGGCAAAGTCTCCCATCACGGGCTAGATATGTTGAGACCAAGTCTAGTTTTCTCTCAGAGAGAGACTGGAAAAAGAAGGTGCGACACACAAAGGGGTTGTATTTAGAATCTTAATTAATCATAGGTGTGTTTTTGGTGTAACATAAAGCCAATCAGAGAGGTCATCTACCATTCCCTTTAAACGCCAGGTGTGCCTACACTGCTATTTCAACAGTAGCACTCATCTTCACTGAGGGGCAGGTATGTGGTTTGCTTCTGGACCCTCTGCCTCTGTCGTCTCTCAATCATCTGTCCCATTAACAACTCTGTTGCATGTGGGCTAATGCATCAATGCGTAACTGAGGAGGAGGAGTGCTGCTGCGTGTCACTGTGACTGTAATAGTTAAATGTGGATCACAGTCCATGGATCAGGTAGGCCGGGTCATAAAAATCAACATTCTGATTAATAATGGACAGGTTAATTAAAAATACATCTTTAATAAAGAAAATATTAGTGACATGACCTGCAGCGATCCCTCAGAAGCAGAAACATTAAGTATGTCTCTCCATTAAATAATCAGTGACGTAAGGTAGCTGTGCCTCGTGCATAAATGTGCACTTGGGTCTCTCTTAAATCTCCCGACACGCTGACAGGCTCGGTCAGGATCTGATGTTAATGAATGTTCTATGTTCTTCTACATATCCAAAAGCTCTTTTACATCAAAAAAACTTAAAAATGACTGAAAGCAGCCACTATCATCATTAAAGCAGAGTGTTGTGAACCCTCATGTATAGGCACATCTTACTATCTGAATAGTAGTACACTTTTTACAGTAAAGCTTTTTGTTGGTCTATGGCAAAAATGTTTTCTGCTGCCTAAAGATAGCAATTTGCCAACACACTTTATGAACACACTTCATTTCAAGACCTACACACCCATGGGTGCACAGGTGGCTGCAAGTGCATTTGCTACCTACACAACATGGGCGCTGGGTGTGAAAACTAGCGGAAACTAGCAATTACACTTGCACTGTGAGACACTTTATGCTGAGTGTAAGATAGAGCCCAACAGCTTTCACTGGGAATGACTCATAATTCCAACATTAAAAACCATCACCAGCCATCACAATGACTTGAAAAGCTGTTATAATCACATAAATATGAATCATAGTGGCTTTAAAGGCTGATATAGTGTTTCATCAATGATACTAGCAGCAGCGTTGATGAGGGAGATTAATGGCTGATGAAGAAAGCAGATCATCCATCTCAAGAGTGGATTAAATATAATTTGATATCAGACTTACAGGTGAGAAGACAGAGGACTCCAAAGAACACCTATGTACCTCTATGTTTGTTAAACTGATAAAGTTGCTTAAGTGTCATTGCTGCCTTTCGGGACTGCCTTCAGCTAATATTTTATGGTGGAATAATATAAATCTAGTGCTTCCTCATATATGTTTGTTCTGAGACAGCTTTGTGGTGCTGGTAGTGTACTGACTTTGTTATGCTTTTAATGGAAAGCCTGCTGTGAAACAAACATCTGCCAATTCACTGTTAACTCCAGCTGTTACCTAGATACGGTCTGTATGCCTTTGTTGACACGCACAGCAGGAGAAGAAGCAGGTACAACATGATCAGACATGACCCTTTTCAACAAAAGTGAAAATATGCATCACACATGCTACTTGACTGCCAGCCAGCACACAGACTCTGTTGCTGAGAGCATGCCACATTCAGGGTGATGTTGATGTTTTCCTGCATTAGCAAGAGTCACAGTTGCATTCCTATCCATCATATCAGGCGTGAACCGCAATGACAGGCTAATACCTGTTATTATTTCAGTCAGTTCATCTGTCACAGTACCCATCACTCACCTTCTCAGTTACATACTGGCAGCGCTGCAGGTCGTGGTCACCGTCTGGAAGAATCTCAGGCTCCACGATGGGCACAATGCCATGCTGGGGTTGGGAGGGCAGCAGGGGAGGACGGTAAGTAATGGATGGAAGCGAACATAGCTACGAGCATCATGACAACAGACAATAGCACTTCCTCTATTGGGGTTGTAGCTTGTGTACCAACTGTTACACACTTAAAAGGGCACCTGATGGGCCAACTGTGTACTAAATTGTGTAATGGCTGTTTGTGTCACATCACTGCATTAAGAAAACAGGGTTCTTTGACTGGAATGTAAATGTTTGTGGCAGTTGAGTGTGTGTGTGTGTCTAACCATCTGGCAGATGCTGGCGTAGCGGGCCAGCACGTTGGCGTTCTCCATGATGGCCAGCTGGAACGGGGTGGTGGAGGTGATTTTTAACACACATCGCCACTTGGCAAAGTCAGCACCATCCTTCTTGTACTGAGCACAGCGCTCATAGAGCCCATCCAGACCTGACAGAGACAGAGCACAGACAGTTAGTTTGAGTGCTGAGAGAAGGCGTGGAGCACCTGAAAACATTAAAGGTGTCATCTGTAAAATATGGCTAGAATTTGAAGGTAGCTCCACAGACATAGAGGGGAGCATAAAAATACAGTAACTGACAACTACTTCTCTTTGCTAGCTATCCTTGGCTGTAGCTAGCTACCATTAGCAAATTAGCTCATGGCTCAGTTAGCTGTGGAACCAGTGGCCCTAGAGTTTGCCTGGACCTGGTTCATAGGGGGAGTCACCAAGGGCAACTGGGCTCAGCAGCCTTCCAATGAACATGGCTGGACGCCGAACTGAGATTGAACACAGCTTCTGAGACCAACAGATGCCAGTCTGAAGACTGGGGATACAGTACGCAGGTGATTTACCGCGACTCTGACCAGGACTATGATTCCAGGGATGAGAGGACACGGCAGATGTGGACAGGGGAGGAATGAAACAGCAGTGGAGAGAGAGAGTCAGACATCAGCAGTGGGCGAAAATGGCATGTAGAGCCAGAATATTTCCACATCTTACTCTGTGAATTAAGGACTTGTTTTGACTAAACCAGAGCTGATTGTGGATTGTGTAAATTTTAGTTTGCAGGGCTGTAAGACCAGCTAGTCTTTGGAGAAGTTTGTATATTTCATCACTTTTGAGAAAATCTTCCAAAACACATACGTATGTGCTAAAATAGGCTAATCTGACATGTCAATATACTGTCTAGACTGCATGCATAGGTATAATAGGTATCCATGACTTGGTCTAACTATGGGAAGTTTTGCAATTACAGTGGAGTAATAGGTTAAAGGGTAACATATGAAGGTGTGTCTGCCCTGTAGTCAGAAGCTTTAGTTAAAGGCAGAGTTAAAAACTACATTTATTTCCAAGAGTAAGATGAAAAAAATTGTATTAAAATAGCCAACATGTCATTCCCCCCAAAACCAAAAAAGTGTTCATGTTTGTACATAAACAAATAACATGTGAATCAGTGAGGTTGATTAGAGGCGTTGGTAGGTGTATGTTGTCTCACAGAGCACCGAGCACACAGCTAGGTGTTTCCTCCTGCTTCCAGTCTCAGTGCCAAGCTAATCTAACCAAGTCCTGACTCCAGCTCCATACTCAGTGTTGGGGAAGCTACTCTGAAACTACCTAGTGAGGTTACAAGCTACTTTTCAGTGGAGGTCAGGCTGTAACTTTGGCTGCCACTTCTTAGTTTTCACAAATTTTATGGATGGTTGACTGCTTAAGTGTAGCTGTATTGTTCATTAGCTGTCATTTGTCTGGCACATTATTTATTCATACATGTTAACTTGATCCACTTATACATGATGTATTTTGCAACTTGTTTTAATAATTTTATTAATGCTTTATTTGGACATGTTTTAATGTGTGGACCACAGAGAGATTATTCCTTTAATCTTGTGGCAAAGAAACCAAGGACTATGTTGTCTACACAATACACTCTAAAGGTGTTTATATTCACGTTTATATAAACTAAAAGCCTTTCTGTGCCACGGTTCCCTCCATCATACACCCTAATGATAGTAAAGCCCATCAATGATCAGTCATTTTGTCAATATTTTCAACTAATGCATCTTAGGACGTAACAACAGTAGTTTTCCTGCTATCATTGTAGTAAACAGCATCACTGCACCTTGAGTAGTGGTCTCTCCATTGGTGCCAGCGAGAGGGACCACACCCTTGTCCACCTTGATGCCGACCATCATGCCCTTCTCTTTGACCAGCTGGGGGAAGAGCTTGCCGTCATCCGTCTTCTGGTAGAGTGTCTCGTGGAAAAATATTACACCGCCAATGCAAGGGTTGACCTGGTCGTCAGCAGTGAAGAGGAGCTGGCGGTAAAGCCTCCTGTTCTCCTCCGTGTTCTCAGTGTTGATATTCTGGAAGCGCTTGGCCATGCTGCCTAGAGGTGCATGGAGACAGGAAAGATGAGAATGAGAGAGACTACAGATTTTTAATGGAGAGCCTGCAGTACAAGGACATGGGCATTCACCAGAATCTTACGAAAATAATATTAAGTTGCATTTTAGGAAGTGTTGAATCCAGTGCTTTTTGAGCTTGACACACTTCTGGCTCCCTTGCATGCTCAAACTTTTAGAACTGCTTTTAGAACTATTGTGATTACTGAGTAATCAATGATGCTAGCTTTTTGAATGTGATTTTTTTCTGGTTTCCTCTTCATCTATGACAGTAACATCATCTTGAGCTTTGAGAAACACTTATCATAGAATGTCAGACAATCATAAAAAATGTCAAACAAGATTAAACAAGCAGTTGATTTGTTGAGAAAATAATCAACCAATTGAAAATAATTGTAATCTGCAGCCCTACAAACTTTTGTAGAAGTTGACTAAACCTTTAAAGGCCAATCTTTTTCTGACAACTCGTCACAGGTTATGTCTATGAGCTGTGAGCACTTCAACAAAAGAGTGATGTTCCTTCAGACTCTCTCTTTTTTAATACTTCAAGAGGTAAAAATTGTCTTTCTTAAACTCTAAACCTTTACAGCATTTATTCTAAAATGGTTAGTAAAAATGTTAGGTATATATGATTATTAGAAAAGGTGTTATGAGAGAGAAGTTGGGACTGTATTTGCTGCATCTCATTTAGAATAAAATACAGGACACATAAAAGTGGTGACTGCCGTTCGTCTTTTAACGCTCACTGTAATCATTGATGTTGTGTACTTAGAAAGGATGTGTTCTTCAAACATGACAAAACTATATCACAAATGTCCTTGCCTCTGTATCTTTAAACTCTACAGGGTTTTTGAGCGGTGTTCTTTATTCCTGTGGCATTTCAGTTATTTTGTCTACGACCCTACTGCATGTGGCAAATAATGTTGACATTTTAGCCGTTGTGTTTGACTGTAGATGACACCAGACAACAGTGACTGCAGGTCACTGATTTGATGGTTTAAAGTGACGCTTTATAATAATCATCATTAATAAATTGTGTATGTATGGTTAATTAAATGTAAGATAATAGTTACTTCACTGTTGACAAACATTGCCATGCTTTATAAACCATATATTAAGCAATTGCAAATGTTTAAAAACATCAGTTGTAACTTTACATCAAACAACTGCTTAATAAATGGTTTATAAAGCATTTCATTGTTTGTTAATAGTCAAATAACTATTAACTAATGGTTATTGTAAGTGTTTCCCAAACATGTTTGAGAAGGAGCTTTAAATGTCATTATTAAAGAATTGTAGCTACTGGTGTCTGAGACATTTTACAGTGTAAGGAGAAACTTGTCAGTGCTCTCTGGTGAACAAACCTCAAACTCTGTATATTCTGTACATTCATACATGATTTTATTCATTTCTGCATCATTAGTTCTATCTGAGATTAGTTAAACTCAGCCAATAAAACCAGTCTTGCTAATGTATCAGTCAGGGTCTAGTATGTTAGCATGTACAAAAATGGAAGATGCATATGTGCTTTTATATTTTCAGCAGATACCTTATATTTGATAAACATCTTTGTCTCCTATTTTAAATATCAAATCAACTAACAGATGTTCTAACTGTTTTAATGTGATTACTGTGTGGCTGAAGTGGACTGCGGTTGGTCATTGTGGTCAACAGGATGAGTGTGATCCTGTTGTATGTCACTCATTACCGCCTCCTACACGTGTGCTGGTTACACACTCAGTCTGTGCCTCCTGCAGTCGTACCTGTGGATTCATCAGCTGCCAGGATGCCTTTTCCAGCAGCTACAATCCTCTGAGCAATATCACTGAGCTCCTTCTTCTGCTCAGTACTCAGGAAGGGATACGCATGAGTCATGATGACTGGGATGGAGACAAGACGAGAAAGAGAGAGAGAGAGCAATATTGACTTATTTCTTAGTCACAGAATCAGTAGGAGATTGTGCAGTCTTACAAAATCAAACTACACAATGACAACACCTGAAAAGGAAATGTGAAGACAGACCCTAGAATTTAGAACGTTTACATGTCCCTCAACTTTGTCAAGAAAGTTGACGAGAGCATTCTCCACTTGACCAGCTCTGTATATTCTTCTACACATATATTTCAGACCGAACATTACTGATACTGTTAACGACTCTGTTGAACCCATCAAATTCATATGTTAAACAACTAGGGGGCAGCATATCACTAGAGTAACCGCTGCAGACTGCTGCTAACTGCTGCTAACTGTAGTTGCCATATGCTAGTTTTTGGACCACAGGGAGAAGGAGGTTTTCGGGGGCCCAGAGGGTAGTGCTGATGGGGAGTGGCACTGGCGCCAAAATGTCAAAACTGTTATTTCTTCACATTTTTCAATTAATTTAATTTGCGCTAAATTTTTTAAATATTTTAAACTAAAATTCTTACATATTGAATCTTTAAATGCAATACACAAACTGTGTACATCTAAAAGTAAAAAACAAATAAATAAACAGATGAACAAACAAAAACAGATTTGTTTATCAGAACTATGTTTTTTCTTCTTTCCTCGCCCATTTAGTATCTCATAATTTATCTGGTGAGCCAGGTGCCCAGGTTGCGAACCACTAGGCTAAACTACCTAAAAGTTAGTAGGCTGGCCACTTTTGTTAATCATACCTAAGTACTTTGACAAGTAGGATTGTGAATGAAGGACCTTTACTTGAAAATGAATATTTTGTTGAACTGCAATTTTTCAACAGTTTAAAGGAGCACTCTGTAGTTTTAAGGAAGAGATCAATCTCAGTTTCAGAAGAGAAAGATCTTCATTGACTGATGTTTTTCTGCCTAAACAAACTAAATAATCAAACTCTCTTTGTTTTCATGACAGAATAAACTGAATAAACAAACTGAACTGAAATGACAAAACAATTTATACTGTTTTACTTTGTTTTATTCACTTATGGGAAAAATACATATTTCTTTGTTTGTATTATTACCTCATTAATATTGTAAATATTACATTTCTGAGTTTGAATTTCTTCTCCAAAACTACAGCGTGACCCTTTAAGTATCTGAACACTTCTTCCTCGATGGGCCGCGGGATGAACTTCAGCCGATAATAAAGAACTGGTGAAAAGTGCGTCACGGTCAGAGTGTCTTTTCTTGCCGGAAGTTGGAGCCTCAGGTCAGGAATGACCAGTTTTGCCGACAGCATTTCCCTGCCTGTACTCCACAGTAGTATCCGAATGAATACTGTAGTAATACACTTCTCATGGCGGCACTTCCGCGTCCTTGCCAAGCCATCAGAATGACTTTGAGTTATACTGGGAGTTCCCTGCTAGCTACAAACGGACTTCAACAAGAAAACTGACTCCACTTTAATTCAGCCACTTTACTGTGGCAAAGTAATATTTTTTGGCTTGAGGACAATTCTGTAAAGTTGTTAAATAGTAGTTACTATAATAATAATGTCACAAAGTGTTTGGAAAAATGGAATACTAAAGACGCGAAGCTATACTCATAGAGTCAATATAAGCAAAAGTGTCATTTTCTGGGCTAATGTTTGAAATTCTTGGATGGAGAAAAGGAAACTCACCAGATTGTTGCTACGTGCAGAGACAGACGGAGGTTGACACTAGCTGCTGTCGTAAAATGGGAGAGATGGAGAGAGGAGGGAGAAGGACGAGCAGTGGAACAGCAGAGCCGAGGGCGTGACCTCAGTGGGGATTGTCCAATCAACGGCACTGACGCGCAGAGTCATCCAGTAGGAGGATGTGGTAAATGTGTCGTCGGGCTCTGACGGTTTGAACGATGATGCTGAAACACCAGGTTTGTGTACCCTTCTTTTTGTCTTACAGGCAATTACTTAATGAGTTGATCAAAAATCCTGCCCGACAGCTCAGTAGGGGTCTTCTGGATGCATCACAAATATCCTTATAATAATATCAAATTGACCCTGGTCTACTTTAAAAATTTGAAATGTAACGAAAATGATGAAATTAAAGTCCAGCTCAGCCACTAGGCTACAGAAATGATAGATTTTTTTAAGAAGACAAATTGACTGAACTCAGCTAAAAACAGTTATAAGTTCAAGTTCAAGTTGATAGATGGTTGAAGAACTATTTTAAATAACTGCAAATAATAATAATAAATGTCTTCCAACATGACTGGGGACGTTGTGTTACATTAGCCTACCTCAAACACCTTGGTCTAGTCAATTTCACTGAAGCCTAAAAAGTTCAAAAGACGAGCTGAGGGCTGTCGTTACACTTTAAACCAACACACAACATATCTGAGATCTCTCTCAGCTATCAGCCCCACGTTAACCCTGTACCATTACGCTTGTACCATTGGACAAATTGCTCTGGGCAGGTGTCTAAAGGCACACATGTCTAAACATGGTATGATACAGGAAATGCATTTCTTTTACAAGGCAATGAACTTTAAGAGACTTTACTGGCTCTTTAAGATCTGCTTGTGTTCATCAGCTCCATTATAAGTTACATTAGAAAGTTCTTGTTTTCTGTAAGACACAACACAGGGCTTACATAACACCCTTCGCCATGCAGTTCTGGGCATACGTGAGGATCCTCACATGCACAATGTGTGTTTGATACGTGACCAGAGCATCATCACTTTGAGGAAACCTCCCTGGTGCAGAGCCTGCCACCCACAGTAGTGACTTGTTCTCTGATGTGCTTCCACCCTGTACATTTATACTTACTCTGACTTTTCTGTAGTTGATCTGATATGTTTACTTCAGACTCATGACTGTGCAATGTAAAGGTGAAGCTGTCCCATAAATATGTGATACAGTTGATCTTTCCATTTCCATCATAGATTGCTGTTCTTGAACTATGAATGTAATGAGTGTATTAACTGGGTCAGTCTTTGCCATGCTGCTGATGTATATATTCAGCTAATGAAATTTGACACAATCATTTTGCATCCGTCACATGATAAAGAATCATTAGCTGAAATAAGGAATCAGTTACACTCTGTGACCCTCAGTCATTCAGACTGTTATGTAATACAACCTTAGTGCTGCTCCATGACACAACTGATGTTTTTTCCGTTGAGGATACAGAGACCAGATTCAAACTCACAGTATCAGCTCACTAACGCAGAAAATGATGCATCTAAAAGCTGGCTCAGAGGTTTGTCTATAAGAGTACTGCAGCAATTTAGTATTGCGCCACCATAAAGTGTGAATTAGAGCT
The DNA here is from genome assembly GCF_965226575.1 of Pagrus pagrus. Lineage (NCBI taxonomy): Eukaryota > Metazoa > Chordata > Actinopteri > Spariformes > Sparidae > Pagrus > Pagrus pagrus. The sequence continues at coordinate 5,781,468 of NC_140197.1, forward strand.
CACACGATATCAGATTTTCACACATGATTGCCATGTCCAAAAGAATTCACAGTTACAAATTATTGTGATGTCTACTTGGTGTAGACTTGCTATTTTTTGTGGAAAAGTAAAAGTAATACGCCTGGAGATACTTTGATCGAGTCCACCATTCCTCGTCCTTGTCCAGCTCTGTCGGCTCAGAACACGGTCCGCCTGTTGAGTGCAACAGCTTGATCCGAGATGTTGTGGTAGGGACAGGTCTCTATGGACACAATAGTCTCTGATTTCATGTCCTGCTACCAGACATTAGCCAGAAGCAGCCTCAAACCAAGCTGGATTAGCATTGCTCTTATTCCGACTCTCTGCCCTCCTGGGGTGGTCCAGCCAGGTTGGATGGTTGAAAGATGCCGTGGGCCGTGATGGTCTCAAAGTCTGCTGCTCTTAATCCAAAACACCCACTTTCTTGTCCAATGATGATGACAGTATTTCTGCCATAGGCACTACATGTTTCAGCAGTAAAGGGGAATAAAATGACGGTTAGAAAAAAAAAAAGTGTGGCATAATTTTCAAGGAGCTCCCGGCGGCAGCATTTTCATGTGCCACCATTTTCACTGGATCTTCATCAGATGTTAATGGGGTTTCTACTGGGCTTTTGTGAACTCCTGAGTTTTTGCTGTTCTTGTAGTTGTCAGAACAAAGCCTCAACTAAATGTTTGAGTTTAAATCACATATTTTATTAAAAAAAAATGGAGCACATGACTACTGGTATGTGTAAGGGGTCACTTTTATAGATGAGAATTATCTTGACTCGCCACTTCCCTTCAGCTCTACAGAGCTTTTGTCAGGCAGCTATTTTGGGCGAAAAAGCTCTAATAAACCCACTGTACATTACCCATTAGACACTGTTAGCTGATGAAGATAGTAGAGCATTTAGCAGCTTAAGAAGCAGGAGTTAGTGGAGAGCAAACCAGAGCCATAAGGAGAGTGAATGCTGAGAGCAGGTAAGCAGATGGGTGTGGAGGTCAGGTGAAGAGGCACGGTGAAAACACTGTACGGACAACTGTTGGACATGGAGTGAACAGCAGGTTCTGGATTAACAGGAGAGCTGGTGACATATAACAGTGGTAAAGGTGAGCAAAGGTATGATCTGGATTTCACTATGACATGGAGTTCTATGGTGTTCACTGTATATCAGTATCTGACATTAATAATATTGTAGTCTGGGATTACAGTCTGGGAGCTTGTTTGTCCAAAGCTCTGGAGCTGTAAAATATAAAGAATAAGGTGATGTCACTGTGTTTCAGCACATTTACACTACTTGATAGTGTGCACATACTGTATGTATATGGATACCCCAACATTGCATAGGGATTTTAGCAGTGTGGGTGTGTGCCAAATCAAAAAACATTTATTTACATCCATATCCACTTAATATTGCATTCAGCATTGTCACACCAAGCCCTTCACCCCAGATACTTTATTCAACAGCATCCTACATATCATAGAATTAAACAATAACTTCTGAGTGTAAAACACACTATTAACACAAATATAAAGAATAGGACCTTGACTATGTGTTTTTCTTATTTCACCCATGATACACTACAAGATGAAAAGAATGAACAGGTCAGAAAATATCAAGTATGAATGCTGATTCTTTTTTTCTTAAACACACTCAACATTAAAAATCATTACTGATCACATTGTTTAATTGTTCCACCGTTCATTTTTATTCTATTTTCTATATTACTATTTTATTTTGTTTATTGCTAGACTCTTGTATTTCATTGTTAACATAATAATTTGACTATACTATACTATACTGTATATGATTGAGTATGTGACGATAAACCTAAAGATTTGATTTGACGAGCAAAAATAAACCTCTTTCACAAATCCTTAAATTAAAAATGAAATGAAGGAAATTACATTTTTACATAACTAACCAGTTGATTAGCCATTTCATACGTCTGATTTGTTCATATTTCCTAGCCTTTCATCACAGTACTTTAGCTGTTGACTCTTCTCTGGCCTTGTGGGTTGGCCAAATAGCCGTGATTTGCTAGATCGCCATTCAATCAATACAACTTGACCAATATGTTTTCATGTAAGAGGGTTTCATCAGTGCTGTGCAACACCCATACACATGTGTACATATGATGCACCTGGTGATAGTTGAACACGTGACCATGAGCATTAACCTGCTGCTTTAACAGCATCCACTCTTCTGGTTTCATTTTTTCAGTCATTTGAACCTGCTGCAGGGATTTACTTCATTTTTAAATGCCAAAAAGTATCCAAATGAAACTATTTGAATGAATCTACAGTTAAACTGACCATAGCAAATACATAGAGTCGGGTGTTGCAAGCACCCAAAGCTTGATTTTAATTAGTCAGAAGCAGAAAAGCATTGGGAACCAACCATGAGTCTAAAATATCATTGCATGCTAAAGCAGTATGAAGGAGAAAAATTTTGGATTATGAAAGAGGCCCAGGTCCAAAACAAAATAATGAAATGGACAGGGCTGTCTTTAAATCGCTTTTTCCTCTTATGCTTTGCCCTATGTGTGTGCGTTTCGCTGTGAATTGATCCAAAATTAGTACTGTTCTGAAAAAAATTACGAGATTACCTTCATTGTCGTATCTATTTATAGCTACCACCCCCCTCCTTGAGTTCCACTGCATCTCTCATGTATTCACAATGTATCTCTTGACATCTTCATCCTGCCACATCACACTTAATTACAACGAGACGAGCACACCAAAAAAAAAAAAAAAATTCCACCATCTTTTGGACTCCTCCATAACTGTTGACAAAATAACACTGACTCCTGCTGAGACTGACAGGACTCTCGGGGTGACTCTACACAACCTGCTGCTGATCTGCAATCCCTCAGGTTTGAGCTGTAAAAGTGAAAGCCTTTCTCATGAAGGACTCAGCCCAGTTTCTCTTTTGACTTTTGGCCATTTCTCATCTGGACAAAAACAACCTCCTCCTGGTCCCCATCCCGAAACACTCCCTGAAGAAGACTGCAGCCTTCCTCACTGTTTATATCCTGGGTGGTCGTGTGCTGCTCCACACTCTTGAAGTTAAGGCATACTCTGGTGCTGGTGTATGACCTTTACAGGAACCAGGGGACGGCATCAAACCCCTTTTCTACCAAAGTGAACCAAGTGCTGGTTCTGGCCTGGTGCTAGTGCTGATTCAAAAGCTGTTTTTATGTAGTCCTTGGTCATGATAACCCTGCCCCCAGTCTCTGACGTAAGCGTTTCTTTGTTCTATACCAGCAAAGTGTTGTTGCCACTCTGGAACCAGTTTACCTGGCCTGGAGCCAGTTCTTTGGCTGTCAAAACATACAAAACTGGTTCCAGAGAAGGCACTGGCTCCGAACCAGCACCTGAAACACCTTGGTTGAATAGGGGTTAAGAGGTTTGACCAGCTGGTGCTGACTACACTAGTTGCTGTGATGGTGTACTGTTAAAAGCTTGTAGATTTGGCTCACACTTGAGACAACCCATCACCCATTTGTGGGTGTGTGGCAGCAGCAACTAGTGGTGCCACAAGTGATGAGAACAAAAAGTAATTTAATCTATATTTTGTATTTGCTGTTAATATCATCCTAAAAAAATGGTCAAAAACAAAATAATAATACACAGGATTTGAAATACTGCATCAGGAAGACTTGGTTTTCTATACTGAAAACTTCAATCATTTTAAGTTTAAATAGCATTTAAATGCATTAGCATTCTATAAAGCACAATAGCCAGCAGTTTGTTATGTGCTTATCTGACCTGGATAAGTCAGAATCCAACCAGGTGACAGGCATTAAAAATAACAATTGTAAATATACAGAAATAGCCAGTCTTCTCACTAATGGTCTTGTTTGCTTATGCATAGAGGCATCAGGGTTAAATTGATACTGTTCCATACCCACCTCAAAGTTCCTTGTAGTACATTTAACTCATAGCTCTCATTTATGTATGTTGGATATAGCATCCAACACTCTCAAGCCCTAGGACCCAGAACAGGATAATGTATGTATGTGTGTATTGATGGATGCATATTGTATGTGATACTAAAGTGCTGTACCACTTGGTGGCAGTGTTAGAATATAGACCTTTTTCACGGCAGCCATTTTGACTTGAGATAGTAGGACAGATACAGGTGTTACCAATGATACTAATTAAGGTTCTGTTCCAATCTCATGTCAAAATGGCTGCCGTGAAAAAGGTCTATTGGGCCTGTCTGTGCCCTTAGAAGCTCTCATTATGAGCACCAACATTTCCTTCACTGACACCGTGGGACATAACTTGAAGAAGGATGGAATGTTGTTAGCTGTTTTGCTGTTTTAAGTGAAAGCTGAAGTTGATGGAGTTAACTTTAGTTTTTCTTTGTACCTTTTCATATCAACAAATATGTATGTAAGATGAAAAAGTAAGAAGAAAAATTATGATTGATGATCTTTTGATGATCACAACTGAAAGCTCATTTTGATCGATTTTCTATTTAGAATTGAAGATGTGACCTAATCAGAGATAATAACAGAGTTACGATGGACTTAGCAGTAAAGGACAGACAGGTTGCTCTGCTCATCCTCACTGCAGCATGACTCTGAGCTGAACTGCTGCACCAAAACAGATGAACATTCTCATTCAAACGTCAAACTCTGCAGTCTTCATTGTCACATCAATCACCATCACTTGGAGTCCTTTCAAGATTAGATCTTCGCCCTAAAAAAAAAGTTTATGCTCACCATGGAAAACCTTTTAATGCACGTCAGGGGTGAGGGATGGGGTGGGCTGCTGCTGACTGGATTTAAACACTGAGAAAGATGATATAAGGAGCTCTTTTTAAATTGCATTCCAGAGGCCAAGAAGCTCAGTGCTGATCTTTAAATTATCCACTGGCCAGCTTTGTTTCTGAAAGTATTTCTGGTGATGACTTCGGTCCAAGCCCGCTGAGGCGAGAAAGTAATAACAACTATTTAACTGAGAGCATTCTTTCTCATATTATTCAGAGGCTTGCATAGACAGATTGATAACTGCTTCTCACATTATATGGGGCACACTTTGAGACAGATTGATAACTGCCGCACATCTTTCTGAAAGCATAATTAAAGAGAGGAAATGGTTTCTGAAAAATGAGACTAAAACAATAGACAAAAGCAGGGAGCAACAGGGTCCAGGGATGGTCCCAGCTTTTCAAGGACCCTTTGAGGAGAATTAGAAATATACACTCAACAAAAATATAAACGTACCACTTTTTTTTGCTCTGATTTTTCACAAGTTGAAGTAAAAGATTTAAGTCTTATTTTATGCACAGAAAGTAATTATTTCTTACAGATTTTGAGCACAAAATAACAGCATGATTAATGTACAGGTGTGCTTTGGAATGGTCACAATTAGAGGCCACTCTAAAATGTGCAGTTTCATCACACAGCATAATACCACAGATGTCACAAGTTTTGACGAAGCGTGCGGTTGGCATGCTGGCTGCAGGAATGTCCACCAGAGCTGTAGCCTGTGAATTGAGTGTTCATTTCACTACAGTGTAAGTTATCTCTAATGTTGAAACTATGTCAGCCCAGAACCCTCAACAAATCTGAGAGAATATTTTCTCATGCAAAATGGAAGCAAAAACAAAAGTGGTGTGTTTATATTTTGTGAGTGTACATACATAGAAATTTAACTTTTTCACTCCATTTTTATACTTATGCAAGTTCAATTAATTAAAGTGATACTTAAAGGGGCACTTTGTTGTTTTATAGAAGAAACTCAAACTCAGAACTTTAATATTTACAATACTAATGAGATCATAATACAAACTCAGAAACATGTATTTTTTCCATAAGTGAACAAACAAGCTGTTCTCAGTGGAAAATAAGATCCCAGAACACTGTTCGAAGATAGAAAGGTGGCAGGGTCACCACATATAAACAAATTAAAACAGTATAAATTGCGTTGTCCTTTAAGGTTTGTTTATTCAGTTTATTCAGTCATGGAAACAAAGAGAGTTTGATTATTTCTCTTCTGATTAAAATGTATTCCCCAAAACTACATAGTGCACCTTAAAGTGATGAGAAAAAGTGAAAAGTGAAACTATTTATTTATTTATTTTATTTCTCAGGGGCAGTACATATTATTAGATTAGATTAGATTAAATTAGATTCAACTTTATTGTCATTGTGCACAGTACAAGTACAGAGACAACAAAATGCAGTTAGCGTCTAAGTGCAAAAAGCAGTTAAGTGCAAAGTATGTACAGTAGAAATAGTGCAGCAAAGACAGATATTACAGTATGTTCAGTACATAAATAAATAGAGTGTAAGTAGGTCTATTTACCGTATGTACAGTATATAAATATTACTGGCAGTACTAAAGGAAGATAGTTTGTACAGTGTATAAGTGTAATTAGCAGTACCAAAGGTGGGGTTTAGTTTTTTAAGAGTAGTGCAGGATGGGGGCATCAGTCACTGGGGGATGGAGTGTGGGGGTGGGGTGCAGTTGGTCGTCACTGGGCTGAGGAGTTCAGTAGGGCGACAGACGCAGGGAAAAAGCTTTCCTCTGAACCTACTGGTCCTGGTGCGGAGAGACCTGTAGTGCCTCCTGGAGGGGGGAAGGGTGAACAGTTTGTGGTTGGGGTGGCAACAGTCCTTGACGATGCTGCATGCCTTTTGCAGTTGCCATACCATACTGTGACACAGTATCACGATGGTGCAGCGGTAGAAGTTCACCAGAATCTGAGGAGACAGATGGACCTTCTTTAGTCTCCTCAGGAAGAGGAAGACACTGGTGAGCCTTCTCGATCAGGATGGAGGTGTTGAGGGTCCAAGAGAGGTCCTCGGAGATGTGGACACCCAGAAACTTGAAGCTGGTGACGCTCAACCTCCTTCCTGTTGATACGGATGGGGGTCTGTGTCCCATCATTTTACTTTCTGTATTATTATTGAGCAATAATGTAAAACAAAAAACAACGATTATGAAATAAAGCATGTCAACTACTGTACAAGCAGGACACAGACATTGGCAGCGATAAAAGCAAAGCAAAACTCAGGGGAAATGGTTTATGTGCTCATTTGAGGGACTCCTGGTGGTTGTTGGGCCAGTGGGAGATCAAAGGAGAGAGAGAAAAATGAATTGAGAGAGGACATAAAAGAAAAAAACAGTAGAGAACAAACAGTAACTAAATAAGTAAAAACTTTTTCTCCATTATTAAAAAAGAGAGAAGGTTAAAGACAGAGAACAAAACTGAAGGAAAGACAGGACTGCAGTAAATAGAATGGAAAGGAAGGAAAAAAATTGCACTGCAACCAGGCAAGGTTCTGCATTTGTGGGGGGGTGTTGTTGAGGAACAAATGCGAGGACAAATATGATCCAGGAAGTTCAAAACAATGTGAGGGTGGCCGTCCCAGCCTACGATTGGGAGTTGGGAATGAGACTCAAAAATCAACTTTTCTTACAAATAGGACCTTTAATACTATGAGACAGTTAAAACAGATATTTAATACAACTCTAGAAAGTAGGCAATTATTTTATCTTTTGTTGCAGTAGTGTGAGGCAAACAGTAGACATATGGCATTTATGTTACAAAGAAAGCCAGGTCCAGGTTCTGTACACCCTCAGTGTACAGGGCCTGGAGATACTTAAAGTCAGTCAAGGCAAGAATTTATGACTGTGAAATGACCTTACCTGACACAGTGAACATCTTGAAAGACAAAAATAATCCAGTTACTCGCTTGGCGAGGACAAGGTGGGTAATAGAGGACTTAATGAGTCGCCTTGTAACCAATACCTGACCAAGAACCTAAGTCAACCTGAATTCAAGTCATTTCTATTCTATATACGGCTCAAACTCATGGCGAAGCATGTAATAGACCCAGAGATCCACTAGAGGGTCACGTATGAGTGTGACGGTTTGCCTCGCTAGCCGTGAAATGTACATGTGGGTTTTTTGAAGGTGCAATACCAGCAGGGGGTGATAATTAGAAGAACATGGGACAAAAGTAGTAGAAAGAACCAGAAAGTCCACAATGAATGAAGACACTGAAGTTGAAGATGGTCAGATGGGTCATTCATAGGACCTTCACCCCTGTGACCAGGGTATGTATATTGAATTGGGGTTTGTCAGTTTAACCCAGGTCCTTTGGATTTGGGATGCACCAGGCAACACAAGAGGGGATCATGGGTTTGATTGTGTGTGTCAGTATGTGTGTGTATCTGTCGGCAGCTTATCTTGCATACTGCTGGACAGTGGCGTCATTAGGCCTATTTTAGGGGGGCTTCAGCTTCAGACAAATTCAATATAATGTGGCCAGACTATGAGTTTAAATAAATAAACCAGTTATTATTAACTTAAATGTGATCATAAATCTTAGTTTCCCTTCACTTCATAGTGGAAGTGGTAGAGAGTCAGAGTCAGTGCGTCGTTATCCAGTCCATTCCACTTGTTCATACCCAGCAAACATTTTGACGTCTATTTGACGTCTAATCAACGTCGGTCAGGCAGGTCGATTCGACGTCTAGCAGAGGTGCTGAAATGAAAGTTTTTCTGACGTCGGTCTTATGACCGACCACATTTCGACCGTTATTAGACGGCATCAATTCACGTCGTTTCAACGACATATCAACGGCTCACAGAGCAGGCTACTTCAATCAATGTCATTATTACGTCGTATAGACGACTTTTCAACGTCTCTACGTGACGTCTATCTGACGTCTAATCAACGTCGGTCAGGAAGGTCGATTCGACGTCTAGCAGAGGTGCTGAAATGAAAGTTTTTCTGACTTCGGTCATTTTGACGGCATCAATTCACGTCGTTTCGACGACATAAAAACGGCTCACAGAGCAGGCTACTTCAATTATTACGTCGTATAGACGACTTTTCAACGTCTCTACGTGGCGTCTTTTTGACGTCTAATCAACGTCGGTCAGGCAGGTCGATTCGACGTCTAGCAGAGGTGCTGAAATGAAAGTTTTTCTGACGTCGTTTTCATGACCGACGTCATTTCGACGGCTCTTAGACGGCATCAATTCACGTCGTTTCAACGTCGTTTTGACGGCATATCAACCTTTGTCAAAATACACATGTAATGTATTGCATTTAAAAATATGTTTACCTAAATCGAGTTTCAACTAGTGCCTACATAACTGGCATTACCACATCCATACATTCTATTACAAGCACAGCTCTTGTGCTGTAGCCTATAGTCTACATGTGCAATTCTCAATGCTCTAATCTGCAACTATTTAAAATAACTTATCAATTTCAGCAAAAAAATCCTTAAAATGCAAAGAGGTCAAAAAGTCCAATAGACAACACCAGCAAATTTCACATTTGCCAACTTAAAATATCACAGGAATGGTGAACCTGGTTAAAACTTTCATAGTAAATAAACTCAGCTGTGATAAAGTTAAAAATACTCGAATAATGTTCACCCATACTGTAAAATACAAGTAGTACATGGACAAATCTCAGGTAAAAAAAAAAAGAAAGAAAAAAAAGACAGCATTCAGGACCAGATATATGTAACGAGTTATCTATATATTGAATAATTGAATAAAAAACGAACATGTTTATGGGAACAAATGTTTTATTGACTTTCTTTTTATTGCAGTCCTTTGGGGGTCTGCCCCTTGCCCCCGCTTCTTGGTGGGGCATGTTTAAGTTGGTTCTGAATCACACTCTCTATTTCTGCATCTGTGGCCTTTGGACTCCATCTCTTCACAGCAGCTGGAGAGAGGGCATAAGAAAAAAATAAACATTTTTACAGAGCGCCTATTCAGATGTTAAATGCACTTTATAGATGGCAAGAACAAATTGTTTTGGGAGTTGAAAGAGTAATGAAAGAACCACTTCTTAGAGCCACTCAGTAGCCTGAATCTGATGGTTTCTAATAAAGCCAGTAGGCATTAACAGTCTGTGCTATGGTAGCCCAGCTTAGCCCAGGATAGCCACATGCACATGAAGCCCATTCAGTAATTTCAATTATATCAATCTTAGTTTCTTACACTTGATGACATGGAACATCTTTGTGGCTTTAAAAGGCACAACACAGAGATGCAACACTAAGCATAACTTCTCTTTCATGCAGGTGCCTGGCTGTACACACAGGGAGCACAATAGCACATTAGAGGTTTTCTTTTAAAGGACAATTCCATTTCATTTCAAACATGTGCTACAGTTTCGGAATACATTTACTCTAAAAGAATGAATTTGAAGATATTCCTCACTGTTGCTGCTGTTATGCATTAGCACCTCTGTCCAAGCATCATCACAACAGCATAAAACAGTGGCGGACGGCTCTGAGGCTGTATCCAAATATTCATATTCATTCAAGCCCCCCCATTCAAGTGTGTGTGTGTGTGTGTGTGTGTGTGTGTGTGTGTGTGTATCTCACCTGGTGTGCGTCTCACAATAAACCTGTGAAGTGAGGTAAATTGGACAAATAGTTATCAAAACAGGCCTATGCGAGGGACAGAGACACACAAATAGATTACTTTTATATGTAGAGAGACAGTGACATTGATTAACCTCTGAAGTCAATAAAAATGTAAAAATTTTAGTACGCCTAAAATAAAAAAAAACTGTAAGGATGAATAACTGCTTGTGGCTTCATCTGAGCATGTCAATGGCATTATGGGGCTGTAGCCACACTATCAGTGAACACTTGTTTCAAATTTGAAGAAGATGGCACAAAGTATGACCATTCTACACCTACGCTGTGATTGACAGATAACCAGCCACACTGTCAGTCACGTCTCTACAATAAGCTGGCGCCCTCTGCCGTTGCGGTCGTGTAGCGACACCAGACAACTATCAGCATGTGTCAACGGTTAGACCCCGGTTATAAGACGATTTCTGGCCACATATCAATGTCCGTGGACCAGATAGTTTTCGGGAGCTGGTATGGACCGTATGGTCCGTCCCGTTTTTGGTGTATGTCAAGCGACACCTATAGGCCTGGCATATGAACTACAACGTTTTCGGTTGATCCGTCTAGATGCAAATATTCTTGAAACAATGCCGAGGAAGACGGAGAAAAAATAACGTTTTCGCCCGTCTGGACGGCCCCTTAAAGTGTTTTGGTTCTGTAACGATGCTAAACCGATAGTTGCACAGATGTTCGGCTCGGTTTAGCATCGAGCACCTCACGTAGCCTGTGAGCTAACTCAGGGCTAGTTTCACACGGCAGCTAACTCGGCTGCTAGCCGCCGCTCGGTTACGAATAAAAGCAAAAAAAAACAGCTATCTGTAACAATACACGATGCAGCAACAAAATCAAAACTCTAACATGCAACTGATAAACGTATAATGTCTTACCAAACACGGTTTCATTTTAAATTACAGTACTTTTAGTAACTCACCTTTCACAGGTGTCTGTGTCTCCTCCTCGTCAACTGACACTGCGAAGTTCTTCTTGCGCATGCGTAGGAAACCACTAGGTGCGCTGACTACGCGAGGAAAAATAGTTCCTAGATGGATGCTAGAATCACAAACATTTCAGCCCACATTGCCAATATGATACTACATTATTTTCTTAAATTCACGAACACATTTCCATTATTTCGAATAGTTTTTAACATTCGTGCGTTGATAGGTCGTTGAAACAACGTCTAAATGACGTTGGTCATTTCAGCCCCTCAGATAGACGTCACATCAACCTGCCTGCCCGACGTTAATCAGACGTCCCGACATGATTGGATATCTGCATCTCGACACAGCAGTAGATAGAGGAAATCATTCTTGACAGTGTTTTTTCAGTTAAATATGTTTTCTTTGAGATCGTATTCCCCCTAATGTTATCATGTCGAAAAAAAGTCAAATTAAAGTCACGTCGTGACGCGACGTCGATTGGACGTCTTCATCTAGACGCAGGTCGAGAAAGCGTTTTCTGGCAGTGTTTATTCAGTTAAACCGCTCTAAAATGCATATTTAATTAGGTCATATTTGCCATGATATTATTTTATGATGTTGAAAAACAGTCGAATTAAAGTCACGACGTGACGCGACGTTGACTGGACGTCTTCATCTAGACGCAGGTCGAGAAAATGTTTGCTGGGTATAGAGCACGCCCACATCACATTTAACTTAAATGTGATCATAAATCTTAGTTTCCCTTCACTTCATAGTGGAAGTGGTAGAGAGTCAGAGTCAGTGCGTCGTTATCCAGTCAATTCCACTTGTTCATATAGAGCACGCCCACATCACTGAAATCCAGTCCACGTTTTCCCTGCAACCTAGGTTGCACTCGGTACCTGGGTACCTGCAGTGTGTGTACCGGGAGCGGAGCACACAGAACCGACTAGAGCAGCATTAGGAGAAGAACGTGAACAAGAATGGATACACGAAATTTTTTCAAGAGAGTAAGTATTCATCACTGCTGATAGTAACAATAAGTTAGCTGCAGCCCCCCAGCTAACAGCAGAAAGTCCCACGTAATTGCCAAATGCTCCCTGTTTGACAAATAAAAACCTGGCTTGCACACTCTGTAGCTGAGAGCCCCCTGTACAGGAGGCAGCGTGAGACGCGTGCTGTATATCTCTGTGCACGTCTTACCTTTGTTGTTTTGCGTCCAAAAGTTACATTTCAGCTCAAAAAGAACTCTGCTACAGTAGCTAGCTAGTTAGTCCGAAATGCAATGTGAAGGTCCTGGTTGTTTATAGAGTTAGGTGTGCACTCTTCATATTATCTTTGGGGTGACTTCCTTCTGGAGCATTAGCTCCAGCATCAGATGCACACCGTGAAACAGCTCATTCACGTATGATTATGTGGATAATAATAATAATAATAATAATAATGACAATAATAATGATGATGAATGATAATACGGTAATAATAATAATAATAATAATAATAATAATAATACTACACTAATAATAATCACTCCACCACCCCTATTGACCTGTAGGAGTCAGGGCAGAGGAGCAGAGAGAGTGAGAGGGGAGAAACCTCTACTGGAAAGGTGAGTCTAGAACACAGTGCTCTTTTTTTTGCATACAGTTTTGGCTAATACATGTAGGCTCTTAATGAATAAGAAGCATTGGTTAAATATGGCACTGTAACTATGTGGATTTTTTTCTTTTTTTGTTGTTGTTAATGCTGTAAACAGACAGTACTTCCTGTGTTTGTTGTTGTACTGTGTTAAAAATGTAATGGTGGCCTAAAACATTTACACAGTAAAGTATCTCTGTTAAATCTGTCCAAAACGTGCAATTTCTCAGTTTTTGTTAGCTGTTTGTGAAATTAAACGTTCGCTGACATTCTGTGCATCTCCTGGGGGCTAAGCCCCCCCTGTCCTTAAAACCTAGTGACGCCCCTGCTGCTGGACCCATGAGCCTAATATTCTCTGTGCATATTTATGACAGTATGTTCAAGGACTTCTAGTGGTTGTGGTGACTCCGTTTTTTCAAAAACAAATTTGATTAACTGCTCCATTTCATACTGCCATTGATTGCTGACTCCTCACCAGGGCCGTAGCTACCATGAAGACACCGAGGTCATGTCCTCTGTATTTTATCTGGATCACCAAATTTTTAATAGGCTACATGAATTTTCTAAAATGTTAAATTAAAGTGGCCAACTTCCTAAACTACTTAGTGCTTGTTTGGAACAAAGGTGGGCATCATCTCACCTGCAGAGCTAAACGGTTCTACTTATGTAACTTACAGAACGCATGACCTGGTATGGCCTTCCTCACTCCTCTACCAGCCGGTAGGGGCGACAAGTGATCCACAACCGCCTCAGTTTGGAATTTATTTTCTACTGGCAACACTTTAAAGGGACCCTTTAGAATTATGTTGGCTCTACCAAGCACTGAACTAAGGCCAGCTGGTGCCAAATGTTGGTGCCTTGAGAGCAGGATGTGTTGTGAATTAAAATAAATATTGATAAGCTGCCTTGTAATCCTATGATAAAGCTTAGACTTTTGTCTTTTCCGCAGTATTTGCCATTTTACAACATGCATTACAACACAACAGAAGGCTCTTATGGCAATCAGCTAGAATAAAAACATACCTTACCAAGTCTGTTGCAGGTCACATTTTGGCCTTTTCATGGGTCAAAAACTCAGACATTTACACTCTACTGAGTACACTCTTCTAGTTCACTTAGCATGGGACAGTGGCCAAAAATAGGTGACAGCCAGTTATACAGTTCAGATGACGGTCAGATAGTGCACATCTCATGAATGAAACTCAAAAAAAGCTGTTATTTCCAAATCGTCATTCATTTTCTTATTTCAGATTCGAATCAATCCTGTTTTTTGCCTGTGCTCTCAGTATTGAGATTATGTATGCTAAGTTAATGGTCTAGCTCAGGTGTTTGGGATGACCATCAGACCTCACCTCCACTTGGGCACTTATAGAATCTACCAAAACAAGCCTTCAAAACAAGAGTTCAAATGTATCAGAGAAGTGTATTATTATGTCAATTATTATTCAAATCCTTGTTACTGATTACTATTAAAATGATACAGCCCTCAAATTTACAGTTCTTGCTGTCAGAGATGACACAGACTGAAAGACTGGTTGTGAAAAGACAGATAAGAGACAAACAGTAGGAAACAAGACGCCTGCCAGCTTCTGTCAAATACTTTCAGTGTCACAGACTGGGAAAGAAAGACTGACTGACAACAGATAAGGAGAAAAATGAAAACAGAAAGAAAGGGACCGAAAGGACAAAGAAAGAGAGAGACAAGTATAAACAACTACAATAATGTCACACAACAGACTGAAATGTCTAACAATATCAGTCAAAGTGAGTCAGACATCTGATGCTCCATCTTAATGGGGCCAGAGTGACTCATGTGTCTTACATTATTTTTTTTAGCAATAAATCAATGCAGCACGGGGCACCCTGATTCTAAATAAGCTTTCTGCTTCCTCCTGTTCCCTCTCGAACAGATTATTTTGTTTGTCTGACATATCATTTTGATGGCTACTTGTTGTTGTTGTTGTTGTTTGAGATAAATAAATAAATAAAATAAAAACTTGGTCTGACTCAAATGCATAAACGAACAAAAAGCCACTATACTGGCAGGATTCCAATATAATTTTCTGGGGATATACATTTTCCTCAGATAATGAATCCCAATGTTCCACATAAAATACATAAAATTTTAATGTCAACCCTTTTGTTCCACAAAAGAGAAGCCTTTTTCCTTTTGAGCTTTCCTCTAGCACCACCCTCATGGCAAAATGGCAGTTCTGCTAAGATAATTTATGACCCCTATACCATGGCCAAAAAACCCACTAACACCCACTGACATCTGACTTTAGTCTTCAGTGAGAGAGGTAAAATCAGCATCCCTTATCATGTGAAAGGACTCTGTAGTAGTGTCGACACAGTTTTTTATCAGCTCCAGCCACAATTGGCTGTAATGGAAACATGGGTAAACACACAAATTTTCGCCGTTTTCTGGTGCGATGTATTGACATGTTTTGAACTTATGGACGTCGGCTGTTAATACCATTCCATCCGCCTCTGTTCAAGCAATGCTCGAACATCGTTCAGTCAGCGCTGAGTTTGAAATTGAGACTAAAGTAAAATTTACATCATCAGTGACTCCCATGTCAGCAACCCAATCATTGCCAGCTGTCTGATCAGTTCTGCAAATGTGCAACTCACAACAGATGAGCATTGTGTCTAGTTCAGGATTTCATTAAAGACTTTTCTAAATCAAGTATTAATGTCTTCTGGAGGAGGTACTGTATATGATCTGCTGTGACTGCTCAGCTGCTCAGAGCCTGCCAGCTCTGGAGGAGAGAGTTGGGTGCAGAGCCAGACCTTCTGGAGGAATAAACATCTGGAGTCACGTTGGGTTCTGCTCTGATCTGGAGCCGGTTAATGAAAACTAGCGCTAGCAAGCCCATAACCTTGTGCCTCTCCCTATGTGCTGCATTTAACATGAATATGTGACCTGAGCTTACCTGGATGACTGTGATCTAATCTATCTGCTGGGGTGTGTGTGCGGTAGAGGCTGATATTTGTTCGGGAATCCCACAGGTCACGGGATTCCCGCGGGATGGGAGTCAACCTTACTATTAATCACGTGATTGGGATGGTACAGGATAAAAAAGTTAACGGGAGCAGACGGGAGCGGGAACCAACAGGACAACAACAACAAAAAAACATAGGACAGGCGCGATGCCACTTTGTAGTTTTCTTTCCATAAGCCTACACTGTTACGCAAGTCAAGAGAACTACACGGCCCAGAAGCCAACAGTGCTTCCGGCCGCCGCTTTTCGCCGCATTCCGTTGGAATATCAACTGTCCGACTCGGTGTACTCTCAGGAGCCCCGAGTGGGAAAGTTGATATTCCGACCAAAAGGGGGCGTGCCTCGGTGAAATGTTGCGAGACAGCTGCGAGATTTCCCACTTTGCAACTCGGGCGAGTGGTGTCCCATGTATCTGGAATGCAGCATAAGAGGCACACTTGCAAGGCAAATTCTGTTTTTCTCAACTAACGTAGGCATGGTGTGACCCATGTATTGTTTTCTTGTTTGTTTGTTGTTTTTTTTACTGTAACTGACCTCCAAAAGAGCTAGAAACAGGGACTTAGCAGGTGGTCTGCCATAGAAAAACTATAGGGACCACAGGCCATGTATTATTTATGTTTTGTGCCCTTTAGTGAAGGTTTTTTGTTTGGATTAAGGCAATAAATGCCTCCCTATATTACTACAGGTGAACTGTTCCTGTTGCCATATCTTTTGAAATAACACTGCAGAAAGTACTCTAAAAAGAATGGGGAGAAGATCAAATCAAATTCAATGTATTGACTAGAAGAAGAAAAAATAAATGGGAGCGGTACAGGAGTGGGAGTCATTCTGAATAGGAGTGGGATGGGACAGGAGTGAAAATCCACTCCCGTGTCACCCTCTAGTGTGTGCTTGACTCTTGATGATGGATGTTCTTGGTGGTGTGTCAAAATATACTCCATTAACTCAGTTTCTCTTTTGTCTCCATGTCTTGCCTTTGCTGTCCATTCAACTCAAAGCCTGCAATTCTTCTCACAGGTGTGACTAATGAAGGCTGATGAGTCAGAGCCACCAGCCCCAGGTGTAACATCAGTTCTGACCCTGCCTCCTTCAGCCTGCCTCAACCAAAATTAACCAAAATTAAACCCCTTATGCTTTATTATAACAGATGGGATGAGAACCTTTGGGATTAAAAGTGAATTTATCTTCACTCCTGCTTATCAACCTGACTGCAGCAGCGATCCCTGAAGGTGTTTATAAACTGTAATCTCAACTGCTGACTGAAAGTGGAGGGGAAATGAACCGGAGTCTCTTGTGAGTGCTGAGTTTGATGAGAGGCTGACCTGAATTCACCTACATATCCTTGATGTGTTCCAGTGTGGCTTCTCAAACCTGCAGTAGAAGACATTCAGGTCGTCAGCCAGTTCTTGGTTCACTGCAATGTGGGGGGATGGTCTCCTGTAGTTGGTGATCTCCTGTAGACCTCTCCACACTGATGCAGGCTTGTTAGCTGAGAAGCTGTTTTTCAGCTTCTCAGTGTAACACCTCTTTGCCACTTTGATCTCCTTTGTCAGTGTGTTCCTGGTCGTGTTGTACAGGACTCTGTACCCACTTCTGTAGGCTTCTTCCTTGGCCTGACGAAGCATCCTGAGTTTTGCAGTGAACCAAGGTTTATTGTTGCTGTATGCAGAAGGTTTTGGTCGGCACACACGTCCTCACAAAAGCTGGTGTAGGATGTCACAGTGTCAGTGAGTTCGTCCAGATCGGTAGCAGCAGCCTCAGGGAGGAGGATAGAGGGAAGTACAGCAGGTCCAGGGGGCACTCTGCACCATCAGGTAAAATTAAGATCAGGAGAGACACTGAAAGCCATGGGTTAATCAATCACTGCCCAGTCCATTAGTGCTAGGACTAAGAGAAATACAGTCTGTGGTTGCTGCTATTCAGATGGGACATCACAACTAATTTAATAGTAACATTTTAATTCAGATGCCTGGGTGCAACATGTGTAAAAAAACATTTATTTTATATCATTTAATTCCTACTCCCCACATAAACAAATTTCAGTGCAGTATGGCTCGAACAATGCTGAGACATAATCACATACTTCGCAGCAGCTTGGAAAGTCTTGCTAATAAGTCAGGACATGGCTTGTTGGACGAAGAATGCCTCGGGTTGGAATAGCAGGGCACCAGACTGCTGCTGCACAAATAATTAGCTTCCCATTAACTGGCTTTATCTTGTTGTTGTTGCCAGCAGTGTGTGTCCGCGCATGTGTGTGTGGTTGAGGGGGTGAATTCACTGTGTGCAGTGTGGGTATGGACTTTGTTTTGAGGCTGTATTTTTGTGTGCATGTGTCTGTGTGAGTTTGTCAGTGTGTTAGTGTTTGCATATGTGCTTGTTCTTGCATTCAAAATGTGTGTGTGTGTGTGTGTGTGTGTGTGTGTGTGCATACGTGCATGCATGTCCAGAGGTTGGATATTTTTGCATGCCTACATTTCACTTTCCTTTAATTCCAGACTACAGAGAGCCCAGATAAGGAAGCCATTACCCTGACAGAAAGAATATCAGAACTGGTGGTATTTTTATACCCAGAGAAAATAGATTTATTTTCATGGCATTTCTGCTTCAGTGGAGGTGGAGAACTTCAGATTGGGCTTTCTACCTTCCTTCATTCCCTTCTCTATTTCATACATGTAAATGATACTCTATACATGCACAACTCACGAACAGATGTATTTTACATAATGCCATGCAACTAGCAATGTATATTCCTAAATCCTTGTTATTAGTGCCAAGCATTTGCAGCAGGATTCATCATCACCCTCTGTGAAAAATGACATAATTGGTCATGTTGTTGGTGAAGTGCCTAATACCAACATTTGTTTACCATGGATTTGTTGAAGTGAGACTGCACTATGTAACATTGTTCTGGTATGACCTGTATCTTAGGGTGGCTAACGTCATTATTAAATTAGTTTGACAGCTCATTGTAGCTTCAACTGTTTCACTACATTGTATGGCATGGCGGCTCTGTGATACTCCAAACCAGATCTTTTTTTTGGCTTTATCGCTGCAACACTTATCACCAATGTCAGAAATACATTCATCAGCATTGCAAAAGGATTATGGATGAAGAGCAATGGACTTTGAGACTGCCACTGCCCACGGCATGTCTTGACCATCCGCTGGACCGCTCCAGGGAGGAGAGGAAGAGTGTAGGGATAAGATGTCATGCTAATCAAGCTTGGATTTAAAGCTGCTCCTGGATAATGTCCGGTCTCAGGCAAAATGAAAGGGACAGATAGGACTTAGGCTGGCCAAGCAACATGAAAACAGACTTTTGAGCCTGAATCTTTACAGAGACCTGGCTCCACCACAACATCTCAGATCGAGCTGCTGCACTTGACAGGCAAGACTGTATTCTGAGCTGACAGACCACAGGACTACAGCGGGACGAGGAGAGGTGGACTCGACAATGCTTGGTTCTCAGTCAAACTTGATGGACAGTGTTTACCAGATGTTGGGCTTTTAATATGAATGAAAAAATGAAACTAAGCAATAACTGCTAGATCAGGTGTGTACATCAATGGCATCAGTGGTGTTAATGTGAATGGGTGGAGATATGATGCCGTGTCAGTGAAAAAAACAATAGTGGAACAAAACCAAAAAGGAGCAGGTGCTGGTGAGGGTTATGAGAGAGAGCCCAGTTACAGGCTGGACTTTTATATTTTCCTGAGCACTGGGCCCAAGTGCTCCAGTTCTGACTGTTACTGCGATCAGCGTTCTCAACCGGTTCCTCTGGCAACTTCTTATCTACCTTATCTTATCTTATCTTATCTTGGGTGATAAGGTCTGGCTCACAATGATTCAGTTCATCCCAAAGATGCTGAAGAGGGCACACACAACAAACAAGAGATAAAAAATAGTTCCTTAATGGAGCTGGCTCTTTGCACAAAGGTGTTTTTCAAAAAACCTTCCTACACTGTAGCTTTAAGATTCCATTTTTGAAGTGTGTGGCCCAAACAAGAGCAATAGGACACATTTATCCCATAGAATGAAATATAGATATATGAATAAAGTTTTGTTCAGACAAGTATTCACAGGAGGTAACAGTAACAAATTACATTGAGTCTCGATACAATAACAAAGTTGTTTTTTGTTTACTTGTTTTTGAGAGTTCTTTAACTGAAATACTTTTTTTTATCAACATTGTCTCTGACCAAGGTCCCCAGTTTGCTTCTCATCTTTGGCAGGCCTTCTGCAGAGCACTGGGCGCTACCTCACGTCCGGATACCACCCTCAGTCCAACACGCAGAAGGAATGGGTAATCAAGGTCTAGAAGCCGCCCTCCACTGTTACTTCTCGACACCCCTCTTCCTGGTTCTCCTTCCTCCTCTGGGTTGAGTACTCACACAACTCACTCAAGGCAAGGCAAGGCAAGTTTATTTGTATAGCACAATTCAGACACAAGGCAACTCAAAGTGCTTTACAGGCGCATAAAAATTACAGTAAAAGCATTTAAAATACATTAAAACAAAACATTAAAACAAGTTAAGAAATAGAAAAGTAGGCTAAAATAGAATAGGTTTCCTACGCCAGCTTCCTGGTTTTTGCTGGATTTACCTCCCACTGTTCTTCTTGTCACTCGTCCCAGTGCACTTTATATTCACTCACCAGTTCAGCCACAGGTATCTCGCCCTTCATGGCTACTAACGGGATTGAGTGATATATCACTCACTGTAAAGAAGTCTGGAAGACCACACACGCTACCCTGACTCAACGCCTGGTGGACCTTCGGCGCTCACCTGCTCCCCAGTACCTGGACAAAAGGTGTGGCTTCCCTCCCAGGATTTGCCTCTCCAAGTGGATTCTTGATAGCTGGCTCCCCGTTCTATTGGCCCATTTCATGGATCTCCCGGTGTCTCATACTGGACTCCATGCTCCTCTAGGATTGCTACCGTGAGAATCCCCACAAGCCTGGTAGGATGCCTGGAGATGTCCGTTAGAGGGGGTTACTGTCATGGTTTGGCTTACTGTGGCTTGTTTTCGTGGTTTGTCACCACACACCACCACACATTTTTTTTACCTTATTGTGATGCAAAAGTTGCAACCTCGACTTTGTGAAAGTCCCTTATGAGAGTTTTCTTGAGATTTCTGGACATAATCATTATTTCTTGCAACAATGTGCATATCGGGAACATAGCAACTTACTTCTATCTCACAGGAATTTAAACTGACCTCCAACTGTCTGACTTGTCAGTTGGAGGATTTCTTATATAAGTTACAAGAACTCTGAAGGCCAGACTCCAGCTGTTTATATTGTTAAAATGCATGAAGATCTCATCGCGAAAAAAAAAGTCTATTTAGAGCTGTGATTGTTTTTGTGCATGTGTGTTGCTGATGGACTCCTTTTACTTTTACTTACTAGTCAGTTACACTGGGTACAGTAGCAGTACATTGCCTACACTGTTTTTGTAAGTTACATGTCATGTCAGGAGACTATGTCTATCCTTAAGAGTATCTTCCACAAGTTATTGAAACGAAATCACAAAAGAGTTGCTGCTTCCCAAATCAGAAGATGATAGAATGATATTACTTGTCAGAGCCTTCCAAATCTGTTTCAAATCACTTTTACTGTATAAAAATATTCAACATTTAACATTTAAATATAACATTTTAGTAAGGATTGTTTCTACACCCACGCTGGTAACTCTGTGGAGCTGCACTTAGGCATGGTGCTGCTTTGTGCTGAATGTTTAGCAGGTATGTTTAGTGTGTGTAGTAGCTGAAGCATATTTGTTGTGTGAAAACCATGAATGTCTGTACAACATTTTTGGTAATCCATCTGGCCTTTTTAGTGGTAGTTCCTTTATTTGTGTTATTTTAGAAAGGTGTTCCCTTGCTCTGCTGCAATGGCAAGATACTATCAAATCGATGGGATTATGTACTAAAAACACGAATCTCAGAAGATATCTATATATATTAGAAAGAGATCTTTTAATAGCCAGTGTGAACAGGGTGAATGATTACAGCAAGCAAAACTTGTTTGTATGTTTATAGGGATGTTTATATGTGGATATGCGGATATGTTTATATTTTTTCAAGGCCGACTTGAAAGGCTAGAGACAGATTATGATTATGGCTACAAGAAACCATCACCGAAAGTTTGTCAATATTTTGCATGCCCAACCACCTCCCCCTGACCTTCTTCTTTGACTTTTGCTTTTGCTTCTGATAAAACTATTTTTCACACATCCAAAAAAGGCCCCTTGTCATGGACATAGTTCAGTTTAAACTTTTGTTATTTTGGTTGACTACAGTATATTTTAGTAGGAAATCCCAAGCATAAAGAAATGAGGGGGGCCTAATTATTACTAATTATTACTTATTTATTCTAATTAATGTTATTGTTACACTGTCCAAGCATAGTCTGATGTTCTGAGCCTGTCCTTGTACTCACCGTCTTGGTACTACTGGATCTAACCGCCGCCTTCGATACAGTAGACCATCACATTTTATTAAATAGACTGAGGAACCTGGTCGGCCTCTCTGGTACTGTTTTTAACTGGTTCACATCCTACCTCACTGATCGAAGTTTCTTTGTAAGTATGGATACATGTTCCTCAGGAACCCATAAGATAAAGTGTGGGGTTCCCCAAGGGTCAATTTTAGGTCCAACTCTTTTTAATCTTTACATGCTGCCCCTTGGGGACGTCATCAGGAGGCACGGCATCAGCTTCCATAGTTACGCTGATGATACGCAACTGTACATCGCCGTGTCGCCTGATGACACAGGGCCAATTGATGTCCTTTTTAACTGTATTTTAGACATTAAGTCATGGATGGCAGCAAACTTCCTACAGCTCAACCAGGACAAAACAGAGGTTTTAGTCATTGGTCCTGAAGGCCAGAGAGAGAAACTTTTACCAAAGTTACAGGATTTTAAACCCTCAAAATCAGTTAAAAATCTCGGCGTGATTTTTGACTCTGAGCTCACTTTTATTCCACACATCAAAAACATAACAAAGATAGGTTTTTACCATCTTAAGAATATAGCCAGAGTCCGCCCGTTTCTCTCTCAGGCCAGCACGGAGGTGCTGATGCATGCTTTTATCTCTTGTCGTTTAGATTATTGTAATGCCCTGCTCTCTGGTCTTCCCAAAAAGAGCATGCATAACTTACAATTATTACAAAACTCAGCTGCACGAGTGCTGACGAGGACCAGAGGGCGGGAGCATATTACACCTGTTTTAAAATCGCTGCATTGGCTCCCTGTGCGCTTCAGGATTGATTTTAAGGTTCTTCTACTAGTTTTTAAGTGTCTTAACGGTCTTGGTCCTTCTTATCTATCTGCATTACTTTTACCCTATCAACCCTCGCGGACCCTGAGGTCCTCTGGTGCTGGCCTTTTAACGATACCACAAGTTAGAACTAGAACACACGGGGAGGCGGCATTCAGTTATTATGGCCCCCGATTGTGGAACAGCCTCCCAGAGAACCTCAGGGCCGCAGAGAATGTTGATGTTTTTAAAAAGAGGCTCAAGACCCATCTTTTTAATCAGGCTTTTAACTAAACTCATTTAACTCTTTCTAAGTTCTTACATTTTTTATTATTATTTATTACTATCCTTATTTATTTATTATTATTTATTTATTTATTTATTTACATATTTATTTATTATTATTATTATTATTATTATTATTATTATTATTATTATTATATTTTATTTTTAGCTTAGTTTATCCTGTTTTATTACTTTATTGTTTTACTTCAATGTTTTATTTCAATGTTTTAGTCGTTACTTATGGTCTATTTTATACATTCTATTGTTTTATTCCCTCAGTTTTAGCTCCTATACCTTTTATCTTATTTTACTGTTTTAGCCCCTCGATCTTCCAGTGTTTCCTCCTGGGGGCCTACCACACCGGGAGTTGCTTCTGGTCCACCGATGGGGGTGCTGTCCCGTGGATGGCCCTGGCCCGGGTGGCTAGAGAGCTCTACACCTTGGTGTGGAGCCTCCTGTCTGCCTGGGCTCGGGGGGTCTATGTGGTGGCGCCCCTGCAGTCATGGACCATGATTCCTCTCGGTGTGCATGGCCCCCAAAGGTAGCTTCTTCCTCACCTGTGATTTCGGTGCCCAGCCATGTCTCCTTAGCAACAGCTAGTGTATGTGTGTGGGTGTGTGTATGTTTGTGTGTGGGTGTGTATGTCTGTCCATATGTCTGTGTATGTGTGTGAGTGTGTATGTAAATGTGTATCTGTGTGTATGTTTGTGGGGGTGGGAGGTTTGTGGTCTTCATGGTGTTTTGTATTGTTTTGTTCTGTTTTGTTCTGTTTTGTTTTTAACCTCTGTGAGGCACTTTGTGTTACCGTACAGTATGAAAAGTGCCATATAAATAAAGTTGATTGATGTGTCCTTGCTGCCTGGGGTGGGGTGGGAAGGGGGATGTCTTTTTTTTTTTTTTTTTCGTCTTGTGTTTGTTTTGTATTTATTGTCTTTACAGAAATGTCCGGCCACATGCCAGATTTACTTAATTCCAAGGACATGTCAATATTCCCCCTGGGGGGGGCACAATAAGCGTTTAAATTTAAAAACTTTAAAAATACCTACAAAATCAACAGTACATGCTACAGTTTTTAAACTTTCACCAAACTGTAGCCCCAATACTGCTGAAACTTTAGTCCCCTTAAACTCATTACAAATTATGAAGTCCATCACTCAGTTTTTTTCAAAACCTGTAAAACTTATAAAACCTATCTCCTCCCACAATTTTTGCTCAATTGTCACCAAACTTGCTAGAGAGCATCTTCAGCCCTTCCTCCACAAAACTTTTTTTCCCGGATTTTTGATTTATCTAAAATTAAGCCTACAGTGCATCAAAATGTTTGACTGTAAACAGTACTGTAAACATATACTATCAAATTCTTGCTAAATACATTTTCAATCTTCCTGAAATTTTTTTTGAATATTTTGGAGTCATGGTTGATGGAGTTGTATTGCCACTTGCCAATTAGCTCAGAGCGATAGATGACAGTCTTTGGTTCCAGAAGTTGTGGGTTCAGCCCTCAAGTGGTCCAAAATGAACATTGTTGTCAACTGTCTTGTCTTCCTATTCTCCTGTTTGTTGTGCAGAATTGCCTAAATTTGCCAAAAATAGCCCGGACCCGACCCATCGCTGCGCAGCAGCTATAATCTTGTTTTTATGTTTTCTGATGGAAACTAATAAAAAGTTGAAAAAAAAGAGGGGGGCCTGGTGAAGTGACATTTTCAAGGCTAAGACACTATCAGACAGGAAATGTTCTTTCTGATAGCCAGTGACTCCTATTTAGCTCTCTCTTTCTCTTTCTGATTTCCTGTTTGCTTTCTCCCTCATCTCATTAACCCGTTTTTATTCACACTCCCTGTCTCACCCTTTCTATGTCTCCTCACCACCCTTCCCTTTTTGTTTTCTTTATCCTTCTTTGACCTTTACTCTCTCTCTTGCTCTTGTGTCATATGGTGTCTCATTGCTGCTAGTTTATTCAGTCCATTGAATAAACTGTCCCAGCTGTCCTTCACACACATGGTCCTCACTCTCCTACCTTTGCTTCGTCCCTTGATTATTTCTCTTCCTCACTACCCTCTCCCCCCCGCCCTTTACCTCCCCTCTCCTCTCCTCTTTCTATTTGATGTGTTTTGACATCTGGTATATTACAGTTCAGTGCTTCTCATCCGGACTGAGCTAAGATGTGGGGCATGTTAGCACCAGGTAAAAAACACAAATTTTACTTCAAAAGCAGTCAAGCAGCTTATTGTATCATTGTTTGTGGGTCTGTAGCTTCTTTGATCAGCAAGCAATTAATTTAGTGTAGAACAGCACTCAATAATTTAACATACAGAGAGCCTGAGCAGCAAACAGTTTGGCTTGATGTTACATTTGATGATGTGTTGTGTTCATAATTCACGAGCAAAGTTCAAGTTAAAAGAGAGGGTGATGCACAGTCAATATTAGAATGCAGAGCAGCCTTTTGGTGATGGAGATGATGCTTCAAATGAACTAGGTTGTATGACAAGTGATGATCTCTGTATGTCTTTTCTGAAAAGGGGTAATGATCCAACAATGTCGATTTGAAATATTGATGTAACGATTAAAGATCCAATATCATTGATGCAAGGTGAAAACATTGATCCATATGATCATCTCTAAGATACACCTTTATTTTGGAATTCCTATGGCACATCTGTCACCGTTTTGACAAGATGAGTGTACTCTCCTCTCCGGAATAAATCAGCTAAAAATCCTACACACTAGACCATTAAGCTGGTAATGGTGCTGAGCAAAAAACAATTGTTTGTCTCTGTGACAGTTATTGTTGAGCCAAATTGGATAGTTTTGTTAAATGCTCTTGTTGTTCATGTTGTTTCATGGGTGTTAGTGGCGTCAATTTAAAGCAACATTATGTCACTTTTCTTTTTAACCTTAAAATAGTCTAGTCACAATAGTCTTGTGCTGGGGTGAACGGTGTCTCTGTCACAGTCACTCCCTATGTCCTATGGCTTGTTTCTGCACTATGTAAGTTCAGTGAGAGGATAGGATCACAGTGTTACATACATGTTTGCTTCAGTTTTCAAGACACAACATTGTAATGAAATTGTTACAGACCTGGGATTTGTATCTATGACAGTAATGTTGCACTCAGAAACTGTAACTTAATCAGTTATACAAGCTCACTTCTCTAACCTCTCTAAGCTTCTCTAAGCTGTATTGTATAGTGAATTGTTAGGACTGGAGTAATTACCAGGAGAGTCAAAGCGCAGTGTTAGATTTCTCCCTGGGGAGAATGCCCCTGGTTCTCTCTAGATGGTCTGAGGCCCACCTAACACAAGCCCCATTCACACTGTCCTTTCAGTGTGGGAATCATGCGGCAATACTCCACCTTTCCATCTGTATGAAAGTTACAGCGGCGGAGAGGGGGGGCAGTTTCGCTGCGGCTCTGATCCGTCACCGGAGGTAGTAACAGAGCCTCAGCAGAGGTGAGAAAGCGCTAGTGTGAATGGAAACCTGGCAGTGTCTGCCCAAAAATCACAGCGATGGTCAGCCCTCCCAACTGAGACTTCAGTGAACTTTCATCCCTCCCCGCAAGGGAGAAAGTCAGACAGTGTCTGCTGTTTATTGATGGCGATTATGTAATTATGTAATTTAGAGTGAAAAATTTAACTTCAAGGATGCATTTTGTGTCAGAATCTCAATCAGAAGATTAAATAAAGAAATATCAATAATTAGATAAATGGAAGGCGAAAATCCGAGCACTGACCGTCTCAACCAGCTTTTGTTATAACATTAGATTGTACAAAATAATCACAGAAAACTGCTCAGTTATAATCAACAGTTTTTATTTAAGCTTGTCCGTAATCCAAAAAACAGCTTACTTAACAAACAGTTGGTAACTACAAGCAATACTACAAAACAAAACACATGCAAGCAAAGATATATATGGATGGGAGTTTGTGTGTGTGTGTGTGTGTGTCTGTGTGTGTGTGTGTGTGTGTCTGTGTGTGTGTGTACACAAAAATGGCCGACAGGAAGTCCCGTTGAACTGACTATAAAAATGGCGGACGTGATTTGGGGAAGTCACATTCCAAAGACTACAAACATGGCAAACATGATTTGGGGAAGTTACGTTCGAGACAGCCTTATCTAGTGTTATATAGTGATGTTACCACAAGACATATGTATCTAATATGAAAGGGATGATACAACAAGACATCCGTATCCAGTGTTAAAGCGAGGTCATTAACCATAAGTCTCCAACAAGGTGCTCATAAGATTACATGTGTGCGTCACCCCGAATATATGTGTATGTCTGTGTATATGTGTGTGTAGGTTAGTTAAAGGGAAAGAAAGTAAGCAAATGCTCAACAGAGGAACAAAAGACAGCCGTGAGATGTACAACATACTGTGGACACACACAGCGGCAAGACTACACTGAGTGGATCTGCTCCAATTAGCTCCTAGAGAGCATAAACGCACATAATCAGCATACAGTACGTTTTACCATAGGTAGGACTCGGCGGTCCTTTCACAACAAAAACATAAGCAACACGCTATAACTATCTGTCTCTGCCAAAAAACAAAAGCCTCTTACTTGAGTCGCTCGTTGCAACTAGCGTGCTAAAAACGAAAAGAAACGTTGCGACTAGCGTTTTAACAAAAAAGAAAAAGAAAGCAGTCTCTGTCTCGTCCAGCGAGTCAGGAACTGTAGCCTATAGTCAAAGCAAATTCAAATGTTATGAATGTATGAATTACTGTAAGTGTGTAAATGTAGTGTAATTGTAAACGTTTCACCAAAAACGCACGCTCCCGCATGCACACAAGTCTCCCTCACACCCGCTCGCACTACGGAAGCCATAGTCCGAAGCCGAAGTCCTCTGACATTTTTCTTTTTTCTTTCAAAGTTTTAAATCACTAGTGCAGGCAGATCCCTCTTGTGTTTGTGTGTCGCTCGGTCGCTCACAGCCGGATGTAAAAACCGGTGTGTATCTATCGCGAGTTCTGTAGATCTTGTCAGCGCGGCTTCTGTAGTGCAAGCGGGTGTGAGGGAGACTCGCGTGAGAGCCAAATGTAAAGGCTGCTCTTTTTTTCTTTAGCAAGGATATTACAAACTCTGGTCAATTATTCTTTCTTTTTCTATATATCTAATTACTTATCTGTCTTTTTATGTGTGTTTGTGTGTGTGTGTGTGTGTGTGTAAGGGGGCCATAGAGAGAGAGAAAGAGTGAGAGAGAGAGAGAGACAGTGTGAGTGTTGGAGGAAAGCTGTGGTTCCAGGATCCAAATGTCCTCACCAGACAAGAAAAATCCTGACACTGAAAAGGCTTATTTCCATTTCATGCAAGCAAAGGGGCAAATAAAACATTTGCATCCAGTGGCGAAACTTGCGTGGAGTTCAACATAGGTAAACTTTGACCAGCAAAGTAGCAACCTCAACATGTAGTAAAGACAGCTGTGTTGACCCCACAAACGGACTACAAATCAGCAAACTGAGTTCTGTGCATGACTCACAGCCTGCATGGCCCACATTCATCACCGACAGGCAATAGGTCAAGGTGAAAATACCCTACTACTGTCTACTACAGTCCTACTGTAGTAACAATACAGAAGTATTTGTAGGTAAAAAAAAAAAGGTACTTAAAGTATCAAAAGTAAATGTACTCATTATGGAAAATGAACCCAGTAAGTGTGATATTACAATACCACTCAAACATTGAGTCAACACTTTGACAGGGACATTTTTTTTATTTACTATTCTGCCTAGAATGCCAGCATCCTGAAGTTGCCTCTTTACTGTTGACGTTGAAACGGGTGTTCTGAGGGTACAATTTAATAAAGCTGCCAGTTGAGGACCTGAGGCGTCTGATGTAGCCTACATGTCCTCTTGTTTAGCTGGGCAGGGGCTTTCCACTTCTCTTTCTACTCTGGTTAGAGCCAGATTGTGCTGTTCTTTGAAGGGAGTAGCACACACCGTTGTATGACATCTAACAATGTAGCATTCGGAATAATAAGAATAATAATAATTAATTCTCAGAATAAGAATAGACTGACAAGTTTGAGAAGAAAGTTCTTTTTTTTTTGGCCATTTTGAGACTAAAATTGAGCCCACAAGCTGATGCTCCAGATCCTCAACTAGGAAGACCAATTGTATTACCTTTGTAATCAGTGGTTTTCAGCTGTGCTAACATAATTGCACAAGAATTTTTTAATCATACATTGGTATTTTAGCACAACAAGCTTGTATTATAACACATTGAGCATGTTTACATGCACACTAATAAACCGATCTGATTCATGGAGTTACGAGATTGTTCAAGTGGTCATGTAAACAGCATGATGCGATATGCTTTATCGGATAAAAGCCCAGTCTTCCGTTTTATTCGGCGCATGTATATCGTTAATCCGGTTTCTTTTGTTCTTTTACATCTGTGCAAAAATGTTGGGTAAGCCTTTCTTTTACAGTCCACTAATTACCAGGTATTTACCTGGTAAATTCATGGTAACACAAAAGTGTTACTAGGTAATTACCAATGTAATAAGAAAATAAATACAATGAAACTATGGCCAAAATACTGGGCATTTACCTGGTAACTATATGGTAAATTATAGTGTGTTATTGGGTAATTATTGCTGGTAATAAGAAGGTAAGTACAATGAAACTATGGCCAAAATGCTGGGTATTTACCTGGTAACTATATGGTAAATTTTAGTGTATTATTGGGTTGTAAGCTGGTAATAAGCAGGTAGCTACAGTCCCCTAATTACTAGCTATTTACCCAGTAAATATGTGGTAACAAAAATGTGTTACTAGGTATTAACCACTGTAATAAGAAGGTAAGTACAATGAAACCATGGCCAAAATACTGGGTATTTACCCAGTAAATTATAAAGCGTTATTGGTAATAACTACTGGTAATAAGTGGGTAAATACAGCAAATCTACGGCTGAAATACTAGGTTTTTATCTGGTAAATTATATTGTGTTATTGGGAAATTACCACTGGTAATAAGCAGGTAAGTATTTCCCTGTTATATGTATGGTAAATTAAGATCGTTTGTAGATACCTTCCCTTTGCCATTGAATAAGCACAAACTTGTACCATGTAGGTTCAGATATATTACTATGCAATACATGATAGTTTTCTCGGTAAGTAAACTAAAACTGTACTGTAAAAGAAAGCCTTGTTTGTTTCCATGTAATTACCATGTTCTTACATATATAATGTGTAATAGATAACTCACCTCACTGGTAAATAAACACAAACTTGCACCATGTAGGTTCTGATATATTACTATGTAATACATGATAATTTACTCAGTAAGTAGAGTAAAACTGTACTGTAAAAGGAAGCCTTGCTTGTTTCCATGCTATTACTATGTTCTTACTAAATCCTTTGTAATAGAACATTCCATTGTCTATGCAGTTAAATGCATTTGTATTATATAAGCTCCACAACTTTACTAAGGAAAACATGTCAAATTACCCAGTTAGTAAGATGAAAATGCACTGTAAAAGGAAGCCTTGCTTGTTTCCATTGTATTAACAGACTCTTGCTATACAATTCATAATAGATTACTCCCTTTTCCATGCAATCAACACAAACTTGAACCACATATGTTCCTGGACATTATCAAGTAAAACATGTCAAATTATCCAGTAAGTAAGCTGAACCTGTACTGTAAAAGGAAGCCTTGCTTGTTTCCATGCTATTCCATGTTCTTACTAAATCCTTTGTAATAGAACATTCCATTGTCTATGCAGTTAAATGAATTTGTACCATATAAGTTCCACAACATTACTAAAGGTGCGTTCACACCGGACCTTTTATTTTTGTCGCTGTCGCTCGTGTCGCTCCAAAAAAGTCGCTCTGTTGCTCAGCTGCAGTCGCTCGTCGGCACAATTCAACAGATCGCTCTGATAACGTCATTCAAGCGATTCCAGTGAATTTCACGTCGCTCTGAGGCGCTCATTTCTTCCCTTTTTCAATGGTATACGCAGCTGACAACGGCCCAGTTTGACGAGCTGTTGGCGAGAATCGGAGGCAGGATTGCCCGGTTGGACACCAACTACAGGCGCTCCAACCCAGCTGAGGAGCACCTGGCCATTTGTCTCCGGTGTGTGTGTGTGTGTGTGTGTCAACGTAAAGCCGGCGTTGCTCTTCCGGACCGGTGGAGTTGTATTACGTTTCCATGGTTTCAGTAGTTGTCATAATTACATAGCCTATAGATTACGGCAGCCAGTCAGCGCTGAGCGACAAGCGACTGACGGCCAGAGACTTGGGGTTTCTCATCTTGAGCGACAGAGCGTTTTTTCGCTCCGTCGCTCGGACGCTGTCGCTCAGAGCCCCAGCGACATTTCGCCTGAGTGATTAACCGCTCAGTCGCTCGTTTGCATTGCCTTAATATGTAAACTTGTCGCCAGCGACAAAAAGAAAAGGTCCGGTGTGAACGCACCTTTAGTAAAACATGTCAAATTACCCAGTTAGTAAGATGAAAATGCACTGGAAAAGGAAGCGTTGCTCGTTTCCATTCTATTAACAGGCGCTTGCCATATAATTTGTAATAGATTATGCCCTTTTCCATGCAAAGAACACAAACTTGAACCTTAAAAGTTCCAAAACATTACTAAGTAAAACATGTCAAATTACCCAGTGAGTAAGATGCAACTGTACCACACAAAAAGGAATGTTTAATACCAAGATATAACAAAGGTACCGTGGAAAGTAACAAGATGTACCAAAGTTACCATGAACATTATTAAGTAATATATACTTATTACTGCAGATTCGGGGTTAAAAGACAACACTTAAAAAAAAACAAAAAACAGAACTCTTCAAAATGTTTCCTACAGTGTCCTCCTCAGTGAACTCTGGCAGCAACCCGAAATCTTCACCCTCTGCAACAATCCACACCTCTGCAATGATTGCCGTTAAGGTGATTGTGTTCCTGTCCACGCTCAGCGATTCACAGCTGAGGCTGATGCTCCTTGTACGCCGAAAGTAACAAGATGTGCTGAAGTTTACATTGTTGCATCCATGAACAATTAATAACAGTTTTTGAAACAAGAGAAACTTAATCAGTCAATTACCTCATCAATTATCAGCTTCTGTCACACTTCAGTAGGGTTGAAAGGTTGTTACACTTTGTAACATGCTCTTATGTCTTTAAATAAGCGTCCAATAATGCCTTTTGTCACGGCCCTAGAGGGGTGCCCGTGTTGCTGCTCCCTCATGGAGGTGCAGAGTTCCACCAGGGCACTAGGTGTCTCTCTGTTGTTCTAGTTTCAGGCCGAGTCCAGAGAGGAAGCAGAGCTGGCTGCTGATTGGGTTGCACCAAGGGCCCGGTGTAGCCTAACTGTTTAAATCTGAGGAGCTGCCAGTCTTCTCCCTCTCTCTACCCTGATGCCTGCATCCTGCTTTGTGCCTGCCTGATTGCAGGCCAGATGCTGGCTGGGGCTTCATGATTATTTGTATTATGCCTCATTTTCCTTAGTTTGTAGATCTACAATTTTGTATATAGTCTATTCTGTAAATAAATTATTCATTGTTATTCCGCAACCCCTCATGGGTCCTCCTATCTTGTCCAGTTCATGAGCCAGACTGTGACACTTTCCTATGCTCCTTTCCAAGCCAGTGGTTCCATTCTATGAACCGTAAGTTCATTTTCAAGGCCCTCTCTGTCAGGTTTCCCCTGTATCTGTAGATGTCCTCTTTGTAAGTTCGCCATGCCTGTTCAATATGCTGTGTGTGAGCACCCCTTCCAGGGTGTACAAAATGTCTCTGCTGATTCACCTGATAGTGAATGTATCCTTCACGTGACAATCTGTTGTAGGCACTCCAGGAATCACTAATCACCTCACTTCCAGGTCTGATATATTTTCGGATTATTGTGAGTAACTGCATCCTGGATCGATTTTCCACCAGCTTTAAGACAGGACGTCTATGGGACCTCTTCACTCCGAAGACCCACGAGCGTCTTTGCCAGGTGGGTCCACGTCGTCCACCTCCATACTGAAAATAAGCAAAATGTCATGCTTTTATGAAATTCATCTGAAATTATAGTGTTAGACTCCCTTCAGGGCTGTCTGATTCACCCCCATTATCATGGTAGTGCTACCTGGCATATGACATTTCATAGGGCTAGCGTCCAAATCAAAATTTTTAGGTGTCATATTTTTCTAAGCAAACTTGATTATATATATTTGTATGCTATGAAATAGACATATGTAACGCAGTATTACCAGCAGCATTGAGGCTGATCAACAGGACCTGAAGCGATTCTAATCTTCTAAATCTAATATATATACATTTGGGTGGAGTATTTTACTCTATGAAAACCTGCTTCCAATGTATTTATAGTACTGTAGTAATTCAGATGTACTGTACTTACACAACAGAATTGACTATTTTACTTACATAAAACAGACCTTACCTTCTGTTTGTGTCTGAATTTACTCTCATCTATTGCTACAAAAGCTCTCCTCCCTCCAATTCTCATTTTCCAGTCGCCTAACTGCTTCACTGCAGATTTTTCGCAACAGCGTAGTAACTCTGGTCAGTGATTTGCTGCTTCCACATACTCCATCCTCTATCATGTCTACTTGTCTCTTCCTCAAGCCCTGTGACAAACTGAGACAAAAATGACTAAATATGACAACTATCAACATATCATCAATTGCGTTTTTTCTGAAACACTACAACACAACAGTGTAAGACAGACAGAGAGAGAGAGAGAGAGAGAGAGAGAGAGAGAGAGAGAGAGAGAGAGGACCTAACCTGTGCATAACTTTCATCTATGATGGTAATGGAATATGTGATCTGGAGAAAACTGAGCCCTCTCTGATGGACCTTGTGATGGCCCTGCCCTTGTGGGTTCTTCTTCTACAGCACCTGTACATAACAGTTTGTCATAGCATCGGCATGGTTACACTTGTCTTAATGTTAAATAAATAAATGACTAATAATAAATAAATAATTAAACCTACACAGAGATAGCTCACATAAGTTCATTTTGTCGTTTCTTTCACGATTTTAGTCTGATATAAACGAAACAATAGCTAGAGTAAAATCTACATGAAGATAATCTGTTAAGATTTGATCAATTTGAATGTTACAATATAATGGCATGTTGATCCTTATTTACCACCTATATCCATCCTTGGTCGTGTTGGTTCTTTTGAATCTCATCCTGTTGTTGCACACAGGGCATCGTTTCTTCCTTGCCAACAACCTCTCCGTCTGTATCCATCTTATTAACTTTTTACCCCCTTGCGCTGTCTTCTTAATTAATGTTCTTGTCAATGTCATATTAGGCCTACTGAAATATTCACACATTAAGTGCTCTGTGCCGGCATTCTTCTTTTTTTTTTTATGGAGGGGGGCACCAGCTTTCCGGATGCACAACTGCCACCTGCACAGGCATGTTTAATTCCATTTAATGGACTATTCCATTCATTGGCTCCCCCCATAGAGGCTCGCCTGGCAGGTGTGCAGCTAATAGATGTGCAGCTTACAGTGACAGTTTCCTCATCACTACCTGAGCCACCATCGGATCCTCCCTCACTCACGTCCTGAGTGTCCTGGACATATCCTGTATTCTGTGATTTTCCTCTTTTCATTTCTATCTTTTGCCCGTTTCAGTTTTTGCCCGTACACGCCCGGTGTCTCCTCTCTTTCTCTGGTTCACACGCGCACTTGCTCCCGATTCACATACCGGTAAATAGAGAAATGTAGTTTTAATGTAAACAAAGTTATTTACAAAAGAAAAACACAAATGGTCAGTGAGACCGTCTTGGCAGTTCTAGTGTACTGTGTACATGAGAAAACAAGGAAAAATTTTTGGCTTTTTTTTGTGCATTCTCGTGGTTTTTGATGAGGTTTTTGGCTGGAAAATCTCACTGGCATCTGGCAACACTGACGCCCGGTAGAAGAAGAAGGCGCCTGCGGGAAGTGGCAACACATCATGTTTTCCTACTATCGTGGCAAGAAGAAGCATTTTGTCAAGGTATTTTGATAATGCAGGATAAGTTAATTGTTTTGAATTTAGCTTGCAGCAAAGCTGTGTCCAGTGACTTTTTTTTTCTCAGTACGAGCACTATGCAAGTTGTTAATAATAGAGGGAAACTATTTTGTGTGCAGAGAAGTTTTTTTCGTTTTGCCAAGTTATCAAAAAGGGTATTGCATATAATTGACAGTAAAAATTCATTTTTACTTTTCACTTTTGTACTTAAGTACATTTCAGAGTCTGTACTTTTTTACTTTTACTTAAGTAAAGGCGTTGAATCAGTACTTCTACTTTTACCAGTCTTTTTTTACACAAGTATCTGTACTTCTACTGAAGTACAGAGTGTGAGTACTTTTGCCACCTGTTAGTAAGTACAGTCCAAGTGCTAAAACAGACTAACCTAGTCTTTCTTTCTTTCTTTCTTTCTTTCTTTTACATTTAGTCATGCCATTGACACGGGGTAAGAGACAAACCAAGTCGAAATGAACCAGCAACCCACCAGGTGATGACGTGCTGCAGTCTGGTAATGAAGGTAACTTAATTTTTTATGGCAAAGAATGTAAATACTACAAAAGTATTTTATGTGTGGCTTTTGGTTGCAGGAAGAGTTTTTCCTGGCTCAAAAGGGGTGATTGGTGCTGCCCCTGTCACAAGGGGTAGTGCCCTCGGATGGCATTTACTGACCTATACTATCCATTATATCCAGGCATGGTCTAAATAATAGAATATAATATACTGCAAATATAAAGTAAAAACATTAAGTGTTCCGCTCATTACAGCCCTAATATATATAAATATGAAATAATTTCCCTTTGCATCTTTTTTAGTGGAAGAGATTGCACAGCCATCTGCTCCAACCACTGCCCCAAAGATCAAGGAGGATTATAGATTGCTAAAAGAGGAGAACCACCTTCTGAAAGAGGAAAACCGACTTCTGAAAGAGGAGCGGGATTTCCTAAGGCCGAAAGGTCTCAACCCAGTGAAGACCAGACCGTCAACATCTTCAAAAGGTATCCAGACGATGTTCTTCATTTTGTATCCATATCACAGAAATAATATAAATACCCTACAATAAGATCATTTTTTTCAAGTGCAAAATCAGAAAAAAGAATTATTAGAGAAATAATTATTTCATCATTTTTGTTACTCCGTTTAAGGGTCTGACAAAAGGAGGCTCATGGATTCCTCAGACTCTTCAACATCTGACTCTGAGTCAGACTCCTCCTCCTCTGAAAAAAAGAGGAAAAAAGAATAAGATCAAGGAAAACCCTGCAAAATTTGGAAAAAGAGGTAACTTTCATCATTATGAAAAGGATGGCTCACAATCATCTTATATTATACAGTCATATTAGGCTTGTAGGTTTTCATAGTTCAGGGTATTGCCAAGGGAAGGGTATTGTCAACAACTA
Source organism: Pagrus pagrus (assembly GCF_965226575.1). Lineage (NCBI taxonomy): Eukaryota > Metazoa > Chordata > Actinopteri > Spariformes > Sparidae > Pagrus > Pagrus pagrus. Next base: position 5,818,365 of record NC_140197.1, read on the forward strand.
TGATGCAAACTGATTTTCAATATTAACCATGTCCTACACAGAATTTAGTACGATACCTAGGTACACAGAGATCTTCAAAGTAAAGTCGGAAATGTTTTAATCCCACAGTTTTTGAATGCAAATTATTATTTTTTTACAACTTCAAATGGCCTTTTCTGTTTTATATTTCTCCGATTTCCTGTGTTGATCCAGGACTATCTGTATTGATATGTGCTCCAGTATGGAGTCGGTCACGGTGGGTGGCTAATGACTTTTTGCATGAAGCCTTCAGATTATTATACATGGTCCAGGTGGCAAAGATGGACCTAGTTTAGTCTATGGAACATTTTCATCTCAGTGTTAACATCTTTTATATTCATAAAGCATAGGGTTAGTTCAGGCAGGCCACAATGTCACGCTCTATATCAGCTGTCAGCAGCAAGCAAGCGTAGCCCCATCAGCTGATCACTCAGCTGACTTCCCTCACTTTCAAAGCTCAGTATTTAAACTGCTCTTGCCTGACTTCTCTTGCTCCTTCCCCCACTAGCCGACTTCAACCCACTGCCACCCCCAGCTTCCCCTGTTGTGCTTTCCGCCTGTTCATTGACTCAAGGCTTTACATGCAAGCACGTGGAAGAGCAGGGAGTCCCCAGAACAGAACCTTACCACCAAATACAACATGCAAGATTATTTTTGACAAAGTGATCCTGACTGAAAGGTAGTTTCTACCCTAGTTTCAATGTAGCACCCTCATGTGTTGACTGTTTTTCTTTGAGCAGAAGTTCAGTGCCAGCGTGCACACACACAATAGGCTGGGCCTATCATAAATCACTATTTTTTTTTAATTAATCACTTTTATAAGAGTAGAGTGGAGGAGAGGAGTGCAGAGACTAGATCACATAAGTTTATTTACCTCTCAAACTCTAGAATGTCCTGTTATGTAAAATCAAGATTATTAATGTTTGTGTGATTATGATATAATGTTAATAGATCATATTTTATAATCTGTCTTGTAGTTCAGAGTCCAGAGGACGTCGTACACCGATACAGAGCTCTATTAACCCTTAAGAGATCCTAGGGACATTTTGTGCCATTCAGTTTTTTATTTTCAAGCCATTTTGGCTGTGATGAATGAATAAAGCTGAAATTTTCCAAAGGATATTCATTTTCAAGAAATTTTTTAATTATCATCTCAGTTCCTTAAATTAGCCTAAAATGGCTAAGCTACGCAAAAACCGACACATTTGTTCCTAACGCCAAAAAATGCCCCATTGAAAACCATTGAAAATGCCTTTTTTGATCCCACATTTATCTTAACATAAACTAATGCATTCCTTTATGTTAAGATTTCATTTCAGACTACTAGCCTTCAATTTGTAATTTTTATATTTGTCCACTAGTTGGCGCTACTTTTTCCCATTCAAAGCATGCAGCAAAATTTCACACTTTTTACTGTTTTCTGCAAGGGTACCTTGCGTGTGTGTGTGTGTGTGTGTGTGCGTGTGTTTATGTACGTGTGTGTCTGTGTATGTACGTGTATGTATGTATGTATGAAGGTATATTGATGTCAAAACAACTAGAGAGATGCGCAGCAACGTGTGTGTGCATGCATCAGTGGGACCAGGAGGGTGGATCGTGTCTCTCCAGTCATCAGATCTTTGGACTGTCCCCCTGTCTGTCGGCCGCATCCGCCCCCCCGCAGCCCATCAGCCTCCCTACCCACTGCATTACGCTTTGAAAACAATAAAGACTCTGACTAATATTAGTCATATCACTACTATTATTGTAATGCATTACTACATACTATCCTTACCGTTAACCACTACTACTGTTATTACTAGTAGTCACATTTCCATTATGTGCATTTCATTATTATTGCTGTAATACTTCTTTATGTACTTTCATTCCTGTCAACCATCTATTATAATTGTATACATTGTGATCTCGTTGATCTACTCTGTACATGCGACATCTATTGCACGTCTGTCCGTCCTGGGAGAGGGATCCCTCCTCTGTGCCTCTTCCTGAGGTTTCTTCCGCATTTTTTTTTCCCTGTTAAAAGGGTTTTTTGGGGCAAGTTTTTCCTCACTCGAATCGAGGGTCGAAGGACAGAGGGTGTCGTCTCTGTACAGATTGTAAAGCCCTCTGAGGCAAACTATGATTTGTGAATTTGGGCTATACAAATAAAATTTGATTTGATTTGATTTGACTTACATTTATCTCTTTCATATAATTAATCCATGCTTTTGATGTGACATGAAGCCTGCCTGACTAAATACTAGTAGTGTCCTAGGCTGCATATGGACCTGGTGCGCTCCGAGGTGGAGCGGCATTTTGATCAGGAAGGACTCCGCGCTCTGCAGGGCGAGAGCAGGCAGTTCTTGAGGCGGCTCAGTGGAAACGAGTGGATGTGGGTTCCCCGGAACTGACCCCCTTTCCACGACAGCGGCTAAGCCGTTGTGTCCATCCTGCATACCTTGCAGCCCCACCCCTCTCCATGCTGTCGGAGGTGGAGAAGCTCATTAAGCTGTCTGGCCCTGCCAATATCTGTCGCGGCATCCAAGCGGTCTTTCCCAGCCTTGCGCAGGCTGAAAACCTGGCTGTGCACCATGACGCAGGAGAGACTGACACATTTGACCGTTATGAACGTTCACAGTGATCGCTTTATGGATGAAAGCGATGTCTCCACCCTGCTTAAAATCTTCATCAGTAGGTCAACTGAGACAAGGTCCACTTTTGGAAATGCATGAAAGCCCTGAGTCAGGAGCGCAGACTTTTCTTTTTTCATTCAAGGGTACAAATAATGCTGTTATGTTCCTTAAATGGCCTGATTTAGTTATCAAAGTTTCATTTTCTTAACAATAAAGATGCTGTGTCCATCCATTCTAGCTCTCTTATAACTGCATGCCATTATAAAATAACTTCAAATCAAATCCTTAATCATTGATAAAAGTGCGTGTCCAGAAGCCTGTATGTCTGTATCTCGTATTGGATCGATCGCACCATCTACTGGATGAAAATGGAACACAGAACAACTACGCGAGGCGTCAAAGAGTGTTGCGCACGGTGCAGATCAACTTCCGGTCGCACATCAGAATCTGCGACCGCACGTGTGTGTGAACGCGTAACAACATTTGTCAAACAGTGACAGACAGACGTGCGCACGTCATTTCCGCCTACGTGTGAGTGCGTGACAAAAATGTTTAATTATCTTCATGCGAGCGTTAATGCGTGCGTTCGCAAAAAACGCTTGAATGTTACGCATAGTCACTACGCGTCGTGTGATTACCCGCGTGCAGCAGTCATCACGCGTGAACGTGCGTGTGAACGGGGGACCATTATAAGTCAATGAGGAAACTACATTACACGTCAGGCGCTGCTTGCTGCACAGGCGTCAAAGCACGCGTGTGTGATACGTTCAGTTGATACGTGCGCACGCATTATGACACGATTCTACCGCCATATGTATGTATGTATTAGGGGTGTGCAGAGCAGCCGATATTTGTATCTGTATTTGTATTTGTTGAGGGGGGAAAAGTATTTGTATTTGTATTTGTATTCGAGTAAAATTCAAAATAGGTGTAAATATAAATTTTTATTTGAGTTACACTTCTATTTGTCGTTATAGTATAAGTATTCTTTAATTATCCATTATAATAATTATGGATATGCAATATTGGTTGATGTTTTTCCATAAATCCAGCAATGAACATGTAACAAGGAATGTCATTGAGAAGAAAATAACATAACAGCCATTATCTCATCCATGGTTAAACCAACAACTAATAAAATATCATTGTGAACATTATGAACCCCACCACCACCCGTCCTTGTTGGAGGACGTTGAACAGACAGAATAAAAACAAATAATACTTAAAAGAACTGTTCTTTCTAATGCACAGAATTCCAAGAACTAAACTTGATCTGTAAATAATATGACATAGTAGCCTATAGCTAACGGTCATTATGCTTCTGGCCTCTACCTGGTCTTTTTAGTAAACTTTTCTCCCCCGGTCTGCTGTCAGCAGGGTCGCCGGCTGCAGCAGCCTCGCGCCCGTGAAGTGGGCTCAAGCCGCGTTCAGCTGCGCTCGAGTGTGACACTCGAGCGTGTGACACAATGTGTATTTCTTTTACTCTGTGGAAGATATCCCAACGGAGTGAGGGACAAAGCAAGTGGGACAGATCTGCCCAGTCCCTGAGCAGCGCGCGTTTCACAGACAAGCCACAACGCAGAGTGTAAACAACGTCACCTGGTTCAGCAGCACCATGGACAGCTGCGGGGGCGGGGGGGTTGGAACAGCGGTGTTTTGACGCTCCCACCCCCGACTGAACGTCACTCACTCACTCATCCGGGCATGTACTGTGGTCTCATGAGGAAACGTAGCTTTTTGATATGATGTTTTTCTTGTTCCCAAATACAAATATTTTTTAAAGTATTTGTTCGAAATAAGTATTTGTAATAAACACGTTATTTGTGCCTTTCCGAATACCGTATTCGGGTTCGGCTCCACCCCTAGTATGTATGTACGTACGTGTGTGTGTGTGTGTGTGTGTATCTGTGTGTGTATGTTTGTTTGTGTGTGTGTGTGTCCAAGTCCAAGTCCTTTCTCTTAGAAGGCCACACTAAACTAATTCAATAATAAAAACGATGAGTACCGCGAGAACCAAAACAAAATTGGACTTTGCTTTGGTTCTGCTCAGGTTGTTTATGCAGGTGCACTGCAGCCATGGTTAGAAGTATGAGCAGTAGTGTAGGAGCTGGAGTCAAGCTCCAACTCATCTGAAGATGAGAGTGGAGGGGAGATGGATGAAGCAGTGGCAGGATGGACTTCAAAAAAATTGAAAAATATCGGTCTCCCACAAACACTGCAATGCTCCGCTACGTCCCAGCAGCCAGTGGTTTGATCATGGGACCCATTGGCGCCGCTGGCCGGAATCCTGTACACACTGCGTACAATTTTTTTTGAAGGTGAAAAAAAGAAAGCCGGCTCCCCAAACATTCGCGCATGGTGATTTGGGTACCATGCATTTCCTTATCACAGTGACAGAGAAATACAGTACGTAAACTATTAGAACTCACGGACCAGATTGGAAGGTTCGGCGGGCTAGATATTTAAATTATGCAAACCAGGCCTTCTCTTTAGATGCCCAAAAGGCGTTCGATAGAGTGGAGTGGGGTTTTTTGCGGCACACACTTGGAATATTCGGGTTTGGGGAAGGTTTTATCAAATGGGTGAACATAATTTATTCAGACCCCAGAGCGACAGTGATAATGAATGGACTGAACTCGCCCTTCTTTAGCCTAACACGTGGGACCAAACAAGGAGACCCTCTTAGTCCTCTACTTTTTACGTTGTTCCTTGAACCATTGGCCACTGCAATTAGGACAGATACTGATATTAAAGGGGTGTCACAAGGGGGGGAGGAACATAAACTGTTTTTGTACGCAGATGACATTTTATTACTTATCAAAGACCCTATGGTGTCCATCCCTAATGTCTTATCAATAATTGAATCATTTTCAAAACTATCTGGCTATAAAATAAATTGGCAAAAATCTGAAGGTATGCCAATATCGAGAGGGTGCAGCCAATCAGTAATCTCCACATTCCAATTTAAGGTTATCCCATCTGGAATGAAATATCTAGGGATTAGATTATGTTCAGATCTAGAAAATATAATCTCTATTAATACAGGTCCTTTAATTAAAAAAATTAAGACAAATCTGGACAAATGGAAATTGATAAACCTCACTCTGTGGGGGAAAATTAATATTATAAAGATGGCAGTCGCTCCACAATTTAATTACATCTCTATGATGATACCAGTAACCATCTCTGACCGTATTTTCAAACAATATAATCGTATGATAACAGACTTCTTATGGAACGGGAAAAAACCCAGAATTGCTTTAAGGAAACTTTGTGCCTCAAAAGATATTGGGGGGCTAGCTCTTCCAAATATGGAATTATATAGCACAGCATTTGAAATGAACAAGCTAACAAATCACTGGACAGATTATGGGTCAAGCCCTAGTTGGGTTAAGATCGAGAAGGAACTTGCCTCTCCATTTAATATTGTGGAATTATTATCACAGAAGAAGACAGGCAGACAGACAGAAGAAGAAAACCTAATCTTACAACACTCTTGATGGGCATGGGCAAGAGCACAAAAGACCTTGGGGATTTCACAGTATAAACAGGGTTATTCTTCTATATGGAATAACCCTTCAATATGTATAGGGAAAAAGACATGCTCTTGGGGTACATGGTTGGCAAAAGGGATACGTGTTGTCAATGACCTCTACAGGGACCAGTCATTTGTACCATTTCAGGACCTTAAAGAACAATATGGTCTAACGGACAAAGGGGATTTCTGGAAGTATTTACAGTTGAGGAGTAGTGTGAGTTCTACTTTTGGATTAGAATGGGCAGAGGAGGGAGAAAATAAGGTTCAAGAATTTCTCAATTGTCGTCATACTCTGCACTCGGCCTCGGTGTTTTATAGAAAAATGTCAAATATTCAAACAAAAATGTGTGAAAGCTTGAGATTAATATGGCAAAAGGATTTCGGTGGTGAGATTGGTGAAGATGTATGGAGGGATGTGATCTCAAATGTAGGTTGGGCTACAAGGGATGCAAGGAGTAAGTTCATCCACTATAAGATCGTACATAGATATTATTTTACACCACTGAAACTGTTTAAAATGGGATTAACTCAGGACAGTAAATGCTGGAAATGTCATAAGGAGTTGGGCACATTCCTTCATGCTATATGGGACTGTCCTATGGTACTGCCTTTCTGGAAGGTGGTGCTGAAAAACCTTGAAGGATGGCTTAAACGACCTTTACCAGAATCCCCACAATTGTGCCTGTTAATAGATAGGGCTCTAATGCCACCAGGCCTTACCAAAGCAGAGGCCCAGGTGACAGTAACTGGTCTTATTGTTGCGGCTCGGCTCATACTACGCAAGTGGAAGAGCCCACATAAACCAGAGCTTGTGGAGTGGTTAAAACTCATATCAGAGACTGCTGCCTTTGAAAACATGATTGCTAGGCTTAATAATGTTCCAAGTAAAATGAGTCAGATATGGGAAGTCTTTGTGAACTACATGAGGGGTGTGACACCATAGAGGGGTGTGAGGTATGGTTGGAAGGATAGTTACATTGCATGTTATTGTATTTATGTATGCCTTGAATATGTATGAAGCATGAGGGGTGCAAGGGGTGGGGGTTGCCATTAAGTTGTAGATGAGTGTTTTATTCTTATCAATGTTATATTTTTTTTATTATTATTATTTTTTTTAATTAATTAATTAATTTTATTATTATTATTTTTTTCAGATATTTATTTTTTTCTGTCTGTTTTTCTCTTCGTCCTATCTATCTATTTCTCCTTTTTTACTTTCCTAAACAGACTATTAATTTATGCCATATCTGTAACATTTGAAATGTCTGTAAAGTTATGTTAAAACAAATAAAAATTTGAATGACAAAAAAAAAAATTATGCAAACCAGCGGGTGACACCAAACAACGTCTGCCCAAGCAAGTCAGAGCTTTTCTTTCTCTCACACAGTGACCTGGAGAGACGCAGCCGCATCTGAGAGGACGATCGCGCGTGTGTGCGCAATTGCGCACAGCGTGTGTTGCCCCTTCTCCACTACACAATACAGCTCGGCTCTACTCGACTCAGTTTAGGTGCTTTTCCATCACAGCTGAGTTCTTCATAGTTCCTCCTCAGCGGGGGCGACGTCGTCATATCATGGCGGCTACAGTCGCGTCATATCGTTCTTTTTTCTCTCCTCTGGTCAGCTCCAAACTCACTTGTCTGCACTGCGATTACGGACCACAGCGTGGTTTTCCACGCAGCAGCCATTTAACTCATGTCAGAATAACCACAGTCTCACAGATTATGTGGACGCTGCAATCTGTTATTCCACTGATACTGAAAACATTAGATTTGTCTTAAAAAGTATTTGTTGTATTTGCCGTTTCTGTGTGTACTTTGAAATTGATTCCTGGCGGCGCCACTGCTGGGACCTACACACTATGCCGCCACCGGACGTGAGCTGGACTCTCACACCCAGACACATACCGCCTCTCAGAAAAAATAATGATGCATCAATGCATTTTGTGATTTTGTTCAATTAAAAACTGTGTGTAAAGCAAGAAAAATAACAAAGCATCAAGATCAATGTTGCTGCCAATCACTGACCCATCTCAGGGCCCACTCTTTGAACCACCCTGTGGATCTATGTAAACATACTGGCCTTTAAAGGGTTAAAAAAAAAATATATATATAATTAATATTTGATATGTATATTTCAGGCTGAAGTAGCTTTAAAAGATTGACTAATTTAAAGTGGAAAAAAATATTAATATATAATATTTTTACAGCAGATTTTAGGAAGGTGACATTTTTTGGCTTTCGGACCACGAGTGTGAGTTTTTGTTTAAATCTGACACTGCAAAAAAAATAACAATGCATCAAAGTCAATGTTGCTGCCAATCATTGACCCATCTCAGGGCCTAATAATAATAATAATCAAATACTCCTTGAAATGTATTTTATGGAAATTATTCTAGTTTTTTGTTTTTTTTCAATAAAAAACAGTGGATCTATGTAAACATACTGGCCTTTAAAGGGTTAAAAACCAAAAAAATACAATCAATATGTGATATGTATATTTCAGGCTGAAGTAGCTTTAAAAGATTGACTAATTTAAAGTGGAAAAAAATATTAATATATAATATTTTTACAGCAGTTTTTGGGAAGGTGACATTTTTTGGCTTTAGGACCACGAGAGTGTGAGTTTTTTTTAAGGACCTCTTAAGGGTTAAAAGAATTTCGACGTACAAGGAGCATCAGCCTCAGCTGTGAATCGCTGAGCGTGGACAGGAGCACAATCGCTTTAACGGCAATCATTGCAGAGGTGTGGATTGCTGCAGAGGGTGAAGATTTCGGGCTGCTGTCAGAGTTCACTGAGGAGGACACTGTAGGAAACTACGCCAAAACCTGCAAGACCTTCCTGGAGGGTAACAAACCGCTTGAAGAAAAAATTAAACAAATGAAAAAAAAGTCTGAGCTGCTACCGATAAAATGTAAATTTAGAAAGTGAGGGTTCGCACTACTCAGTAGTAGACACTATACTATAATGTTAGGAAGGGTTATGCGTTCTTCCCTATGGTAGGGAGCAAGGCCGCAGCCCCCATTGAGGACACCGAGGTCATGTCCTCTGTATTTTTTCCCTTAAGTTTCGTTTCATTAAAACCGAAAGTAAACACGGTCGCGACGTGACTGCAGGTCTATTTTTAGAACGGCAATTAAATGAATCGGAGCAAAGATGCAACGTAGTGGTAAGAGGCTGCATCAATCCAAGTTATCATTTGTTGCAGCAAGAAAGGCAGAGGATGATCAGGCAAAGAGGAGGAAAGGTGAGAATTGTAATAAGCTAAGAGAATGAGAAAATTAGTGAACAAGCCTACAGATGCAACAGATAGCCAATAGAGATGCTAAACTGTAACCTACTGTAAATGTAGCCTAGGCTGAAAAATGAAAGGACATGCAATGAATCAGAATATTTTAAGGCCATGTTCAGTCATGAATTATCCATCAATAATATTATTTGGATGTTTGGATGGATAAGTAATAATGTGACTAAACATGGCATTAAAATATTAGGTCAAATTATAGTAATCATGACTCAGTAGTATACTTAGACTTGAAGGGACAGAGACGGGACAGAGACAGGAGGGGACAGAGACAGGAGGAGAGGAGAGAGAAAGAGCAGGAGAAGGAACCAGTGAGATGCATGTGGAGTCTGGTCCAGGAGATGCAAGCCCATTATCAGCCCATGACCCAGATACCCAGCTCTCTCTCTCTCTCTCTCTCTCTCTCTCTCTCAATCACCATAGCCTTTACCAAACACTTAATGTATACAGTTACAGATCATCTTAGTTGTAGTTTTTTGAGGCAGCAACACCACACACACACACACACACACACACACTCAAATACTTCAGTTATAGTTTTATATATATTTATTTTACGATTACAGCAACACACTCATACAAAGACACACACTAAGCAACATGGTACTGTGTGTTTGTTTGTTTTTATTCGGTCTGCCAAATGTTGACCTCGGTATTTCAAAAATCCTGGTTACGGCCCTGGCAGGGAGTTGAAGCCAGTTTGCAAAGCGTCATTGTTAATTCATTTTTGAAACATTTTGTGTATGTTAGGCCCCCCCCCCCCTTTTTTTTCTCATTTTAAATCCCTATAGGGTACCTTTTTTTTTTGCAGAAACTACAGTTTTGCACTAGCCCAAATTTCAAGTGTCTTGTGAAAGATAATATGTTTTCCCCGAGTTTGTCTTTGCCTACTTTACAGTCTGCTTGTGTACGGCAGCATATTTAATTCAGATTTTAAACATTTTGAAGAGTTCTGTTTTTGTTTTTTTGTTTTCTTTTAACCCCGAATCTGCAGTAATAAGTATATATTACTTAATAATGTTCATGGTAACTTTGGTACATCTTGTTACTTTCTACTGTGCCTTTGTTATATCTTGGTGTTAAACATTCTTTTTGTGTGGTACAGTTGCATCTTACTAACTGGGTAATTTGACATGTTTTACTTAGTAATGTTGTGGAACTTATATGGTACAAATTCATTTAACTGCATTGTGGTGGCCACACATCGTGACCACCTTTAACTCTCCCCAGCTCTGGAAAGGAGGCGGTGCCTTCCAAGATGGCCTCTTATGGAAGCAGAAACAGGAAGTGGAGGAGGCCACCTTGGAGGTGCCGGAGGGGAGGCTGTTTTTTTCTTTGAGATTTATTTAATTTGAGATTATTGAGAACTTTAAGTTTGCTTTATGATTTGAGTGTTTATATTGAGTGTGTATATAAAGGTTTTTATTTGTAGTCTCTGTTCACTTTATCTTTAGTTGAATTAGGGAAGTAGTAGTGTCTGTCCCCCCCTATCGTTTGTGTTAGGCTAGCCAATGTCTTTATAATCCCCACCTATTGTCTCATTTAACAGATCAGTTATGTTGAGTAAAGTTGCTGTTTGTTTAAGTGGACCTCAGTTAAGTTATTAGGGCCCTTAGTTAGTTGTTATTTTCCTATTTTTTTTGTATTTGTATTAAGATACTTTTTGGATATTGTTTCCTTTGAATTGAGTTGTAAATGAATATTTTTTGACAGTTACACCTTGAGTTCTTGAGCCTTTTCTGTTTGGTCCCTGACATGCATAGACAATGGAATGTTATATTACAAAGGATTTCGTAAGAACATAGCAATAGCATGGAAACAAGCAAGGCTTCCCTTAACAGCACAGTTTTACTTTACTTACTGAGTAAATTATCATGTATTACTTAGTAATATATCAGAACCTACATGGTACAAGTTTGTGTTTATTTACCAGTGAGGTGAGTTAACTATTACAAATGATATATGTAAGAACATGGTAATCACATGGAAACAAACAAAGCTTTCTTTTACAGTATAGTTTTAGTTTACTTACCGAGAAAATGATCATGTATTGCATAGTAATATATCTGAACCTACATGGTACAAGTTTGTGCTTATTCAATGGCAAAGGGAAGGTATCTACAAACAATCTTAATTTACCATACATATAACAGGGAAATACTTACCTGCTTATTACCAGTGGTAATTTCCCAATAACACAGTATAATTTACCAGATAAATACCTAGTATTTCAGCCGTAGATTTGCTGTATTTGCTGCTCTTTACCCACTTATTACCAGTAGTTATTACCAATAATGCTTTATAATTTACTGGGTAAATACCCAGTATTTTGGCCATGGTTTCATTGTACTTACCTTCTTATTACAGTGGTTAATACCTAGTAACACATTTTTGTTACCATATATTTACTGGATGAATAGCTAGTAATTAGGGGACTGTAGCTACCTGCTTATTACCAGCTTACAACCCAATAATACACAAAAATTTACCATATAGTTACCAGGTAAATACCCAGCATTTTGGCCATAGTTTCATTGTACTTACCTTCTTATTACCACTAGTAATTACCCAATAAATTTACCATATAGTTACCAGGTAAATGCCCAGTATTTTGGCCATAGTTTCATTGTATTTACTTTCTTATTACCATTGGTAATTACCTAGTAACACTTTTGTGTTACCATGAATTTACCAGGTAAATACCTGATAATTAGGGGACTGTAAAAGAAAGGCTTACCAAATGTTGCTGTTAAAACGTGAGCGGATGCGGATGCATTTTCTGCTCATATGCATAACATGAAGAAGGAGAGCATTATTTTGTTTTGCAAACCTAACAAATCCCACACAAGGACAGTCGTGACCGGCGGAGACGCCATGATAAGTGATGTCATGTTGAAAGAAAAGAAAGAAATCCAAGTAATTGACTGAATCATGTAAACCTGTTTTTCCTATTATTGCATTACTAATGTGCATGTAAACACATCAAATAAGATTATTGTCATAACCTGATTATTCCCAGTTATCGGATTATTGTGGTTATGTTAAATGTGCTCAATGTGCCACTGAACTACAGGAGTGATGGCTGCTGAGAATGACATTAATAATGTCTAGACTGTGTTTTTGATCAATTTATTGTTGAGTTTAATTGATAAAAATTGTGCTTTTATTTTTGAAATAAGAAAATTTAAGAGTGGCAGTGTATTTCATTGGATTATTATGGATTCATTACTGTTAATGCAGCATTTTATGGTTTAGCTGGTTAGGTAAAGCTACAGTTTAAACCTATATATATTGTTTACTTTCGGATAATTACATCTTACTCTACAAACTGGTCAATTAGTACGTAAAAAGTTAAAACATTTCTCTCTAAAGTGTAGCAGAGTACATTAGCATATGACAAAAAATACTCAAGTTAAGCACAGTCACTCAAATTTTCACTTAAACATACCCTGTGGAGTTTATGATCTTTAGCAGTCTGTCAGCAGTGTATTTGTGTCTTTTACACATGTATGCCAGTGACGCAATACACAATCCTGAAGATGTTTTACATTACTCCTTTGATCAACAGGTAATGCACCAAGACAGACAGTGAAGGAGAAGACTGCAAGCCAGTAAACACAAAATATAATTTAAAAATAACTTAAAATACTTCAAAAGGGGAGGAAGGATATATGTTCAATGTGATGGATACAGTAAAGCGTTAGAAATCCAGTTACATTATGGGCAGTGATAGGGATCCAGTGTTGTAAAGGTAAAAACCTATTCAGTTTGTATTTAGTGTGTGCGCGTGTGTGCGCGTGGGTGCGTGTTGTAGTGGAAATTTTCTGCTCTTGGTGACGAATGAAATAGAAAATTCTTGCCAGCCGACAAAGTTTTATTTTCTTTGCAAAGAAAAGGTCAATCAACATGCGAGCGGTTCAAAATGAAGAACATCAGGAAACTTGAACATTTATATCTGAGTTTTACATCCTTTGTCTGCTGTGGGGTCGACCCCCTACTCAGGGTGTCTTTTCACACTCTTGTCTTTCACAGGTATTGGCACCGACATCCTGGAGTGTGATTAAGAGGTCTAATCAACACAATTTAAAATATAAAAGGGTTTGAGTATATCATGAGAAAGTGAGAGGTTGGGTGTCTCCGAAACCTGAAATGCAATTACAAGGTCTAGACATTAAAATACACAAATGGGTAGCAAACAAAAAGAGATCTGATACCTTGGGGGAAAGCAGGGTGTGGAGGCGTCTCAAGTAAAAAGGAATATTCAAATTTACCACTACAGTGTGTATTCCCAGCATAGCACACCAGGCGGTGCTGTGTGTAAATACGACTGAATGAGTTTTCTTATCAAGCCTCCAGCCTCCTCTCAGTCATTATTCCTCCTCTCCCCCTCCCACACACGTATGGCTTCCTCCCTTATCGTTCCCGTCCACCCGGGCAGAAAACAACCATGGGGCTCCATGAAACACTCGTTCCCTCCTGCATTTGTTTGCTCTCTCGTCCCCACAGAGGCATCTGCTGGCAGCTTTGTTTTCTCTCTCGCCTCGCTTCACTCCACCTTTACATCACTCTCTTTTCCTCTCTCCATTCCAGGTTAACCTCTCTTTCTTTCTACCTTTAATTTTCTCCCTCTTTCAACATTTCTGTTCTCTTTATGTCATCATCTCAGTGGATTGCTGTCAGTCACCCTTCCTGTCCTCCTCATTGGATTCCTTCCTTCAATCTTTACTTCCCGATCTCTTTCATCCTAATTCCTCCTTCCTTGCCTCATCAGTCCACCTAGTTTCCCTCCTAGCTACCTCATACATTCCTTCCTCTACCACTCCCATAAACCATTCCTACAAAATCACCTTCTTTTTCCTTCCTCTTCCCTCTCTTTCGCCTCACGTTATCTCGTGAACACATGAACCTTTTCCTGCAACCTTCTTCCCTGAGATTTAAGCTGTGTTAAGAGCCATTTTTTGGGAGAAACTAAAATTTTGGTCAACTGATTTACTGGAATGGCTTTCAGCATCATTGTGATGACTGTTCAAGAGAGGCAGAAAGAAAGTGGATGACAAAAGGGGGGGTGTGGAAGAAAAAAAATAGATGAAACAAGCCCTCAGTCATCATCTCACTGTTGAGTCTCACAGTTGAAACCATAGCAACATGGCAGATGACACAAGCGTCTGTTTTTTCCCTTCCCTACCTTACTGAGATGGAAACTAATCCTTCCAGGTTTGTTTATTCCCCCACAGACACAAGTCTGTGATTTGTTCTCCTGTTATGTATCAGTAGAAAGAATTCTGCACTACTGAATTCTCTCTATTATTTTTGGTGGTTTGTCTTTATAAATATCATTGTGCGTTTTTGTTTTCTTCTTTTAACTTTGCTTTCATAATTGAATCTACGTAACTCAACTCTGTCTATGTGAGCCGGTTTATTCCACTTTTCAGTCATCCTACCTATACATTGACAACTGAAGGAGCTCAACATTCAATCCTATGATTGCATGTTAATAGCCTGAAAACAGAGTGAGAAATACAAATATATTGGTACCACTACTGACCATAAGCTAAACTTCTGAAACGTCAGAAGTTTCAGAAGTCTCATCAAATGCAAAACCTACTACTAAAGCCTCTTACCATTTCTTCATCTTGTCTCAACAAGACTTAACTTTTCAGGACTGGCATAAGAAAGGCATACAATCTCTCAAAGATATCTTCAAAGACAAATGTTTTATTTCATTCAAGCAATTATTGGATAGATATAAGTTACCAAATACACATGTCTTCCGCTATTTGATCCGACACTGTGCACGTTCCACTTTACCTAGCTTTCCCAAAAAAACAGCCACTAACCCTATTGACATGTTTCTTTCTTGCGACCCACTATATAAAGGCACATTATCAATATTATACCACAAAATTTCCATACGGGCAGATTCACCTCTGGATAAGATAAAAACAGCCTGGGAACAGGACTTAAAGGAATAGTTCACTCTAAAACAAAATTCAGTCATTATCGACTCACCCTCATGCTGATGAGAAGTCTGGTGTAGTTTCTTATTCCTCAAAGTGCAGCTGGAGACCCGCAGAGGTACTCTCTGGCAGCAATAATCCATATAACAGGCGTAAATGGCATCCGAGACGAAAAGGTCCATAAAACTACACAAAAACATTGTAATATTCCTCCATACTGCTCGTCCGCTGCAATCCAAGTCCTGAAGTGGCGACATCCAGAGTTTTCTCAAAACGACGTCATTTAGTAAATTTTTACAGCCTAAACAGTCGAGACTCCCTCGCACCCACTTGCAATATGGAAGCCGTGCCGGACAAGATCAACAGAACTCGCAATAGATACACACCGGTATTTACATCCTGCTGTGAGCGACCGAGCAACACACAAACACAGGAGGGATCTGCTTGCACTAGTGATTTGAAACTTTGAAACTCACAGCTGGATGTAAATACCGGTGTGTATCTATCGCGAGTTCTGTTGATCTTGTCTGGCCCCAGCATGACAGCACCCTTAGACTATGGACTGCTTAGTAGTGAAACACCATGCGCAGTGTTTTGTTTGAGGACACTTGAGTGTTCTGGGTCCTCTGTTTCACTGCTCCTTTTTAAGTCTCATCCTCTAGATTAAGGACAGCATCTCTGATCACTGAGCCACACTTCTGTTGTCCATCTGATGACCTTGACGACATGGGCTCTTGTCAGATGGCCTGCACCTACAACATCTAATCCTGGTATGTATGTGGGTTCCCTGTGTACTCACCCTAGAAGGGCAGCATCCCTTTCTCTCTTTCACAGTAGTCACAGGTCACAAATCTCTGCAGGAAGCTACATATCATTGTTAGCGCGTGGTCAGTCATACAGATGATGGCTTTGGACTGCAGCCAAGTCAGAGCTGAGTGATTGTGGTCCATCACTGGATGAACAATCTCCACATTACTTCTGTGAGGTAGAGCAAAGATAAAGCTGAGACTGAGAACAACACTGAAAACAAAAGAGTCCGTCCCTGGCATGCGTGCCATGTAGGTCTTGATGTTTACTGAAGATGATTACGTGATGAGATTTCGAGCAAAAGACTTGAACTCACAGAGTCTTCATCACTTTCCACGATGCGTGGTGGGTCAGGAGCTTTCTCACAACATAATCTTACGGCATCCATAAGATCAATGCTGGCGGCGATTATCTGGCAGAGTCTTTGTTTTGAGACCGGCCGGAAAAACCCATGGATAAAATCACTGTTGTCAAGTGGTTGTCAACATTATGATGCCTATTTCCGGTTCTGTTTGCTGACAACTTGATGGGACGTAAATCCAGCATTCAGGATAATATTTTGCGCGTTTTGATACACTGAGAATGCTTTACAAAATGATGGGTGCTCCTGGGCGCTATAGTGAAATATAGAGCGGGTGCTCTGGGGCGCTATGGTGTCTAGAGGGTTAAGCAATGGGATGAGAGCTCAGAGATTACTTTTGAACTTTTTGGATTAAAAAGTGGTTGTGTCTTCACTTTAATTTATCAACCAACATCAGCAGCAAGGTGTGGAGATGACCAACTTATTTCGGGGGTTTATGTACTGTAATGGTGCTTGCTGACTTGAGCTGCAACGCGTCACTATAGCCACTTTTTGCACCACAGTAATCTCCTCTCTTGTTTACATCTGCTTCCCCTTGAGATCATGTGAGAGGGATCAGGTGAGCCCAGCTTCAGGCTGCAGTCACACATACACAAGTACAGGCAAATGACAATTGCCTCTTGGAGATGAATGTAGGTAGTGCAGGATGTGAGGCACATGCCATGCAGTTTTCTGGTTTGTAGTCTGTTTGAGGGGTCAACCACACACGTCTTTGCTATTGGCTGTGACTGCAACTGCGAATGTTTTATTTGCCCTATTGACTTGATAACATGGAAGTGAATGGGAGGCGAATATTCGCCATGTATGATTTTGTGAATGTGTGACAATAGATTTAGTTGGCAGAACCATGAGGCCAGGGAGCTGAAGCCACACCCCTGCTGCACAGAGCTTTTGCTGTTGTATACATGTAATATTAAACATGTCACCTGTCCAAATTAAGCCACACTGAAAAATAATTTTCCTGTAAAATAACAGTAAAGAGCTGGCAGCAGGGATGCCAGCAGTATGCCGTTATTTTTATGGTATTCATACTGTAAAATGACTTTACGGTAGTAGTCTGTAAACCAGAAAAAATGGCATAGTTCTGTATTTCTGTAATTTACAGTAAAGAGCAGACAGGAAAGACGCCAGCAATATACCGTAATTGTACAGTATCCATACTGTAAAATGGTACTTTACGGTAGTAGTCTGTAAACCAAAAAAACGGTGTATTTCTGTATTCACACTGTTAAATTATTTTGCAGTCTAATACAGTAAAAAAAAAAAAAAAATGCAGCATATTTCTGTGATTATTTGGAAATTACAATAATATTCTGTTTAGGTTGTTACTTTAACTTCTCACAGTTTACTGTAGACAGGCACAGTAGATAATACAATAACTAAATTTAACAGTTTCCTAAAATATCAGTCTTCATTGCATCAATATTGATTGCAATGAACTTCATTATTCTCAGGGCTATAGACAATTGCTTAAGATGTGCATTATTGTGAATATTATGCAAAATAAGCAATAAAAACTTAGAGAGAATCAAAATCAAATACCTTTATTTCAAAGAGCAATGTCAATGTCAACATGAATACTGCTATTTTCAAAAAATGGAAAAAAAGAAAATAAATCCTGTTGGATGACACTGAGAAGAGATTTCCAGTAACAAACAGAAACAGCCTAGTAGTGTCTGCTTTAGACTATGGCAATAAACTTAAATTCTTAAATTGCTCTTTAGAGACTGCCCCTAACCCTTACCAAACATGAAGGGCATAGCCTATAGTTGACTTTTTTTTAAGACATTTTGTTTGAACACGTGATTTATCTTACCTACAGTAACTTAAGCTTTACCTTGAATAACACAATGGGTCTAAGGACCAAGGCAACAAATGCACATCATTATTATAATATTTGGAAAACTACACTTTTAAGACTATTTAAGGAACATTAAGACCTTTTTGATTACATGAGTAAGAACATTCAGCAAACAAGCATCTTTGGCACATACTGTTTTCCTCTTAAAATAGTCCTGTGAGTTAGATTAAAATGTCCTCAAAAGTCAACTTAAAAGATTTACATTATGTAATCTGCAATGTATTCTCTGCTGTCTGTGAAAATATACTTTCATAATAACAGTTTGCAGAATTGGCAACATTTGGAAAACAAACTTAAGAACATTTTGAAAATGTGCATTAAGGCCATTTTGATCTATTATAGTACAGTAGAACATTTTGACAATATGCATCAATAATATGCAACAATAAAAACATTTAGGGATGAAACCGTAAGGTACTGTGCCACTGCGAGCTAGACTTGCAGGTTACCTCTTAAAATGGTCCTGTGAGGTAGGCTTGTGTTTTTACGTCTCTCTGCAGCATTATTCCAGTGTTGCATTATATAATCATTATAATAAATAAACTATACAATCAGTAATGTACAGTATACAATCCAAGCTAATACTTATAAAGTTATAAGGAAGTAATACCAGTTCTCTTGTGGCTTAATGTGGCAATGCCAGATGCGAAATTAAAGAGCTCACCGATCTATATAACGTTCCATTCAAAGTCAAGGAGATTCTTCAGTAGCATGGCGATGTGTGTATTGACTGCAGAAGACTTCTTCTGGATGATCACACCTTTCTTCTTGGAGACAACCTTGCCCTTTTTGGCCTTTATCCCTCTCACTGGATTTATACCAATGAAGTGCCTGAAATCAAAATAGTCTAAGATCAGAGTGGGGTTGCAACAACATACTGTTTTGTGTACATTCAATTAAATGCAATTAATTTTTTTTTTGTCTTTCTTCATTGCACAAATAGAGTGGACTTGAATGACATATAGAAGTGACATCAAATTGAATTATAATAAAGCCTATAGTCCAACAAACAGTGATGTCACTGCAGCAAATATTATGGCACATTTGTGTGTGATCCCTTGGATGTGTAGAACATTAATTTACAATCAATCCCGACCGATGCTGTCAACGTGTCTGGAGTTTTAGATAATAAATTAAGTTACACTGCTGTGTCTCATGCGTTAATGCAAAGATAATTTTTCATAATGGGGAGATGCTTCACCCTATTTAACCAACCGGCAACATATCTGCTATTTATTAGAATTATCATGCCCAATCTGGGGATTAAACACAGTGCCTGTGGATATAACTGTGATCTGTGGATCACAGCTGTCCATTAAATGCTTGCATGAAATTATGAACAGCAAGCTGAATGCCCAAAACTAAAGGATATGACTACATTTGTTTTCAAACATAAGCAAGCAGGTGCAGGATGCGCACTAAGTCATTCACACATGCTCGCCAGACCTGGGAGGGGAGAATGCTGGCCAGCATCTGGTGGCCGGGCTTTAGCCCATGGGGCCCAGCCGTGCTCAGCCTGAAGAAACGACATGGAGCTTGCCTCCTCACAACATGCAGGGGAGATAAATGGCGTCGGGTGCAGTGTGTGACAGTTGGTGCCGGCAGGGATCTGGGCGTCTTGATCCTGTCTTTGCAGACTAGCCCTTGGTACGTGGAATATCACCTCTCTGGAGGGGAAGGAGCCGCAGCCGGTGCAGGATGTAGAGAGGTACCGACTACTAACTCCTGTAACTCCTGGAGGGGCTGGACCCTCTCCTTTTCCAGAGTTGCCCTGTGTTGAGAGATGCCGGGCGGGTGTGGGGATACTCATGAGCCTCTGGCTGAGTGCTGCGATGTTGGACGAAAGAACACCATGTTCAAGCATAAAGCAGTCCATTAGTGTAGATGGCACCAGACAACCTTAGGCCAGAGATCATTGATTGACTTTGTGGTTGTATCATCGGATCTGCAGCTGTATGTCTTTGACACTCAGGTGAAGAGAGGAGCAGAACTATCAACTGATCACCACCTGGTGGTGAGTTGAATCAGATTGCAGGGGAGGCTGCCGGACAGACCTGGTTAACCCAAACAGGCAGTGAGGGTGAACTGGGAATGTTGGGTCTTCAACTCCCACCACTGGGAGAACTTCTTGTTCATCCCAGGGGAGATTGCGGACATGGAATCCGAAAGGGCCATGTTCAAAGCTTCCATTATAAAGGCAGCTGCTAGGAGCTGTGGCCAGAAGGTCATTGGTGCCTATCGTCGTGGCAACCTTCTGAAGCAGCAGACATGTACCAGAAGGCCAGAAGGGCTGCAGCCCAGGCGGTTGCTGAGGAAAAACCTGGCTGTGGGAGGAATTTGAGAAGGTCTTTCTGCCAGCCTCAAGGAAGTTCTGGCAAACCATCCGGCAAGGGATGGAGTAGCAGAACTTAGCCAAGGCTGTGTTCCGCCAGGGAGGAGAACTGCTGACCCAGACAGTGGATACTGTCAGGCAGTGGAAAGAGAACTTTAAGGAAACCTGAACCTGGCTATCAGGCAAAAGAGGTAAAGTCTGAAGGCTCGGGTGAAGACGTATTCATATCTCTGGCAGTTGAACACATGCACAGCCATGGTGAGGAGAGTGTCCAGTACAGGAACCTTAGAATTGCGCCTCTGCTCTTTGCAGATGACATGGTTTTGCTGGCTTCTTCGGTACATGACCTCCAGTAGGCACTGGGGCGGTTTGCAGCTGAGTGTGAAGCGGTTAGAATGAGGGTCACCTCTAAGTCTGAGGCCATGGTTCCCTGCCAGAAAATGTTGAATTGCCCCCTCTGGTTGGGAGGTGAGCTCCCAGGGAGTTTAAGTATCTTGGGGTGTGAGATGGACAGGCTGTTTGGTGCTGCGTCAGCAGTACTGCAGGTGTTCCAATCCATCTACGTTCCAACCCTCACCTATGGTCATGATCTATGGCTAGTGACCGAAAAAATTTGATTCTGGATACAAGTGGCTGAAATTAGTTCCTCTGTAGGGTTGCCGGGCTCAGCTTTAGAGATAGGGCGAGGAGTAGAGTTGCTGCTCCTTCAGGTCGAAAGGAGCCAGCTAAGGTAGTTCTGGCATCTGATTAGGGTGCCTCCTGTGTGCCTCCCTTTTGGAGGTTTTCAACAGATCAGAGCTTTCCTGGGAGGTATTTATTTCCTGTTTTGTCCCATTTGGCATGTGGGGCACTGAGGTGGGTGTGGATAATTTAACCTGCTCGTTACAAATGCATGTGTGAGTGGTATGTGTGCTCTTACGGTGCTGGATTGTGCAAAAAGAAGAGAAGATGATGCAGGGTGAATGCCTGCTGTAGGAAGAGAAAGATAGGACTAAGCACACGGGCCAGCTTTTATATTCTGTGCCCGTTGAGCTCAGAACAGTCTCCATATTTTCTTCCTTTTTTATTCTTTCTGCTACAACTTGTTCTCACTGCAGGCTACACATGCAAACACTCACACACACAAATACTCACAGAAATCAAACAAACATGGCCAAATATCATCAGCCAAAGCCATTTGCGGCTCCCTGCAGCTTAGCCGGGGTAAAGAGCAGAAAGACATTTACACTAGAGAGAAAGAGGGAGGGAAAAAGAGGTAATCTGTAAGACTCCAGACACTGCAAGCTGTTGGTCCATAACCATGTACTGCAAAATAAAAGACAGACACAAAGAAAGAAAGAAAGAAAGAAAGAAAGAAAGAAAGAAACCATGAATGAATTAATGAATAAATGACTTTATTTCAAACCAAAACATAATAATGATAAAAAAAACAAAAAAGTAAAAGTAAAATATAAATACCCCCCCCACATTTTTTTTTACTTTTCTTCTTTTAACTCTAATATTATTTCTACAAATTCTCAAATGTATTTAGGACTACTCCATCCCCAATTTATTCGCCATATTTTACCCAGTTAAGTAAATAAATAAGATTCCCAGTTTATTTACAATCCAAATATCCACTTATTGTAACAAAAGAAATAGGAACACACCTAACTCAAACTTTCCTCTGCCATATACCTGCCAAATATACTGTATGTACAATAAATATGTATGATATAAACATGTTTTCTGACATATTGACAAATCTGAGCAGGCTGCTATCATCACATGGAAGCTCGCTGTACTGAAATAATGCATGGTAGGTGGTACAGTTGTAAACTTATTAAAAGGTACCTCATGGTATATTGAAAGTAATTGACCAATTATCACAAATATCTAATAGACTGAAAGCTATTAAGGCTTTAATCCTTACAATTAACACTATATCAAAGCTTATATTTAACATCTATGGTTATTTTAAGGCTTAAAATGTGCAAAGAGCATTACACATATAGTCGTTTGATCCATTCTGAAGGATTGCAGCTTTAACCAAACCACAAATTCTTTTTCCAAACCCTTATCAAGTTAAAGTTTTCTTTCCATCAAATGAAGCCACCTTACCCGACTATACTAAGGCCCACCTTGCAACTAAACAGGTTGGGGTTGTTGCCCTTATAGTCTACTTGCCAGGAATGTGAACCCAGAAATGTTGAGTTAACCAAAGTTTTATGTTAGAAATGTACAGTACTGCTGGATGCTAACTTGCATATGTTGGGCAATTTGCATAATTAGCATTCCGCCCACTGGGAGTTGAAATATGGCCACTTTTGGTTTAAACTGCCATTTTGAATTTTGACAGTTGGTGAAATATTGCCCATATAGGTGATTATGCTAATTAATGCTGAATAATGCTAATAATGATAATTATTCAAATTGGCCAACATATGCAAGTTAGCATCTGGCAGTTTCTTAATGCTTGGGACCCATACTCTACATTTCTAACATAAAACTTTTGTGTACTCAACATTTCTGGGTTCACAATGGGGCTTTAAGGCAAATAGACTATTATCTATAAATCTATATTCAATTTAACTTTAAAATTAAATTGAATTCTTTGAGGTTCTGGTATTAAAACAATCTCCATCATCTATAAACGGCCCTTCCAGGGAACTGGATTTCACCTCATGATGCTCTATTGTTGACCACCAGGCCACCAGTTTATAGAAGAGGTTGGAGATTTTATCCCTGATCTTGTCACTCATTTTGATCAGAACTTATTTAATGGTAATTTCAATATTCACCTGAATAAGGCCTCCAACCCTTTGAGTAAAGACTTTTTGCCACTTACTGATACTTTTGGTTTTACTCAGTTTGTACCTGTTGTTCCCCCTTCTTCTGGAATAACCTCCGTGCTGACATCAGACATTCTGACCCCATTGAGGCCTTTAAATTCAAACCTAAAACTAATTTCTTTGCTTTAACTTTTAATTGGTCTTTATCTTTGAATAGTTCAGCCCTTGCACTATAGTTACTATAATTGTATAGTATAATTATAATTGTTAATATAATTGTAGTAACATTGTTGTATTTTGTTCTCAGCCTCACTGAATGTCCCTCTAACACCTGGTACTAGGAACCCCCTAGTGGTGATGCATGGATCAACCCACCAACTGACCCCTGGGTTGGGTGGGTTTGGGTCAGCTTACAAGCAAATAATCACAGGTTTTGGCAGGTGGGCAAAGACTCACGTCATTGTCGACACACGCCAGAGGGATGTCCTCGTCTTTTGGAGAGATCACCTTTAGACACACCCTCTCCTCTCCATGCTGGCTTGAGCTAGCTGGTGTGGTGCATTCCAGCAACAAGTGCATCCAGTGAACATGCAGCTGGTTGTGTGCTTTAAGCATGACAAAATAGGTTAAATTCTGTAAATGTAGCGCCACCAAACACTAGGCTAAAACACTGCTGAATAGACCGACACATAACTATTTTCTAAAAGTTCACCATTATGATGGGAAGAACAAATTGTTCTTTTGTGTGTGAGAAAGATAAGAGAGGCAGAGTCCGTTTTCAAAGTTTAAACTTGTTCAAATGTTCAAACTTTTTTGCTGCCATTCGACAATAAATACCACCATTTCAGTCAATTAATTTATTTTTTCATCTTCTTAATTACCCTAGGTCTTCCTACTACTGTGAGTGGGGGAGAAAGAGGAAAAAGAGAGAGCACTCTGTACCGGACCTCTCCGACTCCAGGAACAGGATCAGCACCTCGAAGACTACAACAGCGCTCAGTTCTGCTCTTTGTTTAATCCTCAATCCTAACAATTGAGCTAATATAATGCTTGAAGCTGTTTTTGTGGGTCAGGCTGGGTATGGGTCGTTGATTAGTGCATACTTTGATGGGTTGGGTGGCACAGGTTGGCTCTCAGAACGGGCTGGGTGAATGTAGGTATGAAAAAACCCTGACCCATGCATCACTACCTCTAGTGTTCTTGTCCTGCTGATGAGAATACAACAAACAAACTGTAAACTTCTTTTAATCAAATTTTATTTGTATAGCCCAAATTCACAAATCACAGTTTGCCTCAGAGGGCTTTACAATCTGTACAGAGACGACACCCTCTGTCCTTCGACCCTCGATCCGAGTGAGGAAAAACTTGCCCCCCAAAAAAGCCCTTTTAACAGGGAAAAAAAATGCGGAAGAAACCTCAGGAAGAGCCACAGAGGAGGGATCCCTCTCCGAGGACGGACAGACGTGCAATAGATGTCGCATGTACAGAGCAGATCAACGAGATCACAATGTATACAATTATAATAGATGGTTGACAGGAATGAAAGTACATAAAGAGGTATTAATAATGAAATGCACATAATGGAAATGTGACTACTAGTAATAACAGTAGTAGTGGTTAACGGTAAGGATAGTATGTAGTAATGCATTACAATAATAGTAGTGAAACGTATGTAACAGAGATATGACTAATATTAGCAACAGTAGTGGTGGGTGTCAGGCAGGGCCATGGCAGTAGGCGCATCCACGATCCATGAGAGCCTGTAGGACTAGAAAGCACAAGGACTCCGGGGAAGAAGTGAAGTCAGTACTGCTGATGGGGCATGTATACAGGCATAATGTACACAGATGGAGAGGAGAGGAGGAGAGAGAAGCTCAGTGTGTCATTTGTCCCCCGGACTGGGCCTATAGCAGCATAACTAAGAGCTGGTCCAAGACAGGCCTGGGCCAGCCCTAACTATAAGCTATATCAAAAAGGAAGGTCTTAGGTCTACTCTTAAAGGTAGAGAGGGTGTCTGCCTCCCGGACCAAAACAGGAAGATGGTTCCACAGAAGAGGAGCTTGATAACTGAAGGCTCTGGCTCCCATTCTGCTTTTGGAGACTTTAGGAACTACAAGTAATCCTGCGTTCTGGGAGCGAAATGCTCTAGTTGGGTAATAGGGTAGTATGAGCCCCTGGAGATATGATGGTGCCTGACCATTAACAGCTTGTAGGTGAGGAGAAGGATTTTAAACTCTATTCTTGATTTTACAGGGAGCCAGTGCAGAGAGGGCAATACGAGAGTAATATGATCTCTTTTCTTAGTTCCTGTCAGTACACGTGCTGCAGCATTCTGGACCAGCTGGAGACTCTTTAGAGACTTGTTAGGGCAGCCTGATAATAGAGAATTACAATAGTCCAGCCTGGAAGTAACAAATGCATGGACTAGCTTTTCTGCGTCTTTTTGGGACAGGATGGGCCTGATTTTTGCAATGTTGCGTAGATGAAAAAATGCAGACCTTGAAATTTGTTTTATGTGGGAGTTGAAGGACATATCTTGATCAAAGATAACTCCCAGATTCCTGACGGTGGTGCTGGAGGCCAAGTTAATGCCCACCAAACTAGCTATATCATTAGATAATGCATCTCTAAGGTGTTTAGGACCAAGTACTATAACTTTGGTTTTTATCTGAATTTAACAGCAGAAAATTGCAGGTCAACCAGGTCTTAATGTCCTTGAGACATGCATGGAGTTTAGTTAGCTGATTAGTTTCATCTGGCTTTATTGATAAGTATAACTGGGTATCATCTGCATAACAATGAAAGTTTATGGAGTGTTTCCGCATTATATTTCCTAGAGGGAGCATATATAAGGTGAATAGTATGGGTCCAAGCACAGAGCCTTGAGGAACACCATGACTAACCTTGGTATACAGGGATGACTCATTATTAACATGTACAAACTGAAATCGATCCGATAAATAGGACTTAAACCAGTTTAATGCGGGTCCTTTAATGCCAATTAAGTGTTCCAGTCTCTGTAGTAGAATGTGATGATCAATGGTATCAAATGCAGCACTAAGATCTAACAAGACCAGGACAGAGACAAGTCCTTTGTCAGAAGCGATTAGGAGGTCATTTGTAACTTTCACCAGTGCCGTCTCTGTGCTATGATGTGCTCTAAAACCTGATTGAAAATCCTCATATAAACTATTGTTATGAAGAAAGTCACATAGCTGGTTGGCGACTGCTTTCTCAAGGATCTTGGAGAGGAAAGGGAGGTTGGATATAGGTCTATAGTTGGCTAAAGCTTCTGGATCAAGATTAGGCTTTTTAAGAAGCGGTCTAATTACAGCTAGTTTAAATGACTGTGGTACATATCCTGTTAATAGAGACAGGTTGATCATTTCTGGTAGAGATGAGCTAATTAAAGGTAAAGTTTCTTTCAGCAACCTAGTTGGGATGGGGTCTAGGAGACAAGTTGTTGGTCTAGATGAAGAAATCATCGAAGTTAGTTGGTGGAGGTCAATGGGAGAGAAGCAGTCTAAATATAAGTCAGAATTTGCAACTGTTTCTGAGGGTCCTGTGTCTAAAGATACAATAGTGCCAATTGAGGGCAAGCGATGATGGATTTTGTCTCTAATAATTAAAATTTTATCATTAAAGAAGCTCATGAAGTCATTACTACTGAGCGTTGTAGGAATACATGGTTCAGTAGAGCTGTGACTTTTTGTCAGCCTGGCTACAGTACTGAAAAGAAACCTGGTGTTGTTTTTATTTTCCTCTATTAATGACGAGTAATAGCTTGCTCTGGCATTGCGGAGGGCCTTCCTATATATTTTAAGGCTATCTTTCCAGGCTAAGCGAGATTCTTCCAAATTGGTGGAACGCCATTTCCTTTTTAAGGAGTGTATTTCTCTCATTTCTGTTGTTTGTTTATGTTTCCTTCAGGCTGCATGCTGTATGCGTCTCTTTCCCTCTCTCTCCCTGTTTTCTCCTCCAACCCATCTCCAACCCATCCCACCTCAGGCTCCTCTCTGCTGGACCAGTGGACATTCAGGAACTTATCTCTCTCCTGGATGTCAGAGTCTCACATAGAAATTGGAACTGGATTGTTATTCCCTTAAGGCTGCCTTTTGGATTGCTCACATATGTATTACAATCTATATTATAATGTAAAGTCATTCTGATATTTTGCTGATTTGCATGATGTGGATTGTCTTCTTCCAGGTCACATGGTGGAGGGAAGGCTGTATGATGCAGGTGCCAGTAGGCGACATCTCAACCTGCTTAGCTGTCCTCCTAGATCCACATTTTTCATGTATATTTGACCATTTATTTATGTCAGAAATTCTGTCATAGTAATCTGTGTATTCTGTGATTTTTGTGGTGAAATCGAAGAGGTTATACATGTACTTTTATTTTGAAGGACACGTTTGAGACGGAAACAGAGAGTTGGGAAGAGAGCAGCAGCTCAACAGATAAGCTAGTGGGGAGTTCCATGCTGAAAGTCTCGTCTGTTGGTATTTATTATGGGAAAACACGACATGGTGTCAGAAGCGCGGCAGCGGTTAGAAGCAAAGGAAAGGCAGCGGGAGAGTAAACCTTTTTTTTCAAAACTCATCAGTGGGAAAATGACGACCGACGGTGGCGACGCGAATGTTCCTGGTGAACAGGCTCCCCAGCTTGCAGCTAACCCTGCTAATCCACCTCCAAGTGCAACGTTCACGATTCAACCTCCAGAAGCACTCGACTTCTCAAAACCCCAGGACTGGGAGAGATGGATCCGGAGGTTTGAAGGGTTCAGACGGGCTAGCAACCTGCATCTTAGCTCTTAAGCTAACCAGGTAAACGCATACTGCCGGGCCAAGCTTTATCCGACGCACGGAGACAACAATACGGAGCAGTAAAAGACTTTTGAAACATATTTTGTGCCCAGAAAAAAATGTATATATGAAAGGGCAAGATTCAACCAACGGGTACAACAGACTAACGAGACAGTGGACTTCTTCATCACTGCTTTGTATACCTTGGCTGAAAACTTTAACTATGGTGCACTTCACAATGAGTTGATAAGAGACCGTCTTGTAGTGGGAGTCAGAGACACAAGTCTAGCGGAGAGGATGCAGCTGGACAGAGATTTGACCTTGGAAAAGGCGCTAAACATGGCACAGCAGTTGGAAGTGATCAAAAGACAGCAAACAGATCTCAGGGGAGAAGCTAAAGGTGAAATTGATGCAGTGATGGCAAAGCACAAGAAACAAAAGCAGCCCACACCAAAGACATCTTTTCAACATAAACACCTGGCAACAAAGTCAAAAGCACCAACAGATCGCCAGCAATGCTACATGTTTGGAAAAGCCCCTGCACATGGAAAATGGCAGTGCCCAGCCAAAGATGTGACATGCCACACCTGTGGGAAAAAGGGACATTACAGCAAAGTGTGTAAGTCAGCCAAAGCAGTACATGTAGTGGACACTAATACAGTTTGTAGTGATACACCTTTGTTTCTAGGCTCAGTGGATGCAGGCACAGACCCCTGGTACACAGATTTGACTATCAGAAGCCTACGGATTCAAACATGTCACAAGCAGCCCAAGATTTGCTCAAAGCAACGGTGAAGCAGAACGACATGTACAGACAGTGAAAAGTTTGCTAAAGAAAGCTCAAGATCCATATCTTGCTCTGTTAGCATATAGAGCTACTCCATTGTCTAACGGCATCATCTTGTTCCCATGCCAGGGACTGTTCCTCGGAGTCAGACACCCTGCACACCAAATCAGCAAGTTGAGTCTGTCCCAAACACACCAAGTCACCTTGAGCCCCCAAATTAGACTCAAAAGACATTAACACCTGTCCCTACCAGAACTAGGTTTGGCAGAGTGGTGGTAAAACCTCTGAGGCTGGACTTTTGTTCCGAAGAATGCATGGTGTTCATTTCAAGAAGGTATAAGAGTTTGTGAGAGTTTATTATAGTTAGATATAGATATAATTTGTCTCAGTCCCAATGTTTTTAAAAAGGGAGATGTGGTGGAATCGAAGATGTTATACATGTGCTTTTATTTTGAAGGACATGTTTGAGATGGAAACAGGGAGTTGGGAATAGAGCAGCAGCTCAACAGATAAGCTAGTGGGGAGTTCCATGTTATGGATCCTGCTGAATAAATGTAGGTAACCTGAAAGTCTTGTCTGTTGGTATTTATTACGGGAAAACACAAAATTTTTGTTGGTCTGTTTTGTAAATGCTATTGCATGTCTGTCTGTCTTTCTCTCTGACTCTTCCTGTGGTTTCTTCCATTGTTTTTTCCAGCTAAAAGTCTTTTAGGGGGAGTCTAAGGACAGAGGGTGTCGTACACTGCACAGATTGTAAACCCCCTGAGACAACATGATCTGTGATTTTAGGCTATATATAACTTACCTGATTACTGTGTATGTGTATGTGTATGTCTATACATAGCAGAATGTTTGATGGAAATGCCTCACGGGTTGACAGATGTCTCTTTTCATACGTAGGAAGGCAAACGTTGGGTGAATGGCTGAGACAGGATTAAACTGGGTTAGAGACAGAAATGCCATATTTCCAGTGTTTGTATGAGGATCATGAAGCATTACACGAGAAAAGCTAGATGGAAACTCATCAAGATTCAACAACAACATTCTCATTATGTTTGCTTCAGGGATTACTTGCTGGTCTTTGTATTACGTAGGTGATGGAAACCCATTTGTCTAATGAATTATAACTTGTGAATATCAAGCTGTTTATATCTATTGCAATATTACTACCCAAAGCTAATCTTCCAGTTCTATTTCACACAGGTTCTGCCCTCTAGACTATGGGTCATATCCTTCCTTGACTTGAATGCATGTATATACAAACTGTGACAATATGAATGTGCGTAGCTGGCCAATCAACTCCACAGAATCTGTCATCGGGAAAACTGCTGGGTCTAGTGTCCTACTTTGTCATGGTGTTCATGGATGCATCCCTGGAGGAATGGGTATCAGACCTGCCTGGGAAGAGCGATAGGTGGTGTTTGGCTTTCAGAGTAAAATCCTCTCAAACTCAGGGTGGTGGTTTCCCTCCTCGAACCCTTTAAGTGCCTGATACATGGGAGACACAAGCTGGGGAGAACTGAAAACTGCTCCGGGATTGCCTACATTAACAAGCAGTCCAGTCTGTAGCACTGTTAGCAGAGAACCTGTGGCTGTGGGCCAGTTGAAAACAGGGGTGCCGACATGTCAAGGGGCATGTCTCCATTACTTGAGTGGAGGCTGAACCCAGATTTGTAGCAGATTTTGAGCCAGTTCAGGAAGGCAGAGTGGACCTTTTGTCAATTAATGCAGCACCCGCTGCTGGCTGTGGTTCTCCCTAATGCTGTAAGACGACCCACCCCTGGAGACTGACGCATTTGACAGCTGCTTAATGCCTTCACTCCTCTTCGTCTCATTCCGTCATCCTGGTTGCCCCGGACTGCTGCTCAGTGCTGTGGTATGCAGGATGACTCTGATGTCAGCAGCCCAGCCCTGGATCATCCTCCAGTTCTAGGTAGCTCTGTCACAGGAGATGGGTGCAATAGGCACGTCTTGTTGTATCGATATACAGTTTATTATATTAAACTATTTTTGGCATAGTGGCAGCAATTCACTGCTGTATCAAATTAATGAATGAATGAATGTATAACAATTGCTCAGGGGATTCACCAAACAGCGCTTCACAAGCACCCATCTCCCCCTAAAATCAATAGTGAACTCATGTCTGTGCAGGAAACCTGAGAGAAAGATGTTTTTGTAAGTCAGGGTGTTCAGCTCTGAGTACTTTTGTAGCTTCTCACTGAATGTCTTTATTTTCTCTCGTGCTGTTTGTACCTTCAAACATCTACTGTGTTTTACTGTTTTGTTGCGCTCGCTTTCAGCTGTTTCAGGAGTCAAGTTTAGTTACTGCTGGTGAAAACACAATGTTTCCTGTTATGCTGCTTCATAATAAAAGCCTTTAAATGACTAAATAACAGGGGGCTTTTATTGTGAAGTAGTTATAGTAAATGAAACATATTTGTAACTGAATTAGCAGAGCCACTTTGTTAGTGGTGATTCTAAAGTCAAACCGAGTAGAGCCGGGCCGGCAGATGTAATGGAAAAACAACCTTTATTTTTGCAGGTGTAAAGCCTGTGGAAGGACATATGCCATATATGTATATATATATATATATACATATATATTTAATCTGTGTTTGTAATCTCCGTTTAAGACAGTCCACATTAAGCCATGGTGACATTCTGGGAAAGGTGAAACACGATCTTGAAACATTAAAATTGTTAGTTTAGTTTTAGTTAGTTTCTGTGAGTTTTGGACTTATAATCCTGTCTAAAGTGCGAACACTGGCAGCCTGCCCACTTGGGTCACGCCTGATATCAGTGTTAATAAAACTGAGAGGCATCCCCCTCTCTCGCTCTCTTACTCTTGTTCCTCTTACTCTTTTTGCTCTTTTAACTCTTTTATTTTTACTCTCTTCAAGACAGCACTCTAAGGACAGTTGCTCATGTGATCAACGCTCTTTTAAGTACTTCAATTTTCGTTA
Source organism: Pagrus pagrus (assembly GCF_965226575.1). NCBI lineage: Eukaryota > Metazoa > Chordata > Actinopteri > Spariformes > Sparidae > Pagrus > Pagrus pagrus. Next base: position 5,850,480 of record NC_140197.1, read on the forward strand.
AGTTTCTACCAGAATGAAGTTCTGTTTTAATTTGTTTTATCCAGTTAAGTATTGTAACCTGACTTAGAGGAAGTGAACTTCAATTTGAAATTCTCTCGTATCAAGTAACTAAGGATTATTCGATAGGCCACCGGAGCATCCTTCACTTATTTTAGCGAAGAAGTTAAATGGTATCTGTGTAGAAGTCACTGCTTTAGTTATGAGATTGAATAATTGATCTGAAATTGATTCGAATTGATTCAAGTTAAGCTTGTCTAGTCGAATTTGAGTAATTTCCTCCGGATTTGTCAAAGAGATAAAAGAACGGAGGTGGTGCCCCTATTTACGAGTGCTTTATTAATCGCAAGTGATTAATAAATTACATTTATTAGTAGTGTATCTCCTACACTGTCATAAAACAATCTACACATAATACACTTTTAAATAATGCATTCCTTGTTCTGGCTCCATATTACTTACATGTACATTTATCCTTACTGTCAGTACATTTTCTAATTTATTACAGGCGTAATTGTTATGTAAACTCTTCAAATGGATTTCCTTTATATTATTTGGAAAATTAGTGGCCTAAAGTCAGTGTGATGTATGTCCTGCTTTAAGGCTTTGTGGTAAATTCATCAGACTTGTGAACCTGGGAATGCCATCTTCTCTCCTTTTGGATTTAGAAGAGTTGCAGAGCTGTCTTAACTTATTAAGAGCAGACAGCAAGGGGCAAAACCCGACTTCCTTGCACTTGTCAGCTTGTTGTCAAGCTTGCACAACATCGTAACACCAAGTAGTGAGAACCTTTTTTATGTCAATCCATAATCAGGAGAAAGACAATTAAGATGAGGGAAAGAAAATTATTAAAAGTATATTATATAGTATAGTATAGTATATTATAAAAGTGAAATTGAAGAGACCTGATATGGTGCGCAAATATCTACGACAGTGAGTGTGTGTGTTTGTGTGTCAGACAGCTGACAAAAAAAAGAGTCACACACACACACACACACACACTCACACACACTAATATTACCTTCAGCTTTGATTACGGCACGCATTTGCTGTGGCATCGTTTTGATAAGATCTTGTATTGATGATGGGAGAGTCGGGCCGCTGCATAAAGTCTTCTCCAGCACATCCCAAAGATTCTCAATGGGGTTAAGGTCTGGACTCTGTGGTGGCCAATCCATGTATGAAAATAATGTCTAATGCTCCCTGAGCTCCCTCTTTCACAGTTTGAGCCTGATGAATCGAGGCACTGTCATCTTGGAACATGCCCATGCCATCAGGGAAGAACAAAATCCATTGATGGGAAAATCTGCTCATTCAGTATATTCATATATCCTAAGTGACTACGAGGAACTTACATTTTTTGTTGATTCTAGCGGCCCCTTTTGACAAGAGCAGTACGACATCAGCAGCTGCTGGTGGTGCATTTGTTTTGGAAGCAGGTGAGAGAGAGACCACAGAATGGATCATGATGAGGTAATGTGTGATTTTTATATTTTTATTTATGTGATCGGACCAGAGAACAGGAATTAATAATAACTATATAAAAATACCAGTCTTTTCGCTGATGGTCTTGTTTGCTGTTATAGGTATTTTATAGTCATCAGAGGAATCATGAGACTGTTTCATAAACACTTTAAAGTTCCTCGTAGACACTTTCAGGTAGTTTTTGGGCACATAACGTTGCAGAACCTAGACCTGACCAACTGAATCAACCCCAGATCATAACACTGCCCCCACAGGCTTTTGCAGTAGGCACTAGGCATGATGGGTGCATCACTTCATCCCCCTCTCTTCTTACCCTGATGCACCCATCACTCTGGAACAGGATAAATCTGAACCCACCAGACCACATTACCTTTTTCCCATTGCTCCAGAGTCCAATCTTTATGCTCCCTAACAAACTGAAGCCTTTTTTTCAGATTAGCCTCACTGATGAGTGGTTTTCTTTAGGCTACACAGCTGTTTAATCCCAATCCCTTGAGTTCTCTTCACATTGTGCATGTGGAATCGGTCTTACTTTCACTATTAAACATAGCCGTGAGATCTACTGTTGATTATTTAAGATTTAATTTTACCAAACGTTTAAGAGATCTCCAATCACAATCATTCAAGATGTTTTTCTGACCACATTTCTTCCTGGAAGATGATGGTTCACCACTATCCTTCCAGGTTTTAATAATGCATCACCCCTTGACCAACAGCTTTGTACACATGATGGAGGCTGATGACTAAACCAAGAAATGGGATGTGGTTATTGTTGAATAGATGTAGTAACTATGGCGTAGCCTCTGCGTAGTTGCTTGTGACCTGCAGTTTCCGCAATAAGTACACTGAACTCAGAAGGCTACTGCTCCTCTTGGAATATACTCCTCCTCTGGAGAGAGAGCAGACAGGCTGGATGTCCGAATGGCAGGCTGCCCCTCAACGAGCAGCCTGGTGGCAAACACCGGCTTGCCGAAACCAAGTCTTTCCAGCTGGGTTTGCATGGAGCCGCGGCCCTCCCTGCATACACATGACTGTCCACTCTCTCTAGTCTAGAGACACAGCTGAAAGCTGAAGGAGTTGGTGTGTTTAAAGGGGAAAGTCAGCTGACAACGCAGACACACGAGCGCACATGTATAAAGGCTCACTACGATGTAGCATTAGTTAAGGCGTTGGCGCTGCGTAGAGCCTTGGTACAACCATAAATCAGCTTTTATCATGAGGTATCTGTGCAACAACACATTCTGTGCTATGATTTAACTGTGACATGTGGCTCCTCTTTGTGGGGGTTAAGGAAGGCGGCTGATGTTAGGAAGCTCTGTGAGAAGACACAGAGTCGTTAATCAGCTCTGTTTGTGCGCAAAAGGTTAGCTGGAGGGTAAGGTTTAGGAATGTCTTAAGCAGAGGTTTTCTCCTCTGCTTAAGACACTCCTAAGGCTCTTAAAGTTCTTCCTTCCTACTACTAACAGATTTTTACCTTAGGTGCTCTTGTAAGGGTGAGGATGCTTAGTGAATAACTTTTTTCTTTACTAAGATATAGTCTAAAATTTGTAGAAAATGCCATAATTCTAAGAATTTTCAAAAAAATGTGTCACTAGGAGCAACTCTTAGTACTATGACACTAAATACGGCCCAGGTCTCTCATTTAGTTTAGAGGACCCCTGTGACAACCTAGTTTTCCCACACTGTTGTGGCGCAACTCTGACCCACATGGACTGTTGTATCTGGACTGCTGTGTGTATAACTGAGACTCTGACTCTGTGTCTCTTCATCTCCCTACCCTTTCCTGCTTTCTAAAACTATCTCTCTGTCAATGTGATCGTCAGTATCTGTAATTCAAATACCTCCCCCACCCGCCTCTCTCTCTGCCCTACTTATTTTTCTTTTCTTCCGTCCATTATCTCTGCGCTCTTTGCTCACCCGTAGTCTCTTTCATCTCCTTCGCACTCTCTCTCTACCCTCGTTCCTTCTCTGCCTTTGTCATCCACTTTCTATCACTTTATCACACACACACGCGCGCACACACACACACACACACACACACACACACACACACACACGAAAGCCATCATGCCTTTATAAAGTGTGAACTCGCCTCAGACAACTGTTAAACACAAACACTTTTTATTTTAGTCGCACACTACACATCTCTTTCATTCAGATTGCATATTTCTGTGTACATTATATAGCCAAAGGGATACACCACATAAAAAAGTGTCACTGCCCACTGTGCTCCAGAGATTGAAAAAGTGCACTGCAGCACTACACGGGAAGTTCAGAGAAGCTCAAATCAAAGGAAACAAACTGTTTTTTCAGATTTTCCTCGTGTGTAGTATGGTGGCCACATCGGGAAACAATTGTTCAGTTGGAGTTTGTAAATTACATTCTCAGTAAAACCCATGCGTACACACACACACACACACACACACACACACACAAACACACACACACAGAACTACACCTTAATGAGATGCCAGAGACTGACTGCTACTTGCCAACTGAGGGCACACTCGCACTAGCCAATCCGTACTGTGCCCAAGAACATTTGACCCCCAAGTCCAGTTTGTTTGACAGGGCGCTCCAACCACCCTGGTTGGATGAGGTGTGCTTCGGCATGTTACGGTTGCTCATGCACGAGCACAGGTGTGCAGATGGACATAAAGTATAATCATGCCTATTACGCTGCCTTGCATAATCAAGAAATCCAGGAATGTGAGTGGGCCGTCTATGAGTGGTACTTAAGCAGTATGGGTGGCAACCAGCTCTAAAACCTACTGACTCAACCGGATTCGAGATGGTATTGGTATTGTTGGTATTGATACCATATTTCCCATACCTACACAGCTCTTCCTGTATATGCAAAAGTGCTGCCGATATGCCAGAAAATGACAAAGATTAGGTAGTTCCGAATAGGCAACCTGATCAATGGTCTAGCTTACGCTAGTGGTAGCATGCGCTAATGTTTACGGTGGATGTATCGCTATGGCTCGCCGAGATGCTGTCGTTCAACCATACCAGTTTGACCCAGAATCAGACCCAGAAGGAGAGGCTCCTGAAGAAATACAGACTCTGCGGGTGCAGCAGGACTTTTCAGAATGGCTAGTGTGTCCGAATATGTTACTTAGTTACCAAGCTCCCTCGTAATATTATTAACATTAAACTCGCTCCAAACGCAATCGCATAGCGGACCAAAGCAGAGCTAGCTAGATAGCCAATTTCAAGCTGACTTCACCATACTCGTAGGCAACTGTAAATACTATCAAAACGTGGCGATACTTACCTGTGGCTTGGGTGCAGTTGCTGGGTCCCGTATCGTTGGGACTGATCCTTTTACGAGGGTCAGTGTCAAGGCAAAGCCAGCTTTGTACTGACCCTCGTTACTGAAGCAGTCCGATGTGAAGTGGTTAGCACACACAACCGTAGCCGGCACGTTGTCGTTAAAAATGAAACGCAACCACTGTCTCATGGTGTTTAGAGTAAGTATTCAGAATAGTTCACATTTTAAGAGGAGGTTGTTTATGTCCCCTCTCTCTGTGGAAGTCTGATATGTTCACTACGAATGTAACTGAGAGAGGCAACAGTGTGGTTCATCAAAAATGATTAGGGGCTCTTCAGATCATAATTTCTATTTAAGCTTCTGTGTTCTGAAATTCTGTTTTGCAAAGGTCTGGAAGTTTTGCCCACATACAGTAAGAAAGTCCAAAAGGGCCTTTCGGCATGTATACTACAGTGATTTTAAAAACAATCCTAGGTGGTTGGTCTACGTGTCCCTTGAGAACAGGTCTGTGGCAACAACATGCCAGTGTTTTTGGATGACTGATGCCATGTCCATGGCGAGAGGTGAGTACCGGATAGCAGCAGGATTTTAAATGCATGGGGCTGTACAGAGTAAAGAATTAGTCCTCCTTCCTCTGGAGGTAGCATAATTTCTTATTGATCAGCTAGAGGCACTATGGACACAAGCTACCCAGCACAGCTACTAACAGTCCTATCTGTTATGGAATCTGACATTGATAGTGATCAATAATCAATAAAGATTATGACAACAACTCTGTTTGTCTGTATATGAGCAACCTTGGGTCCTGGCACTCATGTGGATGCCATTTGACATGCACCACCCAGCCTTAAATCATTGCAGACTTAGTGCACCCCTTTATTGGAAATGGAACCCAATGGCAGTGATCTCCCCAGCAGGACAATGAGTCCTGCCACAGTGCAAGAACTGCTCAGGAATGACCCGAACTTGACAAAGAGCTCAGAGCATCGACCTAGACTCAAAATTCTGATCTGATTAAGCATCTGTGGGACGTCCTGGAATTCCAATCCGCGGAGGCCCTGCCATGGCTTGGACTTTGCTCTGAACAATCGAGGCATGGACATGGGACTTCAATGGGTTGGACTTGTTCCGGGACATCCGACTGATGCTTGATCTGACTGAGATCTGGTGAATTTGGAGGCCAGGTTGAATCCTTGAGCTCTTTGTTATGTCCTTGGTCCATTCCCTTGCAGGTTTTTTGTAGTGTGTCAGGGTGCATTGTCCTGCTGTGGGGATCACTGCCATCGGGTTGCCAATCAAGGGTAGTACTTGGTCTGCAACAATTTTTGGTTGGGTGGTGCGTGTCAAGTGGGATCCACATGAGTGCCAGAACCCAAGGTTTCTCAACTTAACAATGCAATGTGACAAGATGACCAATGTTGCTCACTTAAACTGTCAATGGTTTTAATGTGTCTGATCGGTGTATGTTTATAGCCTAAATTACTGGACATATGTTTTGTTTCTGTAGCATGAGGAAGTTACAAACCTTCATTTCATTATGCAACCCAGTAATAAAAAGGGGGGTATCTCCCCTCCAGTCGTAATGGAGAGTTTTGAAAGACTTCCATTAAATTTGGAAATTGCTTACAGTCCAGCACTCTGGGTAAAACCTTTTCTCTGGCATAACAAATGTGTGTGTATGGACTGGGAGTGGAGGGGACTTGATGGTCTCCCCAACAACAAACTCTGTTGTATGTTAATTAGCCAATTAGCTCTGTAACCATGGATACATGAGAAGAAAGCAGTGCTCTTTTTATAGAATAAGGCTTGCCGCACTTTGAAATTACACATTGTTTTCCAGGCAATTTCCTCTAATTGAGAAAAACTAAGAATTTCTACATTTTCCTAGTCAAGACAATAACTCAGCATTTGCTTTGTTTATTTATAAATTCTAATGCTCCACATGCATTATTACTTGTTTTCTGCATATATAGAAAGAAGCAAATGGGAACAGCCGCTTTTAAAAATTAATGAAATAGAATATGATCGAGACACATTGTATAGCCTCTATTTGGCATCCAACAATACAAAACCAAAGCTGAACCAGATTTCAAGATAATTAGAAATGTTAAGGCCTCTTTTTGAACAACGTGCTATATTTTAGATAGATATTATACAGTGATGCTGGTATAATTACCATAAGCCAATAGAAAATGGTGGGGTTAACTCAATCAATCAGTCAATGACTGTAACCTCTAGTACTCTTACTAGTGCTAATGTGTCTCCAAGTCCAATATTAAATGTGCCCTGTAGAGCTTTATTGTAAATAAAGAAAATATATCTAAAGACATGAATGACATGTATGACAAAAGTCCAGACCCACTAGATTAAATTTATTATCGATGGAAATTTGCCCATAACAATTGTGGAACTCTTTCTCAACAAGGTCTTGTATAAAACTGGATTCCCTTAAAAATCGAAGCTCAAAGACAGGGGTGGAGTGATTCCGACTCTCCGTGACACAACCTCAAAATAGAGCTATTTATTTTTGCAGTTAGCCTGTTGAACTCTGTGTTAGCATATAATAAGTTATCAAGGTTAATTTAGTGTAATTTCATAGCAGTCTTTCACAATGAAATGTCAGTTGGAGCCCTTTGATGCTGTGAATAAAATAAAACAAAACACACAATTACAATGCCCTGTTTGGCGGTATGTCGTGTGTACTGCCATTGCCAAGAAGCCAATTTCCTTTACCTCTGCTCTCTCTTTTGTAGTTCAAATCAAATCAAATCAAATTTTATTTGTATAGCCCAAATTCACAAATCACAGTTTGCTTCAGAGGGCTTTACAATCTGTACAGAAACGACACCCTCTGTCCTTCGACCCTCGATTCGAGTGAGGAAAAATTTGCCCCAAAAAATACCCTTTTAACAGGGGAAAAAAATGCGGAAGAAACCTCAGGAAGAGCCACAGAGGAGGGATCCCTCTCCCAGGACGGACAGACGTGCAATAGATGTCGCATGTACAGAGCAGATCAACGAGATCACAATGTATACAATTATAATAGATGGTTGACAGGAATGAAAGTACATAAAGAGGTATTAATAATGAAATGCACATAATGGAAATGTGACTACTAGTAATAACAGTAGTAGTGGTTAACGGTAAGGATAGTATGTAGTAATGCATTACAATAATAGTAGTGAAACGTATGTAACAGAGATATGACTAATATTAGCAACAGTAGTGGTGGGTGTCAGGCAGGGCCATGGCAGTAGGCGCATCCACGATCCACGACCCGGGTGCGGCCAGGATCCATGAGAGCCTGTAGGACTAGAAAGCACAAGGACTCCGGGGAAGAAGTGAAGTCAGTGACATGCAGAGATGGGGCATGTATAATGTATACAGATGGAGAGGAGAGGAGGAGAGAGAAGCTCAGTGTGTCATTTGTCCCCCGGACTGGGCCTATAGCAGCATAACTAAGAGCTGGTCCAAGACAGGCCTGGGCCAGCCCTAACTATAAGCTATATCAAAAAGGAAGGTCTTAAGTCTACTCTTAAAGGTAGAGAGGGTGTCCGCCTCCCGGACCAAAACAGGAAGATGGTTCCACAGAAGAGGAGCTTGATAAGTTCATTGTGTGTCTTTACAGCACCTGTTTTCTTTTACTGTCAGAAAGTGACCGTGCAACAAAACAGGAAAATAACTGTGTAACAACTCTTTTGTGATATGCAGAACAAAGTTAACAACAATAATTGTAAATGGCAAAAAAGAAGGGGCCATTAGTGGAGCTGTATTCCAATTCTTTACAATATCATATCTACTGCCTAGAAATTTTGCTCATTTCACACAAGACATAGTTTTTATACGCAATTTGTTCCTTGATCCGTCCCTTTCTCTGTATCCACACCAGTAAAACCAAGTTAATGGGGTCTATTCTGGGAGACCGATCCTCCATCCAAGTTTTATAGAAATTAATTCAGTAGTTTTTGTTTAACCTCTTTGGCGGAGGTAAAAAAAAAGAAAATAAATTTGAAAACTCACTTGTTCATTTGTCTTTTATACATTATACATACATCTATACATTATATATATATATAATGTATACATCTATACATTATTTTACATTTCTGAAGCTTCAGTTTTAAGGACAGGGGAGGCTTAGCCCCCAAGAGATGCACAGGATGTGAGCGAACGTAGCGCGCAAGTCTTTTTTTTAGTACAGTACAAGAACAAACACAGGTTTGCACAGTAACAGTATGTTTACAGCATTGACAACAAAAGTAAGCTAAGTACACCATTTTTAAATAACATAGCTACAATTGCGAGGTACTCGGTGGATGGAAGCATCAAAGAATGCCGTCTGTTTTTAAGGGTGGCAAATCGGTCTATCACTCTGTTGTGACTCAGATGCTGAAGCATGTAAAGTAATATTAATTAATTAATAAATTAATTTAAAGGTCCCATGTTATACTGTTTTTCATCAATTTCACACAGCTGTCAGAGGTCCAACAACACTGTATTCCAAATGTATTGCCCCAAACCCCTCCGTGGTCCTGAATTTCAGCTGTCTAAAAGTGCTCAAGTGAGCTCTATTGACAGCAAGCTGTTTCTGTGCCTGCACCTTTAAATGCTAATGAGCTCCGTCCTGCTACACGCCCCTCTCAGGGAGAGGATGCCGCTTACGCTAGCGGTAGCATGTGCTAATGTGTACAGTGGATGTATCGCTATGGCTTGCCGAGATGCTGTCGTTCAACCATACCAGTTTTCTGAGCCAGAAGGAGAGGCTCAGAAAAATACTGTCAGGCCTGGACAGGGAAGGAGGACTCAGAAGCAGATTACGAGCAATTGGAGCAGGCTTTATTCAAGAATTGGTTTTCTCCACTTGAACTTTAATAAAGTGATTAAACAAATTGGCTATGAGACAGGATATCTACTCTGTAGGCTAAGTAACAACAAACGGAACAGAATCGAGGCAAAATGACCTCAAAGAAAAAGGATAATAAAACAGAAAATCACTCCTGCGGAGGCAAAGAAAAAGGCTGACAACTAAACTACTCTGGCGTTAAATGGCTATAAAAAACTATGAACAGAAAATCACTCCAACCGGAGGAAAAGGCTATAAACAGAACTTCACTCACGACTGACTTGTGAAAACACTTAATGAAACGAAAGGAGGCACTCCACCGTAGGCAAACAAATGGCTATAAAACTTCAACTTGAATCTCAGAAAAAACAATACAAACAAAAAATCACTCATTAAAGAGGAAGCAAGAAATACAAACTTGATTGCGTGGCTATGAACAGGGCTGTGGATTAGGGCTGGGGTGCTGGACGAACACAAGACACTCTGGCACAGAACAAAGGGAGACGCAGACTGTAAGACACATCAGGTGAGGGAGCACAGGTGGAAACAATTAGGGATCAGGGGAGACGTCAGACAGGTGGCACATGAGGAAGGGCAAGTGACCTGAAACGAGAGGAGAGTTACTTTTCAAAATAAAACAGGAAGTTCACTAGACAAAAAACCCAAGACAAGACACCCCTCACCGCGGTGTGAAAAATGCAGACTCTGCGGCTGCAGCAGGACTCCCCAACACAACCACCCGGCTCCCATCCCCCACTGACCTGCAACAGGTAGCATCTAAAAACATCTAGCGGAAGCTGTGTTTGTCTCCAGTCTGCATGTTTCCAGACTTTTTACTGTGACAACCAAGCTCCCTCGTAATGTTATTAACATTAAACTCGCTTCAAACGCCATTGCATAGTGGACTGAAGCGGAGCTATCTAGTTAGCTAATTTCAAGCTGACTTCACCATACTCGTAGGCAACTGTAAATACTATCAAAATGTGGCGACACTTACCTGTGGCTCGGGTGCAGTTGCTGGGTCCTGTATGGTTGGGACTGATCCTTTTTTTTCGAGGGTCAGTGTCGAGGCAATGCCAGCTTTGTAATGACCCTCGTTACTGAAGCAGTCCGATGTGAAGTGGTTAGCACACACAACCGTAGCCGGCACGTTGTCATTAAAAATGAAACGCAACCACTGTCTCTTCTGTTCAACCAACAACAGAACACTTCTCGTTGTGCTTTGACATGGTGCCTTCGATAGTGTAATGGCGGATCTCCGAGACGGTAATGCTGTACCTGGTGGGTGGACACTGTGGGTGTCATGCCCTGCTGCTATTCAAATGATCGGTCAATGACGTCGGTGACCGATGCCGAATTTGACTCGCTCATCTGGAAACTGCAGGCAAGACACCTTCAGAAATCTGTATCTCACTCAAAAAAGCACGGATGGTCTTTTTAAAAAGTTTTTATGCGTGTGGCAGCACCATAGACCCAAAATAACACCCCAAATCCCAGAAAAAGTGAGTTTTTCATAATATGGGACCTTGAATTTATATTGAAGTAATATTAAGATACTCCACTTTTTAATCTTTACTCTCCTCAATAAAAGCTCAAGTTAAATAAGTCTTATATGGTGTACCTTGACTGAAATGTTTCATATTTCATATTCATATTGAGTTCCATAAAACTCCAAGACTGTCTGCATCACAAAGGACTCTATCCTGTGAAATTCTTTAGACTCACCTTTCCAGTAGAGGTCTCTCCCCTCTCACTCCCTGTGCTCCTCTGCCCTGACTCCTACAGGTCAATAGGGGTGGTGGAGTGATTATTATTAATGTATTATTATTATTATCCACTGATGATAATCATACGTGAATGAGCTCATCTCCTGTTTCACGGTGTGCATCCATGCGTAAAGTGAGAAATCAAGCGTAGCGTAGTTCTGGCAGGCCACGACGTCAAGCTCTAAATCGGCATCAACAGCGTAGCTGTCAACACGGAGCAGATCAGCTGATGGCTCAGCTGACTCCCCGTGCCCGCTTCCTATTGGGAAATTGCATTCAGAGCGCGCTATTTAAACTGCTCTAGCCCGACCTCACTTGCTGCTTCCTCTGCTGGCTTTTTTGCAAACAAGCTCCCGTATGAAGGAAAGATCGCCGTTCGTGTTCGTACTCACCCTGCTGCTCCTGATGTCGTCGCCTCCGTCCATGATGAGGATCCGTGGCAAAGTGACGGTAGGCTATATTGGAGCCTCAGCAAAACTCTGAAACAGAGGAAGCCATCTACGCCGATGAGAGGGCTCTTCTCTCCGTCGAAGCTCTCGTCTGGCAGGCAAAAGTAACGCCACAGACGTTGACAACGATATTACCGCTCCAGTCGGAGCGTCAATCTGTTCGCTTTAGTTGTAAATTGCGCTGGGTTTAACCTCCACCCGTCGAGCAGCTTCCTGTCTCTTCTCTTCGGAAAGCCACAGCAAAAGGCAAACACAGCTCCCGGATCTCAGCAGTCGCTCCAACTCCAGCCGCTGCCCCGCCGACCAAAAGAGCTAGAGCCCCGATTTCGGCAGTCGCCTCTGCAGCGCCGGCAAACGACGCCATCATGGCATGGCTGTCTTCCATTCAGACGTCCCTTTCCAGCATGAACTCCAGGATCCAGACCTTAGAGGCCGCAACCGCTCCATCTCCAGCACTTCTCTCCAGGCTGCCGTGTTTACATCCCGGGAACCTGCTGCTTCCTCCTCGACGTGGGCCGATGACGTCATTCCGACACCTCGACGGCGTCTCCATCCCGCGCAGAACTCTGGGAAGTGCAGTCCCAATCTCCACCGGTGTCCCATTCTACCCTGCTGTGCTGCCATCTCCCGCAATATGAGAAGCCAGATCCTCGCAGGTACGATGTCAATCTAGCCGTGGTTGACCTGGCTCTAATCAGCAGGCACTGCACTGGCCGCCAAGCTCTTTGCTCCATTTGTAGTTCCTCGCACTTTTCCAATATGTGTCCCAAGCTGTGGCTATAGTCCATTCGCCGGCAGGCCCAAAGGCCGATGAAATAAGCTTTTGCGGGGACGGGCATCCAAAGTCAGTGTGCCCCAGACGAACCTGCCTTCTAAGGAAGGAAAAATAAAAATAAAAATAAATAAAAAAATAATAATAAAATAAATAAATAAATAAATGAATAAAAAAATAATAATAATAATAATAATAACCTTCAACCCCAGTCACGTGGCCGAGTTGGGGGAGGCTTTAGGAAGCTCAAACCGCTGCCTTGTCAGTTTGTTAACTGGACTGGTACAAGGGTTCATTGCTGGCCTGATGTGGTCGCCTGAGTGTCTCATTCATGTAAGGTGTTGCTACCCGGAATGTTAACTGCTCATTCTGTACAGCCTTTCTCTCCGTATTATGCTCAATCGACGATGCCTTAAGCTCATCAAACAAGCAGGTAGAGGTGCGTGGGTATCAAGGCCGACATCACAGACGCGTTTAAAAGGAGAGAGAAAATGTATTTTGCAGTTGGGCTCCCCTTCGGGCGTCGCAGCAGTCCAAATCTTTGACAGGTTGTCAGAAGCTCTTGCTGGATCCCGTTAATAATTGTAGCTGCATTCGTGCTCAACTGTTAGACTTTTTGCTCATAGATTACCCTCATGCCAGCCAGATCATGCTATCACCACAGCTAAAGATACTTTAAAAATCTAGGAAAAAAATTAATAAATAAATAGATAAAATAAAATAAAATAAAATAAAATAAAATAAAATAAAATAAAAAATAAAAAACAACTTCAGGCCCGTTCCAAGCATTGAAATTCTGGGTATTAATTAGACAGTATTCTCAGGCAAGCTTCCCTGCCTCTCGAGAATTAAATGGCATCAGGGAGATAATAAGGAACAGCTTTCAAAAACCATCTCAAGAGATGCTCTTCTTGCTAGGTCATCTCAATTTCGCCATGCGCGTGATTCCTCAGGGCCGCACATTCATATTCAGGCCTCTCCACCTCTCAAAAACAGTTGAAATCTACATGACACAGTAACTTCGATGAAGGGCGCAAATCAAAGCTCCGGTTCTGGTCTTTGTGCTTGGGGAAAAAAAAAATAAAATAAAATAAATAAATAAATAAATAAATAAATAATAAATAAAAATTAACGGCATTTCTTTTTCTATAGCTAATGATAATACCGAACCTTCTTTGGCCATTAGATATCCACAAACGCAGCTCCTTCCGCGGGTTTTGGGGGTTCTTTAATAGCCTGGTTTGCTGATGCATGGGCAAGATTGTCATCTCTACCAGCCAGTGCTTCTTCTGCCTAATGGATACCCAATCGTAGCTTCTTCTCTGGGGGAAACACTGGTCCAGGAAGAAAATCATAATTTTGTCACAATAAGCAGCTGCTCACATTATCACAAGGGCGTTCCACCATACCTTAATTAATAGATTTATAAGACGCCTTACTTGGGCTTCCGTGCTGGGGAACTTCATCATCAAGCAGCTCACATTCCAGGATTGGATAGTTGCCGATACTGTCTCGATTTGAATTTCAGAAATTTCACAGACCATGTCCAGACTGTCTCCGCATGGTCCTACTTCACTGCATTTGTTCCACCTTCTCGTTGCAATTCTTCCCATAAGTATTCCCACTGTATGTGCTTTCTGGTTCACCGTTTTGAGTCCCGCAAATGCAGCCGTCCTCCATCAAAGGCTTCCTCGCAGGTGTTCAGCTTCACCTGCGCTGATTGGATCCATCCGCCACAGCTGGCTAGAGACCCATCCATTAAGCTCCTGCTAAACGGCTTTAAAAGAGAGAAACCACAAGGCACGACATTCGTCTCCCTTTCACTCCTCCACTTTTGCACAAATTAATCACTCACTTAAGGAACAGGTGCTTGGGTTCATATACAAGACTCACTGTTAGAAACAGTCTTCCTCACAGCCTTTCATGGGTTTTGAAGGTGCGGAAAATTCACCACACGCTCACGATCTTTTGGTCCCTCTCAAGACCTCAGCATAGGCGATGTAACAGTCCACAGTCATTTCTTTTGTGTTTTCTGAACATTCCTAAACTGATAGAGACAGAAGGGGAACATCAGTCCCATTTCTCAACTAATCCTGATTTTGTCCATTGTCTTTCATGGTCCGCATCTGAGAAGCCGTGCTCCAGCCAGCCCACAGGAGCCGCTGTTCATCACGGAGGGGAGAGGGAGCGGGCGCAAATAGGAGGGGAACCCCCTGTCGCGAGCCCGTTCCTCGTCTCCGCCTCCTCTGTCAATCCCTCCAGAACGCTACACGGCTCATTCGTTCCGCATAGGAGCGGCAACAACGGCAGCAATGGTCGCTCCTGTATCCACCATTAATCCATGGTAACGTTCGTGGGCAGATGGTTCTCATCTGCTTACGAACGTTATCTGCATCCCGGGATAGATATTAATTAAACTTAGATAGCCTCCTTACATCTCTTGTAGCAAGAAGGTCCAGGGATTTGCCGGTGTGGTCGTTTTGGGGGTTTTTCTTTGCTGCTGCGCTCCCTGCTTATGCCGTTCATGATGGCTCGTGAAGGGCAGGAAGGTGTGCTCTTCCTGCCTCAGGCTTTCCACGCAAGCGCGTGGAAGAGCAGGGGGTCCCAGAACAGTACCATACCGCCAAATGAAACTTGTGCAAGTAAATAAAGATTATTTTGACAAAGTGGTCCTGACTGAAACACAGCTGATGCTCCGGAAGGAAGTCACCCCAAAGATAGTATATGGTAAAAAGTGTGCACACTTAAATCTATAAACAACCAGGGCCTTCACAATGCATTTCAGACTAACTAGCTAGCTAAGTAGCAGCGTTCTTTTAGAGCTGGAATGTAACTTTTGACCGTGAAACAACAAATGTGAGACATGCGCAGAGATTGTCTATAGTGTGCAAGCTAGGTTTTGATTTGTCAAACAGGGAGCACTTGGTTCAATAATTACATGGGACTTTCTGCTGTTAGCTGGGGGCTGGAGTTAAAGTCTGGGTCTGCAATTCGGTACAAAAGCATGATTTATCATATTTGTATAACATTTCTTAACATCCTGACAGCAATCAAAATATTAAATCATTTGAAAAAAACCCAAAATAAGTCCATTATCTCTGGCAGCTCCAGGGCTGTAAAAACGTCTCCCAATCCTTGTTAACGGCCCGAGGATGTTGTATGGACGGACTACCTGTCAATCAATGTGCCCTTACCAGACCACCCGCCCCACCCTCTGCTGAGTCTGCGCATCAGTCATTGCACGTGACCGGCTTTCTACACTGGAGCTATGGCGGACTGTTTACGACGAGAATGGCAGAGAAACTACAGCCACACTTCTCATCACCAGCGGTACCTACAGCAGCTTACACTCCTGAACAGAGACAGAAAAGAAAGACTGAACTCAAGAAGGCTATCAAGAAAAGAAGTTAGACAGTGCAAGAAGTAAAACGAGTCAACATCGGAGCGGCTTTTCAGTGATGGTGACAACTGAAGGAGTCGAAGACCTGAGGACGAACGCCATGGTAGCTGTGTCTCTGTTGGACAGGTAAGAGCTGGTCTGTTTTGTTGGGGAAATGTATTATCAATCTGCATTATGTAGTCAACGTAGCTAACGTTAGCTCCTTATGTTGCTGTCGCATGTATTCACCCAACACTAACGTTAGCCGGTTGTAGCTAACGTCAGCATGCTAGCTAACGTTAGCCGGTTGTAGCTGACGTTAGCTAGCTAGCTAAAATAACAGACTGCTGCCATATGAAACATATTTACATGTGACGTCACCGTTTACACGCAGACCAACGTTTACATATATTGTGGATCTGATCCATACAGCTGTGTTCACACATACACTGCTACTCTGGGCTGTTTGGACATTAGCCAGACGAGCTGTTTGTGAGGGGCGGACTAGTTCTTGTGTGCAACACATGTGAAAGGCCAAGTCCACTGTTCAGAGGTCATAGGAAGATTACATACTGTACATCTGTGATTGTGGTTTGCATTGTATTTGTGAGCCGCTGTTGTAAGATGGTACTCGTGACGTTAATTCTTATAGCCTTTGAACTAGACGTTTTAGAAATGTGCGGATGTTGCCTATTTCTGTGTCCTATAGTTATGAGAGGGACGCATCAACTTCCAGCCTTGAAGCGTCAGTTCAGAGCAGAACCATGCCCTGATGTTTCCACTATTTCTGCAGTCTCTCTCTCTGACAGGTGAGTGTAACTTGATGCTGATAGCAACATGGATCAAACCACTGTTATTCATGTAATATGTGTCTTTGATGGAAACATTTCAAGTATGCATGTGTCCTTCTTTCATATCAAGTTGGTTTGCTTTATGTGCATGAATGTGCTCCTTAGCAGGGATACAATAGTTTTTTACGTCATTTCTTTAGCTGCACCAGGAAAATGCTTCAAGTACTGGTCCTAGCAGTCACATGTTGGCCTACTGCTTGAGACTATTGCATATTAGTAAGACATTTTTTTTAAAGAAAATAGACTTTGCATTTCAGTTCATGATCTGACTGTCAGCTGACCACAGCAGAATGTGGGAAACACAGAATGCACCTGACAATCCCTATAAATAATCGCTTGCCACCATCACATAAGCTTCCCATCACCCACCTAACCCCAGACTTCATTTTTTTTTACATAGCAACAGTTCTGTGTTGTCTTTGAGCGAATCAATAAAATTTTTATGCCCCATAAACACATTTAGATGTAACTTTATGTCCTGTAAACACATTGAGTTCTCCATCCTTATCCAGTTTTCTGTAATTATTATAATTTTTTGCAGAGAGGATGACATTCCTTTCTCTTAGGCCAGGTACTCTAAGGTGTACAACAAGAAGTCCAGCAAGTAGAGCTTGTACACACTACTATAAAAATGCATAGAAAAAACAATGAGAATGTGAAACTATGTAAATTACTCTGAAAGTGACATTTTGCTTACCCCTCAAAAAGTAGAATTGGTAAATATGAAATGACCGTAAATGGCACAATTCTTATGTAACAGAGACTATTTCTGGTTGTTTTCAGGAATATTTGTCACTGTATAAAATGCAACTCAGGTTGTGGTGTTATAATAAATTGAAATTAATTTCAAGGTCCTTGAAAAGCTGCATTTACTGTCAGATAGTAATTGTGTTCTTTCTACAGGACAGTTGCTGCCAAGACAGTAGGGGATTGAGACAGCACCGACATCAACAGCCTAACCAGTCAAGAAACCTCTGGATGTCCTTCCTGTATATAGTTGTTTATGCTAATTGTACTGTATATTGTGTAAACGATAAAAGGTATACTATTTGTATACTATATTTGTAGTTTTATTTACTTACATGTGTTCCAAGAAATGGAATAAACAAGAGTCTTACCTAATTCAGTTGTTATTATTAATGCATCATGTAAAGTGTAAGAACTGTAATGGGATGGTTGTTTATGCTGGAAGTGTAAAGAAAAGGCATTTCTCATTTTCAAGACTTTATTCAAACAAGTTAGAGATAATGCAAAACAAGGAGTAAATACAGAACAACAAATAAATAGGTGTCAGGCAGAGTTCAGCACTTGATGTGACTCCTCCAAACGTAGTCCTTGAATTGTGGCCTGTAAAGCAACAGATGAGCAACATGATTAGATATTTTTATGGAACAGAACTCGACTGTCCTCAGAATACTGTAAACATACACACTTTCAATGGTCAATACTTTATACATTCCTGGACAAAACTGTACAGATGTCCCAGTTTATATTACATTAAAAAATAAAAAGGACCAGCCATTGATCTTTCTTTACATGTTTCTACTTACTGTGTTTATTGTTATGCACCAAAACACAAATTCAAATGGTGAAAAACTACTTGGCAAAAAATGTGATTCTGAACAGGGCACGTGTGTCCAAGTTACATGCCTGGTCAATATACTGTACAAACACAAATAGTTGTAGGTGGTTATCAGGGGACAAAATGCACCAGTAATGTTCTACTCTAGATGCTGACCTGCTCATGTGCAATCCTTTGAGCTTGAAGATCTACTCGATCTATGAACACCTGCTCCTTGACCTGTCGCCCTCACGTCCACGGCCTCTGCCTCCACTCATGTCCTCTGACGGGATGATGTGCTTCGCTCTGGCGTGTCTTCATCATCAGTCAACAATGCTGTCATCGTGGAAGCTCTAACATGCAAAACATCGTATCATCATGAGTCCAATACAATATTCACGTTCATCTGTGAATCACTGAGGGAAACAAAAAAATAAAACACGTAGCAGGCCCACCACTAATCTTGATGTTTTAGCTTTTCCATATCTAATGTTAGCATAGCCAGCTGCTGCTAGCTAACCAGCAATGAGTTACAACATCAAAACACACTTTCAAAACAATGTCTCAATGCTAAAAAAAGCTAAGTTGACAGCTATCAGTGCTAGCAATGGCTATGTTGGCTGTATACGTTCAATTTGATTATATTAGGTGTTTACTTACAGGTGAATGAGACATCGTAAAGCTATTGGTAGTCGGACGTTGTGAGACAAAATGATGCGCTGTCCTCCTCACTGCTCGTGAGGACTCGGACTCCGTCGGCGGTGTTCGGCAGTCTTCGGACGGTGCGCGTTCATGGTTTGGGGGGAGCGGCTTCGGAGAGAGAGGCCTGAGTGCAGGGGGCGGAGTTTACTGGCTGGATACTTTCAAAATCTTTCACGGTCTTGATGGTTTTTCCAACTTGCAGACCCCAGCTTTAACTAATTGTTACTACCAGCAGTGATGAATACTTACTTTCTTAATAACTTTCTTATATCCATTCTTCGTCATTCACGTTCTTCGGCTCTATGCGCTTCAAGGTACACACACGCTGTGTGCAAGCAAGGTTGCAGGGACTGGATTTTCAGTGATGTGGGCATTCTCTATATGAACAAGTGGAATGGATTGGATAACGACACACTGAAGGGGCTCTCTCTACCTTACACTGTGAAGTAAAGGGAAACTGACAGATTTATGATCATATTTAAAGCTGGAGTTTGTAGAATATGTGAAAAACGCATGAGACTGGGATGGAAACAACTGCGCTCCCCCCTCCCCTCCCTGTTTCGACTCCGTAGCTCCACACTTTCACTTTCCACTCTTGTGGACGCGCGCTAGCACTAGGAATATTCACGTCGGAGCTTTTCTGTCATACACTAGCCGTGGCCGAACTACAGGTAAGAAAGCATTTTACCTTTCTCTCGTGAACAAATTGAACGCATTGTTGGGCCTTCATCAGATATTGCAGACAAAGGAGAGGCCTGTAAGGAACCCAGAAGCCTTACTACAAGGCACTCCTAAACCAGCATGAGTTTTCAAGAACAAAGGAACTGGGCCAATGCCCAAAGGTCTGGCAAACTGTACGTCGAGGTACAGTCCGTCCCCAAACTTTAATCCGCTCCTGATTGGGCCAAAGTTGCCGCAGGCCATAAAAGTACGGCCAGATGACCCTGACGTCACTCAGGGCATAAAGGTCGGGGAGCCCCGCTACCCATTGCATTTCCCAGGTAACGTGATGCTGTGAAGAAGCTCTGGCTTTATTCAGTAGTTGCCAAAAGGGTGTAAATTTGGTGAGACGTTTCAGTTTGCTTGACCTAGGCTACAGTTCTTAACTCGCTGGACGAGACAGAGACTGTTTCTTTTTCTTTTTGTTAGAATATTCTTTATTACTTTTTGGATCCAAAGAGGAACGCTGCGCAACCCAGCCATTCCTCATCGCCTGCAGAAGGAAGAACGTTTTTCTTCAGAAGAAGACGGAACCACCGAGGTCCGGTCCTTCCATTTGATCGATCCCGCTGTTTCACTTTCATAACGGAAGAACGGCGCTGCCATCACTCGCTGCCAGGACGCTGCAGCTGGTCCCGCGCTCGCATCCAAACGAGTTGGAGTTTCGAGTCGGACCTGACGCACGCTTGTCGCAACGAGCGACCCAAGTAAGAGGCTATTGTTTGGGCAGAGACAGATAGTATAGCGTGTGCTTACATTTGTGTGAAGGGACCGCCGAGTCCTACCTATGTTATAACTGTGCTGATTGTATGTGTTATTGCGCTCCCGAAGGAGCTTATGTGCGCTGATCCACTCGCTGGATAGCTGCGTAATCTTGCCGCCGTGTGATCACTGTACGTCGTATTTTCTCTCTGATCAGTGGACGATAAGCGAACCTCGGTCCGCTTGCCGACCCCCGATTTAGGGAGAAACGACTGTGTGCATTTCACGGCTGTCGTGTTATTCGTTGTTGTCTGATAAGCGCCGACTTATCTTCTTTCCCTCTTACTAACCTCCACACACACACATATCTACACCTACACACATGTCCGAGTGTCGTGATCTTATGAATAACGTGGTGTAAACCTACGGGTAGTAACCTCGCTATAGCATAAGAGACGCGTGTCTCGTAGTATTCCCATTCATAATTTTAGAGGCGGACACCTCTTGGTAGCGCGGCTACCTCTCTGGGGATAGTGGGTCATTTTCCCTCTAAATTCATCTTGTGTGCAATCAAAGTGCATATAAGGCCAGTGGTGGTGTAACTATCGCCATTGTTTCAAAATCCCGCGCTCCTGTTGGAGCGACTACCTTCGGCTGACGTTTCAGTCTGCCATTTTTGAATTCCAGGTATATGATTCAGCAAAATCAATATCACCCTGTGAATTCGTGTCCGCGCGTGGTTTCACCAAACCACGTTCCGGCCATTTTGGTAGTTTTATGAACGCGATTTCCCCAAATCACGTTCCGGCCATTTTGTAGTCCTACGTACGCGACTCCACCTACGTCACGTCCGTAAATTTGTAGTCCGACGTCCGGTTCGGCCATTTTTGTAGTTTTCCAAAGACCCACTGTCGGCCATTGTTCTCACACACACACACACACACACACACACATACAGGTCTACATCCCTTCCTATATCTGTGCTTGCTTATTTTTGCTTTATAGATGTGCTAGTTGTAGTAAGCTACTGTTGTTTGTTAAAGTGAGTGGTTGGTGGATTGAGTTCAAGCTTTAATAGATACTGTTGATTATAATTGAGCATTTTCCTGTGATTATTGCGCACAATTTTATATTGTAATAACAGCTGGTTGAGAAGTCCAGTGTTCGGATTTACGCCTTCTATTTCCCTCATTATTGATATTCCTGTGATATTAACAATTTGTGATAAATATTCAGGCATTGAGACTAAAAGCATATCAATTGATTATTGATCCCTGATTCCAGGGTGGTGCTCCGTTGATTATTAATGAATAGTGATAACACACATTTCATTAATTAACATTAATAACTTTATTAATAATCAATAATCAATTAATATTCCCATTGAATTTCAACAGCATGAACAAACAAACATTACTTTTGCATCGTTTAGAAGAGCGATAGAGACCGACAACAATTATGTCTTGCTAACGTCTCAGCATGACATAGCCTACATGTCTGGCACTAATAACGCTACGATATTTGTCATACTGACATGATACTTATACAGCATAATCTAATGACAACAGCAACACTTATATATCACGGGAAAGAGGTGTGAATGCTAAGAATAATAAAACATATAATGCTAAAGTAAACAATTACCCCGACATGCACGGACTATCGGAGACAACCACTTTATTCAGACACTTCTTTCTTTTCACCGCAACCTGAAAATAAATAATAACTGTCACATCCATAGCTACACGACACACATCCTCTGTATGTCGTGTATATATAACGCTACTGACAATACATTTAACGCTGACTTTGGCTCTGACTTGCTTGTAGCTGTCGTGAGCCCTTGGCTACGGTTAGCATAAAGCTAATCAACTCACAACATTACTCATCAAGTGTGACCACAAACCACCTGTTTTATTAGGTTCACGGTCATTTCAACTGCACAGCCAATTACTACCACACATTTAGATTATCGGTTACGTAAAACTTACATCGGAGGCTCACCTGTCCAGGAGAAGAACAGCAAGCTCAGTATCCAACTTCAGCCCCTCATATTCTGGCCACTTTATATTGAATTTGTCGGCATTTTTTTGTAAAAAAAGAATTTTTTTTAAATTTTTTTTTTTTATAAAAACACCAAATTATTTAGGGGAGCTTAAGAATATTTTAGGGGGGCTTTGGCCCCCCTAAAATAGGCCTAATGACACCACTGTTGCCAAGGCTCTACACCTGTGTTAATTTCATTTACAAAAACTATGACACATGCAGCTGCATCTGTAGTCTAACTGTCAAAATATAATCAATACATCTGTCACTGATTGACATGTGCAGTCCCAGAGGATGCTGTCCCAAACTGAGAGCGAGTTAGTGACATCAACAAGCTGGCTTTTGGTTGGCAAAAAGGAACAAATCTATGATAAAAAAACATAATGCTGTAAAGAGGGAATGAGAGAGAACATGTGGCTACAGATTAAGTGGGAAAAATACAAACAACCTGAAGAGACAGTTGAAGGTAGCACATATAGACTAAAAATATGACTTTTAGTTGGTTAAAACTTGACTAAAATGCTTTGAGTTTTCATCTATTTAGCTGTTTATTCTTTATATAATGTCTGTATAAACTATTAGAATTACTTCACTTATACCTGCACTGCCCACTGTAAATGCTCCACATGTTCATACTATATCTTAGTGTACTATGTTCCCACTGTTAATTCTTTATATCACCACTGTGTTAATGTACATAACACTGTACTGCTTTTTGCACCTCTGGTTATATGCTAAACTGCATTGTGTTGTCTCAGTGCCTGTACAATGACAAACAAGCTGAATCTGTTCTATTACCAGTATTTTCAACATGTTCAGTTGAGTGTTGGAGGGATGAATGGATTACTTCTTGTCAAGGGCGTAGAATTGGGTAGGGACGCTAGGGGACACGTCCCTACCAATATTCAGCCGCTACTGTGTCGTCACTATCAATACAACCGCTGTCCGTAGTGTTTAGTCAATGATTATGGCACACAAAGGGTTAAATGTCGGTCTCTGCTAGAAGTCCCGCCTCTAACCTAAATACCGCTCCCTGATCGGCTGCCGGTTTCTCGCTAACTTACATGTGATTGGCTGTCCCCTCTGTCACTCCCTCTGCTTGTCAACACTACCTGCAAAGTGCTAGTTGGACCAGACGAGAGGCAGTGAATGTTGTCTGCAGGTCAGGTGCGAGTGTAAGTTGTCAACATGTTCGGCATTTGTTCTTCCTGGGTCACGTCAGCTAGATGGATTTTAATATCAGTGGTGTCATTTACATTTGTGTTTTGTCTGTTTGCGTGCGTGTACGTGCGTGTGTGCTGTATAGGATTTGAAGGATGTCAAAGAAGAGAAAAGTGGATATAAGAGACTTCTTTAGGAGTCAAAGTGTAAGTTACTTCAAGGGTGTATAGGTAGAGGCTCAACAATACAGATATGGAATAAAAGAGAATATTAATGCCAAAGAAATACACTTTTTTAAAGCTATTTTTCATTCTTATTTTCATGTATTTGTGTAGAAGAGAGCAACGGTTTAAAAACACAAATAAAGAAAATTTGTGGTGGAAATACAATAAAACCTCAGATTCTAGATGATCATGTGATTTTATAATTATAAAATATAATTAATTAATAAAAAATTAATTTAAAAAAAAGTAATCTTAATATTTAGTAAAAGCCTTTTTTGCTCAGGCAATAACTGTACCATCAAGCTCTATGATCATTGTATCCCTAATGTATCTGTTCGTGTCATGCATCAACATATTGTTGTAAGGTGACAGACAGCAGAGAGGCTGGAGGAGATGGAGGAGGAGAGGCCAGAGAAGGTAGAGGAAGAGAGGCAGGTGGAGGTAGAGAAGGAGAGGCTGGAGCAGATGAAGGAAGAGAGGCAGGAGGAGGTAGAGAAGGAGAGGCTGGAGCAGATAGAGGAGGAGAAGCTGGAGGAGATGGAGGAGGAGAAGCTGAAAGAGAGGCTGGACATTCACAGGTGAGGTTAAATAATGATGGATATGTTAGTCATGAGATTCAGCACTGTGACAAATGTTAGTGTGATGATGATCTGAATGGTAATGCTTCACCCATGTGGCTTTAAAATCAGAGCTTTATATCAAGTCTGGTGTTCTAAGAGGCCTCATCATGTATTACTAGTGTGTATGTGTTTACAGTAGTTGCTATACAGTTGTCAAATTTATATTGTGGTTTATTCCTAAGGAAACTGATCCACCTGGAGAGAGCAGCAGGGAGAGTGTCAGGGAGAGCAGCAGTGAGAGTGGCAGGGAGAGCAGCAGGGAGAGTGGCAGTAGTCAGGAGGATATTCTGGACAAGCCCAACCAACCTGACCCAAGTAACATTCCAGCTCAACAGCTATCAAACAGGACCCTCCATTTCCAAGCGAGTTGGTACAAGCAGTATCCATGGCTGCACTATAGCTCCTCCATCAAGTGTGTTCTGTGTTTTCACTGTGTGAAAACATACACCATAAAGAAAAGTGAACTGTCCAAAAAGGCAGACCCTGCCTTTTCATCAAAGGGATTCAATAATTGGAAGAATGCACTTGCCAGTTTTCAGCGGCATCAAAATAGCAAATCCCACCATCATGCCATGACAGTTAGTGCTCAAGAGAGAAGCCCAATAGATTCACAACTCTCAAGTGCATGTGCACAACAACAAGAGGATGCTAGGCACTGCCTGCAAAATATTGTGGGATCAATACAGTACCTTGCCAGGCAGGGCATAGCACTGAGAGGCCATGAGACACAAGATAGCAATCTATTTCAGCTTTTGAAATTCAAAGCCAAGGATGATGCACGTCTCCGTGCTTGGCTAGCTCGCTGTCATGACTATACCTCTCCTCAAGTGCAAAATGAGATTTTGCAAATGCTAGGAAACTGTATTGTCAGGAGTATTGCACAGTCCATCCAGTTGCTACCCGTTTTGCAGTACTCACTCATTATTGATGGCACACAAGATGTCTCAGGAACAGAGCAAGAGTCTATTTGTTTAAGATATGTGGACCATGACCTGGTACCACATGAGGTTTTTATTGGTTTGTATGAGGTCCCTGGTACCACTGGAGTTGAGATTGCAAAAATGGCTGAGGATGTCCTCTTGAGGCTCAATATTTCCATTTCTGGGTTAAGAGCCCAGACATATGATGGTGCTGCGAATATGTCAGGCAAATATTCTGGAGCACAAGCAGAACTGAAGAGACAGCAACCATTGGCATTGTTTGTGCATTGTGGGGCACACTGTCTTAGCTTGATCACACAGTCTGCATGCAGAGCCAGTCCTTTGATAAATGATTCCTTGCAGTGGGTGCATGAGCTAGGGACTTTAAGCAAACAATCTGGAAAATTCAAGAACATATTTTCTGCAGCAGTAAGTTCAGAAGGACCAGTGAAATCACTCAGACCACTTTGCCCAACCAGGTGGACAGTGAGAGGAAAAGCTATCAGAGCAGTGCTGTCTCAGTATGAACGTGTTTTGTCTAGCTTGGAGGAGATGGCATGAAGTGGGTCTAACACAGGCATGAGAGCAAATGGTCTGCGAGAGAGGTTTGAGAAAGGGAAAATTGTACTTGGACTTTGTCTGGCATTAGAAGTGATAGAGGAGCTAGAGTGTCTGAGCACATCTCTGCAAAAAAGGACTGAAACTGTTGCAGGGATGAGAAGTGCCATAGATTGTGTCAGATCTACTGTACATGGCAAAAGAAGTGAGGAGAGCTTTCATGAGGTTTTTGAGAAAGCAGTGGCAATGGTTGACTCCCTTGGGATTGAGCCCATCCAGATTCCTCACCAAAGAAAGCCACCAAAACGATACACTAGTGAGGTGAGCCAGCACACTCCCAAGTCAGCTGAGGAGCATTATAGAACAGAGTTCTATAAAATGTTAGATAGTGTACATATTCAGTTTGAGGAGAGGTTCAACCAACCAGATCTAGATGTCTTGCAGAATGTGGAGGAAACTCTCCTGACTGGAGAAGTGAAGGACATTGTTGATCAATACCCAGAGCTAAACAGGGACAGATTAAAGGTCCAACTAGCCATGTTTAGATCCAAATACACTTTTAAATCTAGTGTTGAAGTGGCTGACATAATGAGAGGTTTGACAGTTGAAGTGAGAGGCTTGTTTGATCAAGTTGAATCCCTTGTTAGGCTGCTTTTAGTCATCCCAGTTTCATCAGCTGAGGCTGAAAGAAGTTTCAGTGCTCTTAGGAGACTTAAAACATGGCTTAGAACCACCATGACACAGGTAAGACTGAACAATCTTGCTGTGTGCCATGTCCATCAAGGAAAACTGGACAATACTGTCCTGACAGAAATCTGCCAGCAGTTCATTTCTGTTACAGACCGGCGTAGGCATGTGTTTGGCTCTTTCAAATAGGAACAACCAGTGGACACTAATCTGCTTGTATTTGAGTATTAGTGACAAACACATTTACATTTCATTTATGTTTATTTCCAATGTTGTATTGCATTTATTTATTACCAATGTTGTTGATGGACAGTAGGCTATGTTAATTGACAGTATGATGCACAGTTGCACTACAGCCCTACAGCCCTGCACTAAAGAGTAAAGATGAGAACTCTTCGAAGTTGCCTCCTTGTCTTTCATTAGTTGCTTTAACCTATAACATCTGCATGACGTGAAGTTATGATTGCTAATGCAAAAAAACGTCACCTTTCAGGAGTGCTGCCTTGGAGCACTTTTGTGTCCCCACCAATCTCAAAATCAAACCTACTCCCTTGCTTCTTGTATAGAAGGACAAACAGTGTGTCAGTTGCTGCTAAAGCTCTTAATCTCCATCACACAAACACATAACCACAGAACAATGTATGAATGTATTGGAGATTGGCAGGAAGATCTGGATTATATTTATTTCATGTCAACCTGAAGGCTCTTAACCAGCAAAGGCCTGAAACAGTCAAACCAAAAGAGAATGGAAGAGAAGAGAGAAGAACACTGTGCAGTACGCTGTAGGAGATAGAAACGAAACTGGACAGAATGGGAGGACACAAGTAGGAGAAAAGCACCAGGCCGAGAACATCAGCACACAAAAGCCCAGCAGGGCATGAAACAATACAGCACAACAAGGACTAGAGGACAACAGACTGAATGCTGGAGCCAGTTTGTAGCCGAGTGCTTGCTCAGACCGTAAAGTTGTACGGTTTAATACATTTTTTTCATCCATGTGTTGCTGGAACTGTGGTGATGCCTTAGTCACTAACTGGACAGTACGCTAAACAAAGTTAATTCAAGGAAACATACATGTACCATCTACTTCTGTCCACAACTGACTGTGTCTCTGTTGTGGTGCTGTTTATATCCAGACCAGTTTATGTAAAAGTGGATAGTGCAAGACAGCTAATAAGATAGATGCTCCATTTATGACTCTGTGGCTCTCTGTTTCCTAAAAACTCAGAACTGTGAAGTGACTGGCTGTTCAGCTAAGCAGATCAGTGTACGTGAATAAAAACGGAAAAAGAAAGGGAAAGCCCCTTGAGCCTGTTGCTATATGTAACTATATATTTTATTTTATAGTTGCTATGTGTTGCTATATGTAACTATAAAATATGTTTAGTAAACCCAACTGTATTTTCATAGGGGTTACATATAGTATCCATGATTACATCCTTTTAGTGTGGTTTCCCCTCACTTTTCTCCTCCACCAGCATCATTTGCAAGTTTTTATCAGACCTTTTCTTGATTAGAAGTGATTGTATTGACAAAAGTGATGTGAAAAAATGCTGCTCTATCGTAACAAAAGTTTATCCACAGTCTTGAGTCTTCCAGTTTCCCTTTGAATGACAAATAAAGACTACTGCCACCCAGTGGTATGGAGAGTTTTTTCCACCCATTTCTGTGTTCAAGTGCAGCTTTTTTGTCCAGAAACAGGCGGCGCGAGGCAATGCAAACTTTCTGTCTTTGTCACAACAAATTTTTGATGCTGGTTTGGTGTGTCTGGACCCCAAGGGACAGAGTTTGTGTCACTAGCTTACCTTCTTACATGCTTATGTTACAGATAATTGTGCTCCTGAGATATAATTAGTGGTAACATCTGACTTGTTGCTTGTTGTTATTTTTTGTCACAGCTACAGCCATGCCTCTTATTTTTCCTTTTGTTGCCTTGTGCAGACCTGCCAACCTGCCAACCTCTGATCTCTGATCTTTTCTGCTCTGCATGCAACTGCAGTTAGGCTCTGATTTGATCTCTTCCAGCCCTGGTGGAGCAGAACAAACCATTCCTAGGAAAATTTGACTTTTTGAAAACATCCAAACTGCCCAACACACATTCAATGGGAGCTAAATATCAACCTGCTCATTCATTGGAAACCTATAATACTATACAATACAGCCAAGATGTGTCTGAATATGTCTCCGTGCCACAGAGCAAAGTCCCATAAGGCTATAGATACTACTTTTACATTTGGTGGTTGGTTGCCCACCATGAACAAAACCACGATAATCAAGGCACGTTGCTTGGTTAGTGGTGAGTTTGTAGGTGACCAACAAGGCTTTGGTTACCCAAACGTTCCTCTTGCAATGATGGAGACCAGAACTAATGGATTGTTAGAAAGTACTAGCAGAGCCACCCATGAGAAAAGGGTCTAAGACCATCCACTTCTGGTTGATTGTAGGGTGACAATATGGCACGCTTCTGAGTGCCTCAAAACTCTTCCAAACAGCCAATAACCCTTCATATAAAAACTATGCTCTAAAAAGAAACAAAGACATGGAATATAGACCTGCTATAGTAGTCGTTGGGACTGGGTGCTACTGTTTATTTTTAGGATTGGATTTATAGGATTTAGGATTGAGACTGATCCAACTCTCACCAAACACTGTGCTCGCGTGTTTATTGTTTGGACTGTGAAACAATGTTGCGCTCAAGCCGTGCTGTGATGAAACCCGAAGACATTGCTGAGATTATTCAGAATGCTGTCAGCGAAACATTCGCTTCTTTCCGAGCCTTGCAGACAGAACCTAAGTCTGACATTTCAGAAGGTGTCTCCACATTAAAAGCTGAACTTACTCATCTCAAAACCAGTCTGAATGCAGGGAAAGAACAGACAGAAGAAAACATAATTAAAATTGAGCAGTGCGTTTCTTCAACCAACATGCCTTAAAAAAAGAACCAAAAAGGTCCAATTTATCCATTACCATGTGCCTTCCTCAAATTGAAAAACTCACCTTGAAGTTGGCAGACCAGGAGGACCAGGCACAGCAAAAAATTACCCGAATTAGCAGGATAAAGGAATGGGCAGAAGGAAGCAACGTACTTCAGTGTCTTTCAGTTCAACTCTATGGATACCTGCTCTCAAGGATATTCCAGTGGAGCTGGAACGTGGCCACAGATTATACAGCGAAAACCACAGCGGGTCAAATGCTTGCGATACAGCACCAGTGTGGCAATACTGAGAGAGGCCTGACGGGTGAAGCCGATCATCTATGCTGGGAAACCGCTGCGCTTCTTTGCTGATTCCAGCAAACACACAGCTCAGAGGAAGAAGGCCTTCAATGAAGTCCGCAGCAAACTGAACAAAGAGGAATCACAAACTTTCTCCTGCATCCAGCAACTCTCAATGGTTACCATCAGAAAGGAAATCATGGTCTTCAAAAATGTTGGAGCAGACGCGCCAGTAATGACCTGCTCTCCTTCCCAGGACGGTATATAATATTTTTTTCACTATGCTATTTTTTTCTTTACCTTTTTATTCTTCTCTTTGGTACTATATTTGAATAGACTCTTACTTAATTAATTATGACAAAATGAAAATGAAGTGGTGGTGGGGAGGGAGATGAGTGATCTACAACGGGGGTTGGGCTGGCAAGTACACTGATGTCTTTTTTTGCATCTATATACTTAGAAAGCTGCACAATTCACAATATACTAAGATTCTGTGAACAGCTTCAGTAACTCTTAATATGAGGTTGTAGCTTCATCCTCAGCTTCTGACAAAACAAGAGGTGTTTTAATTATAATCCGATGTTCACTAGATATAAACATTACTGATTCTGGTAATGATACTAAAGGTAGGATTACCTTTATAAAAACAGTATTATCTAATACAAGAATTGGTTAAAGGATAACTACCGTTTTTTACAACCTGGACCTTATTTCTAGCAAAATATATGGTCATTTACTCACCCAGATAACTTTGGTGTCATTTGGCGTCGTTCGGACGAAATTAGATCCAGTGTAGCGCCGGTATATCCATATAATGCGAGTGACGAGGCACCGAAGCGCAGCCTCTATGAGCATTATCTGCCACGAAACTAGTTCATTTCACCAATATTTTGTTACAATACGCTAGTGCTATTCCCCTCTGAGTCCGGGCTCGTCTGTTGTCAACATCCGGGGTCTGTAGCTTGACCTACTACCTCTGACCTGGAAGATGTCATCTCTGAGCTGCACGCGCACCCGCGACAGCCGGCTTGTTTACCTGTAGCTGCTACTGCTAGTTTGACCCCGGATGTTGATAACAGACGAGCCCGGACTCAGAGGGGAATAGCACTAGCGTATTGTAACAAAATATTGGTGAAATGAACTAGTTTTTCGTGGCAGATAAAGCGTTATATAGAGGTGCCCCGTCACTCGCATTATATGGATATACCGGCGCTACACTGGATCTAATTTCGTCCGAACGACTTCAAATGACACCAAAGTTATCTGAGTGAGTAAATGATCATATATTTTGCTAGAAATAAGGTCCAGGTTGTAAAAAACGGTAGTTATCCTTTAAGTCAGTGCTTATGCGCCAGCAGATTATGATAAAAATATACTTTCCACATTGTCTAATATGTTAATGAATTTCTAATTTTATTATTTATTATTATCTTATCATTGGTGCAGAGGGTTAGAATGAACACAATAATACATTTCAAGTACTTCAAAGTAAAAACGGGCTATTCTACCCCTATTTTTCCTATTGGTGGAAAAATGCACCACATTGACCGATCAAAAAATGGCATTTGGTTGCTGAGGAACAGGGGAAAGTTGTCAGAGTGGCATAGCGGTAGCGAGCAGCTAGCGATAGCGAGTTTTGAGATTTGAGATATTTGTGACATGTTTGTTTGGAGTGTATAGTTCGTGTGTAGTGTAGTGTGTAGTGTGCTTAGTGTATAGTGTAGACTAGTCGTTTTTTTGTTTTGTGTGTCAAAACAATGAGGTGACTACTGAAAGTGGAGCAGGCAGTGCAGCTCTTCTTTGAGCTGGAAGGAGCTGAGGGAGACGCAGAGCCAGTCTGAGCCAGAGAGTGAGGACTTTGATGATTAAGTGGGTGATCCATCTTTGTTTTGGCGACACCCTGGAAGTGTCAGGCATGTGATGTGCCTCTCTGTCTTGTGGTGGACAGGAACTGTTTTTTGGAGTGGCACAAATAATTTGTGTGGCAACTTATTATGACACCTGGTTGTTTTGTAAATGGTTATAAATAGTTGTACAAAAATCGCCTGAGGCCTTGCCTGCATTTTAATGTAAATAGTTGTATAAAACTTTGTCTATTCAAAAATGTATGTACAAATTTAGCAAACAACAATTTATATTTGCATTATAAGTTCTAAAAATTGTTTGTTAAACATTTTGAGATTTTCACAGTAAAAAATCTAACTTTTTCCTACTCCGATTTTATGTCTTTTGTTTGATTTTAGGTCCAGTGTGTTGATACAGTATATCAAAATGAAAAAAAAACTGTAAAGTCACACGTCAGGTTGTGCTGAAAAAAATGACACCAAACAAGGCAAGGTAAATGGTTTTTAAGGTGAAATATTAAGGTAAAATCAAAAGTAGTCAAAAACGGCCAATTGAAAAATTATCTGAATGCTTTATTTAGAGCAAAAGCTGAGTTTTTAATTCAATAATCCAAGGAAAATCATTATTCTGATGGTAGCAGGCCCTCATATCAGTTAGCCCTCAGCCTTTGCTCTAATGAGCGATGGGCTTGCGTCTCAGTACATCATCATACATCCGATGATGTACTTCGTTAGGGTCCGGGCAGCTAAGCTGCCAGGACACTATTGTATTCCTAGGAATTCTTTCTTTCTTTCTTTCTTTCTTTCTTTCTTTCTTTCTTCTTCTTCCGAGGAAGTCATACTTCCCATGGGCGAAAACTCACCAAACTTTACAGAAATGTCCGGCCCCATGCCAGATTTACTGAATTCCAAGGACATGTCAATATTCCTCCTGGGGGGGGGGCACAATAGGCGTTTAAATTTAAAAACTTTAAAAATACCTACAAAATCAACAGTACATGCTACAGTTTTGAAACTTTCACCAAACTGTAGCCCCAATACTGCTGAAACTTTAGTCCACTTAAACTCATTACAAATTATGAAGTCCATCACTCAGTTTTTTTCAAAACCTGTAAAACTTATAAAACCTATCTCCTCCCACAATTTTTGCCCAATTGTCACCAAACTTGCTAGAGAGCATCTTCAGACCGTCCTCCACAAAACTTGTTTCTCGGATTTTTGATTTATCAAAAATTAAGCCTACAGTGCATCAAAATGTTTGACTGTAAACAGTACTGTAAACATATACTATCAAATTCTTGCTAAATACATTTTCAATCTTCCTGAAAAAAATTGAGAATATTTTGCAGTCATGGTTGATGGAGTTTGGCAAATATCAGAATTTTATCTCAAAAACTGAATTTTTGAGAACATTTTGAATTCTGCTCTCATGGGAACAACTGGAGTCAATGTAAGAATGGCATTTTAAACATCAAATGTTCTCTTATGAAGCAAAACACATTAAGTTAAAAACAAATCACCAACATTGCCATGCTGTCAAGATGCAATTTATGTATTATCAGATTTTTGTTCAGGTAACAGAATTTCTGACATTTTGACCATTTTTGAAATCTGCCTTGACAACAGCTGCCCGGACAGTGACTCCCTGAGTCGACAAATGATTAGCTCAGTGAGTTAGGAGCTGGTGCTTGGTGTCAGGGGTTGTGGGTTCAAGACCCAGCAAGGATGATGATGATGACAGATCAAAATATCAGATGTCCTCAACATGAAACACAAGACAATTGTCCTGACGGTGGCATCACAGCAAGCCTCTAAATTAAATAAAAACAAATAGCTTGGACTGGACCATGGATGAAAGCTAACCAAGTTTTGCACAAAGGTCCAGTCTCATGCCAGATTACCTCAGCTGTAAACCCAAGCCAATAGTCCTGATGGTGGTGCTACAGCAAGCGTCTAAAGTTCAAAATCATGTGAACAATTGGAGTCAATGCAGTAATGTCATAGCTAAACATCGGTTATTCACTTATGGAGCAAATCAATCATTTTTAAAAACAAATTACCAACATCTCCATGCTGTCTAGATGCAATATGTGTATTTTCAGATTTCTTTCCTAATAACTGAAATTTTTATTACTTTGTGTTTGTTTTGTGGTGATGTAATTCCAGTCCAAACATAGGTGGCGGTAATGTGCTTTAATGCTGATTGACACCCTCCATTTAAACTGAAGAAGGAGAATCACTTAAAGTTGATCCAGCTGAGAGTAGGAGACAGGATCAGTGATCTAGTTCAGTGAGTGGGAAACATATATATAAAAAAATCACAGCAAAGCAAAGATTAAATCAAGAGAGCAGTATTTCAAACCAATCTTTTTGGGGGGCATTTTTGCCTATATGGATAATACAGTGAGAGACAGGAAATGTGGAGGCAGAGATTTATTTTTATTTTTACAGTGGTTACAAATATGCCTGCATGACAGTGTATAGCTTACTCACTTTGTGAAGCCTCACATGATCTGTCACTAGCCAGTTAACTAAGTGAGATAGAAGATGGACTTAGGTGTCAAAGGTTGTAAGTTCAAGCCTCAACTAATGCAAAATGAACATTATGATGTCAACTGTCTGTCTTCCTGTTCTACACCTTGTTGCTCAGCCTCAGAGTTGCCTAAATTTGCCAAAAATAGCCCGGACCCGACCCATCGCTGTGCAGCAGCTATAATTTTATTAGTAAACTCTCACAATTGCTTACTCATATCCTTAAGTTATTTGCAGATTTTAGTATTATATCACAATATAAAATAAATTGGCAAAAATCTGATCTCCTACCTTTAAGCAGCCTTGGTGAGGAGAAGAATTTTAATATTCTAATTGTCATTCAATATAAATACTTATGAGTTGATATTTTTCCAACTCTAGAAACTACTGTCAATAAAACTACACTGTTGGGTTGCCAGCTCACAGCAGCAACGCAAGGTCCTGCTAGTATTCCAGATCAGTTAGCATCAACAGCTGTGATGCATTTGGAGGAATATTAAACAAGCCTGAAAAAATCCCAATCATCAAACCAGTCACTTAAGTTTTTTGCATAGAACTTATTTAATGTTGATAGTGTAGGAGATACAGGAGATTAATAAAGCACTCGTGAAAAGGGGCACTATCTCCGTTCTTTTATCTCTTTTTCTAAACCGGAGGAAATTAATAAAATTCGACTAGACAAGGTTAACTTAAATCAATATTAACCAATTCTAATCAATCTATTCAATCTCTTAAGTTAAGTAGTGACTTCTACACACAGTTACCATTGGTTCTCCACATTAAAACAAACCTCCACAGACAACGACATACTGTTAAATATATTTATTTGGCTAAATAGTTGAGCGTAAATAAATGAAAAGGCAAATGAAAACAAATGACAAGATAAACAGGTAACAGAAAGACTAATGACTAATGTAACGTTATGTGAGTATATAAATGAATGAAATATGTGTGGATGATGAAATTGTGGGTGGGGTGAAAGCATTTAAATATTAAGGGAATAATTTGATGCAAACGGAGCCCTAACCAAATTTCTCCTGAGCTCAAAGATATTAATTCAGAGCCAAAGGGACACCAACTCATATTTCATAAGCCGGAATCTAGTAGGATGAAGGAATGGATACTCCAGCGACCTTGGCTGTCCTTTAACTGCAGGGTGGCAGTCTCGATCCAATACCCAGTGAGTGGCACCACTCGGGTTCATTGGGGTAAAAGCAGAGCCAGTTCGGCCTGGCAAAAGAGTCTTTCTTTCGTTGGAAACCACTCACATGGTTTCTTAAACAGCCAATCGCTGTAAAGTCTTTGTTAATGATGATGATGATGAAGACAAAGATGATCTTGGTCCGCTGCTTTGAGTGGTGTTTCTAAGGCTCTGACTGATAAACTAATTCAATTTCTTTGCTAAAATAACTGAAGGATGCTTTCATCAGCCGGTCGAGTTATCCTTGGTTAACTTCGTATGAGAGAATTTAAAATTAAAGTTCACTTTCTGTAAGCCAGGTCACGATACTTAACTTGATAAAACAAATTAAAACAGGACTTCTTTCTGGAAGAAACTTAACAAAAGTTGAAGGTGAAAAATATAAAAGTTAGAAAAATTACCGTGCGAGCAACTTCTCTAAAGTCTGAAGTGAAGAGGTAAAAAGAAATGGAGCCAGAGAGAGATGTCTGGTTTGTCCACCCTGATTAGAGCCGGCCCAAGCCTTTTGGGGGCCCTAAGCAGCAAACTATAATTTTACATTATAAATTGTATTAATACAGTGACGAATTATGAACTACTGTCCTCCTGGGCACAGATGCATAAGGACCCCCCCTACCTTATTTGTACTAAAGTGGGTGCAAATGGAGAAAGGTGGGTCTGGGGTTCCTCCCCCAGAAAATTCTGAATTTGGTAGTGATTTCCTGTATTCTGGTGCATTTTGGGGATGGCCAGCTGGAGAAGGGCAATACCTAAATTCGTTCAGATTCATAGCCTTTTGCTTTTTGACTTATTGAGGTAGTGACTTCACGCAACGACTTGGGCTTCAGGGCCCCTTGACCTCTTGGGCCCGGTAGGCTCATTCAGTAATCCATCCTTGCTCACATGCCACAAATGTTTTGGGGCTCCTGGCCCCTCTAGACCTCTGGCCCCCTGGGCTTGGTAGACCCCTGTTTTAATATAGTTGTTATTTACACCAAACCAGTCACCTTTTAACCTTAGCAGGGGTGGGCAAATCATTTTTCCAAGGGGCCACATGGCAAACCTGAGCTGTGTTGGAGGGCCGAACCAACAATAATTTGAACTTAATTCTGCTCAATATTAATTTTCTCTCATTTTAAAAATCTGAAAGTTGTGGGATGTCATTCCCTTCGCTCACACAGAACTCTTGAATCTCTTCTCTCAGATCCCATACTCTTTTAAGCACTTTGACCAGGCTAAGCCACCTGACAGCTGTGTGGTAGCCTATGTCACCATGTTCAGTCTCATTTTCCTCCAAAAGTGCAACAAACTGATTTAATGCTCTTGCCCTGATCACATCACATCAACAACATGGTTCATTTTTAACACTGACTTACACAACAGCTCCTGATGTATGATACAATACAAAAACACCAATTTCTGTTCAGGGTTAATTTCTGTCACTTCATCCTGCATTCTCTTCAAAAGTCCAACATTTTTCCCTGTCAGATTTGGACAACCATCTTTCGTCACACCGCCAGTTTGTCCCATTTCAGTCCCAACTTGTTCAAACATGCAATTACCTCTGTGAATATATCACTCCTAGTTGTTGTCCCTTTCATTGACTGCATGGCTGCCAGCTCCTCCGTGATCTTAAAGTTCGTAGTTATCCCACATACGAAGATGAGTAGCTGTGCTGTGTCATGTACAACGCAGCTCTCGTCCAAAGCCAAGGAAGAAAAGTCAAATTTGACCGCGCTGTTTGCAGCTGAAGCTCCAGGTTTCCCACAATGTCCTCGATCCTCCTCGTTACAGTGCGCCTGGAGAGGGGCACGTTCTCAAAAGCCTCCTTTTTCTCCGGGCATATTAGTGCTACAGAGTCCAACAAACACTCCTTAATAATCGGTTTACTGTTTCTAGCGATTCTGTGGGATATGACATTACTTGTCTTGACAGCTGCATCTCTGGATGTGTGAAGTTTGGCATTTAAAAATGTCCTTGCGCAGCTCGGGAACATGTTGTGCTGTTCGCGGTTGTACTAATAACCACACAAAGTTAAATCTGTGGCTACAAGAGCAATGTTTTGAACATGCACCCCGGACTAAGAGA
Source organism: Pagrus pagrus (assembly GCF_965226575.1). NCBI lineage: Eukaryota > Metazoa > Chordata > Actinopteri > Spariformes > Sparidae > Pagrus > Pagrus pagrus. Next base: position 5,888,055 of record NC_140197.1, read on the forward strand.
GAATGTTGTTGTGAGAATCGGTACAGTTTCCACCGCCTACCGAAGGATGAGGAACCCAGAAGGATGTGGCTGAAAAATCTTAACTTGAAAAGACCGCCTAAAAGGTTATACATGTGCTCTTTTCACTTTGTTGACAAAAAATATTACTACTTGCTTACTTACAAAATTATTATAATATATATTATACTATAATATTATAGTATATATTATATTATATTATATATTATAGTATATATTATATTATGTTATATTATATATAATAGTATATAATATTATTATGAATTATTAATACTTACTTATTACTGTGCAGGCACCTCAGAGCTTTTCAGATTATTCATTGCCTCCCCGTCCGAAGCGACAGAGTTAAGAAAGTAGATAAAAATGCAACTGTATGTTATGTTAGGCCAATTCTTCATGTCATCCTCCCACCCCTCTATATGAGTAGGCAACGGGATTGTAATGTTGTCTTGTTTAAGCTCTGACAGCTGATGTTCCCACATGTTTTACCTCTCTAACCCTCATGAAAACCGGATTAGTGTCTACCGTTACCATGTAAAGAAACGCGACTGGAAGTCCATTAATAGCCCATAATTCACGCAGGGCATCATGGGGGCTAGGAATAAGGTGGATAGCTGTCCACGCTTGTGCATACATGCGCATCTGCACGTAAATAAAAAAACAAAAGCACCATTTTCAAAATAAAAGCTGTATCGCATGCATGGTGTAAATGCTTTTTCATTTATGTTCTGATTTACGATTGACCTCAAGCGGGCTGTACAGGGACGGCCAAAAGTAAAAAAAAAAACAAAAAAAAACTTTTTTTTTTTCTCGATTGGGGGGCCCCAAGCAGCCGCTTAGTTCGCTTATACCTCCGGTTGGCTCTGACCCTGATGACGGGCGTGCCTGGGGGCAGGGCTGCCAGTTTTCGTCTCAGAGTAGAGTCTGAAAACTAAAACTAAACTAACATTTTAATGTTTCAAATTGTGTTTCACCTTTCCCAGAATGTCACCATGGCTTAATGTGGACTGTCTTAAACACAAATCACATAAATCATTAAATTATTATCATTCAAAAATAATAATACTTGGTTAAACATTTAAACACACTTAATTACACATTAGAAATAATTACTTATCCAAATTTATTTTAGTTCTAGCCGAATACTTATAACAGGGAATACTTTAAACATGGCCTTGTAACATGCATAAATGAGTTAGAAAAAGTATTTTCAAACTTGTTACCAGGGGTCCTCACTGGAGAGTGCTGTGGCTCCATAGAATACAAGACATTTTCACACATTTAACTTATCTCAGTCAATTTTATGAACTTTATGTCCTGAATAATAATACGTCATTTTCCAGAAGATTAGGTTCTGGCTTAATAGTTATTCTAACTTTGTTAAAATCTGGAAGAGAGTAGAAGACTCTACCTCAGGAATGTGAAAGGGGAGTCAGGTCATAAATCACCATGCCGGTGTGTGTTTTCTTATCAGGCGAAGATGAGAGAATTTTAAGGGGGGATACAAAAGACATTCAATTATAACACATAATTTTCAAAAGAATGTTCTTCAGTCTCTGGTGTTTTGCATCCATGGATTCAGTTGTGATCAATTGAACCTAACTTGACCCTTAAAGGAATAGTTCACTCTAAAACAAAATTCAGTCATTATCGACTCACCCTCATGCTGGTGAGAAGTCCGATGTAGTTTCTTATTCCTCAAAGTGCAGCTGGAGACCTGCAGGGGTACCCTCCGGCAGCAATAATCCATAACGAGCGTAAGTGGCGCCTGAGACGAAAAGGTCCTAAAACTACACAAAAAATGTGTAATATTCCTCCATACTGCTCGTCCGCTGCAATCCAAGTGTCCTGAAGTGGCGACATCCAGAGTTTACTTGAAACAACGTCTTTTAGTAAATTTTTCTAGCCTAAACAGCCACTATGCTATATCTGCCTGGAGGCACGCACCCGCGTTCACGCGAGTCTCCCTCACAGCCGATTGCACTACTGAAGCCGCGCCAGACAAGATGAACGAGACTCGCAATAGATACACACCGGTATTTACTTCCTGCTTTGAGCGACCAAGCGACACACAAACACAAGAGGGATCTGCCTGCACTAGTGATTTGAAACTTTGACACTCACAGCAGGATGTAAATATCGGTGTGTATCTATCGCGAGTTCTGTTGATCTTGTCTGGCGTGGCTACCGTAGTGCAAACGCTGTGAGGGAGACTCACGTGAACGTGGGAGCGTGCCTCCAGGCAAATATAGTATAGTGAGTATACAGTAGGTACTACTTCGTTGTGGCCGAGTTCACGCGTGATTCTCGCGTGAATCACGCGAGAATCACGCACCTTTTTAGTGGCGGATCAATTGTGTTTTCATGAGAAGCGGCAATGTGCCCAAACAACCACCAGGTGGCATCTGTGAGCAGGAGGACGACAACATGCAGCAGCAGGGAGCAGTGACCATGAACGGGGAATGGACAGAGTTGCCTGATTTATGTTTCTGTTCGTTGTTGCTTAAATACAAGAATGTAGCTAATAATACCTCACCCACTCCACACCTCATTCCAACTCCTTCCTTCAGCCTGTCGCTACAGGGTCCCTCTAGCAAGGACAAACTTAGTGAGTTGTTGATGATGTTGATGGCGGATGAGATGAATGATTTTTTTCACTATGAAGCCTTTTAAATTACGCACAGCCTACAGAAGTTCCAACGTCCATACAAGCATTTAAGAAATGATTCTTATCAGTTCCATAATTCAGCGAGGATTTTTACTCAACGAAAAAATGTATAAAGATCAGCTTTTAGGTTGAAGACACGACAGCAGCACGTATGTCCAGACGCTGATGTGTCAGCTGGGGCAGCGGGTCGGTGATAAATAAGACACATGAACATGTTGCGACTGACGTATAGCTCCCCTGGTAGAGCAGCTCACTCAGTAAGCAGAATCACCCGCTGATATGAGTTTGAATCTCAGTATAAGCAGTAGCCTACTTTTAGTTAATGTGTTTTCTTTCCTCATCATCATTATGATCACATATAGCTCCAAGTTTGAGCAAATAAATGAGCAAATGAGCATTAATTCTCCGCCGGGCCGCGGCACCAGCTTTCCTGCTTGTGTACATAAAATACATTAAATTCTGACACCACAACTGTAGCGTACCGAATATCAATAGATGATAACCAGAAAAAAAAAACAAACGTTCTATTGATCTGATTCACCGGCTTCATGGACGTCGGAACTATTTTCTGAGAGGGGGGGCGGGGGAAGCACGCACTTTTATCAATGATTAAGGATTTGATTTGAAGTTATTTTATAATGGCGTGCAGTTATAACAGAACTAGAATGGATGAACACGGCATCTTTATTGTTAAGAAAATGAAACTTTGATCACTAAATCAAGCCATTTAAGGAACATAACAGCATTATTTGTACCCTTGAATGCAAAAAAGAAAAGTCTGCGCTCCTGACTCAGGGCTTTCATGCATATCCAAAAGTGGACCTTCTCTCAGTTGACCTACTGATGAAGATTTTAAGCAGGGTCGAGACATCGCTTTCATCCATAAGGTCACTGTGAACGTTCATAACCGTCAAATGTGTTAGTCTCTCCTGCGTCATGGTGCGCAGCCAGGATTTCAGCCTGCGCAAGGCTGAGAAAGAGCGCTCGGATGCCGCGACAGATATTGGCAGGGCCAGGCACAGCTTAATGAGCTTCTCCACCTCTCTCGTGGAAAGGGGGTCAGTTCCGAGGAGCCCACATCCACTCGTTTCCCCTCAGCCGCCTCAAGAACTGCCTGCTCTCGCCCTGCAGCTATGCGGAGTCCTTCCTGATCAAAACGCCGCTCCGCCTCGGAGCGCACCAGGTCCATATGCACATCCTGGATGGTGCTTACTTCTCGTATCTTCCCGTGGGTAGGGAGGCTGATGGGGTGCGTGAGTTTCGACGTCTATGACCGGCTTTCTTTCTTTCAGTTGTGGTGTCAGAATTTAACACAAATATTTGTGCTTTCTATTCCTTATATTTTCTACAACAGGCTTATAGAAAGAAGAACGACACCACGTCATGTCAGACAGTTTTCTCTAGCTTTATTAAAATACATAATCAGCAGCTTCACAGTAGTCGGATATACAGAAGGTTATTTAAAGCGGAGTGAGTCCCTGAAGCAGTCTCCCTGCAGGAGGAGATCCCTTGGCCAAGTGATCAATGTATTTGTTGCAGACCTCTTTGCTGTCCTCAGCGCGCGGGGGTGGGGGTGGGGGCGCTGGCGTAGCAAGCTTTTCAAAAGTGTGGGGGATGGATGTGGTCTTTCCAGTTAAGCGAACTTGTTCCAGATGCCTTAACATTTGCATTCCCCCATACTGAGGAATGTGTGTAGGGGACGAGAAGTAAGCACCATCCAGGATGTGTCCATCCTGCATTCGGAGGTGGAGAAGCTCATTAAGCTGTGTCTGGCCCTGCCATTGGCCGCGTTTCCCAGATTCGTTAAGAAGCTCTTAAGTGCTAAGATCTTCTTAGGAGTGCTCTTAAGAACACTGTGAAAGAATGATGTGTTTTCCAGAGTCGCTCTTAGCTTAAGAAGATCTTTCACTAAGAAGGAAATGTAAGATCGAGCTGACCCACTCTTAACAGCCTTCTTAGCGACCAAATGCTCAGTGATCAAGCCGCGTCAGGGAAATTTATATCCTCCACTTTTCGAAATAATAAAACAATGCTCAATGTTGAAATGCGCTCATAGCTGCGGACCACTGGCACAAGAAACATAGGTTAATAGAAGAAAAAACCTTGTTATTGAATTACACGTTTAAGTTTTCCACACACATCTGCATATGAGTTTATAGTACTACACATAAAAAAACAACAACCCTGTGGCATTTCACAGATATCAAGGAAACAGATGTAATTAAACTCAGCTGAACCTCATCCAGAGAGGCTTCACCTGCTACTCTATATAAATGCGTTGCCAAAGTCCGCGCGTGTGATAAACCATGGCTGCAATACAGCACATTCTCGCTGCGAACCAACAGCGTCGCCGTGCGCGAAGCCAGACGGTTTACATAAATGCATACGTGCGTCAGCACTTCTCCCCACTGGACGTGCTGTCAGACCGGGCTGTCCAGGCAAAGTACCGGCTGTCCCGTGCGGAGATCCAACGGCTGATCACTCGGTGTCTCCACACATCCAGAGAGCAACCCGCTGCAATTTTGCCCTCAGCCCGGAGGTGCAGCTCCTGGCTGCGCTGCGTTTTTACGCAGTGGGGAGCTTCCTGGAGGTGGTGGGGGATGGCACCGGCCTCAGCAAGGCATCGGTGTCACGGAGTGTGGCAGCTGTGACACCGATTCTCCTGCGCCATGCCATGGATGGCACCCTCATTCCAATCCACAATCCCTCCCTGGTGGATCCGTGCTGGATCGGTAGAAAGCACTACGCGGCCGTCAACACACCCGCACCCACACCCCGCCCACACACACACACACGATACATGCGTAGCCTAATTGCACCTGGGGGGGAGGGGACGACCACGGGGCGCTGTGTGTGACTTATGCGCTGATAAAGAGGTGGGTGATCGATTTGCCTGGCATCGCTTGATCAGAAAATAGTTCCGACGTCCATGAAGCTGGTGAATCAGATCAATAGAACGTTTTTTTTCTGGTTATCATCTATTGATATTCGGTACGCTACAGTTGTGGTGTCAGAATTTAATATATTTTATGTACACAAGCAGGAAAGCTGGTGCCGCGGCCCGGCGGAGAATAAATGCTCATTTATTTGCTCAAACTTGGAGCCATATGTGATCATAATAATGATGAGAAAAGAAAACACATTAACTAATATTAAAGCCTACACTGAGATTCGAACTCATACTAGCAGAAGGTTCTGCTTACTGAGGGAGCTGCTCTACCAGGGGAGCTATACGTCAGTCGCAATATCTTCATGTGTCTTATTTATCACCGACCCGCTGCCCCAGCTGACACATCAGCGTCTGGACATACGTGCTGCTGTCGTGTCTTCAACCTAAAAGCTGATCTTTATACATTTTTTCGTTGAGTAAAAATCCTCTCTGAATTATGGAACTGATAAGAATCATTTCTTAAATGCTTGTATGGACGTAGAAACTTCTGTAGGCTGTGCGTAATTGTTTCTGCCTCCGCTTATTAGCCGTGGCTGCAGCGAGCGAGCAAAATCACAACCTCAGATGTCTTTAGGGTATCAGATATTTTTATTGGCTATTCTTATATTTAAGCAACATCCAGTCAGGCCGTGATATAGGCTCACGGGGGCGGACTGGGACAATAATTCAGGTCGGCAATTTTACCAGTAAACAAATGTTCCTTAAAAAACGACTAATGTAGTTTAGCTCTACTGTAAAACAAAGAAAGCACAAGTGATTATCCAAGGTCACCCAGATAATTGAGGTGTCCCACCGCTGTGAAACAATCAGTCTGAATCAATCTGATACGGTTTAGCAGTCCCCCTCTCCATTCACTCTACCTGTAGCCTAAAACAGCGCCACTCTCCATTGCAGCTACATTGTGGTCAAATGTGGAATTGTCACAAAATCGTTTCAGCTGCAATTCAGTACTATGCTTCCACCTAGTGGCTACAGTTGTCATTGACATTTCACGCGTTGCGTGAATCTCGCTCCCCGCGAGTGAAATGGCCACTTTGAAGTAGTACCTACTGTAGTGTCTGGCAGACATCTCTGCTTGGACAACTGCGCACCACCTCAAGCTCAACCTTCATAAAACTGAACTCCTCTTCATCCTGGGGAAAGACTGCCCTTGCATGGACCTGTCAGTCACTGTCGAGGATGTCACAGTATTGCCTTCATCGACTGCGAGGAACCTGGGCATAATCCTCGACAACAGACTATCCTGCACCCCCAACATCACTGCTGTCGTCCGATCCTGCAGATTTGCCCTCTACAACATCCGCAGGATCCGGTATTTCCTCACAAAGGACGCAATGCAATTCCTGCTCCAAGCGCTGGTCATATCCCGCCTGGACTACTGCAACTCAGTCTTGGCTGGACTCCCAGCCTCTGCAACTAAACCGCTGCATGGTATCCAGAAAGTTGCAGCACGCCTTGTTTTCAATCTACCCAAATTCTCCCATGTGACCCCCCTCCTCCATGTTCTCCACTGGCTTCCCGTTGCAGCCCGGATCTGATTCAAGACGATGGTACTGGCCTTCAAGGTCTTCAACAGAACTGCACCCATCTACCTCCAAACAGACCACACACCCCAGCGCGAACACTCGGCTGGTACTGCCATCGCTGAGAGCAAACAAAGGTCATTCAGCGAAGTCACGACTCTTCTCTGTTCTGGTGCCTCAGTGGTGGAACGAACTCCCGACCAATGTCAGGACAGCAGAGTCACTCGCCATCTACCGCAAAAGACTCAAGACTCACTTGTTCAGACTTCACCTCGACCCCGCATAGCATGACTCCCTCCCACCAAATGTCAATGTAACATGATTTGTCATTCACAATGGCTCAGCCACTGGTCGATCTTTGTAAAAAGCTATCTTAAGTCAAACTACCTTGACAAAGCTGTCTGTTTCAAACCGGCATGCCAGCTATTTAAGCACACATGGCTTTGCCCCAGAGTTTAGACAACATTTCTCTGAAAAGATAAAAAAAAAGCCAAGTTTTCAATGAAAATTGAGGAAGCTACTAATCTCAAAATGGACAAAATCATGAATGTCCTTCCTTTTGATGATGACCTGGCAAAAGTAACAACACAACATCTGGAAATAAGTGATAGTGGCCATCATCAGTTTAGCAGTTTTTAAGGACATACAATTTACTGTATTTTCTTTCCATCTTCATAAGTTTCCATTATTTAATTCAGCTTTAGAAGCCTCAAGCCAGATCTTTCTCTCATGAAGCCATTTTGGCGCTTTGTTTGCTATGTTGCAGTATTAACAGGGCCTTGAGCCAGTAATTTTAATGTAGTAGAGCACAAACAGTACAAAGATGTTTTCCCACAGAGGCATGGCTATGCAAATGTGCCACATGAAGCACCAGAAGTTTACTTAGTCCACATAGTGCTGATAAATGGTAGAAGGAGGCTATGTGCTTACACACTTACTTGCACACCCATTTGCTAAAACTAAAAATGAAAGATGTTGGGACCCACAGATGAAGTCATTCATTGTGGATTTCAAAATGGACTCTGAACTGAACTCAGTGTCCCAGAATTCCCCATTCTTCACACCTAGGTGCAAAATTCAGCTTTGAGCTACTATTCGTCAGGGTGACAGACCCCCCTCTGATCAGAGAGTCAAAACTCCAGCGCCTTCCTTTGTTCTCTCTCTTCTCCACAAGCTCTCTTCTCCACAAGCTTCTCTTATCCTCAAGGGCTCCTCTCCACCCCCCCCCCCACGGGGCTGCCTGCCCTCAAGATCTCTTCTTCTGGGCCATACAGCTGCGGAGAGCTGCAAGTTTCATTTGCAGCAGGCCCAAAGAACTTCTCCTCACTGCAGCGACACGAGGTCCTGCCAGTATTCCTGATAAGTTAGCACCAGCAGCTACGACGCAAAGCTTGCCAGCTTACTTCACAATCTGAGGAACACCAAGCAAGTTAGCACTGAGCTGCTATCCCTGCTGAGGAAAGGAGCGAACCGTTTCCTCCTCTGCCAACTCATCAGTCCTTGCACAGCAAGAACAGCATTCAACATTGGAATCCCAACGTTCTCCTGCAGCCACCAGCACCTTTTCTTCAAAGACTGGTAACGTTGAACTGGGCTTAGATAGCATAGCATAGCACGGCTAAGCACAGGACTTTAAACTCTGGTTGATGTAATGCATATGTGTTAAAGTTATGTGTGTCCACTGTTTGAGTGTTATTGTGATCTCACGTCAGGTTATTGGTAGTCTGCTTTCCTAGACGGCTAATTCTTAGTTAGTCGAATGATGCTTCACACAGGCTCAGGGTCTTTGCATGCAACTAACCATCTTCTATAACTTGGCATCACGTCACACATCACGTCACACACACACACATACACACACACATTCCTTAAGCCTGGAGCATATCACACCCACATGTGATATCAGTGACCACCATTGTTTCTTTGTTCTGCCAGACACACACTCACACACACACACACACATACACACACACACACACACACACACACACACACCTGTATATAGTACATGTTAGTTAGTGTGTTTTCATCTTTGTGTTGAATAAAAGACTTTTTAACCCACATGTTGTCTATTTAATATTGTACAAGAGTGAATGTTGCCAACCTCTACTCTGTCAAGAGCTCCAAAATCCTTCGACCATCACTAGCTGTTATGGTAATATTGGTTGTAGTTATTAAGTTAATTATTAATCAGAGTTACAAACAGTTTAGTACCTTTTCTGAGACTGATTTGGTGAATTGGCTATATTTTCCCTTCTTCAAGGGTGGTGCCCCAAGGTGATCTAATGTAAATTGGATCTTATTAGTAATCAGAATTAATAATTATCCCTGATAATCATTAATTATTATTGATAGCCAATTTTAACCCAAAATTCTTGCATGAAGCACTACATTATGGTGCCTCGTGTGATGTGAGCACAACAAAGTCCAGCACATATCATGCTGTAATTATGAGTCCAAGTCTATGAAATAATCTGATAATGGTATTTTAATATTAAATGTGATTAAGGATTAACCTCTCACATCAGTACCTTAATCACTATACCACTGTTATTAGTGTACTTTGCATCATTGGAAATATATAAAAGGGAATTTAAGTGAATCACTCCTGCACACTGTTCACCTCACTTGCAATTATTACAAGTGAGGTGAACAGTGTGCAGGAGCTTTTGTCCTGATTTTGTCAGCTAGTGCAAAAGTTGAACTCGTCGATCTTGTGAGTATTTTAATGATTGAAAGACTTGCTTTATTGAGCTGCCATCTGATAAGTAAAGTTTTGACTTTGACTATGACTGCTTGCAACTCCATTTTTAGCAGTATTTAAATAGATATGAAGAATGGTCTGAAAAGTAGCTTTAAGACCAAGATTGAAGTTTGAGACAAAATAAATTTACAAAAGCAACACTGTTGAAGTCACACAGCTGATCAGAATCTGCATTGACCAGCTTAAAGTCACCAGAAGAGGCAAACATTTTTAGGCCTAAAGGAATCTGAACATCTGGATTGCTTAGCAACAACATCAAGTGATGCCAACTCTATGCCCATAATGATCATCAACATAATCACAGTAAATAAAACCCTCTTGGGTATCACTGCCGGACGAAATTGTCATAATGTATGATCATTTTCTTCTCACTCTTTTATCTTTGGAGGATCTATTTACGACAAATGATCATTACAAATTGTTGTATGAACAATTACTTCACCAGAAACCAGATCTCATTATCTCATTATCCAGTAAAACTCTGGCCGACTGACATTTTGAGTTGTAAAACACAGGTTTGGCAATAACATACGGGTTGCAGAAAAAGTCAATGTACTGTAGGTAAAGTCAATACATTTAAAGGTAGACAGGCATCCTCTGGACAATGTAAGCGGCAAAAGGGTTTTAATTTTTGGTAACACAAAAGTACTTTAACGAGTTACATTTCTCAGTAGGTAGCGCTGTAACCATAGGCAGTTTGACATTTAAAATGAATAATATTAAAAAACTAGAGGAAATTTTATGTATACAGCAGAAGCTTCGTTTTCATCAAAATTAATAACCAGGATACAAGTAGGTGCATCATAACATGACTAATATGTCCAATGAGTGATGAGGAATATTTTAAGAATAACCATAGGAACCAAACTCACCAAACTGCAAAATTGGTTTCTCCAGAGATGAGCCTTTGAAAAAAGACAGCTTGTAACTGACTAAGAGCTCAAATGAACTGACTAATGAACGGATCATTTCAGGAAGTGATTCAGTTCGGTTCGTTCACCCAAATAATTAGTTCTTTTGAGCAAAACGTTCAGGGACGATACAACACAAAAGGGGGCCTTCACTTCAAACCCAATAGGGGAAGTAATGGAGATGCTGCCATGGCAGAAATTTCCACAGAGGTTGAAATAGAAATAATACAAAATAATATTGTATGTCCATGACTTTATCATTTTTAAACCTTTCTTGGTCTGTCTTTCAGTTGTCAACTTGTGCAGTCAGGTGCTGCTTGGCTTGTTTATATTAAATACAGAGCCAGTTTTCATGGTCTGATTTGCAGTACAAAGAAAAAAGTTATTGTTCTGTGATAAAACAAACAAACAATGGGACTAAATTGAAATTGGTCCCGCAAATGGGGAAATTTGTGCGTCACAGCAGCCAAAGGACAGTTCAATATAACAATAAACAATAATAATAATAAAAATAAACAATATGATAAAAAGGTAAGAAGAAGAGCTAGAGCAGAAATAGAAATATACTTGTATATACATAATATGTACAAATATAAACAGTTTAATTAGAAACAGTGTGGGCAGTGTATTGTTATTAATAAATAATAAATATTATAGCTGCTGCGCAGTGATGGGTCGGGTCCGGGCTATTTTTGGCAAATTTAGGCAATTCTGAGCAACAAACAGGAAGACAAGACGGTTGACAACAATGTTCATTTTGGACCACTTGAGCCTTGAACCCACAACTTCTGGAACCAAAGACTGTCATCTATCACTCTGACCTAATTGGCAAGTGGCAATACAACAGTGGCTTCACAAATTGAGTAAGCCATTCACTGTCGTGCAGGCAGATTTGAAACCACTGTAAAAAATTCAGTTATCAAGACAAAAATCTGAAAATACACATATTGCAGCATGGAGATGTTGGTAATTTTAAAAATGATTGATTTGCTCCATAAGTGAATAACTGATGTTTAGTTATGTCATTATTGCATTGACTCCAATTGTTCACATGAAAGAAAAAATGTAAATGCTGTGAAAAATTCAGTTTCTGAGGCTCAATTTGTGATAAATCAAAGGAAATAGGTTTAAGAAGTTTTACAGTTTTTGAAAAAAAACTGAGTGATGTACTTCATAATTTTTAATAGGTTTAAATGTACAAACGTTTCTTCAATATTGAGGCTACAGTTTGATGAAAGTTCTGAAGCTGTAGCAAGTATGGTTGATTTGTTATGAATTTTCAAAGTTTTGAACTTTAGACGCTTGCTGTAGCACCACCATCAGGACTATTGGCTTGGGTTTACAGCTGAGGTAATCTGGCATGAGACTGGACCTTTATGCAAAATTTGGTTAGCTTTTGTCCATGGTCCAGTCCAAGCTATTTGTTTTTATTTAAATTAGAGACTTGCTGTGATGCCACCTGTCTTGTGACAACATGTCTTGTGTTTCATGTTGAGGACATCTGACATTTTGATCTATCATCATCATCCTTGCTGGGTCTTGAACCCACAACCCCTGACACCTGACACTAAGCACCAGCTCCTAACTCACGGAGCTAATAGGCTGGAAGTGAGACCTGCTGTGTAGCTTCATTTGTCGACACAGGGAGTCTGTTGTCAAGGCAGATTTAAAAAATGGTCAAAATGTCAGAAATTCTGTTACCTGAACAAAAATCTGATAATACATAAATTGCATCTTGACAGCATGGAAATGTTGGTGATTTGTTTTTAACTAAAAGTATTTTGCTTCATAAGAGAAAATCTGATGTTTAAAAATGCCACTCTTACATTGACTCCAGTTGTTCCCATTAGAGCAGAATTCAAAATGTTCTCAAAAATTCAGTTTTTGAGATAAAATTCTGATATTTGCCAAACTCCATCAACCATGACTCCAAAATATTCTCAATTTTTTTCAGGAAGATTGAAAATGTATTTAGCAAGAATTTGATAGTATATGTTTACAGTACTGTTTACAGTCAAACATTTTGATGCACTGTAGGCTTAATTTTTGATAAATCAAAAATCTGAGAAACAAGTTTTGTGGAGGACGGTCTGAAGATGCTCTCTAGCAAGTTTGGTGACAATTGAGCAAAAATTGTGGGAGGAGATAGGTTTTATAAGTTTTACAGGTTTTGAAAAAAACTGAGTGATGGACTTCATAATTTGCAATGAGTTTAAGTGGACTAAAGTTTCAGCAGTATTGGGGCTACAGTTTGGTGAAAGTTTCAAAACTGTAGCATGTACTGTTGATTTTGTAGGTATTTTTAAAGTTTTTAAATTTAAACGCTTATTGTGCCCCCCCCCCCCAGAAGGAATATTGACATGTCCTTTGAATTAAGTAAATCTTGCATGGGGCCGGACATTTCTGTAAAGTTTGGTGAGTTTTCGCCCTTGGGAAGTATGACTTCCTCGGAAGAAAGAAGAAGAAAGAAGAAGAAAGAAGAATTCCTAGGAATACAATAGTGTCCTGGCAGCTTAGCTGCCTGGACCCTAATGAGTATGAAAATTGCCCAGTTAGTGCAAACCAAAATGAGGATTTAGTTATGTATACAGTTTTTATTGCGCAGTGCACAGTGAGGGCTACAGGGAGCAGTGCTGATTGTAGAGTCTGACAGCAGCAGGAAGGAAGGACCTGCGATACCTCTCCTTCACACTTGGGTTGTATCAGTCTATCGCTGAAGGAGCTGCCCAGTGCTGTGATAGTGTCCTGCAGGGGGTGGGACTCCTTCACAAGCAGCGATGACAGCTGATCCATCATCCTGCTCTCTTCCACCACCGGCAATGGGTCAAGAGGGCATCCCAGGATGGAGCTGGCCTTCTTGATAAGTTTATCAAGTCTCTTCCTACCTGCTGCCAAGATGCTGCTGCTCCAGCAGACTACTCCATAGAAAATGACTGATGCCACCACAGAGTCATAGAAAATGGACCAAAACAATAAAAATGAATTTAATTAATTTTAAACCTGGGGTACCTTTAGGAAGTCTTGTAGACTAGATCTAGCACCCAGGCCAGTAGTTGTAAAACCGTTGCCATAGAACCATTTAGCACATTACCAGCACTGGCCAAAGACGGAATGGCTCTGCAATGGGTGATTAAAACCGTCCATAATGTCACTGGTACCCATCTACAAAGCATCAGTGAAGTGAGGTGTCTGCACAGAGCCCAAAGGATACTAAGGGGTAACACCCACCCAGTCACAGACTGTTTACCCTGCACTACCACCACACTACAGAGCAGCTTAATTCCCCAGGCTTTGAGACTCCTGAACTCATCTCAACACTCCACTCAGCTCTCTCAACTACTGGACATGGGAGTTGACAGAGTGACGAGGGTTTGAACAAGGCAATGTCAATGTGTTAGAAAAAGCAATAAAATAGACTTTTATTGCTCTTCTACCACCTGCTGGTGTATGTGGCCTGCAGGCCAAGGCTGCAGACTTGAAAAGTTTCAAAAGTATGAAAAGTAAAGAACATCTTGGCCCTGTGAACATACATCTCTGGTTCTGCTAGCACAACCATAGGATTCTCACACGATGGCTGGGGTTTGAAACAAGGTTGGGGTTTGAAACAAGGTTGAGTGTATATGTTTATTTGCATTGCAGACATAAATGTTTATATATGATTAATCAATCCAAAAAATATGGGACATTTTTCTATACGGTTGTGTATGTGTGTGTGTGTGTGTGTGTGTGTGTGTGTGTGTGTGAGTGAGTATGTTAGGTGTGTCAAGTTGTGGAAATATCAGGAACATTTCTCAAACTTTTCTGCCCACGGATCTCATGCTCAGCTGACTCCACCAGGAGGATCTCCTTTCCCTGCCTCATTTGACAGCACTTTCATCATGCTGCACTCATCCAAATGCCAACATTTTCTCAAAGCTGTCAGAGTCACTGAGAAAAGGCGGTGAGACTCTGCAGTGCAGGGTGAGGTACAAATATCTGAAAAAGGCTCCACTCTTAAATTCATTTCCTTTAAAATATCTTCTCTAATTCGAAGAAACTTCCTGTGAGGCTCATTTGTTATGCCAGTGCAGTGACCTGTGACCTCTTGTATCCTCACTGGTGTCATCAGTCACAGTGACTGCAGCATGAATGCCTGAATTGAAAATAGTCTCGCCTCAGAATGTTAACTGTCTCTTGATTGGTTTCTCAGAGAAGCAGGTGCACCAATAGAATGAAGAGGTGGACACCTATCACTGTGATGCTGCAGTCAGCTGGAAAGAGTTTTGTGCGGCCACTCCAAGTGCTCAGAGTTTCAAATTTTCAGAAAGGTGCTAGTGACATCACATCACTCTTTTTCTTTCTCCTGGCAATAATATTCACCATTCTGTCATGCACTCACATCCTTCTTGCTTTGATGTCCTGATGTCAAATAAAAAACAAAGGGACAGTGTCGATCAAACAGCAGCGCTTGTTAAGATATTGTTGTCATAGAGACAAGATGCACATTTTTTCTCTCAGTGCACAAATGCTTCGTCTCAGCACTCCTGAGCGAACCAGCAGTGTTTTTCTGCGCAAAAAAAAACAAAAAACGCTATGTTGTGTAGTGTAATATAACCATATAACCATATATAAGTAGTTAGTGGTTAGTGACAACTAGTAATATACAACTGAGATGTTAAAGAAACTAATCAAAATGGGAAGGAATCGTAAATGAATGGTTAAGACATATACTACTCAGCAACAGTTGATTAAACATGCACCTATTGATTGAATTGATGATTAAACTACTGTATTGTGTTAACTTGGAATAAAATGTAACCACACATGTAAGAGTGAAATTATGTAACACACTGTAATATTTTTAAAGTGCAGAACAAAGAGTGATCAGAGTTAATGGTGTAATTCTGAGGAAAGTGCCTGTTTTTTTTTAATAACCAAACTGAGAAGGAGGAAAAGCTAATGGTGTATTCTGAAGAGAGGGCCTGGGTTTTTTAAAACTGAAGAAAGGGCCTAGGGTTTTTTTTTTAAATACCCAAGATGAGCTAATGATATCAGGCACGTCCGCAGCACGGCCAGGTGCAGTGGAAAAGTTTTGGACTCTCCATGGAAAAAACCCAGTGTCAGCAGAAACGTGCAAGAGTAGGGATTGGTTGAGGCCAAAAGGCCCAGCCCCCTCCTTAGTGAATAAAAGGAGTATGTTTTGCATTGAGAAGTTGGGTCTTATCAGATGAACTTTTGTCTGTATGATCTCATGCTTAATTGTCGACAATTAAACATTATTTGCACTCAGCTTTTGAGGACTCTTGGAGATTATTTCCTTTATTGGTATCTTTTTGAAACTCTGAAAAACCGTTATGAACAAGCAAAGAAGAAGAAGTCGACACGACATTTGACACAGGCAAGAGTTTTAACATAAACTGTTGGATCTGGCACAGCTAGTAGACTTACTGTACAACAGCACTCCACAAAGTTGTAAATTAGACAGCTTTTTTCATTCTTCTTTCATTT
This sequence comes from Pagrus pagrus, assembly GCF_965226575.1. NCBI lineage: Eukaryota > Metazoa > Chordata > Actinopteri > Spariformes > Sparidae > Pagrus > Pagrus pagrus. The sequence continues at coordinate 5,904,376 of NC_140197.1, forward strand.
AACACTCATAAATCTCTACAGACTGTAGCTGCAGCCCTTCACAAACACATTATTATTATTATTACTACTCTTCCAACATGGTTGCTATTTCCATAATAAACATATTTTAATTGTCTATTTGGATTATTTTTCTCAGTCACTTGATGTCGTGATATCTATAGTCAGTATTAGAGCAGTAGTCATCAGAAGTCAGGTATTAATATCAAAACCTGTTAAGTAGTACACATAATGGATGGTCAGGGGACTGCAGAGCATTTGTATCACTGTTCACATGTCCCACATATTGAGACAATGTCCAGCATGTTGATTTGCTGTAGTTTTCAAAGGTCAAACCACCACAGGACAGATGTTTTCCTAAAACCTGGGTTTTGTCCAATGGCTGTGAATAAAGGGGAGGGCTATCATCAAGGAGATGTATTTAATGTCAATCAAACTGCATACATGTCAGTAAAGTGCAGGCAAACCTGTCAACATCCTCGCTGCCTATGCTGTGCCCAAAAGGACTTGGGTGGAAACTACCACAAAGAAAAGGAAAGGCAGCAAGAGAGAGACTGGTAACAGAAGCTGTTGGAATTGAAATTTTAAATTAAGTACATTTAGAAATCATTGTATAGATTTGGTAATGTCTGTCTGATTCTCTGTGAGGAAATTGTGATGATGTCAGAGAGTCAGCTAAAGGGCCATTGTTCTGAGAAAGACATGATCAATACTGGAATGTGTGACTGATTGACTCAGCATCTGAGTCTTATGATATGTAACCACTATCTTCCTGACAGTATATAAGTCAAGACAATCTGTAAGTCTGGGGAGAACACTATGGGTCTTCTCTGCCGCATGTATTCTGATTCATCACACCGAGTCTTTAATTCTTCAGAGAATTAGCAACTCTCAAACTTCAACAAGGAGAATTTCACTTACACAGCTCACATAACTAGCATTTACCGCACTGTTCAGCATTCCCAATCATACACGTCAGTAGACTGTAGGAAAAGAAAAATGTGGTCGTACATAAGCAGCATGCTATAGAATCAAGAGAGGTCTAAGCATGTATCCAGCAAGAGACAGAATCGAAATGTTACTTTTTAAAGTTAGCTAGACATTATATCAACATTTTAGACAACTCAGCATCAGTTACGTGTCCCACACAAACATACTCTTTGTACCACATTTGGTCTGTTATGATATGATGAACCTATATCATGGTATTTTCTACAAAGTGGGCTTAGTGTTCAGTTGTGAAACAAAGCCATAAGCCTTTGCATAAAATGCAAATGAAAAATGATAGACCTGAAAAAAATAGCGCTACAACATCTATGTTGTTAGAAATGGTGTTGTCTCAAACCATATCTTGTATGACAATATATCAGAATCAGAATCAGAATTCCTTTATTAGTCCCGCAAACGGTGAAATGTGTGCGTCACAGTGGCCAAAGGACAGTTCAATATAACAATAAACAATAATAATAGTAAAAAATAAACAATATAATAAAAAGGTAAGAAGAAGAGCTAGAGCAGAAAGTTTATCAGTTTACTTTTACATAAAAGTCAATATACCACTTCGCCCTATGTTTCATAACATTCTGCCTTCTGTGCTCAAAAGTGAAAAGATTCCTCCTCTAGGGAGCGGGCATGTGCTCGGTAAATTTAATGACAATCTGCTCATTAGATTTTAATATTTCATGTAGGAAATTTTGACTAACATTGTTGCTAGAGTAAAGGCCAGGGAGTGGAAAAAGTGGCTAAAATGTACTTACTAGGAATATCTACGCCAATTTCCATGGTATTCTAGCCAGTAGATGGTAAGTTCTTTGGCTCAGGACCAAATTGCTGTAAGCCTGTTATTTCTAGTGTCCCAAATTAATTCCCATGGTCCTGAGGTAAAACTAAACAGCCACCAGAGCCCACCAGAGCAAGTGCCAGACAAGTATTGTTGCCCATGACACAGTGCATACATTAATGCATAGATGTCATGTCAAAGCTTTAGCTCAGCAGACACACAAGGGTTTAGCAGCCACATCATTACACAATGAGACCTGCCTGAGATATGTCTTTCAACATAGTGAACAGTCAGTTCTTTTGATGGTGTGTGGCAATGCAGCTGCTTGCATGAACTCACTTTTTGGTTGGATTTTTTGTTTAGGTCTGCATTTAGTAGATGACATGATGAGAAATGCCATAATGCTAATTCTGTTCAGCTACATTCAAAGTGGAGTTTAGTAACTTGATTTGATATGATGTAGGTGAGCATGGTGTTTTACTAGTTCCACCATGAGTTGTGTAAAATGTCCTGATCACCAATAATTACTGAATTTGCCACTAGTGATGTTGTGTTTTACCTAGCGTAATAAGGTTTTAATGAATTATATTTCCTGTGTGAAGAAAATCATGTTAAATGTATGTAAAGGGACCATAATATTAGGTATTGTGTGAGAAATGTGTCTACGTGCCTAAAATCCCAGGCTAGAAAATATACCAATAGAAAAACATCTCAGTTGGAATGATTTAAGAAAATAGAACATTTTAGATTTCTCTTCTAGATCTCCAAGCATATAAAACCAGGAACTCTGAGAACTCCAGTTCAGTCTGGTCAAATTTATTGAGGTTGTGTTCTGGCAATTTCTATTCAATGAAGCACAAATTGACTGTTGTCCCTCTGTAAGTTTAATTCAGGCATCTGCAAACGGACCCACAGCACTCTCAGGCATGAGATGCGCAAATGCATACAGAGTAGAGGAGATGACAGTTTAAACACAGTATATTTATAATGACCTGGTTACTCTTTGTCCCTCATGTAGGAACAGAGACAGGAACTTAAGATCAACACATAATGGTTTGGCCCACCTTATCAGGTGAAGTCAGGCTTCTGTAATATATTGGATTGTTTACAGTGCATGGCTTCCACAGTCTGCCTGTTTTGCTGATGTGTGGTATGTCACAGTACACAGTACAATGTGATCCAGACAGTGCTGCTTAATACAATATGATCAAAAGAGCCAAGCTTACTAATGAGAATTCCCATTACAGTTGCTGTCTGAGATAACACAATAAACTTAGTGATAGACTCTGAAGAAGCAATTGTTGTAGCAAACAATTGTTTAATAAATGGTTTATAAAGCATTTCATTGACTATTTACAGTGAAATTACTATTAACTTAAGTTTAATTAACTATAAATGTAACATATTTGTTGATGGTTATTAAACAAGTGTTGGCAGGAGATTTACCTCACAGCCAAATAACATACAAAATATGAGTCATGGAGTCATGGAGCGGATTGGCAGAGCAGTGGAAAAAATGTCCTAAGTTTTTAATTGACTATTCCGATTTTGAATCATGAGAATAGTTGTGGTTCGACTGTATGTGTCTAAAGCTGGATTTATACTTTCTAGGGTCCTGTGATGTAAATCTTGTCATCAGAGGGTGTAAGTTTGGGCTTTGTGCAGACATCTGTGTACTGCCAATTTGTTGTGAACACATGGGACTTGTCTGTGTGGCCACTATGCTAAAACAAGCCATGAAATACATCTCACATGTGTGGAATGTGTCCTCCAAGCAGACATAAAGCAAACACAAATATTACATGTCAAGTAGTTGTGGACAAAAACAACCTTCATCGAGTCGGATCTGTCTTTATAGTGCCGGGCTGTTTGAAAATGCAGCTTAAATGGCGCAGTGACCCTGAATGTGAATAATTTTTACTAAAAGCTGTAATTGTAGCCATTGGTGTGTTTCTGGAGACTGTGGAGACACATTAGTAGTGCTGCTGTTGGAGCTTTACTCTCAAAGAGAGAAAAACAGAGAAGAGACAGGGAGGAACAGAGTGGAAGAGGAAGGAGAGAAGATAAAAAAAAGTAGGAGATGGAAAAGATGGATGAGAGAGAAAAGAGGCGGAAATTAAGGCAGTGGAAATGCAAAAACACTTTTTCTCTTATACACGTACACACACACACACACACACACACACACACACACACACACACAAACACACAATACAGTCATGGTTGGGCTGACAAAGGCACTAGCCTGGGTCCTCAGCTCTCTGGAGATGAACTGGAGCTGATAAATTTAGCAAAAACACAACTCCCCTTAGGCCAAGCACAGACACACACACAAACACACACACACACACACACACACACACACACACACACACACACACACACACACACACACACCCGCCACCATCCTTGCTTGCTACTTTGTGTGTGCGAGTTGGGTAAGTAGGGCTGCTGTAAAACTTGGGTGTCACGTGTCCATTCTGTTTGTGTGTGTGTGTGTGTATGTGTGTGTGTGTGTGTGTGTGTGTTCTGAAACTATTGCAATAGCTTCTGTCTCTGTACTGGACATGAGGACATGAGTGAGTGACAGACAAAGGAAGGAAGAAAGGAAGAAAGGAAGGAAGGAAGGAAGGAAAGGATGTATGAGTGGAAGTTGGAAAATATAAAAGACGAAGATGCAGAGACGGTAATGAGATGGGGAGGGGAGACAGAGAAAATGACAGTGGGACGAAAAAATCAAGAGAGGTAGGGACGAATAGAGAGAAGAGACAAATGGGATGGAAGAGAGCTGGTGGGAACAGACAGGAATAAGGATAGTTGACAGGAGAGACAAGAAAGAGGACAAGAAAAGGAAAGAGACAGATAGGATTGAAACTGGATTACATAGATAAAATGTTGTGCCAAACAGGACAGTATCATCATCGGCCATGTTCCAGGTTGGTCACACTGTTGAATCTGTTTCACAGAGGAACACTGACTCAGAAGTGACTTTTTTGAAAATGCTTAATCTTGCCATCATAAAAACGAAAAAACAAAACAAAAACTAGTGATGATGGTAAAGGAGGCCAGTTAGAAAAGACATGCACAGGAGACCAAACACAACAACTGATTGTGTCTATAGGTAAGGTATGAATAAAGATTTCATCAGGTATTGGGGCAGTTGTGTTTCTGATATTCTTGAATGTTTCAGTCCTTAGAATACTACTAATACTACTAATAGCACTGGTTTAAATGTATTGAGATTCTGTGTGAGCACATTTAGAAGTGCTTGATTTTTTTTTTTATAATTGAAGATCAAAACTTGAACTTTCAGTTTCAAATGTAATTTTCTTCAAGTTAACAAGCCTTTTGGCCTTGATCTGGCTCCATAGATCAAGAGGAACAAAAGTTACCTAAAACACTGCACCACACTGCGACTGAAAGTAAATATGTACTGTATAAGAGGCAAGTAGCTAAATGCATAGGGTTACATCCAGGACATCCTTTTCCCCCCTAGAATGACAAAGGAATGACCCACCCTAAGGCTCCTTGATGATTGGTTATAGTTAGTAAGAATATTAGAGTAAGCCAATCAGAGGCAGAGCAGGGTGGGTGATTCCTTCGCCATCATAGGGAAAGAAATAATGCGTTCACTCAAGGTAAACTGCGCCTCATCTGGAAAGCAGAAGAGAGCAAGCAGCAGCAGTGAGCGGAAACAAAAACCTGTGATCAAACCAGACAGTTTTTCAGCAGCCTTTAGTCTTGTGACAGGAAGTCACAGACGCACTCACATCCTGTCAGATCTCATTTCAATTTCCATTAGTTTGTATGACACATATTGGAGTTAATCTTCACCTTTCACATTTCACCCAAACCATATTAAAAGCATTTACTTACCCTAGTGCTACAGATAATTTTAGTTTCATCTGGTGACTTATTGAAACATCTGTTTGAGCACTAGACAATGGTGGAATCTTTTTGTTACTTATTCTCCGAGCATCTAAAAGTGACATTGGAGAAATTCAACAACAACATTCCTTTTCAGAAACAATTTTAGAAGAGATAATCCACAAAACTCACTGTCAACAGATTTTATTGGAAATACTTTTCTCACAAAAAGTAACACCATTAAAAACTGCCCACAACATTTTTTTAGTAAAGAGATATGTAAGCTTGTTTGAGAGGGAGAGAGAAATAAGACAGAGGGAAGGAGGAGGGATGTAGACAAGAGGGAAGAGACAGAGGGAAGAAAGTGAATGAGAAAGGGAGAAGAAGTAGAGAAGGGCTGGGCGGTGGGATAAAGAATAAAGTCAGGCTTTCCGAAAGCGATTAGCAAAAATGAAAAATGTCCCAAATTGAATCCAGAGGAAATTGTTGTCCAAAGCTCTGGGCTCTGTTTTGCTACTAAAACCTGAGCTGTCTTGCAACATAAGATAGGCAAACTGAAACACACACAGCTCTCTGCCAATTGGAGTTTTCAGTTTGTGAGGCAAATTACTTTAAGGAATTATTTTCAAAAGCATGGACACAAAGAGGCTCCAAATTACAACACAGGAGTTATGGGGGAGGAAGGATGATGGAGGGAGAACGGAGAAGTGAATCAAATTTAAATATGAACAAAATGTAAAGCCCTCATATGTGCTTTCTGATGCAACATTTTCTAATTCACATTGATTACATTTTGGTTACTGATTTGGCATTTACCCATACATTGGTATTAGATGACCTTGGAACTTTCAAATTCTTGCAAAATTTTTATTCCTCTGTTTCTCACCTACCAACCCTGGACATAAGTCCTTGGGATACTGGTCTGAATAAAGAGCGAGCACATCACTTCAGTGCTGACCTCTCTTTATTGTTTTCAAGGTACTCAGCAGGCTAGCCTCTTGTCACATCTTAAACTTCATATACCCACAAATCGAGACTTTCCTCTCAAGAAGAAACATCTGTTCATGCCATGATAAAGCCCTTTAGTGGCCCTACGGTCTGTCTGATACAAATGAGCAAATAGTACGATTTTGTTCTAAAATCACAACGCCCACAATGTGAGCAGGTCAAGTTTCATAGGTCAACAAAACATCAGGGGTCCGTTTCACAAAGCAGGTTTAGTGAAAACTCTGAGTCTGTTAACCCTGAAATGAGGGAAACTCTGAGTGTTCCGTTTCACAAAGGGAGGTAACTCAAACCAGAGAAAGAGGGGTAACTCTAGCCTGTTTCACAGAGAGAGGTAACTTAAGCTCTCGGTAAGTTACCATGGTAACATACTCTATGAACCTAACCTGGTCGGGACCAGGTTTTTCTCAACATACCTCGAGTTTCTCTCTGTCTCCGCCCTCTTTCAGCCACACACGGTATTTGATTTCCTCATTCATTCAGTCAGCAGGCGAGTTTTGGCGTAATATAGTTCTGCCGTCTGTTTTTTGAGAAAATCATTGCAAAAATCAGTCAGTAGGCCTACATTAGAAGTTATATTAGGTGGCGACTATTTTCACTACCATGGCATGTCCTTTCGATAATGTTCCCGTGGATGAAGATGCAGCATTACTGCGCAAAGAATTAAATATTCGTCGGGAGATGATTATCAGACTGCGCATAGATGTTCTTGCATTTCGAGACAATTATCTTTTTGAGCAGTACCGTTTCACATCACAGTCCATCATTTACATACACAACCTAATCCGTCCTTACATTTCCAACATTACCAACCGGAGTCATGCTCTCACATCCCAGCAGATATTGTGTGTTGCGCTGCGTTTTTTTGCAAATGGGAGTTTTTTATACAACGTCGGAGATGCAGAGCACTTGAGCAAGGCAACTGTATGCAGAGCAGTCAGAAAAGTGTGCCTCGCCCTGAAACGGCTACTACCTATTTTGATCATTTTCCCTGGACATAAACCTGTCAGAGCCATTTAGGAGGAGTTCCACAGGATTGCAGGTGAATGATGTAGAAATCCATTAAATGAATATTAAATAATATTCTGTTAATGACATTGTGCTGCAACCTCAGACTGGGATTGGGGTTGACCCCTGAGAGGGCCTGTGATATTATTGTGGCATGTGTTGTTCTTCATAATATTGCCACTATTAGAGGAGAGCAACACCCTGCCCTACAAATTGAAGACTCTGATGATGACCCCATCCACCTGTCAGCTATGCAGGACGGCAGAGCAGTCAGAGACACCATATGCCATCATCACTTTAGTGATTGAGTCACCATCATCACCACCACCACCACAGCAGTCAAATAAAAACATAATACACATTTCATTTGGTCTTCTTTATTTCCTGCAAATACAAGAGCTAGTTTAGTTAATGTTCCAATAGTTAATTATTAACATAATTCACCTTTGACGATGCACCTACCTCTAACTTGTGCTCCAGTATTTCAATTTCTAGGTCTGCCCTCCTAATCTGGCAGTCCAAGTACTGCATTTCTTTGTCAGTTTTTTTTATTTTTTTCAGCAGGTGAATTTTGTAAAACTCTTTGACTGGTAACTGGGAATACATACAAGGAGGACATTATACAGTTGCACATGAATTCCACAGAATGAATCTCTGGTGTTTACTGAACATCCATCTCACTGTGTCAATCTGTGCAGTGGAAGTTGAGGGACCCTCCTGCTGCTGCCCAGCCATGCCCTGTTAAAAAAGGATGAGAATGTGTTAATACTTCAGTGTAGGCTAAATGTCACTCTATATTCCACCAGAATGTTAAGAAATGTAAATGGGAAGAGAACTATCAGTAACATATCAACATGTTACCTCTGTAGGCCTTTCTGGATCCCCCTCTGTAAAGGCAGCAGATACGGTTTCCTCGTAGTCTTCATCCTAGATGAGTGATACGTTTCAGTATATTTAAACTACCATTTGACAAAATCTTTGGAGTATTGCCTAATTACAGTTACAAGGTCTGTTGTGGTGTGAGGGGGTTCCACCAGGCAGATAGCACCATCAGAATCTGTTGGGACAAAAGTAAAAAAAAGGTCATGAAAGGGAAATAAATATTTTTATGAATAGGCTTAAAAATATATATATATAGGTCTAGGCATATTACATTTTATAAAAGCACTTGTGTCTTGGTGGGTGAGCCCAGAGAAGGAGCTCCCTCCAGGGATTCCCTCAGCCACTGGCCTTCCTAAATTCTGGCTTAGGGCCAGCTCCTCTGCCTCTGTTAGAGTGGCGGTGCTGGGCCACCACCCGTTTTACGGGCATCTGCTTTCTTTCTGTTGGCTGAGTAGAAGTCTGTGTTAGTTTAAATAGGCTTAATTATTTAACAGAACATGATATAGATGAGAAGACATTTATGTGTGTGAAAACAGCATTATGTTGGGGATAAAACAACTGTACAGTCAAACAGCCACTTAATATTTACTTTACAATGTAAAACATGACCAAAATGAGGTACCCCCATGAGATTATGCCGAGGTCTTACCTGTTTGAACAATGTTTTTATGTTTCATCTTAAGCTGCTGCCAAGTGCCCTTCTCCCCCGCAGGATTGCACCTAAATGAAATAAATTAATAGGCTACCACTCAAGCAGTTTCCCTCTGTAATATTATTGTGATTGCAAAGGACTACATTTAAACTTACGCATTGACCCAAGCACCAATGTTCTCCCACGCCGTCTCCCTCTCTTTTGCTGCTGCAGCGGTGTTACACTTCCTTCTAAAAACGTGCTCAAATTCACCGTATGAGCGCATTAATATTTCCAATTCCAGTGGGGTGAAAAACGTAGCCCTCCTCTTCCCCGTTGCCATGGTGACTCGTCGAATCGGGGCTCCATTGATGCTGTCTTTTTATACTTGTGGTGCACGCGCTTAACTCCAGGTGAAACTACTCCAAGTTGATCAAACTAACTCAAATCAGCTGTTCTGGAACCGAAAACTCAGAGTTTCCTATCTCAGAGTAGATCAACTCAGAGTTCAAGGTTAGACTCAGAGTATGTTGAACCTGCTTTGTGAAACGGACCCCAGGTGTCAACATAAAATTACTTGGAACATGTCTGGTTCATGGAGGCCCTATCATGGATCGGGCTTGGCTCTGTACTGCTGACCCATGGACACAGGACCTCTGGGTCTGCTTAATGTTGTGACTGACCAATGTATAGTCAGATATACTGGTGGATTACATTCCTGCTGATAAATCTTTTATTTTTTATTTATTTTTTATTTTTTTCCCCCCCTTTTTTAAAATTTTGCCTTGAAAGAAAGAGAAGAAATGTGACATACAAGTCCTTACCAGAGGTATGGAAAAACAACAACCAACAACAAATAAATACATTAAAGAAGAATAAATAAATAAAAAATACACACACAAAACAAACAAACAAAAAAAACAAAAAAAACAAACCCTGTATGCTGTTTCAAATGGTACAACAGAAATAAGCTACTAATTCATGTTTTAGGCGCAGAAACAACAACAACAACAACAACAACAACAACACTCCACCCTAAACAAAGAGGAAAGAATATTCAGCTAGGCTCTATCCATTTGTCATTGACCAACAAAGTATATGCGATTAAGTAATGGTCACCCAAACAAATGCCAGCAAAAAGAAAAACATAATTCTGAACAAATATACACCTCCAAACAATAATTTAAATAAACCATACATTAGAATAGCCCAGGAATATAGGCAATAGCATGAGACCAAATAGCTAATGTCTCAATTTTTGCACCATTAACTATACTAACCATATCGTAAAACAATGCAACCCAGACTTTATTCAGTACAATACTTGGTTCAAACCAACTTTTAAGAATGGTCTTTTTTGCAGCCGTTGAGGCAGCAAGAATGATTCGTTTCTGTGTATATGGTAGTATAACATTTGGGTTGTAACCAAAAAGCCAAAGGGCTGGGCAAAATGGGAGATGTTTATCCAACAAATCTGACAGTGTTTGAGCGACGTGGACCCAGAGTTTTTACTGTTACACAATCCCAAAACATATGTGTGTAGGTTCCAACTTTTGAATAGGGACACTTATCACAAAGATCACTGGCAGTCAGTTTGAGTCTAAACCTACGTTCGGGGGAAAAATAAACTCTATGAACAAATTTAAAATGAATCAGCTGGTGAGCAAGATTTTTGGATGAAGAAAAAACAAAATTCCAGATCTTAGGCCAATCCAGTTTGAAACCCAGCTCATGAAGGTCTCCGTCCCAGACCGATGTGATAGCCAAAGACTTAATATTATGTTTTAACAACCAGTTGTAAAAAGAAGTAACAAACCCAGACTTTGAGGCAGAAAAAAGACGTTTTAGAATAGGGTGTGAACCTAATGGACGGTCCCATGGTACTCCATATGTTTTTAGGGCCGTACGGAGTCTGAATGGAGACCTTGTTGATTAAAGATGTCACTGAGAACATTTATACCCTGATGAGCCCATTTGGGGAAGTGGAAAGGCATGGAGTCTGTTAACAGATAGTTATTATTCCATATGGGTGTTAAATCATGAAACCTACAATTGCTACACTGTAAATATTTAACTATTTCATACCAGACAGTCAGAGAATTTGATATAATAGACCCCATATGTAACCGTGTTGTCCTAATCTTTGCGCCGCAAAATAGCAGATCCTGCAGTCTGAAAGGATGACATAAAGCATTCTCAAAAGTTCGCCATGGAACACAGGAGGAAGAATCGAGCCATACTGTCAGTGATCTTAACTGAAAAGACTAGTAATACATTTAAAAGTTGGGTAAAGAGAGTCCACCTAATACTTTGGGACGTGATAGGGTGGAAAAACTTATTAAAGGGCGCTTGCCTTTCCAAAGAAAATTTCTACATATTACCTCCAAGTCCTTAAATGGGAGACCATTTGGTTAAGTCGCTATTAATTTTTGCCAAAATTGTGGTGTAGTTATCCTTAACAATAGAAAGAAGGGTGGGGCGAATTATTATTCCCAAATAAGTAAAAGCATTACACTCCAGAGTTACTGGCAGTGAAGAAATGTTAATTTTACTAGCTGTCGAGTTAAGGGGCATTAAAAGAGATTTTGACCAGTTAATTCTATAGCCAGAAAATGCCCCCAAAGACCTTAAACAAATTTAGCACCTGGGGGATAGAGGTAGTCAAGTTGGACAAATACAGTAAAATATCATCAGCATAAAGAGAAATAGAATGAGATGTTCCTTTAATTGAAATTGGTGATATATGTTGATGTTGTCTAACAGCTTGTGCCAAGGGTTCTAAAGAGAGTGCAAAGAGGCCAGGTGAAAGAGGGCAGCCCTGTCTAGTCGATCTGTGCAGTGCAAACTCAGGTGAACCCGTGTGGCCAGTTTGAACGCATGCAGTGGGGCTGGCATACAAAATTAAATGAGTCCAAGATGACTGGACCGACCAGGTCCCACAAAGCCACAAGAAGTTCTGGTGGGATACCATCCAGACCAGGTGATTTTTCTTTTGGCATTAAAGGTATAGTTGGTAATGTTGGAGAGCTAGCAAGATTTGAAAGTGGCACCTCATCTAAGCTCCATCCCCTTCTCCCCCTCCCGTCAGTGCTCCGTCCAAAGCCCCGCCCCCACAAACTTGAATGCGCATCAGACAGTCCGACAGCAGGGCAGAGGAGGGTGCAGGCAGGACGAGACATGAAGGCACCTGATTGGTTCTTTCAACTCGGACCGAGAGGGAGGGATTGGTCAGAGTTTTTACAGGCCTGCAGCTGCCACAGAGGTCTGATTTTTTTCGTTCCTTTTTCTGAACACATTATGTATGGACTACTCTCAGGGTGGGAAGACCATTTCACCCAGTATAACAAAAAGTGTTTTTCTGAACAGGATTACCAACTATACCTTTAAGTCCAAGGCGTATTTCATTTCAGCTAATGTAATAGGGGCGTCAAGCTTGGAAATCTGCTCTGCTGAAAGAGTAGGTAGATTCAAGGAATTTAGAAAAGACAATATTGCTGAGTTATCTTTGTGAGACTCAGATGTATTTAGTTAGAATGATAGGAAGTAAAAGTTTCATTAATTTGTGAAGGAAGTGTACATGATTCTCCATTAGCATTTTTGATCATATCTATAGATGCTAGTTGTTCAGATTGCTCAAGTCTCCATGCCAAAAGCTTGCTTGGTTTCTCCGAATTTTCATAAATCTCTTGACGAGTTTTGAGATGTAAAAACTCCTCTTTAGAAGTTGCTAGAGATTTTGCTATAGATAATTCTCTCAGCCTACTTTCAAGAAAGGAGGATTTCTGAAGATATCCAAGTCTGGATATTTCCTTCTCTAGCAATAGAAATGTACTTTTACGTTCTCTACTCAAATGAGAAGAGAAGGAAGTACATATGCCTCTTATACAACACTTAGTTACTTCCCACAGGGTATGAGGGTTAGTCCCTGGTTGTAGATTCACTGCTAAAAACTCTCTCACTTCGTTGGTGATTTTGTTTAAAAATTCAGTATACTGCAACAGAGAGGTGTTGAAACGCCACCTTCTAGATCGAGTGGATCCAGGTATATTTTCTAAAGAAATAAGACCAGGTGAATGATCGGAGATACGCATTGGTAAGATGGACGCATGTGAGATGCATTTAAGTAAAATTGGAGAGATTAATATATAATCTATTCTAGAGAATGAATGATGGCGAGATGAGTAAAAGGTGTAATCCTTAATAGCTGGATTTTGGATACGCCAGGCATCAACAATATTCAAGTCCTGTAGGAACGAACTAAAGTGAGAAGAATACATTTTCCGTGCAGAGGAGTCAGGATTAGTTGAGTCAATAGAGGGGTCTGCTAATAAATTAAAGTCTCCCCCTAAAATGTGTACTGAATCAGCAAAATCCAACAATTTCAGCTTCACACCATCAAAAAATGTAGGGTAAACACAATGGGTGTATAAACTGAAGACACACAAATCTTTGTTCCGTTGAGGGTTAAGGTTGCATAGCAAAACCTACCCTCTGCATCTCCACCTGAGATACCCATTTTTATATTAAGTTTCCTTTTTACTACAATTAATACACCTTTTGATTTATTAGGGGCACAGGAATATGATATAACTTTATACATTTTATTGTTTAATCTATTTATATCTACCTGTTTCAAATGAGTCTCTTGCAAAAAAGCCAGATCCACCTGCTTGAGTTTTACAATTTCAAAGAATTTCAATCTTTTTACTGGTGAGTTCAAACCTCTTACATTCAGGGTCATGAAGTTGAAGTTGACCATAGAATGGAAAAGTAAAAAGATAATGAGAGATTATAGAGAACATATACCATATTTGGATACAGCATACACAACAAACAGAACACAAGGCAAATACAACAAAATGAAATAAAAAAAACCAAAACATAAAATAACAAATTAAAAGAGTGCAAAAGAGTGTGCAGTCTAGGCTATGCACATATAAATGACAAATTAGCTGTAGAAAACAAACAACACAAAACCGGCATGCCAGGGAACAGCACTGGGAACTGATGTTTGGTGAGTCCAACCTGTTCTACTAACGGTAATGACTGTCATCTTGCTATACAAATTCCTGTATTAGTAAACCATAGACCCACATCCAGAAATGTCCCTGTAACATACAGGAATCAAAACAATTTATTACTGGTTCGGACTCAAACTATCAGTCCCCCACAAAGCCATGCACCTCAAACAATAAAAATGGCTTTATTAAATGTCAGGTCACTAACTAATAAGTCATTTATAGTTAATGACCTTATAAGCACTCATAACCTGGATTTCACTCTACTGACTGAGACCTGGCTGGACAGAAATGGCACAGTTGCACTCATTGAGACAGCACCTCCCAATTTTAAATTCCTCCAAACCACCAGACCTGATAAAAGAGGCGGTGGGATAGCTGCTCTCTTCCCTGATTTCTATAGCTGCAAGGAAATCCCCCTCGGGGAATTTGCGTCCTTTGAGCACCTTGCTATATCTATAAATTGCAATGCTCCAATTTTAATCATCACGGTCTATCGGCCACCAAAATCTAAATATGGCTTTCTTGATGAATTCTCTGAGCTACTGTCCAAGGTCTCCACCGACTATGATAGTATAATTATATCAGGTGATTTTAATATCCATGTTGATAATAAAACAGACCCAGATGCTCAAAACTTCATTAGCTTATTGGAGGCATTTGACTTCACTCAGCATGTCTCAGGGCCCACCCACAATAAGGGCCTTACTCTGGACTTAGTCATATCAAAAGGACTTAACATGACCGTACCCTGTATCATGGATGTTGCTATTTCAGATCACTGTTGCATATTCTTTGATGTGTCTGTTTTTCCTGTACAACAGAAGGGTACCCGAACAATCAAAAAACGTATCATTAACAACAACACCATTGAAACCTTCAAGAAAACTGTGAATGAGTTATCGTTGTTCATGGCCTCATCAACTGAGGATCCTGTGAACAACTTCAACTCAAAAATACAAAATATCATTGATAACATTGCACCTGTTAAAACTAAAAACATAGAAAAACAAAAAGCCCCCTGGAGAAATGGAGTGGTTGTTAGGCAGCTTAAGAGAGAGTGTCGCCAGGCAGAACGAAAGTGGAGAAAGACCAAACTTCAGGTTCACCATGAAATCTACAAGGATAGACTCAATCATTACAACAAAGAAATTAAACAGGCCAGACAGTCCTTCTTCTCTAAAATCATTAATGAAAATATCAACAATAGTAAAGTGCTCTTCTCCACTGTTGACCGACTTATTAATCCACCATCTACAACCCCATCAGAAATGCTGTCCACTGAAAAATGTGAAGAATTCGCCACATTTTTCAACGATAAAATTATAGCTATCAGACAGAACATTAGTGCATCAACATCCAGAAATGAACCTACCCTCCAGTTCTCCAGGATTATGACTGCTACCATGTCCCACTTTGTCCTGTTAGACCAAAAAAAAACTAGACGATATCGTTGGGCAGCTCAGGTCCTCCACCTGCTGCTTGGACCCTCTCCCTACCAAATTCTTTAAAACTGTTTTTAGCTGCTTAGCACATGAAGTATTAAACATTGTTAACTGCTCTCTTCAATCAGGTATATTTCCTGCAGCACTTAAAACAGCTGTTATTACACCACTTCTGAAAAAGAGCAATCTTGATGCAACAGTTATTGCTAACTATAGGCCCATCTCCAACTTACCATTCCTCAGCAAAATACTTGAAAAAGCAGTTTACTTCCAGCTTAACAACTATCTAACATCAAACAGCCTACTAGACTTTTATCAATCTGGTTTTCGACCTCACCATAGCACAGAAACAGCACTTATCAAAGTTGTGAATGATCTGCATATAAACACAGATTCTAATAAACTATCTGTCCATGTGCTCCTGGATCTCAGTGCTGCCTTTGACACTGTTGACCATGATATCTTATTAGAGAGACTAGAACAATGGGTTGGCCTATCTGGCCCAGTTCTAAACTGGTTCAGAACTTACTTACAGGACAGGCAGTCCTTCGTGTCCATTGGAGACTTTGTCTCAGACAAAGTAGGTGTTATGTGTGGAGTACCCCAAGGCTCGATTCTTGGACCATTATTATTTAATCTTTACATGCTCCCACTCGCACATGTTATAAAGAAACACAACATAAATTACCATAATTATGCAGATGATTTACAACTGTACTTATCTATATCTCCGGATGACCTACATCCCATTCACTCCCTAACTCAGTGTATTGAGGACATCAACCTGTGGATGTCACAGAACTTTTTACAACTGAACAAAGATAAAACAGAACTACTCATCTTTGGTGCAAAGGCTCAGAGACAGAGAATTGCAGCTCATCTCAGTTCTCTGTCCCTGGAGAGCAAAAGTGAAGCCAGAAATCTGGGTGTAATCATAGACAGTGATCTAAACTTTAAGAGCCATATCAATCACATCACAAAATCCGCTTTTTATCATTTAAAAAATATTTCAAAATTAAGAGGCTTCCTGTCAAAAGCAGACTCTGAAAAATTAATTCATGCATTCATAACAAGTAGACTAGACTACTGTAATGGTCTATTTACTGGCCTCCCAAAATCAGCTGTACAGCGATTACAGTTAATTCAAAATGCGGCTGCACGCGTTCTCACTGGAACAAAAAAGTTCGAACACATTACACCTGTTCTTAGATCCCTACATTGGCTCCCCGTCAAAACTAGAATTGATTTTAAGATTCTGCTACTTGTATATAAAGCTCTAAATGGCCTCGCACCTCAGTATATAAAAGACATGCTCATCAGATATGAACCAGCAAGAACTCTCAGGTCCACCGGCAGCGGTCTTTTAACCATCCCTCGTACTAACTCTAGAGCAGGGGAGGCTGCCTTCTGTATCTATGCCCCAAGTAAATGGAACACCCTGCCTGAGGACCTGAGAGACGCTCCTACACTGAGCATTTTTAAAAGCAGGTTAAAAACCTTCCTTTTTTCTAAAGTTTCTGACTAAGTTTCTGTGTGTGTGTGTGTGTGTGTGTGTGTGTATGTGTATGTGTATGTGTATGTGTGTGTCTGTGCGTGCGCATGCATGTGTCTGTTCTGTATATTGTAAGATTTGTAAAAGCTGCATGCGCTGGTTCTTTGTATAATTGCACAGACTTTCTGCACTTGTCTTGTATTCATGTTGTCGCTATGTATAAAGCACATTGTGTTACATTGATTTGTATGAAATGTGCTATAGAAATAAAGTTTGATTGATTGATTGATTGATTGTGAAAGCACCGGTAAGTAAGAGCATGTAAGAACTCCTTGGGATACTGACACAGCAAGGAGGGCCGATCTACAAACTAATAAAGTAAATGAATTGTTTACAGTGCTTAATTTACTACTTTATAATAACACGTGATAAGTCAGCAGAACTACAAGACCTGCATAGTGTTTAATTAACTCAAATCTTTAAAAGATAAATCTTTTATGAAAAAAATCTTGCTGTATTTGCGTACTGGTGAGTAAGCTTACAAGTCAACCAGAGTTTATGTAATACCTTTATTTCATAGGTCTTCACCGCTACTAAAGGTACCACCACCGCACACAGGAAAAGACTGTGGCTGTACTGGGCAGCTCACACCTTTATGTGCCGAGTGAATGCTCTGCTAAAGAAAAAGCACAGATGTGCTCAGTTAGTCTTTCCGTGGAAAGTAAAGGTTAAAATTCACAAAAGAAAATGGTTTGCTTCTCTGGAGGCTGTGAGCAAACATTTTCCTGGGTAAATAAATTCAAAATGAAAGCTTTCGAAGCTACTGAGCTCAGTCCCACGGGTAATCCTTCATACTGAAGGGCTGGGGGTTTACAAGAAACAAGCATACAAAAACAGAGAGGGAGGTAAATCGAAGGGGGAATGACAGAGGAGTGCAAAGATAGAGAGAGCATATAGAGAAGTAAAGTACATATGAGACTGACAGAAAAGGAAACAGGAATAGATAAGCGGACGAGACTTAGCAGCAGGTAGAGTAACGAAGGAAGGGAGAGGATGAAAGAGACAGAGATATAGAGTGAGGAAGGATAGAAGGATGGGGAGAAGTGAAACTTTTGACCGTGACAGTAGATATTCGATCTGGCATGCTGCTGTCAGGGCATGCTGCTGTCAGGGTTTGTTCATGCAACAACTTCTGTTGAGGAATCAAAAGTGAAGGCAGTCAAGCTGTTGTTTCGTAATTTAGCAATAAAAGCGCCCCATATTGGCCGATTTGCACCAAATTTTTCACAAACTGTCATCGGGCCATGGAACACAATTATAAAAACTTAAGGGGACTGTATTTCATGTAGATATGCAAGAATGTCTGTTTGAGCACAATGTGCAGGAAATTGTTGTTTTATATTTCGGGCGTTCTGTGGACGATCACAATTCTTTTAATAACTTTTTGTCAGGAGGGTCCACAGATGCTGTGTGCAAAGTTTCGTGCAAATGGGAGAAATTGCCTAGGAGGAGTTGGAAAAAGTAGGTTTGTGACATTTTGGCAATTTGCGAATGGCAATTTAGCGTGAAAGTGGGCGTGGCCTACATCACACAGTTCAGGTGAATGCAGGGAACACATAGATATAAGGTTTAACAATGTGTGCCATATTATGTGGGAGTTATTAGCCAAAAACGGTTTTGTGTTGATAATAGCGACACCTACTGGTCATTTTTTGTGTGTGAGTTACAGGGGCCAGTCTATACCACCCCTATTAATTTCATATCCATAAGTGTTATGGTGTGGGCACAGTGCCAAAAATAAAATTAGACTGCCACCAGAGCGCCACCTAGTGGCGAATTGGTAAGACCTTCATCAGCTATCCTCAGGAGGGCATTGGCAATGAGTGTACCAAGTTTTGCGTTAATCCGACCAACCGATGTGGAGATATAAAATACTTGAATTTAAAGAGCGCCACCTAGTGGTCATTGGGCAAAATTTTGCACATAGCCTAAGGGGCTCATGTGGAAGTAGGAACCTGAGTTTCATGTCATTTGGACACACCAATGTGGAGATATGCAACACTTCCTGTTTTGAGCCAATTTTACAGAAAGTTGTTATTTAATAACTTGAGTATTCTTTGGAATATCAAAATTATTTTAATAACTTTTTGTCAGGAGGGTTCACGGATGCTGTGTGCAAAGTTTCGTGCAAATTGTTGGAATTTCCTGGGAGGAGTTCGAAAAAGTAGGTTTGCGACATTTTGCGAATTTGCGAAAACTATCTCAGGCCTATCTCAGGAGATTCAGCACAATTCATTGAACGCGTGGATATAAGGTTTTGAATGTGCGACAAAGTATATGGGAGTTATTAGGCAAAATGCACTTTCCTTGATTATAGCGCCACCTACTGGTGGAAATTCACAACGATAACAGATTATAAAAATTTTCGCCAGGTGTGACATATATTCCAAGTTTGGTGAGTTTTGGGGTATGTTCAGGCAGTGAAAAATGCGATCATTTGGGACAAAGGAAAACAAATAAAAAGAATAATCATTACAAAAACAATAGGGTCCTTGCAGGTTCCCTGCTTGGGCCCTAATAATAATAAGAATCCTTTCAGTTTCAATAGGGCCTCGCACTGGTCAGTGCTCGGGCCCTAATAATAATAATCATTCGAAAAACAATAGGGTCCTTGCAGGTTCCCTGCTCGGGCCCTAACAAGACTAAGAGAATCATGCTATTATCCATTACATTGGCCGGCCTGGCTCTACTTGGTTTGAATAGGTGCAACAGCCCAGCGTGGCAGGGATTTACATGTCCACAACTGGGCTACCTGCTTGAAGGTGTGTCTTAAACCAATGACACACTTTTCTCGATCTCTGCAGTACTATTGAAGAAACAGCACCAATAAAGTCGCTCCACTAATTCAGTCACACACACATTTAATTTCCTATAAATTCTACACAATAAAATACCCCCATTATTTAGTAATTTAAAAGTTTTTATTATGAAGCAGCATTACAGGAAACATTGCATTTTCACCAGCAGTGACTACACATGACGCGTGAAACAGCTGAAAGTGAACAGATGAAACAGTAAGACAAAGCAGATGTTTGAAAGTACAAACAGGACGAGAGAAGCTAAAGAGATTCAGTCAGAAGCTACAAAAGTACTGAGAGCTGAACACACTGACTTTTAGAAACGTCTTTCTCTCAGGTTTCCTGCACAGACATGAGTTGTTTATCAATTTGAAACACACACTTGTTTGAGTGAGAGACGGGTGCTTGTTATATATTGATCGCAGTCGTGAGACGTCACTGCAGCCCACCTGGAGGCTGGGCGTGCCCCGGCTTGGCTGCACTCCAGAGCAGGTCCGTGGCGGGCACGGCTCGGCTCATCTCAGCGCAGCAAAACTGGTTATGGAAAAACGCCAACAGTTGCTGTTTCACATGTATGGCAAAAATAAAGTAAATAACACAATATTTATAATAAAGTGCTGCATTTGATTGCAGTGCCTTCAATTGCATTGCTGGTCATAGAATACACACATGACCTTGTCCCCTTCTAACTGAAAATCCATTCTGTGATTTAAAAATTTAAGTGATGGAAAAAGTTCTATGCTACTGTATGGCCTCCTTGATCTTTCTCAGGCTGTCCACTAGGGTTGGGTACCGTTCACATTTGAACCAATATCGGTTCCGAAACTGGTATCTGGGATTCGATTCCAGTACCCAACATACCTCTAATCTGTCTGTAAAAACAAAAAAAGTTCGAACCAGTTTAATCATTAACTTCAAGAGACAATCTATCATGAGTCATATTTCCAGTAACAATGCACATCACATGTCAGTCTTTCTAAGTTTTATTTCAATAGCATCCTGCAGTACTGAATATAAATCTGGAAGATAAAATACTTTATGAAGTATTTAGCTGTTCCTGCTTATCAACCTAGTGCTACAAGAATAAATATAACAGAAAACATCAAGATGCATTTGTGCTGCCCTCTCCTGGCATTCAAAGTCCACACTAATGGAGGCTGTATTTTAAACCAATTGGGAATTTTGATCTTGCGCTTTGACGCATTGAGCTTGCTGTAGCGGCTATAAAGGACCCGTCATGGGTGCATTATGGCCGCATTCACTAACAAGACCGCTGTTTAACGTTTAAGGTAGTTTATTGAATTGGTAGAAGATTTGTTTGAGTAGGTTTGCCAATTGGCCAGACCGTCTTGGAACCAGGGAGGTCGAGACTCAGAATGGGTATACGTCTCGATGGGTGCACGTCTTAGTCGGCGTGGCTTCATCATCCCCCAAAAGTATTACTGGGTTATACGGAAATGTGCTCGATGGATCTCGCTGATGTGGCTGTGGATGTAGTAGCTGTAGGCTTGGGAGGACCAGTGGCCGAGGAGCTTGATGGTGCCGTCAGGAATTCCTTGTCTGGTGGCGGTGGTGGCAGCGTCTATGCGGAAGGAGTGGCTTGAATGGAGATCGGGAGAGATCCCTGACTTGGTTAAAATCTGGCGGAGATGGTGATGGAACCAGAAGCGTGTTGCGACTCTGCCTGATTCGGTGATGAAGAGTGGATCTTGTGGGGAAGTGTGGCATGCTCGTTGCTGGAGTAAGTATGATTGAATGGGCTCGTAAGGGCTTAGGTAAGAATTTAATCGGAAGAGGAAGATGGGGTGTGAGAGGCCGAACTGGTCGGTCTTGCTTCGTTTGAGGTTGAAATGAAGGGTGTCTTGGGAGTGGATGGAGATGTCCGAGAGGGTTGCGTGTCGAGAGGGGTCATGGGTGGACATGGTGGAAGTGAATTCTGAGCAACGCAGGAAGCTGAAGAATGCCAGGAGAAACATAGATTCGAGGGTGAAGTCGATGAACGGGGATGAGTATCCTGAGTGGAGGGTTAGGATGCAGTGGGTGAGGAGGTCTGCGGTCAGTGGTAGGCGTTTCGATGCGAGCTGGGGTTCCACCTTTCGAAGGCCTTTGATTAGCATGGAGACTTGGGGATGAGAAATGGAGGGGGATGGAGCTCCAAAGAGCAGTTTGATGAAGAAGTTGACGCCGCAGAGATATGCTTGGATGGTGGATGTTCTGATTTTGGAGACCGTGTGAGATAGGTGATGAAGCTGGTGATTGTAACGATGACGATGGAGGGGAAGGGGAGGTTGTGAAGGGTTTGGAAAGACTTGAAACAGCACCATCCGGTGTAGTATGAAGAAAGAGTTTTGGGTGACAGACTGTCCAGGATAGCTTGCTGGGAAGAGACGACGAGGTGGAGAAGATGGGGGTTTACGTGTAGATGGTGGCTGAAAACAGTGGGACTGGCATAGGGTGAGGGTCCGAGTCTGCTGCCAAGGACTTGAATTTCTGAAACGAGAACCGGGAGAGTAAATCAGCGATGCAGTTCAGGTGGCCGGGAATGTGGGCTGCGCGGATGATGAATTGGTGCTGGGCTGAGACCAGGGTGAGGCGACGGATGAATTGCATGGCTGTGGGGTTGTCAGAGTGAATGAGGATGACTCTTCTGGACCATTCGTGCCCCCAAAGAAGAGCAGCGATGATGACTTGGGTAAATTTTGTAGAGGGCAGAGGAAGGGCAGAGTGAGGACAGTTCCGGGGGCCACGTAGAGGCGAACCATCTGCCGGTGTAGTGGAGTGGAAATTCTCCTTTGTGAGGTTGAGAGTTGCTAAATCTCAGAAGAATTGTAGACTCAGCGTGATGAATCAGATCTCTTTAATACATGCAGCATGGAGAGAAGACCTGAAGTGTTCTCTCCAGTCTTGTGTTTGTTGGTGTTTGTTTTGATCATGTCTTCCCAGGGCAGTGACCATTTGCTGTTTTATTGAAATGTAAATGTCATCTTATCATCCTTCCTGTAAACACCTCAGGCAGAGAGAATTGCCCTTCGCGTGACTTTATGACCCTTACACCTAAGGAGGATTATCCCCTCCTCCTCTCACATCCTGATATGGTCTTCACTCCCTTTTGACACAAAGTGTCAACACAACATTTCTGAGAATTGCAATCAAAATTCAAATAAAACAGCAACCAGCAACAACAAAACAACGACAAAAAAAATCACTTAATTTGACCTAAAAAATTATGACTCTTCGTTACAGTACATAGAAAATACAACAACAGCATTAAAGCAAATCAATTAGTTCATCAGCATTGAACTCCAAAAATCATTTTGTTCAAACTAGTGCTGCTTTTTTTTTATTTTTATTCCTTGATCAGCTGCGCTATTGTGGTTGTTCTGATGTCATCTTCTTCTGGGGTCACTTGATTCTGTGTAGTCGGCATGCAAATGTCACTTTTTCTCCTCTGTGTCTTCTTACACCCTCATTGATAACAGTCCATTGCCATCCTTCTGTGATGGATGGGTGTCGAAGTATCAGCATAAAGTAGGGGTGTAACGATTCATTTTAACAACGATTCGATACGTATCACGATTCGTAGTTGCCGATACGATTCAAGGGCGATCTTGGTTCATTTAGAATGATACAATCCGATGCGATTCAGTGACTTGAAATCGATTCAGTAACTTTTTAGCCAAAAATCCAACCAGTGTGACTGTGAAATAAATACCTGGATACTGGACAGTGCAGGTGAAGTTTCCTAGATCCCTGTTGTTTCTTGTAAGGGAATTGGGTAATGGCAAGTGTATTAACCTTTTATTTGAATCAAGTGCAACCAGGACCTTTTCTGCTCTCATTTTCAATATGAAAAGACACAATATACAGTACTGTTGTTTTCAACATAAAAAAGAGTACAACAGTAATACCAATAACAAAGTGCAACCAACATTTTTTCAGGTTGAATTAACAGTAGGTCTGCTGCTACTTCTGCTGTTGTTTTCAACATAAAAAGAGTACAATAGTGATAGCAAAAATGAAGTGCAACCAACATTTTTTCAGGTTGAATTAACAGTGGGTTTGCCTGCTACTTCTGCTGCTACTTCTGCTGTTTTCAACATAAGAGTACAATAATAAAGTGCACCCAACTTCTATTCAGGTTAAATGAGCAGTGGTTGAACCTGCTACTACTCTCATTTTAATAAACAAACAGCAGTGCACTGATATTTAACAAAAGATCAAGTGTAACCAACTACACCTCAATGACTCTACAGATTTTTTTTCAAAAATATCAACTGATCCACATGATCTGGCCGCAGAACACTTCTCTGTGCGTTCACTATATCGCCAGCAGTACTAAAAACTCGCTCTGCTGGCACACTGGTGCCTGGGATACAGAGGTACCGTTTAGCAAGGGTTGAAAGCAGTGGTAGCTCTTTCTCCTGTGATCTCCACCACTTCATAGCATTTTCAGTCAAAGGCAACGCATCTTTTGCTCGGTACCTTATCACCTCTGCTCTGGCTGTCTCACTTGTGGATTTTCTTTCTCTTTGGGTGAAGGAATCGCCAAACAGTGCATCTAAGGCTTTCTTCTTACAAGGAGGCGACTCATTTGAAGCTGCAATATGATAAGAAATGTATTTCAAAATATAGTCATGTTTTCTCATTTCTCATTAATACAAAACAACAACAATCTTTTGTTGGTATTACATGAAACACACCTGTGGTCTCTTCCTGGGATCCTGACAGCTTTGTGCTTGAGCCTCCCTCATGTTCCTCCTGATTTCCCACTGCTGGTATCTATGGAAGTAAGAATGTGTGAACTCACTGTTAAAATTTCTGCTCTGTAAGACTGCACACAGAAATTTAGAGGAGAGAGGATAAATGAAAGGGGAGGAGAGAACAGAGCAGAGGAAAGAGGAGAGAAAAGAGGAGAGAAGACAAGAGTTACCTGTTGTGCCTCAAGAACCAGTTTTGCGTAGACCTGTTCTCTGTCCTCTTTTTCCAGGTAGGGCAGTTCTTTAAATCGCGGGTCCAACGCTGATGCTGTTTAAAGAACAGGAGTATTGCATTGCATTATTAAATTAAGTTGACCTGACATTGCATGTGATGACCACCTGCTCATAAACAAAATAATCAATAGATTAAACGTCAGTATGTTTTTTTAAAAGAAATGTGGCACAGCAATGAGGTAAAGCCACCATGAACTAAGAATTTTATTGCAGATATCTTGTTTACTTTTCCATATGAAAAAACTCAACTTAAATTACCCAAATTAATTACCTATGTTGAGAGTAGGGGTGGAGCCGAACCCGAATACGGTATTCGGAAAGGCACAAATAACGTGTTTTTTATGAATACTTATTTCGCACAAATACTTTAAAAAATATTTGTATTCGGGAACAAGAAAAACATCATATCAAAAATACGTTTCCTCATGAGACCGCAGTACATGCCCGGATGAGTCGGGGGTGGGGGCGTCAAAACACTGCTGTTCCAACCCCCCCGCCCCCGCAGCTGTCCATGGTGCTGCTGAACCAGGTGACGTTGTTTACACTCTGCGTTGTGGCTTGTCTGTGAAACGCGCGCTGCTCAGGGACTGGGCAGATCTGTCCCACTTGCTTTGTCCCTCACTCCATTGGGAGATCTTCCACAGAGTAAAAGAAATACACATAGGCTGTGTCCAAATTCATGGGCTGCAGCCCACGAAGTGCACATTTGAAGGCCAATTACGTCACAACACTGCGCGAAGGCTGTCCAAATTCAGAGGCTACTCCAAACGCAGCCCACAAATGCAGCCTAGCCTTCCCTCTTTTCGGGACACACCGCTACTATCCTTCGCGGCCTGCTATATCCCAAGATCCTTTGCACACCGCTGCTCAGTCCCGAAACAGAGGAGGAAGCAAGAGAAAATGGCGACATCAAGTGCCGCGGACATGACATTTAAATTTAAGTAATGGGTTTATACTCAGTTTTTAGTCATTTGAACATCCAACGCCAGATATGTTAAACTTCAAAACCTCCAAATTTCAACTTTCAGTTAAAATACGTGACGCTGGTGATGCTATGGTAAATATAGTTGTTATTCACTAATGGGTTAATGTTTATTTTGTAATGTTGATTATTCAATTTAGATTTGACACATTTTGTTGTTAATTTTTATACACACACAAATAAATGTACACGTTTGATAGATTTGAACCAAAACAGACTTTAATGCATATCTTCATTCACAATCGTGGCGTAAGGGTAAGGGGCGGGAACATCTGGTGAGGCAACCAGGAAATACTCCGAAGGCTAGACCGTCCCATTTAACAACGGTGGACGAGGCCTTCAAAGACCTGTCCGAAGGACCCGGCCCTCGTGGACTGCGAAGGCTAGGCCATTGAAGGCTGCAGCCCCTGAATTTGGACACAGCCAGAGTTTCTCTCCCCAGCTCCGCTCGAGCGCGGCTGAAAGCGGCTTGAGCCCACTTCACAGGCGTGAGGCTGCTGCAGCCGGCGACCCTGCTGACAGCAGACCGCGGGAGAAAAGAAACTTCTTTGCTCGGTGCTTTGGTTGGGTTTTAGGCAATGAAGAAAGGAGTTGGTTAAGTTTAGTAAAAAGACCAGGTAGAGGCCAGAAGCATAATGACCGTTAGCTATAGGCTACTATGTCATATTATTTACAGATCAAGTTTAGTTCTTGGAATTCTGTGCATTAGAAAGAACAGTTCTTTTAAGTATTATTTGTTTTTATTCTGTCTGTTCAACGTCCTCCAACAAGGACGGGTGGTGGTGGGGTTCATAATGTTCACAATGATATTTTATTAGTTGTTGGTTTAACCATGGATGAGGTAATGGCTGTTATGTTATTTTCTTTTCAATGACATTCCTTGTTACATGTTCATTGCTGGATTTATGGAAAAACATCAACCAATATTGCATATCCATAATTATTATAATGGATAATTAAAGAATACTTACACTATAACGAAAATTAGAGGTGTAACTAAAAAAATATATATTATTTTTACGCCTATTTTGAATTTTACTCGAATACAAATACAAATACAAATACTTTTCCCCCCATAAACAAATACAAATACAGATACAAATATCGGCTGCTCTGCACACCCCTAGTTGAGAGCATCTTGGGTGCCTCTGTAGCATGTGGAGAGGTCATTGGCCATCACCCTCTTAATCTCTGCAACCAGGATTGAGTTGTCTTTGCATGGCTGTAGGTGTTTCAGCAGTTTTGCGTGAAGAGGAGCAATTACAGAGAGAGTTGGTTGGTCCTCTTCACACATCACAGTAGTTGCCATTTTGACAGGACCCATCAACTGAACATTGTCCTCCATGCTGGCGTAGCAAGCTTTTCAAAAGTGTGGGGGATGGATGTGGTCTTTCCAGTTAAGCGAACTTGTTCCAGATGCCTTAACATTTGCATTCCCCCATACTGAGGAATGTGTGTAGGGGACGAGAAGTAAGCACCATCCAGGATGTGTCCATCCTGCATTCGGAGGTGGAGAAGCTCATTAAGCTGTGTCTGGCCCTGCCAATGGCCGCGTTTCCCAGATTCGTTAAGAAGCTCTTAAGTGCTAAGATCTTTCTTTTTTAGGAGCGCTCTTAAGAACGCTGTGAAAGAAGGATGTGTTTCCCAGAGTCGCTCTTAGCTTAAGAAGATCTTTCACTAAGAAGGAAATGTAAGATCGAGCTGACCCACTCTTAACAGCCTTCTTAGCGACCAAATGCTCAGTGATCAAGCCGCGTCAGGGAAATTTACATCCTCCACTTTTCGAAATAATAAAACAATGCTCAATGTTGAAATGCGCTCATAGCTGCGGGCCACTGGTGCAAGAAACATAGGCTAATAGAAGAAAAAAAAAACGCTTTATTGAATTACACGTTTAAGTTTTCCACACACATCTGCATATGAGTTTATAGTACTACACATAAAAATACAACAACCCTGTGGCATTTCACAGATATCAAGGAAACAGATGTATTAAACTCAGCTGAACCTCATCCAGAGAGGCTTCACCTGCTACTCTATATAAATGCGTTGCCAAAGTCCGCGCGTGTGAGAAACCATGGCTACAATACAGCACATTCTCGCTGCGAACCAACAGCGTCGCCGTGCGCGAAGCCAGACGGTTTACATAAATGCATATGTGCGTCAGCACTTCTCCCCACTGGACGTGCTGTCAGACCGGGCTGTCCAGGCAAAGTACCGGCTGCCCCGTGCGGAGATCCAACGGCTGATCACTCTGTCTCCACACATCCAGAGAGCAACAGCTGCAATTTTGGCCTCAGCCCGGAGGTGCAGCTCCTGGCTGCGCTGCGTTTTTACGCAGTGGGGAGCTTCCTGGAGTTTCATTTTCTTAACAATAAAGATGCCGTGTTCATCCATCTAGTTCTCTTATAACTGCACGCCATTATAAAATAACCTTTAAATCAAATCCTTAATCATTGATAAAAGTGCGTGCTTCCCCCGCCCCCCCTCTCAGAAAATAGTTCCGACGTCCATGAAGCCGGTGAATCAGATCAATAGAACGTTTTTTTTTTTCTGGTTATCATCTATTGATATTCGGTACGCTACAGTTGTGGTGTCAGAATTTAATGTATTTTATGTACACAAGCAGGAAAGCTGGTGCCGCGGCCGGCGGAGAATTAATGCTCATTTGCTCATTTATTTGCTCAAACTTGGAGCTATATGTGATCATAATGATGATGAGAAAAGAAAACACATTAACTAAGGGTAGTGCCTTTACAGAGATTCGAACTCATACTAGCAGAAGATTCTGCTTACTTAGGGAGCTGCTCTACCGGGGGAGCTATACGTCTGTTATAACACACATCAGCGTCTGGACATACGTGCTGCTGTCGTGTCTTCAACCTAAGAGCTGATCTTTATACATTTTTTCGTTGAGTAAAAATCCTCTCTGAATTATGGAGCTGATAAGAATCATTTCTTAAATGCTTGTATGAACGTTGAAACTTCTGTAGGTTGTGCGTAATTGTTTCTGCCTCCGCTTATTAGCCGTGGCTGCAGCGAGCGAGCAAAATCACAACCTCAGATGTCTTTAGGGTATCAGATTTTATTATAGGCTATTCTTATATTTAAGCAACATCCAGTCAGGCCGTGATATAGGCTCACGGGGGCGGACTGGGATAATAATTCAGGTCGGCAATTTTACCAGTAAACAAATGTTCCTTAAAAAACGACTAATGTAGTTTAGCTCTACTGTAAAACAAAGAAAGCACAAGTGATTATCCAAGGTCACCCAGATAACTGAGGTGTCCCACCGCTGTGAAACAATCAGTCTGAATCAATCTGATACGGTTTAGCAGTCCCCCTCTCCATTCACTCTACCTGTAGCCTAAAACAGCGCCACTCTCCATTGCAGCTACATTGTGGTCAAATGTGGAATTGTCCCAAAATCGTTTGAGCTGCAATTCAGTACTATGCTTCCACCTAGTGGCTACAATTGTCACTGACATTTCACGCGTTGCGTGAATCTCGCTCCCCGCGAGTGAAATGGCCACTTTGAAGTAGTACCTACTGTAGTTAAGCTCACAACAATATCTTAACATGTCATCATCCATTCTTGTCAGAGTTAATCTGTTTTGAGGAAACAAGCTATTAATCATTCTCATAGGATGGCCAATGAGTATTTCATGAGGAGACAATCGAGTTGTCTTATGTGGGCAGTCTCTCATAAACATTAATGCAAGAGGTAAAACCTCAACTCTTTGAAATTTGTTTCTGCCACTAATTTTGTTAGTTTTGTTTTCGGGGTCTGGTTAGCCTATTCCACTGCACCTCCACTAGCTGGATGGTAGGCACAATGTTTTTTTAGGTTTTTTTCTTGGTTTATCTACAGGCTATCGGAGAAGCTTTGAATTACATTATTCATAAAATGAGACCCATTAACACAAGTTAATTTAGATCGAAGGCTCTCAACATGGAATTACTTCTCAACAATGCTTTTGCTACTGAGAGCAAACTGGAGCAACTGTAGCATGTTTACATGGGAAGCACTCAATCCATTTTGGAACCATGTCAACAATATTAAGGTAATATTTATACCCCCTACATAGAGAAGGTTTAATAAAGTCCATCATTAAATGCTCAAAAAGGACTTTCAGGTTCAGGATGGGCTGACAGGGGCATTGCTACACCTCTGCCAACATTGTTAGTTGCACAATCACACATTTCTTACAAACCATTTCAGCAAAAGTTGAAAAACCCTGGCATATACCACAATCTATTTACAATATCCAACATCCCCCCTTTTGATCCATGGTCAAGACCATGAGTCAAATTTGCCAAAAAGGGAATATAGCTTTTTGCAGTACTGTGCCTTCATGCAGCCTTTATGAGGCTAGATGAGGTTTTTTTTTTTTTTTTTTTTGAAAAACATCAGCTCCTGTTTGAAACAAAGAGACATCATTAAGGGTGTTGGTCTGTTGCAGACAAAGGCATCTGTAGAGTGGGGGAGGCAGGTGACAGAGCAGCTGCCTTTGACACTGGGACAACCAGGGCCACCCCTGGCCAAATTGGGGCCCTAAGCAGAATTTTATTTTGAGGCCCCCACCAATTACAAAATGACTCTTTCAACGATGGAAGAAGCCTTTTATAGATGCACACGTCTGCATTTTCTGGATGCAAAGTCATCAATGAGGTCATCATATGACAGCTGCTGTGCCACTTCTGAGTTGATGCTTATGATAGCCAGGCCACTCAAGCGTTCTTGCGCCATTGATGAGCTTCAGTTTTTGCTCAGCAAAGGCAACTGTAACAGGGAGAGTTACTGCAATGGTGCTAGCCTCCTCACAAAGATTAAAATGCAATTAATGCAAATACTACTACAACTAATAATAATATTCATTATGATTTGATGATATTTCTATATTTAAATATTTTTATATACTTATTTATACATTCAGTACTTAGGTTCTATATTCCTACACTGCTGTTTGCTGCTGCAACGCTTTAAATTTCTCCATTGTGGGTCAAATAAAGGATTATCTTAATTTATCTTATTTTATCTAATCTTATACTGTTATGAATTAAATTCACCAAGAGATGACGACATTTTACCTCCATAAAAATAGCCCAAAACTTCTACTGATAGCATAGATTGATAGGCTATAAACCTGAGCCAACATATGACCACCAACTGGTCAATTAACCGCTCCTTTTTCAACAGAGGTGAATGTAGATACAGTTAACAAGACATTCAATAAATGATAATCAGGGCCGCTGGAAAATTTAATCTCCAGTCCACATCTAGACAGAATTATCCTCTCTTCTGTCTCGTGATTAGCAGGCTAGCAGCTGGGGTGTACTGTAACATACCCACCTTCAAGTGAAGCACGAGCCTCCTCTTGTTTTGACTGTTTCTTTCTTTTGCTTGCTCCCGATTCATATTGCCGTTTGGAGGCCATCTCTCCACCTGCATACAACTGCCTGTCGGCGCATCTGACCGCTGATTGGTCAGATGCTGCGTGCTGTCAATCATTGCGGCAACATGTGCGGTGTCAGATTACTCGTCTCTTTTTTTTTCTGTCCTGCCTCAGGCTGACTTGGTGCTCTGCGCCCGCCTCACGGCAGGGATGCGCATCCTTTGCGCATTTGCAGAGAATGCGTCCCCTTGAGCAACGGATCGTGGGGCCCTACGCACAGTGCGTGTTCTGTGTTTAGGGAGGGGCGGCGCTGGGGACAACAGAACCTGTATGAGCTTGACATTTGCATACCACTACAGAGACAGGTAATGCAGACAAGAGGTTACTGATGAGACTTCTATGTGCTATAAGTTCGCTGTAGAAGTAACTGTGTCATAACTTCTACTCTTGATTCTCCCATAAAGAGTAGAAGTTATGACACACATTAAATGCATTTTGAAAAGTCAGTGTAAACTGTGACGTCCTGTCCTGTTCCTAGAATGAAAAACACAAATTTTTGCAAAATATTCCGCTGCCTGAGCAGACTGGTTATTAGGAAGTTTAGCATTTTCAATTATGGCATTCTCAGTACATATTGCATATGAGACACAAGGGGATCCATCGGTTGGATTTCTCATAGCAGAACCATCTACAAAGAAGACAAAGTTAGGGTTAATAAGGGGTGTGTCAAATAATGCATCCTGTGGTTTTGACACAGACATGGATGTGGTCCTCCATCTTGAGCTGTAGGGAGCAAAGTTGATGGGTTAAGGCCAGTACAATGTTTTAGGTTGACATGAGACACTGTTAGTAGCACATTTGTTAGTGCAATACTCATGCTTTGATTAGGTGAGTAGTTTTTCTCAGTGTTAAAAGAGCAGACAGCATGCAGAACATTAACATTTCGAGGACAGATAGTGATCAGCTGTGGCCATAACTTCTTTGGTAGCAACTGCTACAGCTCTTACACAATCTTACTATAGCTCTCTCTGTGGTGTAAAGTTATTCTGATTAATGACCTATTAGGCCCTGTTTGCCACCATGGGCTAAGTAAGGGTTTTTGCATAAACCACCACATTCAGAAAGAGTAGTAGTTTTTTCTTTTTTTTTTCAATTTTGTGATCCTTACGCAAATTCTTGGGTTTGGTAGGCCTAAACAAAAACAAAAAATTGTTTCAAGCTTGATTTAAGTCAGTAGAGGCTGTCTCTGCCTCAAAAGTCAGTCAAAGTCAGTCTTGGTCAAATGTTTTCACCCATGTGTGATGTAATACAAGGGTTGGGAGATCTCCACAAAATTAAGAATCCATGGACAACAATAGCCTGCTTAATCCAATAAGGCAATCGTTTGTTTTTCTCGTTCGCAGTTTTGAAACATCCAAGATTGTCTGGATGTGGTCAGGACCCAATTTTCGACCCTCCAGATTATAATAGCGCATTAAATTTTGTGAAATAAGTTGCAACTTCGTCTTTCTAAACTTCAGGACCGTTTTCTGCCAGAAAACAAAGCGGAGACACTGTCTCAGTTCTTGACAATATCCCTGTATCGTAAAACACATATACAAATTATCAATGTACTAAACAAGAGCACTACCACACAATGGCTGCTAATGCAACAAGTTCTCAGCTCCATAGCAAACAGAGTTGGACTGGTGAAGAAACCCTATGGCATCTTCATCCAAGAATAAAGCTTACCATTGAAAGAGAAAGCAACCCAGAACTGTGAGTCAGGATGAACAGGAATGCTAAAATCTGCATTTGTTAAATCAATAACTGAACCCCCACCATCTGATAGAAATTTTGACATTAGTGTTACAACATCTGCTGGATGCTCAACAACTTCACACCTCAAGTGTTTTACTGGTCTCTACCCCCCATTTAGTTTCATTACAGGCAAGATGGGGAGTTACATGGTGAAATTAGGGATTTCAACAATGGCACCTTGAATTATATTATACTTTTTTGACAGAAGCAATGTCTTTAAAAGCTTAAGGGCAGAGTGGATATTGCCTTTTATCTAGTCTAAAAGTTGATTTCGACTGGACAATAATTATCATAATAATAATTAGCATCTTTTACATTCCCAAAAATCCAAACATGCTTAGAGCCCTCAAGCTATCAGATACTGTTTGAAGCAATGCTTAGTCTTTAGTAGTCAATCAGTGTTTCTCTCTGTCTCTTTGTCTGTGTGTGTGTGTGTGTGTCATCATTATTTGTGTCTAAATGTTTTTCTCTATGTGTTGCTCAATACTCAGACCTTCCTCCACTGTCTCCTTTGGCTGTGTCAAGGGGAATCCTGGAGAATGGACAGACATATGGGGACAGGATTCTTCTGGATCTCGTCCCTCTTGTTGTTTAAGCTCAGGGGTATCATGATCATGTGATGTATGCCCATAGCCTTCCAATCTGCAGCATCGGTCTTTTTGTCAGTTCTGTTGCACTCTCCTTGACACGTTGGATATGAACCCAGTCTCCTTCTCCTCTTGCTGTTCTGTTGAGACTGCCATCTTTGTCCAGGACTCTGTGGCCCACCCATCTCCAGTCTTTTGGGTGCCAGG
This sequence comes from Pagrus pagrus, assembly GCF_965226575.1. NCBI lineage: Eukaryota > Metazoa > Chordata > Actinopteri > Spariformes > Sparidae > Pagrus > Pagrus pagrus. Next base: position 5,938,322 of record NC_140197.1, read on the forward strand.
TAGTTCCTGCAACCTCCTTGAATTTGTTCGGCTGACATAGGGAACATCATCCCATCTATGATCTTGACTCCGCAACCAGTAGTCAACAGAAGCTGCTATTGGAGAAAAAGTCTTTTTTGGAGAAGAAGGGTTAATTTGTGTCTCTTTAGGAGATAGGGAGAGGGCTGACAGGTCAGGGTATATTGGTGCCCCTCCCCCCTCCCTTGCAGAGTCTTCCTGGGGTTCTTGACCTCATGTGGAGAAGGTGTCATTGAAGGAAGTGCTGTAGGTGTGGAGACAGTATATGGAGGAGGCCCATTCCTAATTCTCCTACATTCTTGTTTCTCCTTCTTCTTCTTACTCAAACTTTCTTTTCCCATTATTTCAATCCTGCTCCTGATTTTGCAAAAAAATCATCAGTCTATCTTTTCCTTTCATTATTTCCTTTTACCTTTTCTTCTCACATACTCTACACCATCTTAACATTCTGTAATTTGCCTTTCACTGAAAACACCCCATGGGGGACATAGTGCCAAAGTTGAACATCCTCAACCACATTATTTCCCCATTTGTCTGCCCTTATTTCAGTAGGGCCTGTAAGACAGTCAGCTAGAGTTTTTAATTTCCCAGTTTTGTGCCTCCTGTTTTCAATTGACTCACTGGGACTAGACCGCTCCTTAAAAAGCCTAATCTTGATCCAGAAGCTTTAGCCAACTATAGACCTATATCCAACCTCCCTTTCCTCTCCAAGATCCTTGAGAAAGCAGTCGCCAACCAGCTATGTGACTTTCTTCATAAAAATAGTTTATATGAGGATTTTCAATCAGGTTTTAGAGCACATCATAGCACAGAGACGGCACTGGTGAAAGTTACAAATGACCTCCTAATCGCTTCTGACAAAGGACTTGTCTCTGTCCTGGTCTTACTAGATCTTAGTGCTGCATTTGATACCATTGATCATCACATTCTACAACAGAGACTGGAACACTTAATTGGCATTAAAGGACCCGCATTAAACTGGTTCAAGTCCTATTTATCGGATCGATTTCAGTTTGTACATGTTAATGATGAGTCATCCCTGTATACCAAGGTTAGTCATGGTGTTCCTCAAGGCTCCGTGCTTGGACCCATACTATTCACCTTATATATGCTCCCTCTAGGAAATATAATTCGGAAACACTCCATAAACTTTCATTGTTATGCAGATGATACACAGTTATACCTATCAATAAAGCCAAATGAAACTAATCAGCTTACTAAACTCCATGCATGTCTCAAGGACATTAAGACCTGGATGACCTGCAATTTTCTGCTGTTAAACTCAGATAAAACCAAAGTTATAGTACTTGGTCCTAAACACCTTAGAGATGCATTATCTAATGATATAGCGAGTTTGGATGGCATTAACTTGGCCTCCAGCACCACCGTCAGGAATCTGGGAGTTATCTTTGATCAAGATATGTCCTTCAACTCCCACATAAAACAAATTTCAAGGTCTGCATTTTTTCATCTACGTAACATTGCAAAAATCAGGCCCATCCTGTCTCAAAAAGACGCAGAAAAGCTAGTCCATGCATTTGTTACTTCCAGGCTGGACTATTGTAATTCTCTATTATCAGGCTGCCCTAACAAGTCTCTAAAGAGTCTCCAGCTGGTCCAGAATGCTGCAGCATGTGTACTGACAGGAACTAAGAAAAGAGATCATATTACTCCTGTATTGGCCTCTCTGCACTGGCTCCCTGTAAAATCAAGAATAGAGTTTAAAATCCTTCTCCTCACTTACAAAGCTGTTAATGGTCAGGCACCATCATATCTCCAGGAGCTCATACTACCCTATCACCCAACTAGAGCATTACGCTCCCAGAACGCAGGATTACTTGTAGTTCCTAAAGTCTCCAAAAGTAGAATGGGAGCCAGAGCCTTCAGCTATCAAGCTCCTCTTCTGTGGAACCATCTTCCTGGTTTGGTCCGGGAGGCGGACACCCTCTCTACCTTTAAGAATAGACTTAAGACCTTCCTCTTGAGGATGAGTACCCTATAGCTGAGATTTGTCTTGAGGTACAAGAGCAGACCTACAAGCTTAAAGCTGGCATTGTCAGAGGGTTGGGTCAGGATGTGCTCATACTGCCAGAACTGGTGCAGTCTACTCTGCCAGTGAGTATGGTTGCTACCAGGTCTCAAACAAAGACAGAGACCCAGAGGCTGTTAGAGATGATGCCATACTGCCAAGAGGAGATCAGTTCTCAGGAGAAAGGTAAAGCTGTAAAGACCCGTCAGCAGCGCAGACGAGAAAAGCTGTTGGGCACGGTTCGAGTTATGGCGGACTCAGAGCCAGAACCTCTGCCCGTGGTGAGAGAAGATATCTGGGAAATTCCCCATGATTTAAAAGAGCTGCAGAGGCAAGATGAGTCCCTAAAAGAACTCTTCAGTAAGGCTACAGAGGTTGAAGGGGTGAGCACAGGTCAGGCTAAAGCTCTTTCAGGAGAATTCTACTTTGTGCAACAGGGTCTGCTATATCACCAGCCTGAAGGGAGCAGCATTGAGCAGCTAGTAGTCCCCTGTAGCCTGAGACCAAAGATCCTGAGCTTAGGTCATGACATTCCCTGGGCAGGGCATTTGGGTAGTGTAAAAACACTCCAGAGAATAGCTGGCAAATTCTTCTGGCCAGGCATGTATACTGATGTACACGGACACTGCAAAACCTGCCCCACATGTCAACTCACCAGCAAACACAAAGTCAAGCCTTTTCCACTACAGCCTCTCCCAGTTATTGACGTGCCATTCACTAGAATAGGGATGGACATTGTTGGCCCCCTAGAGCGCACACAGGCAGGCTACCAATATATACTGGTAATTTGTGATTATGCCACCCGCTACCCTGAAGCTTTTCCCCTACGAAAGGTCACGGCTAGAACCATTGCCCCCGTACTTCTGCAGTTATTCTCCAGGGTAGGGATTCCCCAGGAGATTCTAACTGATCAGGGAACAGCTTTTATGTCAAAAACCATGAAGCAGGTGTATGGGTTGTTGGGAATTAAGGGTATTAGGACCACTCCTTACCACCCCCAGACTGACGGACTGGTCAAGAGATATAACCAGACACTGAAGGGCATGCTGAGGAGGTTTGTGGCTGCCAACGGCAAGGACTGGGACCGTTGGCTCCCCTACCTCATGTTCGCCTACCGGGAGGTTCCCCAAGCCTCAACAGGGTTCTCACCATTCGAACTCCTGTATGGCAGACAGGTGAGGGGCCCTCTTGATCTCCTCAGAGATGCCTGGGAGTCACCAAAGCCCACCACCACCAACATCCTCACCTATGTCATCACCATGAGGGAGAAGATGGAAGAGATGACCAACCTGGTGAAGGACAACCTTCAGCAGGCGCAACAGACACAGACCAGCTGGTATGACCAGAGAGCGAGGCAGCGAACCTTCCAGCCCGGCCAGAAAGTTCTTCTACTCCTGCCTACGGAGGAGAACAAGCTGTTGGCCAAGTGGCAGGGACCTTGCAGCATCAGCAGGAAGCTGGGGCCCACCACCTACGAGCTGGAAATGCCAGAGAGGAGAAAGCAGCGGCAGGTCTTTCACGTTAACCTGCTGAAAGAGTGGCACGAGAGAGAGGTGCCACTGAGCCAACAGCTGCTGGTACAAGCAGTGAAGGAGGAGGAAGACACTCCGGAGCAGTTCTTCCCTACCGACCATCCAGCAGGAGAGATCGACATCACACATCTCACCCCACAACAGCAGCAGGAGTTGCGAGCTGTCATCCCTGACGGCCTGTTCAGTGACCAGCCACCTCCATGGCTGAGCACAACGTCCTGCTGAAAGACACCGCACCACTCCGGCAGCGGATGTACCGAGTGCCGGAGCGAATGTTGCCTGCCCTCCAGGAGGAGCTGCAGGTGATGCAACGACTTGGCGTGATTGAGCGGTCAGAGAGTGCCTGGAGCAGCCCTGTTGTCATCGTTCCAAAGAAGGATGGTGGTATGCGTTTCTGCATTGACTTCCGCCAGGTAAATGCTCAATCACACTTTGATGCATATCCCATGCCTAGGCTGGAAGATCTGATCGAGCACCTTGGAAAGGCGCACTTCATCTCCACTTTGGACCTGTGTAAGGGCTACTGGCAGGTGCCAATGGCTAAGGAGGCCAGGCCCTACACAGCCTTCAGGACACCCCAGGGACTGTTCCAGTTTAAAGTTATGCCGTTTGGCCTGCAGGGAGCGCCAGCCACCTTCCAGCGGTTGATGGACTGTGTGCTGGATGGGACTGGTGCTTTCGCAGGCGCATACCTGGATGACATCGTAATCTTCAGTGCCACCTGGGACGAGCACATTGGGCATCTTGCTGAGGTGCTACGGCGCATACACCAGGCAGGACTGACTGCCCAGCCCAAGAAATGCGCTTTGGCCCAGCAGGAAGTGCGGTACCTGGGACATATCCTAGGTCGTGGGGTAATCAGACCCCAGAAGGACAAAATGGAGGCTATCCGGGACTGCCTGCAGCCCCAGACCAAGAAGGATATTCGGTCCTTTTTGGGGCTTGCTGGGTGGTACCGGCGGTTTGTGCCAAACTTCGTGAGCAGAGCAGCGCCCCTCACTGACCTGACCAGAAAGTCTGGTCCGGTGAAGGTCAGGTGGGAGGAGCAGCATGAGAAGGCTTTCAGGGATTTAAAGGAGGCTTTGTGCAACAGCCCTGTGCTGCAGAGCCCGGACTTTACCCAGCCATGGACTGTACAGACCGATGCCTCTGGAGTTGGTCTGGGGGCAGTACTCCTCCAGGGTGAGGGAGAGCAGCAACGACCGGTGGCTTACATAAGCCGCAAGCTGTTTTCCGCCGTAGAGCTGGAATGCCTGGCCGTAAAGTGGGCACTAGACAGTTTTAGGTACTACCTTCTAGGTAGAGACTTTGTTCTGGAGACGGACCACCGAGCCTTGAAATGGCTGGGCAAAATGAAGGACACTAATGCCCGCATTACCCGTTGGTTTTTGGCTCTGCAACCCTTCAGATTTGAGGTGCAGTATAGAGCGGGAAAGCAGAACATGGTGGCAGATTTTCTGTCTCGCCACCCCGGTGGCGAGCCTCCAGAGGAGGAGGGAAGTGTGAAAAGTTAGCCCTCTTTTCCCCCAACTCGCCTGACATTCCCCGCAACATTTAAACGGACTACCACACACACACACTCACACGCACACGCATACACACACACGGGGCTTCGGCCATTTGCAATTACACGCGGTGCCGGCAACCGCGGCGTAATTCATTCACACGATCACTATTTCACACATCTTTCAGTTACTCACCAAACCTCTGCCAACATCATAGCGAACGACGTGGTACCCGTCGATTCGGCTCCATAACCCATTCCATTCCGTTTGTCCATACATTGTGCACACAAACACCACATTACCGTGATAACTTTCACTTTCACTTCCTGGTCCTGCATCACTTTGCTTCCCCAAGGAACACGAGCCCCCTGACTATGGCTAATTTATTCCCTGTTTGGGACAGGGGAAAGTGTTGCTTTGAGCGAGGGAAGCTATGGTTGTATTACAAGATGTTGTGTGATGAAATGTGACTGTAGTGAAATGTAAATATTCTTTAATTATATTAATTAATAATAATAATTAATAATTAATTTATTATTATTATTATTATTATTATTATTGTTGTTGGAGCAGCTATGTGATGACTAGAATATCAGCTGAATCACTGCTCCTGGAAACACACCTTGTCATGTTGGTTTCTCCCAATTAGAGTGGCTGAAGGGCTATTTAAAGCCAAGGTTTTCTGCCCTCAGTGTGGGAGTCTGGAGAGTGGCAACTTGCTGTGAGGTTGTATACTGAAAGTATTAAGAATTGTTGAGAATTGAGAAACCATTGAGTTCATTTTTTGTTTGTTTGTTTATTTTTCTGAAGTTGTCTTTTGTTGCCAGTGGGCCGGAGCAACTATTTTTTTTGCACTGTAAATAAATCTGCACTTTTTCATCACAAATCCACGTTTGCCGTTGCTGTGTTTTCACCTCATCACCCCCCAACCTCAGTGCGTCTTGTCGCCACCATCCTGTGTGGACGTGGGCTGCAAAGCCCATTCTTCACAGGGATGAATGTGCAGCCTGCGGGTACAAGGATGAGAGGAAAGAGGAAAACATGTTAGACAGGTGAGACATGGAGGGAGCAGGCACAAGGGGAGATACGACCTGGCCCTCTGCTGGGGCTGGAAGAAATTGCGGCCTCACTGCGGTGACGTCATCGGCGCGACTGACATCATTGGTGCGCCGTGTTGAGATCGTGGTGGCTGTAGAGGAGGTGGATGTGCAGGTCTTCAGCAGCGAGAACAGCTGGGCTTTTTTGTCGGTCCCGTTGAAGGGGATGCGCTTTTCCCTGAGGGCATGCTGGAGGCGGGGGACTGTCCAGTCCGAGATGGATGTTGTGGAACAGGGAGGCGTAGCCAGGATCCTTGGGCTGGTGGCCGTGCGGCTGTGGGTTGAGCACCGGGAGGCTGGCCGGTCGGACCCGCGGTGTCTGGAAGCCCGGCTATCGCCTGGATCGTGGCATGGAGGGCTACGACCCCACGGGATGAGGTGACGTTGGTGATGCTTGGCTGGAGCTGCTGGATGTGGAATAATGGACGATGCGCTGGTGCTGCGGTGGGACGTGGATGGTGGAGCGCAGGTGGGATGGCTGCTCGGCTGGCGGCTCCGGGGTGGAAGCGATCGCGGACTAGGGAGACTTGGATACAACGGAGCGCTCGGTGAAGAGGTCGTCGTCCGAAGGGTCGAGGAGCAGCTCCAGGTCCATGACGAAGGCGATGAGGTATGAGATTAGTAGTTTAGTTGTTGTTGGTTTTTTTTTGCTAGCCCAGTTAGACTGATGTCAGAACTTGAGACGAACGGGAGAACACTGGTCAGGCATGCTTATATGAGTTGCAGGTGATTGAATCAGGTTGACGTAGGTGGTTGGGTTAATGAGACACAGGTGGTTAGGTTGATGAGACTCAGGTTTTTGGTTGAGACGCAGGCGGTTGGATTGGCTGGGCCTGGGTGGCAGATCAGCGAGAAGGGGCGGCGTGGTCCAGTTCCTGAACCTTAGTTATAATAACTCCATATATGGTCACTGAAGCTGATCGGGACCTTTCTAGCCAGAAGTGGCTCTCCGCAGAGAATACGCATCAAGTCTATATTTGACACACATGTCGTTTCATGTTAAGTATGTGAAATTAAATGGATCGTTTGTAAATATACTTTTACTGCAGTAGTGAGGCTGCCGCCCATTAACCCCCATGTGTTAGCATTGAGCTAGCGGGCTGAGTGCTTCTTATATAAAATCATTATGGAAATCAAAGAAAGCATGCTGTAATATTAACTCATAGATAGTATGCAGTTCGTATACTGGTGATTTCATACCAAGGTTTCAGACATACCACTAAACATACTGTTTTAGGAAACTAAACAGCATGCTGGTAATGAATTCCAGATGCAGTCAGTGGTATTTTGGGGAGACGTCTCAATCTGCCTCTCTCTCCATAACTTTACTGTAAAGATGCGGATTGATTTAATGGGAATCACTACTTGGTAGTACCGACGTACACCAGAAACAGACCTGTAACCTGTAGAACCTGTAACATTCGAAATTGATGCGTATGTATGTTTGTGACAAACGACGAGCACTGTGGAAACCCCAGAACCAGTATGACTGTAAGATGTGACAAATACCCCTTTCACGCTGGACAAAAACCCCACTTTCATCTGGCCATTGTCTTTAATCTGAATGGGTACATTTGACATTCAGTCCAGCTTCAATTCACTCAGTGAAGTCACCTCCAGCTCTGATCACTGTGATCGTAACACAGCACCCGTGTGGACACGCTAATTTTCAAGCAGCAGCTGTTCAAGCAGCACTCACTGCATGAAAAGTGGGATTTTTGTCAGTAAGTGGCACTGTAGATTGTCGTGGAATGTCAGGTTTACGACTGCACACGGCAATTTGCAGGCAACACCGAAAACTACCGTGAATTGTCGGAAATTGACGCGGGCCTTGCTTGGCAGTTGTCCCCCTACACATGCAAATCAGGGTAGCAGGAGGAGTTTTACCCCAGGTGACATTTTTCTAAAAGGTGTTAACTTCATTAGAAAATCTCTGGTATAAATAGATCAGGCTCAGTATAGCCTAATTATAGACTCTCAAATTTTAGCTTGAATTGATTTATTTAATGAAAGTATGCTAGATTAATTGTTAATTATGTAATGTTATGTAAAAAAGATACACAAAACAATTTGGTATCCATCAGCTACTTCCAGTCTATTGATGGATATGACTCTGGAGCAGAGTATGATACAAGTGTAACCCTGTCTAAATGTATTCAAGATAATAAGAATATAATTGAATAAATAAGTTCATGGGTTAATAAATAGCATTTAAGGTTAAAATGTTAAAATTCAATGACCAGCAGTGAAGTTATAATATTGCTCAATGAGAACAATGAATATTGGATAATATTCAAGGTTTACTGAATGCAGCATTTCAAATGTTAATTATTGGTTGTGTAATAATATTTGTTTAAATGCCTGTAAGAATAGGAAAGAGAGTTGCACAAATGTTTTGTGGATTTGTTATCCTTGGACCTTTTGTGACTTTATGTTATTTCGGGACCTTTCTTATTCCTGGACCAATCACCTTCGGGTGCAGATGCGTGAGAGTGATGAGCGGAGGAAGACGAGAGATGCAGGTTGTCTACTGTAAAGTGAAAACACCAACTTTTTAATTAATATCTACACCAGTTTGAGTGAAAATGTTCAACCAGGACTCGTTTAAAACGTTATTGGTGATGGGTTATAAGGAAACAGATATGTTAATAGATACCGATCTTAACCGTTCTTTTTGTTTTCACAGACTAACCTCGCCTCATAACGAGGCCGTGACCTCCTATTTGCTCGGAGCTATGTCCGCAAGTCCAGATTTACATGATGCTGATAGTGACGCCATTGTGTGTAAGTAACTTTTACTGTTTTGTTCCTGTTCCCTTCTTGTTTAATTTACTGTGACTTACGTTTTTTTATTAATACCACTCTCATTTAATTGTTTTCCAGCTGCCTATAAGAGAAGACGGCATCATTGGCGGGGTGTCTGGATGGATTGTGCGACCTCCGTTGTTTCGTAGCCAGGAGCTCACCGAGCTCTGTGCCTGCTGCAGTCGAGATTAGAGGCAATTCCCAAGTACAGGCAATGCACCACAGACGTCTGCAAAATGGACCAAATTAGACAGAATGCCGCCAGTTACCTACAGCTCCGAGGCGGCAGACAGTGGCGGCAGCACTGCACTGTTTTACTTCCATTTGCACTGTTCACTGTTTGCACTGTTTACTGTAGCTACTTTTAATTTGTAATGTATGTCTTTTATTTTGTATGCTACTGGACACTTGTAAAGTACCTATCTATCTATTTATCTATCTATCTATCTATCTAGACACTTCACGGTGCTGTAGGATTTTAGCCTTCTCCTGAGCTTCCTGTTTGTTGTGTGGGCAGATTTGTTTGTGTGTTTGTGTTTCTGCTAATAAAGTCTGTCTTTGAATAAGCACATTCCTGGCAAATTTTCCTTTCCTCAATAAATTCATTCATGTCCTTGATGGTAGTAATAATGTAGTCCATAGCATATCATATGAATATGAATGAATAAATAAATAAATAAATAAATGAATATATATATATATATATATATATATATATAAATAAATGAATATATACATATATATATATATATATATATATATTAGTGCTGTCAAACGATTAAAATATTTAATCACGATTAATCGCATTAATGTCATAGTTAACTCACAATTAATCGCACATTTGTATCTATTCTAAATGTCCCATGATTTCTTTTTGTCCCATTATTTTTTCTCATTTTAATGCTCTTATCAACATGGAAAAGTGGATTGGCTGGCTTTATGCAAATGTTTTTTTTTTCTTGAAAAACAAAATTGGCAAACAGGGCGATACAAAATAAAATTATAAAGTGCACATGCCAGGTAAACTAGGACTCAGCCTTTAGTGCAGTTAAACCATGGCTTAATACTTTCTTTTGCTCAAGTTTGCTTTGAACATAGCAGTTCATTCACCATCAGAGTGATCAGAGCGTCAGATTCGCCTGGCTATGACGAGGGGGCGGAGAATTCGCATCAGCTGTGTGCTTTGCCATCAAGTGTTATTTCAGACTGGACGTGCTACGGTGACGCAATGCAATTTTCCCCCCGATACAAGCGTCCTTGTATGTCTTTAAGGAGGTTACATAAATGTTCTCGTATTTTCTCATTTCTTTGGCTAGGCGTTCTTCGATCAGATTCATTCTCATCTTGATTGCGAACCGGTCAAAGTCTTTCAAAAGTAATCAAAATGATGTTTTTAGAGGACCAATCACAGCCCTTGCCATCTCCGTTTCCCCTCAACGGAGTGACGGACACTTAAAAAATCTCCGACAGGCTCTCCGGCGACGGAGAGGGCACTCCGTGTCCGTGTACAGCACTTTACGCAGTAGTATAAATTAGGCTTCAGTTGGCAACGACAAAAGACACAGATCACTTTGGTCTGGCGTGTGAAAAAAACTACACAGTTTGCTAGGCCAAAAACAACGTTAATCTCGCGATAGAAAAATTGACTCCGTTAAAATGGGTTTGCGTTAATGCCGTTAATAACGTGTTTAACTGACAGCACTAATATTTATATATATGTATATATATATATATATATATATATATATATATATATATATATTGCTGCCGTGAGGCGCGCGTAGAGCACCAAGCAGCCCGAGGCAGGAGAGAGAGAAAAAAAGAGACGAGTAATCTGACACCGCACATGTTGCCGCAATGAATGACAGCACACAGCATCTGACCAATCAGTGGTCAGATGCGCCGACAGGCAGTTGGATGCAGGTGGAGAGATGTCCTCCAAACGGCAATATGAATCGGGAGCAAGCAAAAGAAAGACAAAGTCAAAACAAGAGGAGGCTCGTGCTTCACTTGAAGGTGGGTATGTTGTTGAAATAAAAAAGAAAACTTTGTGGCATAAACACCCCAGCTGCTAGCATGCTAATCATGAGACAGAAGAGAGGATAATTCTGTCTAGCTGTGGACTGGAGATTAAATGTTCCAGCGGCCCTGATTATCATTTATTGAATGTCTTGTTAACTGCATATACATTCACCTCTGTTGAAAAAGGAGTGGTTAACTGACCAGTTGGTGGTCGTATGTTGGCTCAGGTTTATAGCCTATCAATCTATGCTATCAGTAGAAGTTTTGGGCTATTTTTATGGAGGTAAAATGTTGCCATCTCTTGGTGAATTTAATTCATAACAGTCATATAAGATTAGATAAGAAAAATCAAGATAATCCTTTATTTGACCCACAATGGAGAAATTTAAAGCGTTGCAGCAGCAAACAGCAGTGTTGCCTGGGAAAACTTTTCCATCAATCTTCCTCCTGCCTCTTGAGTCTTGGAACATGTATGCTGTTTCACAACTTAGTATATGTAACAGTTGTGTTAGTACACACGTGTTACTCTTTGATACAGTGGAATAAACACATTAAAATAAAGTGTACCTGCTGGGATACCTCAGTTCTTACACATTAACTGCAATAATCAGTGTCTTTGATAGTGTACCACGTGTGCTGTTACACAACATAGTCTATGTAACAGTTGTGTTAGTACACACTTGTTACTCTTTGATACAGTGAAATAAGCACATTAAAATAAAGTGTACCTGGGATACCTCAACTCTTATAAATTAACTGCGATAACCAGTGTCTTCGGTCTTGTACCACTTGTGCTGTTACACAACTTAGTATATGTAACAGTTGTGTTAATACACTGTTGTTACTCTTTGATACAGTGGAATGAGCACATTAAAGTGTACCTGGGATACCTCAGTTCTTAAACATTAACTGCAATAATCAGTGTCTTCGATAGTGTACCACGTGTGCTGTTACACAACATAGTCTATGTAACAGTTGTGTTAGTACACACTTGTTACTCATTGATACAGTGAAATAAGAACATTAAAATAAGGTGTACCTGCTACATACTTACTTACATGTTACCTGTAGAAACTCTAAACTGGTGTTGACCTTGGTACTCAAGTATTTTTGCATCAAAAAGTCATTTCATTGTGTTAATCTTATTTGATTCCACCCTTTTGAATGTGATAAACCTAAACAGTGTTAAAATCACAACAAGTTGACAAGTCCATCTGTATACATTATGCCTGTATACATGCCCCATCTCTGCATGTCACTGACTTGCTTCTTCCCCGGAGTCCTTGTGCTTTCTAGTCCTACAGGCTCCCTTGGATCCTGGCCGCGCCCGGGTCGTGGATCATGGATGCGCCCACTGCTATGGCCCTGCCTGATCGTGGATGCGCCCACTGCTATGGCCCTGCCTGATCGTGGATGCGCCTACTGCTATGGCCCTGCCTGATCGTGGATGCACCTACTGCCATGACCCTGCCTGACACCCACCACTACTGTCGCCATTGATCATTACTACTGTTATCACTAGTAATCACATTTCCATGTGCATTTCATCATTATTGCTGTAATACATCTTTGTGTACTTTCACTCCTGTCAACCATCGCTTATAATTGAATACATTGTGATCTCGTTGATCTGCTCTGTACATGCGACATCTATTGCACGTCTGTCCGTCCTGGGAGAGGGATCCCTCCTCTGTGGCTCTCCCTGAGGTTTCTTCCGCATTTTTTCCCTGTTAAAAGGGCCTTTTTTTGGGGCAAGTTTTTCCTCACTCGAATCGAGGGTCGAAGGACAGAGGGTGTCGTCTCTGTACAGATTGTAAAGCCCTCTGAGGCAAACTGTGATTTGTGAATTTGGGCTATACAAATAAAATTTGATTTGATTTTGATTTGATAATGATTTACATTTTTATTACAAATAGTGTATTTCATCACAAATAGTGAAATCCTAACTCCAGTGTTATGTGACTTTAAGCTATGTTATAATTGATCCTCAGTGTAGGTTTGTAAGAGTACTTTGTCCCTGTAGCCTATTTGAGTACATTTAAACATTACATAGAACTGAGTAAAATTTGATTGATGTAACTTTGGTATTGTCTTTTCTTTTTTAGAACTTTTTCTCTGTGAACTGACCCAACGTGTCCCCCTTTATCATGCTTGCTATGGTGTCGGCCGCCACCTAGATGTTTCCAGCAGAGAAATAAAAACTATAATGAACCTAAAATGCCTTTAAACTAATACGCCAATATCCCTCATACTGTAGCCTATAACCAATTACAGCTTGTAATATCTTTTGATGTCATGGACAATCCGCCCAAAGACACCATTTCTGTGCCTCTTCCCAAGCCAGTAAGTCCATTCAATGAACTTTAAATGGGTCTTTAACATTTTTGCACTTCGATTTCCCCTAGCTCGCCAAATCTCACACTTTGCTGTCTTCCAGAAACGCTCTATGTGTTGTGTGTGGCTCCCTGTTACCGGATCAACAAAATGTTGGTGATGGTTAACTGGAAAATGGCGAAAACCTCTTGGATTAAGAGCATTGACATAAGCTCTCCATGAGTCACTGTAAATATAAGAGTTCTTTTTCACATGCTTCTCTATGATAGGGACTAGCGTTCTGCGTGAACGTGTCTTCACCAATTTCAGGACTGGTCTTCGAGTCTGCTTGTGCACTTCGAGCATTCCAAACACCCACCCCTTTCTCATCCATGAGCCACCAAATCTTCCACGGTTGTACTGAAAAAAAGAAAGACAAAGAGAGGAACATTACCCTATGGTGCATGGACGTGGTCTTGACATTTAAGCAAAACTTTACTTTAAAAGTGACACAGATTAGGTACGAACCTTTCGCTTACGGATGAATTTTGACTCGTCAATGACCACAAAGCGATTGTTTGAACGCCCACCGATCTTGAATGCATTCCTCGACTTCAGTCTTTTCAAAGATGCGGTGCACACCTTTTCGTTGAAAAACACACATAATTAGACTCAAACATTTGGACACTACTCTTTTCAACATGTACATTCCTTATAATCAGCTTTATTTGTATTTAATGTTGAAGTGATGGTTTGGGGTAATTACATCATCGGGTCCTTTGCACCATGAACCCGGGTCAAACACCCCCTCAGAAGTGTTTTTTCTCTTGGTCGAACATTAATTGAGTTAACGCTATATGGCGATTTACAACGCTAATGGCTTTAACTTGACCAAAAAACTTCTGAGTGTTTGGCTCGAGGTCATGAGGACCCAAGGATGTAATTACTCTGAACCATCACTTTAAGAGAGTAATGCTGTCATTCTATCAGAAATTGCCAATTTGTTAGCCAGAAAAAGAAACGCTTATGAAACTGTATAGGAAACTGTGATAGGTGTGTCCAAACTTGTCTGGTAGGAGGCCTCCTACACCACAGAGAGAGGGAGAGAGAGAGGGACCACATAGATTTAATATCATATTGTAACATATAAGATATCTTACCTTCCTAAGCCTCTTTGCCATCTTGGAAAGAGTAGCTGAACTTTTTGCCACGCCATCACTCAAGTCGATTTGTCTAAGTTGAAGACCCTGCGAAAACCTTTTAAAATGCAAAACCAACAAGCGATTAGGCTATGTTCAATAGCCTGAACATTTACTAGTACATGTCCTGGGGAAATTTTGGATGTGCTTAATTTAGCGGAAAATATCTCAACTGTTTTTGACTAATATTACCCCATTGAACAACGTGGGATATGTGCCCAATTCTCTATCCAAGACGAAAGTCCTGAAAAGTACCATAATAGGTGACATTAGGTTGTCACAATACAGGTGAATGGGCCTTTTTTTTCATTTAGATGTCCTCATACATTTCTACCAGATTAATCCTCATAAGAGCAACAAATTTTGTATTACACTTTGTCTAAAAATGTAAAAAAAATATATGCAAATTAGACAATATATAATTAAATATGCCTATTGTTGGCCTCAACTACAAGCCTTAATTTAATGCCTACCTATAAATGAACCCCATCCAGTCGTGCAATCCTTTGTGTGATCTGAAGAACATGGACCCATCTCATATAGACTTTTTGCATTTCCTGTGATATCTGGTGCGTTTGCATTGCCTAAAACATAAATAACATTGCATAAAACATAAATAACATTGCATATACAGGGATGCAAACGGGTCAGGACAAAAAAAGAGAGTAATTGTCTAACTAAATTGTCTAATTGTGTTACATTATAGTATCACGGAAAAGTCCATTTCCAGTAGTTCAACCCCAACCAAGCATTGAGTGCATTTAGATGGACATAGTTTTCAGAAGGCCAACATTCCTATATTAACAATGCTTTAAAAAAAAAAAAGAAAAAAAAAAAGTTCCTTTGTAATATTAAATTTTTTGGGGATACAGAATTTTAGGTCTTCATTGAATGTTAGCCATAATTATTACTATTAAAATAAACTGAATAAATAAAGACATGGGATGTTTCATTCGGTGTGTAATGGACATATATATAATGTATTAGTTTCACTTTTTGAATTGACTTAGTGACATAGGCCTTAATAAACTCTCCCATGACATTCTAATGCACCTGTACATCAGAAACAATAGGAGTGATAGGTACAGTAGGATATGCATTAATTAACTACTGCGTACATCTTGACAGCTCTACTTTACACGGTTGATTTGTATAATCCCAACAGACATGTCCAGTGATGTTCAGCTTTCTGTGTTTACATGTGTCTGTTTTGATGATACAAGTCAGCGGTCCTGAAATGTGTGTTTCTCTTCTATAAAACACATTCTACATCGCAGAGGCAACGTCTTTCCACGTAGGGCTTCCTTCACCTTTGAAACGGGGCAGAGCCCCGTGGGGAACACCTGCCTGACACAGCAACGTAGGGAACCGTGCACGTCCGCGGCGCACAGCTCCACGGACATGCACGGGGGAAAAAACGGCGTCGCAGTGGAAACCGAATGCACGCGGTGACGCGCCGCTTTGGGTTGTGAGCGCGCATGTCGCGCGTGTACATTGGAAGCTAATAGGTAGACTATTATCAGTATAATCAGAGGCAAGCATGAATGAGTTCGCCTCAGTTTCACGTGATTGTCACTGTCAGCCTGTTAATTTTACTGACCCGAGCTGAGACGCGCACCCCCCCACCCCCCAAAAACTCTGCGGATCTGAACGATTCACACAAGTCACCTAATTGGCCACGAAAAAAGCGAGTTGTGCTTTTCGGCGCGCTGTTTGCATCCCTGCATATAACATAAATAACATCACTCAAACCTTTAAATTAACAATAAATGTATAGAGTCTAACCCAAAACCATTGCACTCCATGTTAATTGTGATTATATGGCCGAAATAGGGCCCGTTGACTTACCAGATAAATCCATCTTTTCCTGGATGACGGATCATTTTCATTTCTTTTCTGCATTTACTGCACTTCTTAGTGTTTGCAAGTAATTTATGACGTTGCATCCATTTGATTAATTGAAGCTTCTCTCTGGATCCGAGGTTCTTCTTCCCCGTCAATTTATTAATAAAAGATAATGTCATGTTGATGTTGCCTCTTCCACCTCTTCAGTTCCACCTCTTCAGTTCCCGCAATTTAGTTGCGTCGACTATTGTTGCCAGATGTTTTCTCTGTGTGAGGGATTCTCTGTGTAATTCTGCCTCGCTAAAGGGCCTCACTCACACACTGGGCAATTTTGGAGACACAGAAGGAACACAGTAAATCTAAACTAAACACTAGGAAATCACTCCCAATTTCGGCCAGTGACTTTAAAGAAAAATAAGCCTTCGATAGATATTGCTTAAAAGAGTAGGATCTGGCCACCCTCCACTTTTCAAACAACGCCAACACAGGAAGCACTGTGTGCGCAGCCGCAGTTAGGTTGAAATCTGGCAAAGAGGAGACAACGTGTTCGAAATCGAGACTGCTGGATTTCAATTACTAAAGGTATGAGTTTGTGAAGTTGGACTGAAAAATACAAAGTTAAACGCATTTTGTAAGGGTTGTGATAAACATAGTTGCATGCCATCTGATATTTAGCCGCACTTGGCTTTGCAAACAACTATTTGATAGTTAAAGCTAGTCGGCCAGCCAACCGTTAACATTAGCACTATTGCTAAAAAAAATAAAAATAAAATAACACCATTGAAATCAGTATTGGGTAGTAACGCTTTGTTTTTTTTTAAATCAGTAACTCCGTTTCCGTTACCAAACGCTGAGTTACGTTACTCCGTTCATTTTGGTGAGATTTTACAGTGGCACGCACATCCTATAACATTTCAGCGATCAATAAAGTTTCATTGAATTGAAAGAAAGACAGAGCACAGACACTACGCACTTGTTGGCCGCCCTCTAGCGTCCCTCACGTAATCAAACACGCTACATGAAGAGGACTGGACAGGTCAGGGCAGGGCCAGAGCAATTCTCTGGGCATGGCATGACGGCGTGTTAAGGTAATGTTAGCTAACGCAGCATCTGAGACCGAAGCTGTGTGCCAGTTCAGGCTGCAGCCCCTGAACTGGGACACAGCTTGAGAGTCACAGCGAGCACACACTAGAACCCACTCCACCAGAGCAGCAGCCGTTAGAGTGGCACAGACAGACTCCAATTATGACACCTGAAACGGTAAACACAGGGCGATCGCTCTGGGTAAACACAGCTGATCGATCGATTAAAAAAAAATACAGCTGGAGTGAATTTACTTCCGTCACTGAAAACAGGTTCTTGAACGTAACTCGAGATTTTTTTGCAGTTCTGTTAGGTCAAGCTGCTGTACATGCTGACATCATGCAGCATGATGATGATGGTAAAATTTTACAGATAAAAACGTGTTTTTTCATCATCATCAGTACAGAAGTGAAATGAGGGTCAATCAACCTTTATTTAATGGGAGCATTTGGTAAAAAAAAAAAAAAAAACGTTTTAAAGTAATGAAAAAGTTACTTTCTCAGTAACGCATTACTTTTTGGTTTAAGTAACTGAGTTACTAACTGAGTTACTTTTTAATGAAGTAACTAGTAGCTGTAACTACTTATTATTTTTCAGTAACTAGCACAACACTGATGCAAATGCACACAGTGATGCATAGGGGGGAAAAAACATATTAACCTATAGGTCGATAAAGTCACATTAAGTGTTACATTTCTGCTTATAATTTAACTGTACATTTTGCATAATTTGTAGCAAATTGGCATTATTGACCAACCAACCCAAATGTGCTACGAAGTAGCTAGCACTAGTTAGTGTGTTTGCCTTCACTGGGTAAATTCTCAATGATTTGGTAGTAAAGCAGCTAGAAAGTAGCCGTGGTGATATTGGGTATTCTATGATGTACTATAATGTATTTCCACATTTTCTCAGGATGGCCCCACGGAAGAAAAAAGATAAAAGACAACACGAAGACAAAGTCACACCGGACTCCGTCCCAGAGCCAGAAAATGACACTGACACTATGGAGGTGGTTGATGCTGCGCTTTTGCAAATAAATGAAGAAGAGGAACAACAAGTGACTTTGTCTCTTAGCAATTCATCGGATGGTGAGGTGTTTTCTTGTACTTTTCTCTCTACAATTTAAATTTACTGGTGTACTGGTGTGTCATGTAACGTTTTACCTTGTTTCAGTTCAAAACTTAAGACTTAAGTCAAAATTAAATCAATGTTACAGATATGTAATAGTAAAGTTAATAGTAATATGCCCTTTTTTTCACATGCATTTGTGCATGTGTGTGTTTCAGACATACAGCCTCCTACCAGAAAAGAGAATCGTCAAAATCAGAAGCTCTTAATGGATATCAAAACTCTGGAAGAGAAAGTTGCCTCGTTAGAAGAGGAAAGGGATTTTCTGAGGGAAACGATGAAAAGCATGTCAAGTGCGGGTATGTTTTTAGCTCATACTGTAACCAAGGTTGTGTGACATTATATTAATGCCTCTTTTCAAATACTTGTTTCTCACACAATTGAAGTAAAAACAACAAACAAAAGAACACGACAAGATACACACCTTTACATTTTAGATTTCATTACATTTAGTCATTTAGCAGACGCTTTTGTCCAAACGACTTACAACGTGAGAAGTACACCAGGGGTGTAGAAATTACTAGAAATTGCAAAAATGTAGAGCTACTTTAAACAAATACAAGAGTCACACTACAGAAGCAAGTGCTATAACAATAAAAGAGCATTAAAGAAAGGAATAAAGGAGTGCAGTGGGGAAAAGGGAGGGGAGATGTGTGGGACAGCAGTGAGAGGTATGAAGAGTAGGTAAGAGAGTAGGGGGGGGGGGGCTGGAAGTGCAGGAGACCATGTCAGTCTAACAGGTACCCAGAGTACCTGCTAGACTGACATGATCTTCAGGAGTTTCTTGATGGTAGAGAGGGCTCCCTCTGCTCTGGTAGCGTTTGGCAGGCTATTCCACCATCTGGGGACTACAGGGGTCCGTTTCAGGAAGCAGACTCAACAAACTCTGAGTCAAATCCCGAGCTCAGGGTTGATTGAGCCTGAGCTGGAAAACTCTGAGTTTTCGGTTTCAGAACAGCTGATCAGAATTAGTTCAATCAACCCAGAGTAAGTTGAGCCTGAGGAATAAACCCTCCAACAGGCTCTACTGTAACGATCCGCTCTTTAACAGCCTTTAAATAAGTTTCACTTCCACGTCCACAACGTCATTCACTAATAAATTACTGTCTCTGCTTCCTGCTCCACGCTCAGCGGGCATCAACCTCAGGTTAAGATGGATCAAACCTGCCAGGGAGCAGGTTTGCTTCACAGCACATGTTGCCGTAGCGACTGACTCAGCATTACGCTGATCCTGCTCTCTGAAACGGAAAAGAGTTTCCACTAATCTTGCTTTCTGAAACGGACCCCAGATGAGAATAGTCTAGATTGCCTTTAAAGGATAATCACAGCCATGTTTAACCGATAGATCTACAGCTATACAAAAACCTTTTGTTGCAAGAAAGAAAAGACATGGCCTTAAACTCTTAGCATACTTGAACAAAAGCTATCCCTACCAGATTATTTTTAGGGCATGTTTTCATTGTGCCTGACCATTTTGGAACTGAAAACCTAGACTACTTCCCCTGGGTTTACATAACCAGTTCAGTGAGTAAACACACTTGCAATGATATCAGGCCCTGTTACCTTCACCTTTAAATGTGTATTGGTTGCAGTTGAACAGACTAATTGCCAGCTAACCCATACACAAGACCTGTTTGGTATTGCATAGACAGCATATTTGAAATTGTCCTTATTTTTAACAGCTATCTCTTGTAACATTCACACAGGAAAAAGTAAGCTGAAAAAGCGACATCATACATCATCATCATCTGACAGCTCAGATTCTGGCTCATCACTGCAGTGTTCATTCTCATGATGGAGAAGAAAAGATAAAAAATAATAAGAAGAAACAGAAGTAGGACTCTCATCCACTATCGAAGCTAAGAGGTAACATACATTCCAGTAGTTATGCTAGAGTCTACTGCCTGCCAGACATCAAAATGTCTTGATACTTTTTTTCGTTAGGCTACTGGCAACCATTATTGTGATGAAGTGTGATAAAGTATGAGTAGGCTGTGCAATGCTTGAATATGCCAGTTGTGTCATTTGCCATCACATACAGGCTATCATAATGGCCTTAACTACAATCAGTAAGCAACTAATTAGTCTGTGTTCAGCCAACCATGGGCATATGATATGCTTAATTTTTTAGAGACCTGACTATAGTCCACAAGCGCTTTTGCACACCTCTTTTTAGGCAGGTGCGTCAGAATAGGTATGGCTCACCAGTATTATGTAAAAAAAATAGATATATAGAGAGCAAACGTGTGGTAGCCTATATAGTAGTTGTATAGTCAGGTCTCTAGTATTGGTTTTATAGTCCGGTCTCTAGTATTATGTAAAAAAGTCCCGCACATTGTCCATTATGCATGCAATAAACTTTTATTCACTTATTCACGTTTCATAATTCGTAATTCACGTAAAATTCACCTGAAGGAGGTAAACATAATTCACCTGAAGAGGGTTTCCAGACCGAAATGTTGTGAATAAGTGAATAAAAGTTTATTACATGCGTAATGGACTGTGTGTGGGACTTTTTTTTACATAATACTAGAGACCTGACTATAAAACTACTGTATAGGCTACCACATGTTTGCTCTCTATATATCCATCCATCTGCTTATCAACTAATGTTAGCTATAGACATATTCATTTGCTTACTGATTCTACTTGTCATACATGGCAGATGACACTACTGCCATTTTGAAGACATGCTACTTACCGGTACTAACAGTGATTCGATCCTCCTCACACCCCTAATTAATTTGTCACTGATGGCAATGATTTACCTAAATCTTGAAGCTTATTCGTCCTTATTCTGTCCCTGGCAGTCAGGCTCATGCTTATGAATCACTGGTATGTCATACATGACAGTTTTGGCCTTGACAATGTCAATGAAAATGCAGAACAAACCTATTCTCCTCTATACTAAGCTTTGCTGGACCTTTAATAATGTCATCACTGTGTCTGGAATGTTCATACATTCGAGTTAGTAGTCTATAAATTCAGTTATAAAAACAACTGTAAATATTGTTCTATTGTATATAAAGTTGATTTTTCAAGATGTATCACTACTCACTTCTATCTTGCTTCATATCCCTTCATTTGCCAAAAACATTTTTTAACTTTCAAGTAGCATTCATGTAGCCACCCATTAGACTGTGATAGACATGCAACTTAATGCCTTAATAAAAAATAATAATTCCAGTGATTCATTTCTGTTTCCCCTTGTATTTTTCTTCCAGCTCACACCCCTGATGACGTGCTACAAAGATACAAACGGGTACTTAAATACTACAAAAAACATCAAAGCATGTCAAAGGCTTTCCGGGAGGAGGGCATCGACAGGAATACAGTGGCCCTGTCTGCTCCACTAGCCGAGATAATGCTGGTGGACAAAAAATTCCTGAAGACAATACCTCCATTTGAAGTTGGAAAAGAGAAGTTATGTTATGTTAAGCGGTGCACTTCTTTGGTCTCCGCTGAGACAAAGAGCAAAATAGACCATGCCAAAAAGAAAGGCAAATTACTGCCCATCACACAAAAATTCCGATAGGTTGTGATAGCTTTTTTTTGTTTTGTTTTTATCTTTATAAGATGCAAACATTTTAAGTTAAACTTCATTGAATTCATTGAAGGGAAGAGGCACAGAAATGTTGTCTTTGGGCGGATTGTCCATGACATCAAAAGATATTACAAGCTGTAATTGGTTAAAGGCTACAGTATGAGGGATATTGGCGTATTAGTTTAAAGGCATTTTAGGTTCATTATAGTTTTTATTTCTATGCTGGAAACATCTAGGTGGCGGCCGACACCATAGCAAGCATGATAAAGGGGGACACATTGGGTCAGTTCACAGAGAAAAAGTTCTAAAAAAGAAAAGACAATACCAAAGTTACTCAGTTCTATGTAATGTTTAAATGTACTCAAATAGGCTACAGGTACAAAGTACTCTTACAAACCTACACTGAGGATCAATTATAACATAGCTTAAAGTCACATAACACTGGAGTTACGATTTCACTATTTGTAATAGAATATACTATTAGTAATAAAAATATAAATCATTATGTTGTCAACTTGTTGTGATTTTAACACTGTTTAGGTTTATCACATTCAAAAGGGTGGAATCAAATAAGATTAACACAATGAAATGACTTTTTGATGCAAAAATACTTGAGTACCAAGGTCAACACCAGTTTAGAGTTTCTACAGGTAACATGTAAGTATGTAGCAGGTACACCTTATTTTAATGTTCTTATTTCACTGTATCAAAGAGTAACAAGTGTGTACTAACACAACTGTTACATAGACTATGTTGTGTAACAGCACACGTGGTACACTATCGAAGACACTGATTATTGCAGTTAATGTGTAAGAACTGAGGTATCCCAGCAGGTGCACTTTATTTAATGTGCTTATTCCACTGTATCAAAGAGTAACAACGGTGTACTAACACAACTGTTACATAGACTATGTTGTGTAACAGCACACGTGGTACAAGACCGAAGACACTGATTATTGCAGTTAATGTGTAAGAACTGTGGTATCCCAGCAGGTACACTTTAATGTGCTCATTCCACTGTATCAAAGAGTAACACAGGTGTGCTAACACAACTGTTACATATACTAAGTTGTGTAACAGCACACGTGGTACACTATCGAAGACACTGATTATTGCAGTTAATGTGTAAGAACTGTGGTATCCCAGCAGGTGCACTTTATTTAATGTGCTTATTCCACTGTATCAAAGAGTAACAACGGTGTACTAACACAACTGTTACATAGACTATGTTGTGTAACAGCACACGTGGTACACTATCAAAGACACTGATTATTGCAGTTAATGTTTAAGGACTGGGGTATCCCAGCAGGTACACTTTAATGTGCTCATTCCACTGTATCAGAGAGTAACAACGGTGTATTAACACAACTGTTACATATACTAAGTTGTGAAACAGCACATGTGGTACAAGACCGAAGACACTGGTTAACGCAGTTAATTTATAAGAGTTGAGGTATCCCAGGTACACTTTATTTTAATGTGCTCATTCCACTGTATCAAAGAGTAACAACGGTGTACTAACACAACTGTTACATATACTATGTTGTGTAACAGCACACGTGGTACACTATCGAAGACACTGATTATTGCAGTTAATGTGTAAGAACTGAGGTATCCCAGCGGGTATTTTAATGTGCTTATTCCACTGTATCAAAGAGTAACAACGGTGTACTAACACAACTGTTACATAGACTATGTTGTGTAACAGCACACGTGGTACACTATCAAAGACACTGATTATTGCAGTTAATGTGTAAGAACTGAGGTATCCCAGCAGGTACACTTTATTTTAATGTGCTTATTCCACTGTATCAAAGAGTAACAAGTGTGTACTAACACAACTGTTACATATACTAAGTTGTGAAACAGCATACATGTTCCAAGACTCAAGAGGCAGGAGGAAGATTGATGGAAAAGTTTTCCCAGGCAACATGGGTTGTGGTTTCACCCAATTTTCTTGCAGGTGTACCCCTTCCCCAAAGAGAGAGGTAGAGAAGAGAGAAGTATTGTAACAAGCATTTCTTATTACAAGTGTAACAAGGACCTGTAAGTACACCAAAATACACTATGTATTTACAATGTAAGTACATGTTATTACATACGGCTACATAGGTAATTACACTGTAATTAATTAGGTAGATACACAGGAACAAGGACCCCTTAAAATAAAGTGTTACCAATCTTTCCCAGTTACTTAGGTTTAGATCAGATGATGACTCCATGCTGTTCGAGTGGCTTAATTCACGTTCTCATGATTACACAAGCCCCAAAATCCAAAATGAAATGTTGAGCATAATGGCAAACTACATTGTCAGAGATATAGCCACTGAAATCAGATCACAACCACAGTTGCAATACTCCATCATTATTGATGGAACACAGGACATTACTGGGACCGAACAGGAATCAATCTGTCTTCGCTACGTTGACCACGACCTAATTCCTCATGAAGTATTTGTTGGTTTATATGAAGTGTCGCTCACAACTGGACAAAACCTAGCAAATGTAGCCAAAGATGTGCTGCTTCGTCTCAATGTGTCTCTCGATGGGCTCAGGGGACAGACATATGATGGAGCAGCAAATATGTCCAGAAAATATGTTGGTGCACAGGCCGCTGGCACTGTTCATACACTGTGGTCCTCACTGTGTTAATTTGATTACACAGGCAACTTGTGCAGCCTCATCTGTCATCCATGATGCACTGCAGTGGGTCCATGAATTGGGGGATCTGTTTGGACTTTCAGGAAAGTTCAAGACCATTAGTCTAGATGGAAACAGGGGTTAACGAGCACATAGTGGATTTTTTTCCCCCACCAGTTTTTTCTTAATCTTTGAAGTCACTGTGTCCTACACGGTGGACTGTGCGAGTCGCAGCAGTCCATTCAGTCCTCAAACAGTATGAGGCAGTGTTGCTCAGTTTGGAGGAGATGGCTTCAACCGGTGGCTCCGAAACAGCTATGAAGGCAAATGGTCTCCTTGACAGATTCCAGAAAGGGAACACAGTGCTGGGACTCCATCTTGTTTTGGAAGTTCTTGAGGAAATGGAATGCCTCAACAAATCATTACAAAAGCGAACCATGACAGTTGCAGGCATGCAGGCTGCAGTAGATTATGTCAAGACAGCTCTGCAAGAGAAAAGAACAGAGGGAAGATTCCAACAGATTTTTTTTTTTCTTCTTTGAACTATCTTTTTATTTAGAGCAAGTTACAGAAAGACAGTTATAAAAAAGGACAATACTTTTGGATTTTTCACAGAACACCTATACAGTAGGTACTACTTCAAAGTGGCCATTTCACTCGCGGGGAGCGAGATTCACGCAACGCGTGAAATGTCAGTGACAACTGTAGCCACTAGGTGGAAGCATAGTACTGAATTGCAGCTGAAACGATTTTGGGACAATTCCACATTTGGAGAGGGGGACTGCTAAACCGTATCAGATTGATTCAGACTGATTGTTTCACAGCGGTGGGACACCTCAATTATCTGGGTGACCTTGGATAATCACTTGTGCTTTCTTTGTTTTACAGTAGAGCTAAAATATGGACATTAGTCGTTTTTTAAGGAACATTTGTTTACTGGTAAAATTGCCGACCTGAATTATTGTCCCAGTCCACCCCCGTGAGCCTATATCACGGCCTGACTGGATGTTGCTTAAATATAAGAATAGCCGATAAAAATATCTGATACCCTAAAGACATCTGAGGTTGTGATTTTACTTGCTCCCTCGCTGCAGCCACGGCTAAGCGGAGGCAGAAACAATTACGCACAGCCTACAGAAGTTTCTACGTCCATACAAGCATTTAAGAAATGATTCTTATCAGTTCCATAATTCAGAGAGGATTTTTACTCAACGAAAAAATGTATAAAGATCAGCTTTTAGGTTGAAGACACGACAGCAGCACGTATGTCCAGACGCTGATGTGTGTTATAACAGACGTATAGCTCCCCCGGTAGAGCAGCTCCCTCAGAAAGCAGAGTCTTCTGCTAGTATGAGTTCGAATCTCTGTAAAGGCATTACCCTTAGTTAATGTGTTTTCTTTTCTCATCATCATTATGATCACATATAGCTCCAAGTTTGAGCAAATAAATGAGCAAATGAGCATTAATTCTCCGCCGGGCCGCGGCACCAGCTTTCCTGCTTGTGTACATAAAATACATTAAATTCTGACACCACAACTGTAGCGTACCGAATATCAATAGATGATAACCAGGAAAAAAAAAAAAAAAAAGGTTCTATTGATCTGATTCACCGGCTTCATGGACGTCGGAACTATTTTCTGAGAGGGGGGGCGGGGGAAGCACGCACTTTTATCAATGATTAAGGATTTGATTTGAAGTTATTTTATAATGGCGTGCAGTTATAAGAGAACTAGATGGATGAACACGGCATCTTTATTGTTAAGAAAATGAAACTCCAGGAAGCTCCCCACTGCGTAAAAACGCAGCGCAGCCAGGAGCTGCACCTCCGGGCTGAGGGCAAAATTGCAGCTGTTGCTCTCGGGATGTGTGGAGACACCAGAGTGATCAGCCGTTGGATCTCCGCACGGGGCAGCCGGTACTTTGCCTGGACAGCCCGGTCTGACAGCGCGTCCAGTGGGGAGAAGTGCTGACGCACGTATGCATTTATGTAAACCGTCTGGCTTCGCGCACGGCGACGCTGTTGGTTCGCAGCGAGAAAGTGCTGTATTGTAGCCATCGTTTCTCACACGCGTGGACTTTGGCAACGCATTTATATAGAGTAGCAGGTGAAGCCTCTCTGGATGAGGTTCAGCTGAGTTTAATTACATCTGTTTCCTTGATATCTGTGAAATGCCACAGGGTTGTTGTATTTTTATGTGTAGTAGCCTACTATAAACTCATATGCAGATGTGTGTGGAAAACTTAAACGTGTAATTCAATAACAAGGTTTTTTCTTCTTCTTCTATTAACCTATGTTTCTTGCACCAGTGGCCCGCAGCTATGAGCGCATTTCAACTTTGAGCATTGTTTTATTATTTCGAAAAGTGGAGGATGTAAATTTCCCTGACGCAGCTTGATCACTGAGCATTTGGTCGCTAAGAAGGCTGTTAAGAGTGGGTCAGCTCGATCTTACATTTCCTTCTTAGTGAAAGATCTTCTTAAGCTAAGAGCGACTCTGGGAAACACATCCTTCTTTCACAGCGTTCTTAAGAGCGCTCCTAAGAAGATCTTAGCACTTAAGAGCTTCTTAACGAATCTGGGAAACGCGGCCATTGGCAGGGCCAGACACAGCTTAATGAGCTTCTCCACCTCCGAATGCAGGATGGACACATCCTGGATGGTGCTTACTTCTCGTCCCCTACGCACATTCCTCAGTATGGGGGAATGCAAATGTTAAGGCATCTGGAACAAGTTCGCTTAACTGGAAAGACCACATCCATCCCCCACACTTTTGAAAAGCTTGCTACGCCAGCGCCCCCACCCCCACCCCCGCGCGCTGAGGACAGCAAAGAGGTCTGCAACAAATACATTGATCACTTGGCCAAGGGATCTCCTCCTGCAGGGAGACTGCTTCAGGGACTCACTCCGCTTTAAATAACCTTCTGTATATCCGACTACTGTGAAGCTGCTGATTATGTATTTTAATAAAGCTAGAGAAAACTGTCTGACATGACGTGGCGTCGTTCTTCTTTCTATAAGCCTGTTGTAGAAAATATAAGGAATAGAAAGCACAAATATTTGTGTTAAATTGAACCACAACTGAAAGAAAGAAAGCCGGTGAATCAGATCAATAGAACATTTTTTTCTGGTTATCATCTATTGATATTCGGTATGCTACAGTTGTGGTGTCAGAATTTAATGTATTTTATGTACACAAGCAGGAAAGCTGGTGCCGCGGCCATGGCGGAGAATTAATGCTCAAGTGCTCATTTATTTGCTCGAACTTGGAGCCATATGTGATCATAATGATGATGAGAAAAGAAAACACATTAACTAAAGGTACAACCTATACTGAGATTCGAACCCATACTAGCGATGATTCTGCTTACTGATGGAGCTGCTCTACCAGGGGAGCTATACATCAGTCATAATGCTCTCATGTGTCTTATAGATCACCGACCCGCTGCCCCAGCTGACACACATCAGCGTCTGGACATACGTGCTTGCTGTCGTGTCTTCAACCTAAAAACTGATCTTTATATATTTTTTCGTTGAGTAAAAATCCTCTCTGAATTATGGAACTGATAAGAATCATTTCTTAAATGCTTGTATGGACATTGAAACTTCTGTAGGCTGTGCGTAATTGTTTCTGCCTCCGCTTAGCCGTGGCTGCAGCGAGCGAGCAAAATCACAACCTCAGATGTCTTTAGGGTCTTTGACGTGTGCACAAAAAAAGACCACAGTTAAACATAAAAGCAAAATGAAAACAGATAAAGATAAAATGGGAATATCACAGATAAATACAAAATACAAAGAATAAGACCTTAAAAGACATTTAAAAGGCTTCATAGTGAGTTGTTGATGAGATGAATGATTTTTTTCACTAAGTTTGTCCTTGCTAGAGGGACCCTGTAGCGACAGGCTGAAGGAAGGAGTTGGAATGAGGTGTGGAGTGGGTGAGGTATTATTAGCTAAATTCTTGTATTTAAGCAACAACGAACAGAAACATAAATCAGGCAACTCTGTCCATTCCCCGTTCATGGTCACTGCTCCCTGCTGCTGCATGTTGTCGTCCTCCTGCTCACAGATGCCACCTGGTGGTTGTTTGGGCACATTGCCGCTTCTCATGAAAACACAATTGATCCTCCACTAAAAAGGTGCGTGATTCTCGCGTGATACCTACTGTATAATTCCGTTTCAGTCTTGTTGTGTATTGAACGTTCAAAAGAGATAAATGAAGTTAGGCTTACTGCCAAGGTGTATGTCTTTGTCCGCTTCAGCACTGAGCTGAGGACAGCGACACAAGAGCCACACAGGTAGGCTACTGAGTCGCTGTCCTCAGTGCCACAGAAAAGCGCTGAAACGGAGATGAAGGGAACCCGTTTCTTTTTTTTTTGGCTTATTTTAACTGGCCCATCCAGTTTTCTGGAGACCCACCCACAGTCAAAATCCTGGTGCCGCTAGTGGTTGCGGTTTGCAGTTTTGTATTCAGCTCAAGTTATTCCGGTTATTTAGCCCCTTCAAGAGGCACATCTTGAAACTTAAATTTATGTTACCCTCAAGTTTCAATAAGTGCCTCAGTCACTTTTTCATTGTCCATATAAAACCAATATGACTGGGTCAGACCTATACATTTCTGTAGCACTTATGTCAATGTTAATTATCATTTTCATGCACAAATCAAACTTTTAATAAAAAGTTTAATAAAACATTAAACACTGTTAATGAATCAAGAGATTTTTCACATGTCAGATCACTGCTTATTTTCGTAGTGCAAGGACAGACACAAAATAAATAAACAGAATAAAATAATCAGACTGTTTGGCTTGTGCCAAATATTCCCAGCATAAATATCCAGCAATAAGCTTAATGTAAAAAGTGAGCCACTTTTTACATTTGATGATTTTAATGAAAAATAAAAATATATTAGCTTCAAATAGTGGTTATTATATATACTTCAGGTTGTTGTGTACCCATGGAAAGTAAACCTATTATGGTATTAGATAGGGGTGGCTCGATACGATACTCAGGATCGGTATCGGTCCGATATTGGTCAAAATTTCAGGATCGACCATCGAAAAAAACAACTATTAGCCTGTCCGATCCGATACCTAAGCCCAAATGCTCAACTTCACTTTCCGCGACATGCCACAAGACACTATCGCCTCAGCAACAGCAGTTGCGCGACATGCGACGTGCTGTTGCGCGGCGTGCCGTAAACAGAGATGCAGCCGCTGCAGCATGTGTAAACAGAACGTCGTGAGTGACAGCCTAACGATTTTATCATGTCAGCTGTGTGGAATTACTTTGCGCACAAGCAGGGTTTCCCCCAGTGTATTATAAGCCAGGTCTTACTTGAGAGGAACCAAGTCGACGTTGACCTCGTAGCCGTTAACGTGAGCCGAGCCGCGGCTCTTGAGTCTCAGCCAGCTGCTGCAGCGGCTAGTAGCTGTTAGCTGTTAGCATGTCGTCCCCTGCAGCGTCAGAGCTCCGGACTTCTGTAAGCCGACGTGCTTTCACCAGATGTGAAAATGACCCAGTGTTCGCGTTTACACAGGTTTGTTTTCTCTGGTCCAAACAGTAGATTACAGAGTATCTTTGGTAGATCCGTGATTGTCACGTTTCCATGACGACTGACCGGAAAAGACGCCTGTTCATGTTTACGTGACTCCAGATTGTTAAAATCTCTGGAAAAAATAAAAATCTCTGGAGACACCAAGCAGTTGTTTTAAGTTTTAGTGCAGACAGTTGATATTATTTATCTAAATAGTATTTTTATTATTTATTTATTTTTGTGGTTGGTTGAACAGCATTTCAAGAGTGCAATCTGTAAGACCTGGTGTTACATAAATGTCTTATAATAACACATGATAATGATAATATTTTCAAATTACCAGTCAACTTTTAACATTGATCTTAAAGCCTTATTGAATCACTCCTTCTAAATTCTACTACTCCATTAATTAATCTGTTACCTATAGGGCCCTACCATCAGTCAGTGGTCAGGGTCAAGCCCCTGACACAAAAAAAAACATGCTTGAGCACCGGTGGGCCGCTGGTGGGCCACCCTACCACCAGG
This sequence comes from Pagrus pagrus, assembly GCF_965226575.1. Lineage (NCBI taxonomy): Eukaryota > Metazoa > Chordata > Actinopteri > Spariformes > Sparidae > Pagrus > Pagrus pagrus. The sequence continues at coordinate 5,969,141 of NC_140197.1, forward strand.
CTTAACAAGTTTTCTGGGGGAAACCCTGGATTTTATTCCTTCCTTTAGGGGAGCAGAATATTTGTTGCACAGTTTGAACATGGTGTTTTTAGATGTCCATATAAAGCAAAATACAAATTATATTTATTATTAACATTAACAGGAGAAAAGACGGTATCGGATTGATATCGGTATCGGCAGATACTCTAAGTTGCAATAACGGTATCGTTATCGGACATGAAAAAGTTGTATCAAGCCATCCCTAGTATTAGAACAATGACCCATCAAAAAAAAATTGTCCAATGGCTCAACTTGCCCCGAGGTAGGGGTAAAATGAGCTTAGGCATGGGGTAAATTGAGCCATGTAGGCATAAGTAGTACTATCTGATATAAAAATGAGACAAAATCAAACAATTCTGATACAACTTTATACTTTATTAAAGGATAACTACCGTTTTTTACAACCTGGACTCAGAGGGGAATAGCACTAGCGTATCATGACAAAATATTGGTGAAATGAACTAGTTTCGTGGCAGATAATGCATTATATAGAGGATGTGTTTCGGTGCCCCGTCACTCGCATTATATGGATATACCGGCGCTACACTGGATCTAATTTCGTCCGAACGACTTCAAATGACACCAAAGTTATCTGGGTGAGTAAATGATCATATATTTTGCTAGAAATAAGGTCCAGGTTGTAAAAAACGGTAGTTATCCTTTAATGCCATAAATTGAGCAAAAAGCAAAACCTCTTTTACTTTAATGTAAAACCATGTTTGTGTCCCATTATTCAACTTTAACTGAACATTTTTCAGTAACTGTGATCTTTGTGTTCGCTACAGAAAGACTACATATACATGTGCTTTTGGTATATGTGTAACCCAGTAAGAACAACACTTAATTGACTACTGTACTCAGGTTCAATTCAAGGAGCGAGAGATGGGTTAGTGTAAAAGGTAAACACAAGAATATTTATTTTCACAATAAACAAAAAGTGGAATCACAGTTCAGATTCAATTCCCCAATATATATAAAAAATAAAAGAACTGAAAGTAATGCGTCCCTTCACAGCTTATTGCTGTCTGATATCAATGTTCGTCAAAGTCCAGTCCAAAGTGTTTAGTTTGTATCCACGTCCGTCCAAGTGTATTCAATGTATAGGTGCTACCTGTGTAGAATGTGTGTGTTTGTTTGTATGCTTCCTGCACGCAGCTTAGATCTTATCTGCTCCAGGCATGCATCTTCAGGAAGATGATGAAGAGGGAGAATTCCAGATCCTCTCTAACCCTGCCTCGCGTCAGACAGGAACCCTGGTTGGAATCGACACTGTCCCAGAATGCAGATCCAGCAACTCAAAAATCAATCTGCCATAGCAGGAAATAAAATTAATTATAAATCATCAATTACTGTACAGTATCGTATCTCTCTTTTTCTCTTTAACTCAAGTGTAACTTATAATACTGACCACAGAAGGAATGATGAACTATATCCTAAGACATTAAAACCTTAGACATCATTGTGCTTTTTTCTTTTTATTAACAGTATTAATAAATCATGTTACACAAATTATCCTTCATCTCTAATCAATCATGTCTTTCTCATTCACACTTATGCATTTTTAATCATCTCAACATGACCTTTAACACATTATTTATACCAGGAAAAACCCATACATGTACAAATCATGAGCATTAGCCCACATTTAACTTTCCAACATTGAACATGGCGCCTAGAAATGACACAGTAAAAATTACCGTTCCTCACGTGAAAATAAATGCATTTCTAAAACACAAAACTTAGAATATTCACTCATTACAACATCTCCATAACATTTACAGTTGACTCCGATTGGTTTTTGATGATAAGAAAGGTTCAATATTGCTTAGTCATAACCGAAATGAAAGAATTACATGTCTGTTAGCAATGTAGCATGCTAAGCTAGTACACTCACCGGATTCCTCAATCATATAAAACAAAAGAAAACAAATACGGTCTGGAACCCTCTGGCAACAACTTCGGACATGTACAGACTCATAAACATGAGAACAAAGCAGTATTTCTTCCATAAAATGTCATCACATTCACTGATGGCTGTATCGCGATCTCGTTAGCATCAGGCTTAGCTGGGGTGTCTTGATCCCAGCATGCAATGCTCACGTCTACTGGATTAACTACATATCACATACATAAAGCGCCCTGTAGCAGCTATTTTAAGCAACTACAGTCATCTTGAAACACAGTTCCCCTCATAAATTCAGATATTAAAATAAAAATTATTTACTATGAGGCCAAACAAATAATAGTCAGTAAACCCAAAGCTGTACTTTCATAGGGGTTACATAAGCATAACATGTTTGTGTGTGACTTAACTTGAACATTAGTCAGCAATTTGGCATTTATAACAACAACATGGTAACACTTGTAACAGTGATTAAACATTAACTTGTAACAGTGAAAGGCAGAAAATGTGTGTTTTTCGTGCGTGTCCATGGGTGTCAGTCCATATGTATTTAAGTGTAAGTTTAGTGTCTGTATGCATTGAATGATTTCTGACCACTTTTGGTGTGGCTCAGATTTAGGGTTACTGACTCAACTTGCCCCCACCCCAGTGGCTCATTTTACCCCACAACCTCCATTTTGTCAAAACTGTTTCACACAGTAGCTCAGATCAACAATTATGCTAAGTTTATGACATAGTTTTGTAGCTTACACTGACATAAATCAACATGTAATAATGTCCAGAACATATCTGTTTTGGTTAAGATATAAGACTCATAACTTTAAAGGCATGGTGAATTTACTTTGATTGACAAAAGGGTAGGTAGGAGGTAGGGGTTTGGTGACATGCTCAAGGGCGCCTTGGCAGTACTCAGTCCACAGATACCATTGTAGGGTTGAACAAAATTAAATGAAAGACATTTGCTGAGGGTTGTGGGGAGGGCGGGCAGGAGCAGGAGGACGTAGGTGTTCAGCTTCTCAGAGCCAGCTAGAGAGTGAAGTGCAGAGCCTGACCCTCTGGAGAATAACACCCAGAATCACATCAGATTCTGCTCTGATCTGGAGCTGCTTACTGACGGTAGGAGAGCTCAGAGATTACTTTATAACGTTTGGGATTAAAACGTGGATTTATCGTCACTCCTGTTTATCAACCTGACTGTAGCAGGAGGTGACCTCCATTGTACTGTAATGTTAACTGCCTGATTGAGCTGAAGGGGAAAGGTACTGTACTTCATGAACATTACATTACAGAGAAGAGAGGGGAAAAGACGTGACAGAACCGGAGTCTCTAGTGAGTGTAACCCAATGCATGAGTAACCCCAATAAACACAAATGATTGCTATGCTGATGTGTCCCAGGGACATATGTTCCAGAGGAGCTAATGTTTAAAGGTTTACCCTTTTTACCCCTCGCAGATTTTCTACCTTGGAAGTGGCGACCAAATAAAATGCACCATTAGCTTGAGTAAACTTGTGGATTTCTCTGGTTTAAACATTGTTGGAAACATTTGAGATAATTTAAGAACACAATTCAACAAAATGTGTAACAAAGGTCTAATTGTTTTTAGACATTTTAATGCAGAATTCTTTAAAGAAACTTAAAAGACACTTTACAGTAATAAAGTTGTTTGATTAAATGACTGAGCACAAATGAGCCAACACCTAATGCTTGAAATTGAAATAAAAAATCAGTTGATTGATGTTAGTTTTCTAGCAAAGACATTTTGCTGCTCTGGTAAATTTACTACTGGTAACAGAACTGCAGATACTTGATTTGATTTGACATTCGATTTTAAGGTCACAGTTCAATTTGATTCGATTCTTGATCCTTTTTTTCTTTCTTTAAGCACAGATGGCTATGTCATTTTTAGACACTCACACAACCTACAGGGTCACATGATGTCTCATGATCACATGACTAAAATCAGGAAGTGATAAATGTTTGGGAGATGCCAGTCAGTCTCTCTTTGTTCTGCCAGCCAACTCTGCACAGCTGAGCTGGGTTCACCTCACATGCAGGTATGGGGGGTCATTTAGGTGTATGTCGGTTCAGTTACTATAACCTAGATTTAATACTTATTTATTCTATTTTATCGGGATAATCTAGTGTGTTTACTCCTTGCGGAGAACGCAGACCACTGCATGGCCTTTTCACATTGATGGGATCATCACATTGTGACTCCAGCTGCGGAGATATGGACACCGATATGCTGGTAAATTATATAAGGCCCACTTTTATTGAATGTTTTAGAACTGTGTTGAAATGTCTACTTAAAGCCTCTCTTTGTGTCTGTAGCACTTGGAATGTTCAACTACACCTGCATAGTTACTGCGATGTGGGACAATTGAACATAACTGCCAAGTAGGCCTATATTTATCATTATGTTAAAGGATGAATATGCTGTGGTGTTAAACTAGGCTGGCAACTTATGCGTTTTATTTCTCTCTTAGAGAAAGGACCAGGCCAGCCACTGTTTTATTATTAAATCATAGGCCTTCAGACAATTCAACTTGTGTTGTTTTTTTTCTTTTTTGTCTTTGTGTGTCTCTGGGGCCAATGGTCAGTTATAATTTAGTGAATTAATTTAAATGCTGTTGATGCTGGTTGTTCTCCTCTCTTACATGTGCTCTCTTCTTAGGCTGTCTCTGTATAAGGCCGGATTCGCACGGGTGTACTGCTCCTCTCCTCGGGGTGACCACACGGGTGAGACACTGTATTGCTGTGTAGTATACCTATAACCGCAACACAGTGTGATATACTGTAGTGGTGTATTGATATTTTATGTGTAGTGCTTGCTGTGTTGCACGGTGTCCCGGTGTTGGGTTTGCTGTCTCTTGTTTCCGGTCTCTCCAGGGGCCTCCTGAGGAAGCGGGATCTTTGCTCGTGCCAGTCCGACCTTTTCCGGACTGAGGAGTTCCAACCAGTTATCTTTTAAAACATTCCATTCATAGCTTCCCAGACTTATTGCTTTTATACTGAATATTTTGTATTTACACTAATTGTAATTTGTTATTTTTTATACATATTTGCCTCATTGTCAACTGTCCCTGTTGCGGGGAAGATATAAGATAGCCACCCTTCATATAAAGGAAAACTGAGGGGTTCCCTCTGCCCACCATCAGGGGGTGGCGTTAGACAGTTACGTGGTTATGCTGCTTGTCAGGCACCACATTTGTTTTTTTGGTTTTTTTTTCATATTTGATGAAACTTTATTTACAAAATGATGAGATTCCCATTCTTCTGCCTAGATAGAGCTCTGATGGATAAATAGCATCCAGGTGATGACCTAGAAGGCTGAAAAACAGCACGGGACCATTTTACTTCTTCAGGATCTGATGTCTGACGACGATGAAGGGGAACGTAAAGCCACTGCCAAAGAACACCACCATCATGCCAAGCAGACGCCACTTGTTGTCCTTGGAAAATGGCAAGTTTGTCCCTGGTCCTTCAGCATAATGTGAAGTACGAACAGCAGACGTTGTGAATCGCCTCACAGCTTGTCCCAGCATGATTGCAGCCTGGTTTATTCTCTGCCTCAATACAGCCGATAACTCAGTTTTTTAATTCTTATTTCAAAAGATGGTCTACACGGTGTCATGAGTGATTTTCCATTATTCGTTTGCAATGTACCACACTAAGGCCTTATTGTCAAATTTAAAGAATTTATTGACAATATAAATGTAACAATATCTTGTTTTGCCAGTCAATTGGAAACTCACTGTAAACAAAAGAGGAGGGTACCTGTCATGTCTCTGCCACAGTAGGTTAAGCATGCCGGTCCTACAGTGATTGTTGGCATCCACAGATTTGTTTTAAACTGCCGCACAAAGCCAAACTGAGTGAATACACATGTCACATTACTTTACTCTGATTGGCCACCACAACGTGATGTCTCCAAAAGTTGACCCTGTCAACTTTTTCGGCGCACACTGCTGCAGCCAAAACAGACTACCCTCGTTAAAATGAATGGGAAAACGCCACAATGTGAATCCACTCTCTGCGCTACGACATGCTGTGTGTGCTTTTTTTCCGTCTTGGGACCTTAGGACGATCAATTAACTCACTGAACCTGATGCTTTTTGTGGCCAAGGAGTCAGCTTAGCCCTGGTAATAATTCACCTGAAGATCTTTAGTGTATACAAAACACAGTAATATTCTATAGCCAGTGTTGGGGAAGCTACTTTGCAAGCGTAGCTTGTAAAACTACATATAGTTTAGCCTGGCAGTAGTTTGAACAAACTACATTTCTACCCCTGGAGAAATGTAGTTTGTAAAACTACTGCTAAAAAAAGTAGCTTTAGCAACCCATATACTACTATATTATACTCATTTAACTCAGCGTTAAATAAGTCAACATATGGTGTATATGAAACAAAATATAATAGCCTACAAAAAATTCACATGCCAGCAGAAATATGCCTCAAGTTTTATTTTTTTAAAAACAAAAGCTGACATTTTTGGTCAACATCACAGGAACTTCAGTGCTTGTGCCATATGAGCACTGCCTTCCTTGGCATGAAGACCCACCCACTCTCTGAAGCATCTGAGTGCTGCCAGGGCAAGCCAATCAGAGGCACCGTTGGCTTAGCATGTCATGACATGTTTCATGCCTTTTTTCAAAGAAAAGTAAAATAAAATGTATATTATATAGGTCTTTTTTTAATAAAAAAAATATTTCATGTTATTGGCCAAAATTGTAGTTTGTACATTGAGTAGTTAAACTACAAAAAATGACCCAAAAAGTAGTTGAAATACTTGACGCAGCTCCGATCAACTGTGACGGAAACATAACACCCAGTTGGAAATAATTATTTTAACAGTTTCAAGAAAAAATGCTCCAATGTGAGGTTTCCCTTCTTTTATTTGTTTTCTATCATTTCAAACCGAATATGTGTTTTTTAAGCTGTCCGAACTCAGACTGAATCAATTTTCTAATCAATTGTATTTATACAGACCACAATCACAATCACATTGCCTCAGTGGGACTTACAATGTATAGAGTGAACGACATTGGCTCTGGGAACCTTGTGCATTGTTTTTCTTCAGCCCCTTTTATAAATTAAACTTGTAATTGATTAATCATAGACACAATCAACAGACTGAAAACAATGATGAGTTGCTACTGCACTGAAATAAATCAATGAACTGTTCCACAGGTCAGGTGCACTCTGTGATGCCACCATACTCAACTTATTCTAAATGTAAATATGAATGAATATAGGCCCACTTAGTGAATATTTCTTCTCTGCTGAAGTCAGTCCTGCCTGCACACTGTTTGCTTTTGGAACAGCTCGTGGTTTCACATTTCTCTAATTGCACAACTGAAAATGTGATGTCGCAGGCTTGCCTCTGTTCCACTGTGAGAACATTAAATGAATAGCAGACAGTCCTGGAGACTTTGCACATCCTTCTCAATCACTTGGCAATAATTTGTGGCTGTGTTTCTGCTTGGCTCTTCTCTGCTCTCTAACCGCGGGGTTGAGACTGCACGCAAACGCCTCCAGAGATGCTCTATGTTTGTGAAGAAGGCTCACTCAGTGAGGCAGGGGAGGCTGTAGGCTCAAATGGAATACACTATCAGAAATATGATTTTTATTTGACAACATGAAGTTCAAACAACTGTTCATACAGTATTTAAAAGCCTGTCATCATATAGTCTGCCATTGTTCCACCAGAAAATCTCAGATATTGTGTTAAAATAAAATAAAAACAAACAAACAAAAAACCCCAAACAAACAAAAGCAAAACAAAAAACAATACAATCAAATTTGCCAGTCAGCTATTGAATTTCTTTATTCTGTATTTAAATGATGAATAATAACTATCATTTACTGTTATTAAAAATGATAATTTCAAAGCATGTTATTTAATGGGTGGAATAGGCTAACTTCTTTTTATATTTAAATATTGGGATCTCTTTATTTTCAAGATAGTGAGGGAAGTGGGATAGTGGGTTAGGAATGGTCGGATTATGATGGCAGAAACACAAACAACGTTATTTAAAAGCAAACTGAAGGCCATGAATATCAAAACCACATTTATGCAAATAGTTAGGCTGCAGATGGTCTGATTCACGTCATGTCACGTTGAAATGACCATGGTCCCTTGTCAAATATATCCAGTGGTTTCTCACTTCTATGTGAGATTGCTGAGTTTTACTGGTGAGTTAAATTGCTGAAAAGCAAACTGCGGTCATTGGCTTGGCAGTCATGTCACCTGCAACTCTACCACCATCTAAAACCTCCACACATGAAATCAGGTCATAAACATGTAAGCGTGATATGACACATGTTGAATGATATGTAGCCTATGACACGTACAAGTTAAACATATCTGTGGTTTACAGAAACGTTAACTGCTCACATTTCATGCTGGCAACTGGGCTGCTGTCTGTGCCTAACTTAAACCATACCATAGTTGTCATGTGCAGATGTTGTATGTAGAGTCCCAGTTCCACTGTGCAACTAAAGGACACACTTCTTTCCTGGACAAGCACTGAATGTTGGCACTGGACATAAATCCAGAGATGCAGAATGGTCCGATAAAGATGTAATTTCAAAGAGATGCTAGAATTGAACAACAATAAAATTTAAACAAGCAATAACAATAGAATTGTGAAATACACACAAATCGAACATATTATTGTAAAGCAGTATAATGTTAATGATACTGAATAGAATACCATGGATAAGAATATTGATATGAAATAAGTATATATTAATACCATAGAACTGTACTGTAGAATGATACATATATGTTTTACTTAGAAGTTTAAGAGTTAAGAACTGTTAAGAACATGCAAATTCAATAACTCAGCAAATCTTGATATATTTTTCCATCAGTTCATTTTTGTGATTTTTGAGAGGCAGTGATAGTGATGTGTATAAAATGATGTCTATGAAAAAGACAGCTGACCAGGTCCTGCACCACATCACTTGTACCACAACAATGACAGTACATGACTGGGAAGCTGAAAACGACGCCTCTAGCCATCAGAGTGAGACCTCTTCACTTTCCCCTCCTCTCCGGTGACGCTGTAGCAGCCGAGCCACTGCCGGTTCGCTTCCCTCACTCCGCCCGGCTGGCTGCGTGCTGCACACCGCGTTTACCGGGAGACACGGCGAGACAGAGAGGGCACAGAGGCGAACAATCCACAAAAACGGAACTGCACCTGAACCGCAAGGACTGTGGTTTTAAGGAGAGGATAGAAGGGAAAGTTGAAGCCGTCACTGCTGCGACAGGGAGCCGCTCCAGACTGCTGTCCAGTTCACAAGGTAACCAAACCCAGCTGACCTGTCTTTTTACGCATGGTTACCAGATGACGAGCTCGGTCACTAGAGATGATGTGGCGGTAAATAAAAAGGAGGGTGAAGAGTGACCTCCAGTCGGTGGTCATCATGCAGCATCACGACCATCATTAGAATCAGTGAACGCATCCCCTCTCTCCTCCTGAAACTTCAATCAGTCTGATGATCTGTCTCTACAGGGCTTCAGCTGTTCATTGACATCTTCAGATCCTACAGAAACACAGTTCTGTAAGCGCTGAGCTAGATTCATGCGGCTTTCATCTTTAACTGCATCCAGGGGGAGATATTTTTAGGGGCGCTGGAGATGTGTGTTGCCATAGGTGTGATGATGTCTGTATTCTAAAGATTAATATGGATAATGACATCTTGCAGCACATATATACATATATATATGTGTGTGTGTGTGTGTGTGTGTGTGTGTGTGTGTGTGTGTGTGTGTGTGTGCGTGCGTGCGTGCGTGCGTGTAATTGGAACAAGTATGGAATCAGTGCGGTTTTTTGGGTTCAAGTCCCTCTGGTGTGGCTTTCTATGTCGCCTTGTGTCTCGGTGCATTCTGCCCCTGCATGACATTCTCTCTCTCTCTCTCTCTCACTCACTCACTCACTCACTCACTCACTCACTCACTCACACACACACACACACACACACACACACACACACACACACACAGGTCAGTTCAGAGAGCTTTACTATAAAAAATCTTCCCTGTAAAATATAAAAACAATGCTGCTCAAAATCCCCTCTGTCACTTTTTGCATGTGTGCACGTGTGTGTGTTTGTGTGGGCGGCAGAAGCGTCTTATTCCCAACAGATGTTGAGGGTGAGGCTGTAAATGCATCTGTAGTGAGAGAGAGAGCCATTTAGGTCAGATGGAATTGTCACCAATAGTATTTAACTGTCTGTCTGTCTCTGTCTCTGTCTCTCTCTCTCCCTCACTCACTCACTCTCACACACACACACACACACACACACACACACACTCACTCTCACACACACACACACACACACACACACACACACACACACACACACACACACACACACACACACACACACAATCTCTCTCTCTCTCTCTCTCTCTCTCTCTCTCTCTCTCTCTCTCTCTCTCTCTCTCTCACACACACACACACATTTTCACACAATCTCCTTGTTTCGGCAGTTGACTCCACATTCTTTGGCTGTGACAAGCGGGTGTAGCAGCCAGAGAGCTAGCCAAGAATGTGTGTGTGTCAGGGTGAGCGTTGGTGCATGTGATTGGGTTGGTGCACTCTATGCTCAATATTTGACTTTGCCTGTATGTGCGCTTAAACATATATGTGTGTACAGTACGTCTCCCCCTCACTGTGTGTGTATAAACAACAGTGACCGATGGGGGGGCTTGACCACCTCACCTGTAAAGGACCCCATTAATATGTATCTATTTTCATTGCTGTTAAATAATTCAGAAACAGTCTCAGCACTTGTCACCTGTTCGTCCGACAGCCTCCACTTGCTCAGAGCAAGTGGAGGCTGTCGGACTGTTCTCCCGCAGGTTCTGGTTGTGCTCTGTCAGCGTGCGCGTGTGTGTTTGTGTGTGTGAGAGTGAAAGAGAGTGAGTGCGTGAGAGAGAGAGAGAGAGAGAGAGAGAGAGAGAGTAGATTTATCACCTTTCTAACCATTTCATCAGCTGAAGCCTGTTTTCCCTCTGAGGGAACTCCAGCCTTCAGGCTCTGTTTGGAAATGCTGAAGTGATATAGATTCATTGCTGATGTGAATTTAACGGTGGCACAACACAGATCCAATTCATCTTAACCCTCCTGTGGTGTTCGGGTCAAATCTGACCGATTTACAACTTCATAATATCGTAAAATTTTTATTTTTCCTCTGATTGCCTCAAGGCCTTATGATATCCTACACACTAGGCATTTGAACATATAAAATTGTTGATAACCACTTGCATTGAATTTTGAGTGGTCTAATCAACTTTGTAACACCTGTGGTGTTCCCGGTCGGCACAGGAAATGAAAGGTTTAATACTAGATTATGTTCATCCAATAGATGGAAAACATCCCCATGCACACCCACACACACACACATACACACACGCACTCTCACACACACTCTCTCTCTCTCACACACACACACAGAGAGAGAGAGATGACTATTCATGTTGATTTTCTGATGTTCTGTGAATTTGGTCTCTGCTTTGATTCTTATTATAATTTTCAGTGTCTATTCTTTGGATATTCACTGCAGTTATTCATGTTCACCACTAGTTGGATACATTATTTACAGCATTAAACGGTGTTAAATACAATTTGGTGATAATTATGTTTGAATGCTTTTTTTTGTGTTAATGTAAGAGCAGTTAAACCAGACCGGTCAAATTTGACCGGGAACACCAAAGTAAGGGGGGAGAAACAAACATAATACAAGGGTTAAGGGCGACTGACAGAATAATGGGGAGATTCTAATACAACCCTAAATCCCAAAAAGTTGGGATGCAATGATAATGTGGAGTAAGATCATATGCTAATCCTTTGTGACATATGTACTCAATTAAAAACAGTACAGTAACAATATATTTAAAGGTTTACTTTAGGATTTAGGTGGAGGAATGTAAAACAATATTCATTTCAATTATATTTTCATTAGTGTAGCATCTGAGACTAACAATCATGCTTTCGTTACCTTAGAATGAGCCTTTTATATCTACAGAAGGAGCAGGTCCGCTTCCAGAGTCTGCCATGTTGTACCGCCATGTTTCTGCAGTAGCCCAGAAAGGACAATCCAAACGCTGACTGTAGAGAGGGCCTTTGCATTCAGGGTTTCCCCCAGAAAAGTTGTTAGGCCTGATGGCAAGTATCTTTTGTTTGGGACCCGGTGTGGGCTTAATAAACAGATATCACTTGTGAGCCTTCCAACCATTATATCTGTGTTTTCAACTGATCTGCCTCACTGTAACTGTGGTTCAAAAAACAAATTAATAATAAGTCCTGGGATGATAAACTTAATCTCCCATTTTCTCCATAAAGCAGATTACTACATGGGCTCAGGAGTACTTTGTAAGTGTAACTGTAGTTATAAAAGACAAATGGTCACACTCCAGTCAAACATATTCTCAGTTAACTTGCCTCTGAATTAATGGCAGTGTATCATCATCATCACCATTGATGTTATTGTACGATGTAAACATTCTCTCTTAATTAGCTTTTCTTAGCTCAAGCAGATGTGTCTTTGACCTGAAATAATTTGTGCTGCCTGGATTGAATTTGTGTCTTTCCATTGCAGGTGCAGGATAAAGCATGACTGATGTTGAGGTGTTAGTTTTATATATTTTAATATGATTTCATGATTTCATATTTAATCCTTTGACATCTCAAATTGATGAGCTGAAGTTAGGGAGCATCCCAACAGTGATCAAAATAGACAAAAGTGCTTTTAAGATTAAGATCGTCAATAGCTTGCTCGTTCTCCTTGTATTACATACACTTCAGACCAATTTTACACAAACACGACATACTTTAGGCTGTAATGCGATTCATTCTGTGAACAATATTTTGTAAGCTGCTAAACGTGTATAAGAAGAGTATATAATAGCAGAAGAAAACATTGGAACAGGAAGTGAGGAAGACAACTTTTAATGACCTCAGGTCTTGGCCATGTCTGAACAGTACAGCCTCAGACAGCCACTGCTGAGGGTGCAAACTCTGTGTAGTTCATTGTTGGTGTTTTTTGGAATGCTATGTGACCAACATATGACAAAACTTGCAGTGCTGATGTTACACATAGTGGCTGACTCTGCCCATGGATTGAAGCTTTCTCTAAATGACATTCAAACTTAAGGGCACATTTACTCCTTTCAGTCCACCAAAGCAACATTGCAGAGCCTTGGTAAGCACTGGAGTGCTGGAATCAGCTTCTCTTTCATATTTTCACTTAAACAGCCAGTGGAGTGCTATTTGCTTTGGCATAGTTACATGTTAGGGAGGGACTTGAGGGTCACATATTGATTGCAAATAGTGCTGAATGTGCGTTACACCCACCCTCCATGGAGCTAGTGGTCTGCCAGCTCTTCCGAGTCTGGCATCCCCAAGAGAAAGAGGCCGGACTGGGACAGAACAACACAGCTTCTGAGAAGAATAGGGAATACGCTACCAAGGTGGTTTTCTTGCCAGGTTTGGCTCCCGGCACTCTGGGACAGCAAAAAGACCTCAACTACACAGCTGCAAACTTAACTACCCAATGACAGATACATTAGGAGCAGTTACCAGTTACTTAAGCAACAGAGCTACTGTGTCCATCAGGAAACTCCATAAATCACCTGGGTGCTGTATCTGGACCCCATTGTTCTCAGAGGCTGCATACGACCCCAGTCCAGAGGTGTTCATTGAGAGGCATAAACTAAAGCTCTCCTTTCATGATGGAAGTGCACTGATGGTCTCTTTGCAGCAACACAGAATACTCAACCAAGAATATATTCCTTTATTAAGTTGTCGAACATAACTAGAATGCATCTAGACAAGCTGTCCAAGAACACTTTCGGATTTATATATTTAATTACTCCCTGTCTTCAGCAACTGCTGTGGGAAGCAGTTGTCGGGGGACAGGGAGAGGTTCCACACACACACACACACACACACAAGCCCAGAATGATTTGACAGGTGAAGAACAGCACATTTTCCGCACTGGTAATGCTGCAGCTATGGGGCTGTTTGCAAGGTATTTGATATTGGGGGGGTCCAAATGTGAGCCCTTCCCCGGATATTATTTTCTGTGTGTCCTCTCCCTATATCTTGCCTGTGACTGTCCCTCTCTCTGTCTCTCTGTGCTGCCTGCATTGTAACCAGATACCATTATTGTACCAGAGGAACAATGACTGACCCTAATGATAATTTTAATTTGAATATTATGCTCTTATTACTAGTTTACTGCTGACATGTATGACTAGGTAAAAATAATGTTATCATGTTGTTTAGTCTCATTATGTCTTACCTGATCATCTTCAGAGAGGTCTCTGTGTGTCCTCTCCCTATATCTTGCCTGTGACTGTCCCTCTCTCTGTCTCTCTGTGCTGCCTGCATTGTGACCAGATACCATTATTGTACTAGAAGAACAATGACTGACCCTAATGATCATTTTAATTTGAGGCATTGAATATTCTCCTTTTATTGTTGCTAGTGTTATTTCCGTTAACCTTACAAAGCCTGTTTAAGTGCCAATTGAATTTTAAAACCATCAATCACACACGCACACACACGGGGGAGATGGAGAAAAAAGAACAGCACACACGGATGATACAGAGTTCAAATGGACCCCTTTTAAAAGTTTTTCCCCCACCAGAATTTAGCCTAACTTTGGAGTATTATTCAGCCCATTTTCCGACAAGCTATCATGCCATGGTTGGTACCAATGGATGCCTTATATATTCTAGTTTCATATGATATATATATATCTTCATTCTGGCATTAATTCTGAGCCATTTAAATGCGATAATTGTTTCACATTCATTCAAAAATTAGCGCACTCAATTTGACCATAGCACTACTTTTTAGGTGTCTAGTTGCTTACCATCTGAAAAAAAGAGGCGAATGTCTGCCTGTTGGTCCTGCTTTTCTGCTTTGGTGCTACTCCCTCCATTTGTTTATATGCCCATGACAGTGACAGTCGGAGAGCGGTTTTTCAAACGAAGCCGGTGTTTACGGGCGCGACCAAGTGTACAATTGGGAGGGGGGTGGTCACATAGTTTTGTTTTCCTTGTTTTTCCTAAATTGAAAATGAATCGGAAATAACAAGAGATGGATCCACTTACAGCCAGGGTTCATAAAAGGAGGACATATCATATGTCACATATTTAGATATATTATTGGGGGGGACAGATTGGTATCTTATAGGGGTGTAACAACACACAAAAATCACGGTTCGATACTTACGTCGGTTTTGAGGTCATGGTTCGGTTCATTTTCGGTACAGTACGAGAACAAAATGCAAAACATAAATTTGCTTGTTGTTTATTCAAAACTTTTGTAAACCAACAATTTATTGTAACATTATACAAAATATGAAAAAAAAATAGAATACTGTTGTAAAGTGCTGGTAATAAGTTAAATAAATTATTTTCACTGTCTCTTTAAGTCCCTCTGCCAGGTTTGCACTGGTGTGTTGTTCATACGGGCTGAGTTGCTAGGGAGAGGCTGCTTGATTGCCAAAGTCAGCTGCGTTTGCACTAAGGTCATTTTTTTTTCTTGTAGCAGTGATATTCACACTTGGGTGGTGCTGTTTCAAGTGCCGCGGCACAACGCAGAAATTCGGCCGAATTTAGCACAGAGCAGACAGGAAGTCTGACACGAAACAACAACAATACATCTGGTTGAATTTCAAAATAAAACATGCGTTGATACAAGCACAAAAACCTCAAAAAAGAGACAAATACGCGCTCTTCTTCTAATCCTTCAGTCGGGAACACTTCGTGTTGTTATCTTTATAACACGTATAACTGCAGTCGTGTGTGATTATGTAATTATCACGGGAATTCCTCGGTTTCATTTCTCCAGCTGTTCGGCAGAACTGCACCGTGCCGGACTCGTCTTTCTCCGTTGCAATATTTAACCAGGAAGCCGAAGTGTTCCCAAGCAGGAGACTTAAGCGACAAGGGGGGGTCTTCAAGCTCTGGTTTCGCGCTAGCATTAGCCATGATGTAAACGGGCTGCACGTGTAGCTGCAGGCAGAAAACAAACACAAGCAACTTCCGTTCCGGACACTCACCCGTGCACAGCCCTGTACCGAAACGCATCAATACAAATACATGTATTGTTACACCCCTAGTATCTTCCCAATATTGGGGGGGACACGTCCCCTCCAAAGTATATGGTGGTTACGCCCATGGCTGTTTGCAGCAAACCTTTGCATTATCCTACATTTTTATTAAAGCTAGACTTTCTGACCACTGTGATAGATATTGAGTAATCGAGTATTCTACTGATAATTCCAACTGAGGGTTCTCCAATGATGAACTTTGGAGCCAATCACCGTTCAAACGTTGTGTATTTACTGTCTGCCTGTCTGTGGATGGATCTCTAGTTATTACCTATGCCAATGAGGCTATGTTTTCATCCGTGTGAAATTCGTTGGTTTAAGCTTATGCGAGCACGAGTGACATTTTGTTTTACAAGACAAAGACATGACTGGATTTTGATATAGAAATACAAAGAAATTGATTTTGTTTTGATTTAAATGTTTTGTACTATTTTGGCATATATCGTTAAATTGGTCCACAATGTGACTGTGGATGTGATTTAAACTGGTGAAAAAAAGCATTTTTCATTTTGGCTAGACTTTTACTTTCTTTATCTTTTTATCAACCTATTCTTCCACAGCACAATGGAGATTATGATTCCATCTCCATTGTTTTGTTGTTCTAGCAGTTGGCTGTTGCAGATCTGGTCATCTTAACTGTTGGGGCTCTACTGAGTGCTCTACTTGGTAATAGTCTTGCTAAATAGAGCCAGACTGATCCATCTGCCAGGCTGATATTATAAGCATGTTTATTCTTACTGCAAATAAGTCAGCTGATAAGTAACATTGATTGATCCACTGTTCATGGTAACACACTGAACAAAAATATAAACGCAACACTTTTGCTCCCATTTTTCCTTTTATTGCGGCCAGCCTAAGGCACACCTGTGCAATATTCATGCTGTCTAATCAGCATCTTGATATGCCACACCTGTGAGGTGGGATGGATTATCTAGGCAAAGGAGAAGTGCTCACTAACACAAATTTAGTCATATTGTGAACAATATTTGTGGGAAATGGTCTTTTGTGTATATAGAAAATGTTTTAGATCTTTGAGTTCAGCTCATGATGGGAGCAAAAACAAAAGTGTTGCGTTTATATTTTTGTTCAGTGTAGTTATTATTATTGAATAATCTTTTATACTATACATCCCAATCAGCAGTAGTTAAAACACATTCAACTTAGCAGACTCATCTGTTAGCTGACACATTTTACTGACACATCGGCATGTAACAGTTTGACAGTATAACTATAGTGCTGATAATAATATGATAATCTCAGTTGATCAAAACTTCTTTACAGGACAAAGCATAAGCAGTAAATTTCACAGTAGAAGAAACAAAATGAACTACTGTAGAAGCAGAAATCATCAACCTTGAATCTTTAATGTAGTGAATGATGCACCAACCTTCCTATCTGAAACCTGCTTCTCTGAACTTTATTCCACCACCAACACTCCATGCAGCTGATAAATGAGTCCGACATTACACATTACCTTCAAATTGCCAGCTGAGTGAAGGAGCTCTTAAATAAAGATTAGGAGGGCTAGCTCATTAGCCACCTCTGCATTATTAGTGTAAGACATACCGGAGCTGATCCCCATAGGCGCTATGCTCACATTTACATTAAGGTATTTGACTAGGTTACTAGACTATCAGTTAAGATGAATGTGCTTGTAGAGATTGCCAATTCAGTTCTCGTTAGAAATCACACTTCAAAGCTTAAATATTCCTTAGATATGTTCCGGCTTTCAGGATGTCTGCTCATGTTCTCCCTGTAGATCCTTCCTCTTGTTCAGTTCCTCTTGTGACCAAGTGGAGGTCAGAAGATTAAATCCAATCTGGGATGGTCAGTTTGAGTAACACATCCAGTAGGCGATTTGAGGGATGATGCCACCCCCCCTTGTTAGCCAATGACCAAAGTGCATCCACCTTGTCAACCTCACAACCTAAACCTTCTCCTGCCCAGAGAGAAAGAAGAAAGTACAGAGCTTTAAATCAAGAATGTACTCTTACACGATCATTTTTCACACAAGCAGTTCAAAATCAGTATGTGATTATATCTGAGACCGGGCTATTATTAAAAGTGGCAACATGAAGCTCCATTACTAGTTAACGCAAGCAAACATACCCAGTCAAATCTGAAATGTAAGGGGGAAAGGAAATAAAATGGCCCAGACTCCTAACAAGAGTTGGAAGTTATGATGTTCTGGACCATTGCTTGCGTAAATGTTCTGTTACTGGACCTGTTTCAGTATAATTGTTTCTCTCTGAATCCTGCTAGTTTTCCGCTAGTTGGATCTGTAATATTCTCTAGCCCTGTGTTTCCCAACCTTTTTTGAGCCACGGCACATATTTTACATTAGAAAAATCACACGGCATACCACCAAACAAAAATGTCACAAAAAGTATATATAATGAAATATAATGAAAATCTAGTCTCAATTTACTCACAATTTACTTACTCAGTGTGAAATCTGGGCCTGTTTAGTTGAACACAAAGCTGATATTCTTGCAGGAATTGAAGAAAGACACACGAAGATCTTCCTCAACAGCTCTGTTCTCTCTCTTTTTTTTGTCTTTAAAGCAAAGGCCCAGCTCGCATAGATAGGTTGTGGAGAAAGGGAAATAGCTCTGCTCCCCATTGCCAGAATGGGGAACTCCTTGGCAGCAGTCAGCCAAAAACTGTCCATAGGTAGATCAGCAAAGCTCAGCTTTAGACCATGATTTTGTCTCAGTTCAGTTATTTCTTCCTAACCCAGTCAAGGTAATCAGTGGAAAGTGAAGGGAAATAACATGACAACTTCTGCTCAAGAATTTGCAGATGTTTACCTATTGTCTCACACAGTGCAGCACTGTTTACACCCTTCCATTTCTGGGTGTGTGGGAACATGTCAAGGTTGGCACTTTCCACATGTTGTTTCCAGAGCTGCACCTTTGAATGAAATCCCTTTATTTTATCTGTACTTGTGAGCAGGTTTTCATTTCGGCCTTGCATTCGTGTGTTCAGGTCATTCAGATGTTGAAATATATCTGCCAGATATGCCAGTCTTGCACACCGCTCCTCACTTGAGAGCAACTTAGCGCCATCATACTGAGTATACTGAGTTCATACACACGGGCTAAAATTTTGCCATGGGACAGCCACCGGACCTCCGTGTGGAGCAATAACACCTTATGCTCCGCTCCCATTTCCTCACACAGTGATGCGAACATGCGACTTTTTACAGGTCTTGTCTTCACAAAGTTTATCATGCTCACAACATCTTCCAGTACAGGAGCTATGTCTGCTGGTAATGTCTTGGCAACGAGTGCTTCCCGGTGCAGAAAACAATGCGTCGCAATGACATCTGGATGTTGCTCTTTCACTCTGTTTACAAATCCTTTGGTGCGCCCAAGCATGGCAGCTGCTCCATCGGTGCAAACACTTACACAGTTTTCCCACTTCAGTCCTCCTTGTTCAAGGTACTCTGACACAACTCGAAAAATTTCCTCTCCTGTTGTTCTTTCTGGCAATTCCTTGCAAAACAGAAAGTTTTCTCTGATGGTATCTCCATCTACAAAGTGCACATTTGCCATAAGTTGTACATGTCCACTGATATCCGTAGATTCATCGAGTTGAAATGCAAATTTCCCACTGATGCGCAACTTTTCCAGAACTATCTTCTCAATGTCAATGTCAAAAATTATTTGAGAGAGGGACTTGGGCTATTTCTTTAATGGCGGCAGGGCTGAGCATCTCTTTTTCGATAATTTTGCAGGCAGGCAGTATTGTCTCTGCCACGGTGTGTGGCTGTTTTGATTTAGCGATGAGTTCAGCAACTTTCTAGCTAGCTTGAAGAGCTTTCTCACTCATCTTGGTGGTTTTCCTCAATAACGCTGCCTGTTTCTCAGTCTGTTCACGCAGTTTAACAAAATAGTCCGTGTTCGGAGTCACGTGATGCAGGCAGCAGAGATGGCAACTTAGTCGGAGGCTCTGCAGTCGAGTAGCTTATTTTATTTAAATGAAGGGTTACACATTGCTTTATTTTGACGTGTGAGTGACACATTTTACGTTGGAGTATTTTGAAACTACATTCGTTGAGTTACGATGCCCGGCCAGCAGCAAAAGCCCGCAACACGAAGCCAAGAGGCAGCCAGCAAACCCGGCGAAGCTAGCGACACAGCTAAAGCAGCTAACACTGCGGCTATAAACAACTCGCTGTCGCCCTCCAAAACTCCCAGCGACAGAGCTACCCCCCCCCCCCCCCCCCCCCCCAACCAAATGGCTAAGGACATATCGAGCATCTATGCACTTTAAAAAAAAACCTCAGAGTCTCAAGAGCGCAAGCCGAATGCCATTCAGTCAGCAACTCAGGCTGTGGAGGCCAAGCTGTCTGACATTGCTACACGCCTGAACAATGTTGAGTCTTGCATAGATTTCCTTGAAGACGCTCATCAGGCGCTAGAAACGAATCCTCCTACCACTCAAACTGAGGTGGAAATCTTGCGACAGAAGCTGGACAACCTGGAAAATAGGAGCCAGCGGAACAATCTGCGCTTTGTTGGTTTCCCGGAGGGATGCGAGGGCCCGGACACACTCGCGTTTCTACGCAAAGTTATTCCACAGATGCTGAACATTGATTTTCAGGGGGACCTCGAAATTGACCACGCGCACCGGACCCTTGCCAGACGCAGGCCTGACGGCCAGCCCCCTAGATCGATCCTTGCTCGTTTCCTGAGATTCCAGGACAGGGAATGGATCGCTGAAGCTGCGCGGAAGATGGGAAAGGTGCACTGGGACAAGCATCACATCATGGTCCTTCCTGACTACTCAAAACTTGTCACCGAGAAACAGGCTGCTTTTAATCAATGCAAACGCCTGCTTCACAAGTGTCAGATCATGTTCTCCGTGATGTATCCAGTTGTGCTCTCCCTGAAGACGGTGGACGGTAGACGTGAGTTCACAGACCCCAAAAAATCACTGGAATTCATTCGCTCTCTGCCCCCGTGAAAGCATATTCATATTCTGCCCTTAAGTTACCTAGAACCATCCAGTTGAACTGTACACGTCTCTCATTTACACTGTTAAACACATCTGAATATGAAAGAGATATTTCATTTACTATTTTGGATGGAGGCATTATGGCTTTTATTATACCCATTATTTTTGGTTGTGCTCTGATTCAGTGTTATTGGTCTATACTGTTGACATTAGAGTTGCTATAGCAGGGGGAGCATATCTGTAATGTATGTCACTCCCTGAAATTACTGGTGTTCCTTGTTTTTATTTTATTACTCACCCACTTATTATTTCACCTGTTTTGGGGGTGGAGAAATACATTTGTTTTGTTTTGTCTTCTTACACTCCTACCCACCATTTCCATTACCACTATAAAACAACCCAGAGCTGATAAGGGCTTAATGGGGAGACATATGCCTCAGATAGACATTACTGGATGAGTGGAGAGATACTTAAAACTAACTTCTTCAAGTATTTTGGTTATATTTGACTGTTTATTGCTTATGACCCTTACACAGTTCTTGTACTGATGTAGCCCTTACTAATGTTTAGCTACATAATTATAGCTGCATGACTGCCCTCTTCACGAGCTGTTAGACTGCTCAAAGTCATGGACCAAGTTTTTTGTGTGTTAGGTTTGGTGCCTTTTGAGCACCTGCAGGTGACGACAGTTCATGGTCACCATGTATGTATCTGTATGTATACACGTCTTTTTTTTCCGTCATATTGTTTTCTTTTTTCTTTTTCCCCAATTCTTTTCCTGCCCATGTACACAATACTTGTTGCTCAGTGATGGTGGTTCTAATGATAGGTTACATCCCCTACATGCATCGGTTACTAGACCTACTCCTACACCTCAACTAATGATGCAGGCTGATAGAGGAAGGACCTTGAAACTAATGACATCGAATGTGGTCTAACCACCCTATCAAAAGGAAAAAAGTCATAACATTTATTAAGTCGAAAAGATGTGATATAGCATTTCTGCAGGAGACTCACTTATTGACTCAGGAATCTAGGAAGCTTTGCAGAGATTGGGTTGGTCATGTCTCCGCCTTGTGCTGGAATGGTCATAGCAGGGGGGTAGCAATTCTAGTCCACAAACAATGCAATTCAAATGTATTAGGGAAAGTATTGATGATGCTGGATGGGTTCTGTTACTTCTCGCTGAGGGCCATAAAGTAATATTACCTAATGTTTACACCCCTAATATTGATGATCTTTGGGCAACTAGAGTGTAAACTCAACGATATGGGAGACTACCCGATTTTGATGGGGGGTGACTTTAATCAGGTTATGGATAACATATTGGATCGTAACACCCCATCACAGCGTCAATGCAAATCAGCCTCCATTATGCACAAAATGTGCAAAGCTTCTGTTCTAGTTGATGTCTGGCGGTTATTAAACCCAACCACAAGAGATTATACTTTCTATTCCCCGCTTCACAATACATTTTCTAGGATTGATTATTTTTTTGTTTCTGGATTTGGTATCTCCTCCATAGTCTAGCTCTAGCTCTATTGGCAGTGGCGCCGCCAGGATTCAATTTCAAAGTACGCACAGGAATGGCAAATACAACAAATACTTTTTAAGACAATATCTAATGTTTTCAGTATCAGTGGAATAACAGATTGCAGTGCTTACATAATCTGTGAGACTGTGGTTATTCTGACACGAGTTAAATGGCTGCTGTGTGGAAAACCACGCTGTGGTCCGTAATCGCGGTGCAGACGAGTGAGTTTGGAGCTGACCAGAGGAGAGAAAAAAGAACGATATGACGCGACTGTAGCCGCCATGATATGATGACGTCGCCCCCGCTGAGGAGGAACTATGAAGAACTCAGCTGTGATGGAAAAGCACCTAAACTGAGTTGAGTAGAGCCGAGCTGTATTGTGTAGTGGAGAAGGAGCAACACACGCTGTGCGCAATTGCGCACACATGCGCGATCGTCCTCTCAGATGCGGCTGCGTCTCTCCAGGTCACTGTGTAAGAGAAAGAAAAGCTCTGACTTGCTTGGGCAGACGTTGTTTGGTGTCACCCGCTGGTTTGCATAATTTAAATATCTAGCCCGCCGAACCTTCCAATCTGGCCCGCGACTGAGTTCTAATAGTTTACGTACTGTATTTCTCTGTCACTGTGATAAGTAAACGCCTGGTACCCAAATCACCATGTGCGAATGTTTGGGGAGCCGTGCGTACAGGATTCCAGCCGGCGGCGCCAATGTCTATCGGTAGCATTCTCCTCTTGGATCATTCTCCTGTGTTTCTTTGTGTAACCCCTTTTTGCAATACCCCTAAGTCCCCCAGGTGGAGGCTCAATTTCAGCCTTTTGCTTGACCTAAGTTTCAAAGAATCTTTAAGAGCTCTTTTTATAGAAACTAATTTGGCGTCAGCACAATCTGCTGGTGTGGCATGGGAAGCGTTCAAGGCCTTTATTAGAGGTCATATAATACAACATGCTTCTTTCAAAAAGAAATCTAACATAACAAAACAACTTGATTTGGAGAAGATTTATGCCGCTGAAGCTGTATTTAAGCAAAATATGACGCCCTCAAATCTCACTAATCTGACCAGACTAAAATATGAACTTAACTCCATTCTGACTCAGAAGGCAGAGTTCTCTCTTTTCAGAGCTAGGCAAAAATACTTCGAAGAGGGCGACAAAGCAGGAAGACTGCTGGCTAGATACATTAAACAGAGAGAGGCTCAGAGCACAATAGCAGCAATTAAGACAGAAGGTGGTGCTGTTACACGTGATCCCACAGAGATAAATAAGATATTCAGAGAGTTTTATGCAACGCTTTACTTGTCAGAAACGCAAGTTGACCAGCAAGAGATGCATGCATTTCTGACCTCCCTCACTCTCCCCACCTTATCAGTGGACCAGGTAGATTTGCTTGACGTGCAAATCACTAGGGAGTAGATTGTGGATATTATTAGAGGCCTTCCATCTAGCAAGGGGCAAGGCCCGGATGGCTTCACAGCAGAATTTTTTAAGGTGTATGCTGAGGAACTCTCCCCTCTACTTCTGGAAATGTATAGTGAGGCACTGGATAAGGGCAGCCTACCCCCCGCACTGTCTGAGGCACTAATTTCTCTCATTTTAAAGAAGGATAAGGATGCACTAAACTGTAGAAGCCACAGACCAATCAGTTTGATTGGCTGTGAAAGTAAAATTCTTGCTAAGATTCTAGCTGTAAGGTTAGATAAGGTGATAACCAACCTGATTCACCCCGACCAAGTTGGCTTTATTCGCACTCGGAGCTCAGCTGATAATATTAGATGTTTGATTGACATCATGTGGACCTCTCAAAATGCGCCCGCTCCTGCTGCTGCCCTCTCTTTGGATGCTGAAAAGGCATTTGACAGGGTGGAGTGGCAATATTTGTTCTCCACCCTGGAAGCTTATGGTTTTGGCAGGATATTTATTAGCTGGGTCAAACTTCTATACACCAACCCTAAGGCCTCAGTGACAACAAATAGCATAATCTCACAGTCCTTTGAGCTCCAAAGAGGCACTAGGCAGGGCTGCCCTTTGAGCCCTTTAGTTTTTGCACAGGCGTTGGAGCCTCTAGCAGTGGCTATTCGAAGAGAGACCCTGACTTTCCAGGTATCCAAATAGGCAGTAGTAGTCATAAACTGACGCTTTACGCAGATGATGCCTTGGTCCTGATAACAGAGCCAGAACGCTCTCTCCCGGCTCTGTTCAAAACCATTAAATTTTCTAACTTATATATATATATAAAGTGAAAGCCAAATCAGAGTCTCTTCTTCTGACTCCCTACTGCCCCAAGACCTTATTCCAACCTGGTGATCTCACTTGGCCCCAATCAGGTATTAAATATTTAGGCATCCTTTTCCCCCCATCGTTGATTGATTTGGTCCAGGTTAATTTTGAGCTTCTTCTGAACAAATTTAAGATTGATATAGAAGTGTGGTCTCCACTATTACTTTCCCTCTGGGGCAAGGTCAATGTAATAAAAATGAACTGCACCCCCAAATTTAATTACCTATTACAGGCACTACCAATGATGATCCCCCCAAAATATTTTAAGCAGTTTAATATGCAACAAATTCCTATGGAACAATAAGCGACCCAGATTAAACTTGACAAAATTACAGAGGCCAGTGAATCAAGGTGGACTGGGGGTCCCAAATTTGCTTTTCCATCATTATGCATTCAGCCTGAGACACTTGGCGCACTGGGCGCTACCTCCTGAGAGAGCACCCCCATGGTTTGGTCTAGAAAGCCCTTTGTGTAATCCACTCCCTCCTATGCATTATATCACCACTAAGCTTTCATTAGAGGCACACAGTCATCCTATTATTTCACACTTACAGTGGATATGGAAAAGAATGGCCTTCATATTTCTTTTAATTTCTCTGGAAGTCATGGGTCGACAGGGGAATCCTGGCCCTTGGAGACCTATATGCTAGGGATACACTCAAGTCCTTTTCTGATATCAAGACACAATTCCACCTACCCCAGAATCAGTTTTGGAAGTACTTACAACTCAGACACCTGTTGCTGCACACATTCGGGTCTCTTTCAACACCTCCCCCCACTGTAAGCTTCCTCACACAAATTATGATTTTAATTTTTGGTAGAGTTCATGAAGCTTCAGTGTATTACTCAATGGTTTTGAAATGCTCAGATAAGGGTGCATCTTGCCTTAAATTGATTTGGGAAGGAGATCTCAATGTTTCATTCACAGACAGGGAGTGGAATAGGATCTTACAAAACATGAAAAATCAAATCAAATTTTATTTGTATAGCCCAAATTCACAAATCACAGTTTGCCTCAGAGGGCTTTACAATCTGTACAGAGACGACACCCTCTGTCCTTCGACCCTCGATTCGAGTGAGGAAAAACTTGCCCCAAAAAAAAGCCCTTTTAACAGGGAAAAAAAAATGCGGAAGAAACCTCAGGAAGAGCTACAGAGGAGGGATCCCTCTCCCAGGACGGACAGACGTGCAATAGATGTCGCATGTACAGAGCAGATCAACGAGATCACAATGTATACAATTATAATAGATGGTTGACAGGAATGAAAGTACATAAAGAGGTATTACAGCAATAATAATGAAATGCACATAATGGAAATGTGACTACTAGTAATAACAGTAGTAGTGGTTAACGGTAAGGATAGTATGTAGTAATGCAGTACAATAATAGTAGTGGAACGTATGTAACAGAGATATGACTAATATTAGCAACAGTAGTGGTGGGTGTCAGGCAGGGCCATGGCAGTAGGCGCATCCACGATCAGGCAGGGCCATGGCAGTAGGTGCATCCACGATCCACGACCCGGGCGCGGCCAGGATCCATGAGAGCCTGTAGGACTAGAAAGCACAAGGACTCCGGGGAAGAAGTGAAGTCAGTGACATGCAGAGATGGGGCATGTATACAGGCATAATAATAAGATGTCCAGGGAACTCAGAACTAGGCTTGTCCAATTTAAGATCCTGAACAGAGTCTATTGGAAGCTATATAGAGTCAAGTTAAAACAAAACCCAGACTGCTGGAGATGCCAGAGCAGGGAAGGCACCTTGACTCATATGCTGTGGAGCTGTCAAAAAATACAAGACTTCTGGTTTGAGATTCATAGTAATGTTACAAAGATTATAGGACGTGATATGCCCTTTTCCCAGAGGTTGTATATTCTGGGGGACCCATCCCAACTTGATGACCTCCCATCCCATGTTGCAGAGTGGGTCCAGGTAGCACTGACGCCAGGGCGCAAACTTATTATTTCAGAATGGAAGGCATCATCACCTTTTTTGCTTTCTTCTGACCACAACTCATGCTAGGGCCTTCATCTGGGTCGGAATTTTCTCCAGGACCCAGGTCAGATTGAGTACTTTTTCTTTTCAAATATTTATCCATCGTTATTACCTACCTACGCTGTCTCACTCAAAGCGCGATACGTCCAGCAGATGGCAGTGGGACGTTCAACTGCCCTCTGCTAGTATAAGAACATTTAATTGTTCTGCCTGTCACTACACGCCGCTCGCTTAGAGTACCAATCAGGTGAAATTGGATAATCTTCCATGGCACACCTGATGATTTCTCACGGCACACCTATGTGCCGCGGCACAGTGGTTGGGAATCACTGCTCTAGCCGGTTCTCGGATAATTTGTCTTCTTGACAACAGATGAAAAGATCCATGCCACCCTCATGTCTGTAGGTTAAGTTTGAACCTTGAGCCAGTGGGTAATTAGCTTAGCATAAAGACTCGATGCAGGGGGAACCAGCTAGCCTTGCTCTGTCCTCAGTTCAAAAACCCTCCTGCCTGCGCCTCTAGAGCTCATTGATAAAAGGAATTGAATCAATGCACAAAAAGCATGACAGAACAGCAACTTGCAATAGTATGGGGCGCTACAGTACATGCTGGATGTGATTCCTCCTAAACAGTGGTCAGGTGCAGTGTCTCTATGCTGGGCTACACTAATCACTTCCATCCATCCATCTACGCATGGTATGAATTTTATCCTGTCACTTTCTGCCACAAAGCAAATAGGTGTCTGTCCCTTAATGTTAAACTATTCCTTAAGGTCTATCAGAAGCCAGAAACACTCTGGAATGTTACCATGGAGACCTTATGCTATTCTCTCATCCAACCATCTGGTTTGGGATGTGGTGGCAGCAGGTAGAACAAGGTAGTCTAGATGTTCTTCCCCTCAGCCACGTCCTCCAGCTCAGCTTAGTGGATGACAAGAAGATCTCAGGTCAAATGGTTTTCCCTTCACCATGTTCTGTGTCTGCCACGGCCCCCCTCAAGCTCCCCATTGTCTGCAACAACACCTCAGTCCACTGCTTTCCATCATACCCTCACTTGTGGAAAAGACCCAGAGATACTTTAATTCCTTCACTTTTGATAGTGTCTCACTCCCAGTTTGAGACTGATGTCCACTTCTCTCCAGTGCAGTACAGTTACCTCAGACTTGGGGACCTGAACTCTCATCCCTTCTGTGTGGGTGCTCTTTGTGTTACAAAGTAATCCAATAGTATTGTGCAGATAGGAACTGTGATGCCACATTATGTTGCCAGTTTGAACACAGCCTTACTTACTCACCAGTTGCCAGCAACTACTAAACATCATATTGAATGATAACTTGGTAAATAAACCCTATATGTACTTCTCTGTTTAGTTCAGGAGTAGGAGTGTGTGTGTATGTGTGTGTGTATGTGTATGTGTGTGTGTGTGTGTGTGTGTGTGTGTGTGTGTGTGTGTGTATGTATGTGTGTTAGGGGGGGGACTGTGGTGTGTAACAAGAAAGACAAGATACCGAGACAGTGCACACGGCCAGACAGGTTGTTGTCCATTGGCAGCAGAGCTGAATGGTTCATCAATCATTGCACTTAGAGCACCACATGCTGTCCTTTGTGCTATGTGAGTTAGACAAGATGTATTCCATATGGCCACATAATAAAGAATCAGAATCAGAAGGCATTTCAAAACCAGTATGTCTCATATGTTTGGAGACTTTGACAATTATTAAAGGTGGCAATGTAAAGCGCCACTATGAGTCAAAGCTCGAGCCTTTTGAGCAAACACACCCAATCAAATCCGATCTTAAGGCACAGAAAATAAAGGTAGCTTTCTCCACTATGAACATTATTAAAGCAAAATGTCATTCCATTCCCTGACACCATTCCAGCCCAAATTAATCCAGGTCCTGGCACTCTCTCACTGAACAAGAGAAAGTGGGTGAGTGGGACATAAGAGGGAAAGAAAGTTTTTTTATAAAGGTGGTTGAGACTTTGACTACATACAGACGTTGATACAACTACTAGGCTAATTCAATATACTGTATATGGCACTGAATAATAATGCAAGTTAGACATTTTGATGTTGGATCACATTGGTTGGATTATCTTAAACTTTGATCTGATCTGAAAATTGGGTATTTCAAAGCAGATCCAAAGATGTCTGATTTCATAGATACTTACCTACTCGACAAATGCTTAATAAGTGGAGCATTCAAAAATGCGGTTGATGTAGGAATTGTGAAGAGGAAGATGAGTCAGACTTTCATTTATTTTGTGGTTAGGTTTATGGTTAGGTCACAGATCTTCCTGAAAACACCTAGAAAAACTGGTGTAAAGTGTGACAAATACAAAGTGTGTCTAAAAGTCTAGTGTCACTTAAACATGGTCACTTGTTGGTACCACAACATCCAATATATGTTTTTATTTGTGGTCACACTGTAGGCTAGCGGGGACAACAGTAATCAAAGGGTTAAAACAAGGTTGTAATTGTACTTTTTATTGTTTAATTAGACAACACCAACAAAGAAAAACAATGACAATTTAAACTATTTGGCCACTGACAGAAGTAAGTATTTCAACAGACATGAACAGAACTTAGCTCACAGGCTCGAATCTGAAGCAAGCGCCATCAGCTGTATTGTCAGCCGTGTCTCTGCCAACTGGCCTGTGTGGACTCGTGCTGGTAAAAGGTCCCACAATCAGAGGAGTCTATCTTAAGGTGTTTTGGAAGACAAAAAAATGAGGGTTAAGCTAGCTGCCCCTATAAATAGTGAATACTCTGTTTTTGAGTATAAGATGGCCATACTGACTTATCATGGGACGTGGATTATAAACATTCTAAAAATGTATGAATCATTTACATGCTCAATTCAATATAATTTCACCTTGCTGTAGGGGTCCTGTTTACCGGTGATGGTTTGTGTTCTGTGGCATTGCTGAGTGGGGACTGTGGGAGTGAGTGTACTCTGGAAGTAGACGGTGAGAAGGGATGAGGTTAGGTCATCTAAGTAACCCACAGTAGCCACAGAAATAAAATTGCTTTATGTATGCAAAATCATGATAACCACAACATTGTAGCCTTCTGTAACTCAGTCAATCTACTACACTTCTGAAGGAACTGCATTAGTAATATAGGCAATAACATCATATTTCCAAAGTGTTGCTGCTGTCTGCACACATGTAGCCTACTGAGAGGCCTACTGTGTCAGCTGGCACATAATAGCATTAGGTAGTTGCTAGCTAGCTGATGTTAGCTTCAGTGCAGCAAAATCATAGGTTCCAACACCCTCAATGTGTTGGTGTTTTTTGCAAGAGCAATTCAAACAAGTAATTCCAATGAAATTCCTTTTAAAAGTTGAACAGTAGACCACCACATACATAACAAAGTCAGCTAGCTCGCCAGCCCGATAGCTGCTCAACACAGAGGTCAATGGAGCTGAGTTAGCTTGTGTTAGCGTGACTAACTTGTGATCGCTCATTAAGATTAATGAGCGATCGCTACACCCTCATTTGAAGTATGTGACAATTTAAGCAGCTGGCTCCATGACATCTTGGTTGCCATTCATTCAGTATTACAAATGCTATGTGTTAGACAACAGTATACTTACATTTGAACGTGAAAGCCGTGCTACTGCTTGCTCCTTTCCTCAAATGGTCCGCCGTGGCTTTATTTCCTGTTCAGATCCAGGGGCGAGAGACAAGATTTGGAAATCCCAATCTAGTAAGATCGGGATCACTGTGATTCAATCTAATATTTTTTTTAAATACTAAGACATTGTCACTGAAATCATTTTGATCTTTGACTGAGAAAAGGGAGATTTCATTATCAGGATCATTCTGGTCCAGATTGCAAGTTTTGAAATACTGGCCCCAGGTGATCACACAATGTGTGAACAGGTGTGTGTCAAGGGTAGGTACTCCATCTACCACAGTAATCACATTACATTAGTTGTGATGACCTAAATCTTGACTTTATCCCATAATGTCCCACAATTCCCACCATGCCTTATTGCTGGACTAAATGGTTAAAGCTGCTGTAAGCATTATTTTCTTATTAAAATATCTATTAGATAGCTCTATATTCCAAAAGTAATCACTGTCAGAGTGTTTGGTCAGTGACCATGCCTCTCCTCCCCCCACTCATGCAGTTAAAGAGAAAACACATTCTCTGGCATCCCCGCTCACTTTATCCAATTAGAACAGAGAATTCCATAAAGAGGTGGTCCTGTCTGCTCGATCAACACACAGAGAGCAGGATCCTCCTGTTCTGGTACCTACACCTGCAATGGCAGATGAGAGAAAGCTACCAATTCTAGCATTCAAGGCGACAAGGCGCTTATCCTTTCCAGCTCTCACTTCTGCTCGTCATGCTTATTGCTTTGAGCACACAGTTGTTGGGAATGGATGGTAGGGCAGGTGTTATCAGGAATTAATAATTATTGAAAATAATTATTAAAATTAATAAAATAAAATTAATGAAATTAATTTTCAAATCGTTAAAAACGGGGCACCACCCTGAAATCAGGGACCAATAACCAGACCAAAATTAGTCTCAAAAGAAAGGTTCACTTTAAATGTAAATATTTGTAAAATATTACAACGAGATACGCAAGATCTCGTTGATACGCGAGATTTGAACAACGGCAATGGTTACACCACCGTTGGACTCGTGTGCACTTGATTGCACAGGAGATGAATTTGTAGGGAAAGTGACCTACGGTCCCACAAAAGGTGGACGTGCTACCACGAGGCTTCTGTCTCTTAAGTCATAAAAGGGAGATATCACGAGACACACATATCTTACGTTATAGCGAGGTCATCAACCATAAGTCTCCAACAGGTCGCTCATAAGATTATGTGTGCATGTGTAACCCCTAATGTGTGTACATGTACATGTGGGTTAGTTAAAGAGAGGGAGAGAGAGAGAGAGAGAAAGACAAAAGGGCCAACGCCCTTAGCGGCGGCTAGGCTAACACTCCCGCTCCACGGCATGGAGGGGCTCAAATCAGCTCGTAATGAGCGAAAAGTGAAAGCAAACAACATGTTTTACCACGTAAAACAAACAGCAATAAAAAGAGGGACACGGCGGTCCACAAAACTCACAAACAATAATGTAGCTCACAAGCATACAATACACGCTAACTTATAGTATCTGCCCAGACACTAATTAAGCCTCACTTGTAGTCGTGTCTCCTTAATCCAGCTCGCTTCCTCGGCGTGGATTAAAGGCGGGTTGCAGTTTCTGCGTTGGCTGTTGAGACAGCGTGGTCGACGGGCAATAAGAAAACGGGCAAAAGCAGCCGTTTCCTGAGGAAAAATTAAAGTATCCTCCTTCTGCAGGCAGGTAAAGAGAGGCTGGTTACACAGCATCTTTTTAGGATCCCGAGCGTGTTCGGTGAACACGGCGCAGTTTTGGCTCATCCGACGAGATGAAAAACTGCGGCCTAGGCAGGAAAAATAAGTCCAGACATCTGTAGGCCCCCTTCTGAGTAGTAGTTGCATATGGAAGCCGATGCTTCCCGCAACTTGTAACTCTGGGACTGCTTAGTCTGTAAAACGACGTAAAAACCCTGCATAAAAACTGAGTTGAAAAGGGTCTGCTGCTGTATTTATGTCCTCCGGTGTCGGCGGATGTGACGCGTTCAGGTGCGCACGCAGACAATGGGAGATGGGAGTTTCCAACCTGGGGGCTGTGACAAGCAGGCGCCACCTACTGGACCTAAGAGTCGTTGCACTTTCCTTTGTTTATCAGGCTTTTATAGTGCAAGGAAGCCGCATCAAAGCATTGAGCTGCACGCGGGCCGATCCGACGTCAGAACCATGTGGCTGGTCCCAACACAGTAATTATATAAAAATTGAAAGAGAGGGGGACAAGCACAAGACTTTGAAGAGTGATATAAGATTCAATAAGCTTTTACAACTCTTTAATAAGGTAATAATGTCTTCAGCATGTACCGTTGGGAAACACACATTTTAAGAAGAAATATAAGAAATATCAAATGTAAGCAAAACTGTATTTGTTTACAGTCACTCGACTGGGAAAGCTTTCAGTTGATCCTTGCTTGGGCAAAACAAATTGTGCTTCAGGGCTCCAACAGTGGAATAATGTGAGCTGAATCCAGCTCTGTGAAGGGCGGAGACATAGAGGGAGAGGGTGGGACCTCTGCTACACTGTCTAAGCCATCATGGCCAAATATTTTAATTTTCAAATAGAAAATAATCCGTATTTTTTCCATTTGAAAGGTGTTAGATGTCAGACATGTAAACCCTGCATGACACCAGTGGCTGTGACAGAGCATCTTAATTCTCAAAGAGGACAGGTAGAATGAGTAGACGACTGCAGGATATTTTACTGGCTGACATGAAAATCAATGCAGTGGTTGTAGAGATGTTACTCCTAAGTCTACACTCTCTGGGGACCTGTGAGTATGTGTGACTGTTTGTTTGTCTTTTTTGTCTAAAACTCTCATCGTCTCACTTCCTCTTCTTCAAACTGACTTTGCTTTGTTTATGGTTGTCTATATTCCTTTAGTTTATCTATTTTATTTCTCTACTGTAGGACAAGATAAAAAAAACAAAACAACACAAAAAAACACACACCCCAAAGTAAAAGACTTGGGGGCAACCTGGCTTATGCAGGCTTATTTATATTCTTGGCTGTGGTTGGTTACATTATAATAGTTAGTTACAGAAAGGCTGTGTATTGTGTTTGCTGTGACAAAAGAGAAACAGATAGTCCCTGTTCATGCAATGTCATTACGGTGTCCTCCTACATTGTTCACAGCAGAGTTGGCCCAGACTGGGATAAGCTAGTTACAGCAATGAGCCAGGCTAAAGTAAATTAAAATAGCCTAAAACCAGAGGTCTCCTTATCACGCTTCAATGCAGCAGATTTAGAAAGGTAACACACTGAATCAGACTTTCACTGGTGACAAAAGTGGATGATTGATTAATGGTCAATATATTTTAATTAAACGGTTAGTTCCAGATATGTGGTAACAAATCTCTGAATCATTAGCACATGGTCATTATATAGAATGTTTTTTAATAAGTGGACTTTTGAGATTACATTCTTTTCATCTGATGTCAGTTTAAGTTAAGGAGATA
This sequence comes from Pagrus pagrus, assembly GCF_965226575.1. NCBI lineage: Eukaryota > Metazoa > Chordata > Actinopteri > Spariformes > Sparidae > Pagrus > Pagrus pagrus. Next base: position 6,003,087 of record NC_140197.1, read on the forward strand.
TAAAGTAACACTTTTGACACTTTATACATTGTGTATAATTGTATTTTACATTATTTTGTTCTTGAAATACATGGGAAGTGGCTGAAAGTATCGATTTACATTTACTCAAGTAGTATACTTGGAACACTATTAAAGTACCTGTAATTAACTTGAGTAATTGTTTTTGTAAGGCAGTTGCCTATTTTGGTTAATAGATGGCGCTGTTATATTAGTTATGCCCATCAGGTGTTACATGCTTGTTACTTGTTTGTCCTTTACCGGACACCGTGTTCTCAGTTAGTTGCCCGGCGTGGCCGCCATTTTGGCTCAGTCTGTGTTTATGGTTTTTAAGGTAAGAAGCACTATCGATAGATCCCACATCATAGTCAAATATCTGGACCATAAACTGTTCATAAGCTGTTCTATTGAAATAATGTGTTCATGGAGATTTTGTTGTTTACCATCTGCCGAAGTGTTACGATTATAACCTGGTTTTATACAAATATGTCGGCCGTTATTGTGGCTAGCTGTTTGGTTGTATGTGTGTTAGCTCCGCAGTTACTGTCTGCTATATGTATATATCTTAAGTCAGTCTGTGTTTATGGTTTTTAAGGTGGAGCTCAATAAAACGCGCAGTCTCAGCCACGGTATTGACCACCCGTGTGTCCGACTCGTCCCTCCCAGTGCATCCAACCAATCCATTCAACACAACGCAGAGTCCCCGGGTGTAGAGAGGCGCAACAATACCATGCGGGTTGGGTAACATCTTTGGTGCCGTGACCCGGATCATGGCGCTTCGAGACCGAAGAGAAAGTGAATGCTGTCGGCTGCCAGACTCGGCAGCAACCTCCACTACGCCGCTGTATTGAACTGTTATTATCCAAGTGTATGTGTTACGAACTGAGCTATTAGTGTGAAGATGCATTGCCAGGATTTTCATCCTCTCCAACATATCCTTTGAAAGTTGAAGTGCATCTTATTGTGTTGTGTTATTCATTTGAGGTCTTTTTATGATAATCTAAAGAAAAGAAAAAAAAAAAAATTAAAGCTACTTGAATGGTAAATGAGTGTATTCTGTGTGGAACATTTCCATACGGATAATCTGTGATTAATATTAAGCAAGTGTTGCTGGTTTATCTCATTCATATTCTCTGTGCTGAACATAGAGTTGTGTAATGACGTTTTGAGTTAACTTTAAGTTTAATGTGAGATTTTGGGGTATCAAGTGATAATTGTGCCACACATTTTATTTTGGTTATTACATTCAAACACAGTTATACTCACTCACAGCTAAGCATATAACAAGTAATTCACACACACACACACACACACACATACATTTTATTTTGCTGCTTAAATCTGAGATAGAGAACATTAAAGACGATGACTGACTACGCAGACTCTCCACTGAAGCAGGGTCCCTCTGCAGCAACATCAGGCCCCCCACCTACCCCTGGGCCTGTAACAAGCCACAGCTATGACTCTCCAAGGAGGACGCATACTCACCTCTACAGTGAAGGAGCTGGCACCAGCAACCAACAGTCATTTATGAGGTCAAAGCTAACTACCCAGTTCTCCAGGTCCCCTAGTCAGCAGCTGCAGTACCACACTCCAGTCCGGCAGCCCACAGACTCAGGACTGCGCGCAGAGCTCACCCCGGCAGTCCCAGTGCTGACACCCTATACCAATGGCCGTGCAGCTCCAGTTCAAGTGTCCACATTGCCAGCCCTTGGAACCCCAAGCGCAACTCCTACAGTGTTTCAGCCGGCTGTAAAGACCACCATCGCCTCTGCCCTCCTGCCCCAGACCAGCGTTCACAGGCCCACGGCCCTCCTGCCACCTCAAAGTCTCCCACGTCCCAACTTCCCAGAGACACAAGTCATACAGCAGCCCCCCATGAACCAGCCAGGTATCTCCCCTTACCCAACACAGGTTTATCAGCCTAGCCCCCAGGTCCCCACTGGCTATGCTGATCCCTCAACTGCACCCCAAGCCCATATGTCTAGTTTTCCAACACCACACACAATGAACATCATGAGGAACCCCTCTACAGCTGAGCAGACCCCCCAAGGCACACAGTATGGACAAATCCCCCAGTTGCACATGTCACAAGCCACTGCCCACCACTCTCAGGTTCCCCTGCACTCATCTGCCACCAGTGCATGGGGCCCCACTGCAGCTGCACCCACCTCTCTGAATGTTAACCATGCTTTTGACTACACACCTTCTTCCCACACCCAAGCCCCAGTACATCTACAGCCCCCTGCTTCAGTTCCTCAAGTCAGCATGTATCCTGATACAGTCCCCCAACCCACCCTCCATGCAGCACATGCATGCACCACATGCATGCACAAGCAGGAAGCAGGAAGTCGTACGCCGAACCGCACAATGCCGAACCGCACAATGCCGAACCGCACAATGCCGAACCGCACTAGCGAGGCGACAATTTTTAAAAAAATATCCTTTTTTACCTTTTAACTGTGTGGGATCTTTTAACTGTGTGCTATCTTAAGAGTGGGGAAAGTCCCCTAGGACATTTCAGCACCGGAGCTGAAACTAAATTACAACTCACCTCCGTTTGCCGACTCTGTGGTCGGGGGTATCAGATCTCCTACACAGGCTGCAGGTATGATGGCAGTGTGTGAGTCCTGCCTCCCCACCCTCTCAAAACTAAGGGAGAGTGTCTCTGGCCTGCAGGCAGACCTCAAGGAGAGGGACAAGGTCCTCATGGATTTTTCCACCGTCGCCACGACCCAGGCCAAGCTTATCGCCCATCTGAAAGCAGCCGGCGCTGGTGACCGGAGCCTGACGGCCACGAACAACACGACCCGGCCGTGGACCGGCTCTATCACCATCGAAACTCCGGCACCAGTACCCACCGAGTCCAACTGGCACCGCCAGGGAGCCAAACCCAAGACATCGGCACTCTCCACCTCCTGCCTTCGCCCCGCGGAGTCGCAGTGCTCCATTAGGGAGGATGGAGTAGTGGCTCCGACTCCGGTGAGCTCAACTCCACTCAAGCCGAGGAAACCCTGGTCGGTGGTGAACAGGGGCGCCGGGGCTCGTCCATCTCCCCCTCCTCCGCCTCCGGATCTACCACTGGATAACAGGTTTAACATTTTAAGCCTGCAGGATTTCCCTCCCATGGGCGCTTGGTCCAGCTCGCCTCCGGGACCTGTTCATCTAGCTGGTCATGGCTCTCATCAGTTCAGGAGCCCGAAGCAGTCGGACCCCCCACCTCGATCAGGTGAAACCGCAGCCGGACACCACCACACCTCCGGGCGGACCTCCGGGCGCACCTCCAGGCAGCCAGTGGAGCAGCACACCCCTTCCATATTGGTTGTCGGGACCTCTATGGTCAGGCACGTGGCTGTACACGGCGGCCGGACCTTCTGCCACCCTGGAGCCCGCGTCTCGGAGGTTGCATCCTCCGCCCTGCAGCTGAACGCGCAGTACCGCTCGGTCTCCACCCTGGTCCTGGAGGCTGGCATCAACGACCTTAAAAATGAGCGGTCGGAGGTCTTCAAACAGGACTTCTCCGCCATGATCGACCGCCTGCTGGACACGGGGAAGCGGCTAATTATTTCCGGTCCGCTTCCCCCACCTTCGCCAGCTGCACATATGGCTGAAGGGGTACTGCCTGGTAAAAAGTATCCCATTTGTGGACAATTTTATGGCTTTTTTAAACAGACCCCACCTTTTTAAACACGACGGCCTGCACCCAAACCGGGAGCGATCGAGGCATTAAAGACATTAAAATGGCTGTGCTGAACGTGCGCTCTCTTTCAAACAAATCTTTTATCATAAATGATGTAATTTTAGATAATAACCTGGACAGCATTCTCCTTACAGAGACATGGCTCGGCACTGATGCACCTGTTGTTCTCACTGAGGCTTCCCCACCAAATTTTTACTTTTTATTTTCAACTAGGGGGTGCAAAAGAGAAGGTGGTACTGCGTCAATCACAAAGAACACCATGCACTCTAACGAAGTCTGTTTTAACAGCTACAGATACTGAGTATCATGCCTTTGTTTTTAGCAGCCCACCTATCCTCTGTATAACAGTCTACCGACCACCCCAGTACTCCACTTCTTTTATTAATGAGTTTTCAGAACTTTTATCAATTATTCATTCCACATTTAACAGAATTTTAATAACCGGTGATTTTAATCTACATGTGGACATCTCCTCAGATGCAGTATCCAGAGATTTTTTGAACCTTTTACACTGCCTTGATTTTAAGCAGCATGTCACGCAGCCAACCCACAGCAGGGGGCGCACCTTAGACCTGGTTATATCCCATGGCCTGTCCATTGGTGCGCCCTCTGTTGTGGACCTGGCTGTATCTGACCACTTTTGTGTGTTTTTTACAATCACCAGTTTTAACCAGCGGTAGGCCCCTGTGAGAACAGTGAGGAAACGCTACCTAAATTCTGAAGTGGCTGCAAATTTTATCCGGATTTTACAGAGCACTCCTGCCGAAATTTTACCAGCACCCTGTGACTTAATCACTAGCAACTTCAACAATAAAATAAAGTCAACACTGGACTCAGTGGCTCCACTTTTAATTAAAACAATCAAAAAAAGACCTACACCCCCGTGGAGAACTGAGGAAATTAAAAAAATCAAAAGGGAATGCAGGAGTGCTGAAAGGAGATGGAAGAAATCAAAGCTAACAGTTCACTATGAAATACTACGTGAACACCTCAAAACTTACAATAACACAGTCAAACAGGGAAGAATCTCCCACTTCCAAAATCTAATCCATGATCATAAAAATAATCCCAAATTCTTATTCTCCACAATCGATCTTTTAACAAACAAAAATTTTAAAAGATCCTCCAAGACACCAGACAACGCCCTTTGCGAGGAATTTGCAGACCACTTCAGAAGAAAAATCAATGACATCAGATCCAGTCTTTTATCCCAACAGTTTTTAAGTGTCGACACAACTGGGTCATTGATGTCATTGATTTCACCTATGGAAAGTTTTGCCCTGGTTGATGCGAGGACACTTGGTAGAGTTTTCTCCCAGGTAAAGCCCACAACCTGCCTTTTAGATCCAATTCGCACACCGTTTTTTAAAACACTGTATGGATTCTTTGAGGAACAACTGTTATATATGGTGAACTGCTCTCTTCAGACGGGTGTCTTCCCCACCTCCTTTAAAACGGCGGTGGTGAAGCCCCTTCTGAAGAAGAGCGATTTAGACCCCAATGTATTAAATAATTATCGGCCTGTATCCAACTTACCATTTTTAAGTAAAATTTTAGAAAAACTTTTTTTTAATCAATTAAATGATCTTTTAAACTCAAAACATATTTTAGAGAGCCATCAATCTGGTTTTAGGATGAACCACAGTACAGAGACAGCCCTTTTAAAGATTTTAAATGACATCAGGAGCAATTTAGATAATCATAAACTCACAGTGTTGGTTCTACTGGATCTAACCACCGCCTTCGATACAGTAGACCATCACATTTTATTAAACAGACTGAGGAACCTGGTCGGCCTCTCTGGTACTGTTCTTAACTAGTTCGCGTCCTACCTTACTAATCAACGTTTCTTTGTAAGTATGGATACATGTTCCTCTAGAATCCACAAGACAAAGTGTGGAGTTCCCCAAGGGTCAATTTTAGGTCCAACTCTTTTTAATCTTTACATGCTTCCCCTTGGGGATGTCATCCGGAGGCACGGCATCAGCTTTCATAGCTACGCTGACGATACGCAGCTGTACATCGCCGTCTCTCCTGATGACACAGGGCCAATTGATGCCCTTTTTAACTGCATTTTAGATATAAAGTCATGGATGGCAGCAAACTTCCTACAGCTCAACCAGGACAAAACAGAGGTTTTAGTCATTTGTCCTGAAGGCCAGAGAGAGAAACTTTTACCAAAGTTACAGGATTTTAAACCATCACAATCTGTAAAAAATCTGGGCGTGATTTTTGACTCTGAGCTCACTTTTATTCCACACATCAAAAACATAACAAAGATAGGTTTTTACTATCTTAAGAATATAGCCAGGGTCCGCCCGTTTCTCTCCCAGGCCAGCGCGGAGGTGCTGATGCATGCTTTTATCTCTTGTTGTTTAGATTACTGTAATGCCCTGCTCTCTGGTCTTCCCAAAAAGTACACGCATAATCTACAATTACTACAGAACTCAGCTGCACGCTTGCTGATGAGGACCAGAGGGCGGGAGCACATTACACCAGTTTTAAAATCGCTGCATTGGCTCCCCGTGCGCTTCAGGATCGATTTTAAGGTTCTTTTATTAGTTTTTAAATGTCTTAACGGTCTCAGGCCTTCTTATTTATCTGAACTACTTTTACTATATCAACCCTCGCGGACCCTGAGGTCCTCCGGTGCCGGCCTTTTTACCATACCACAAGTAAGAACTAAAACACACGGGGAGGCGGCATTCAGTTATTATGGCCCCCGGTTGTGGAACAGCCTGCCGGAGAACCTCAGGGCTGCAGAGACTGTCGATGTTTTTTAAAAGAGGCTCAAGACCCACCTTTTTAATCAAGCTTTTAACTAAGCTTGTTTAATTCTTTTTAATTCCTTTTATGCTCTTACCCCTATTCTTATCATTTTTTATTATTCTATTCTATTTTTTACTATTTAATTTAGCTTTTACTCTCTTAATCCATCAGCTTTAGCCTTTTTACCTTTTACGCTATCCTATTGTTTTATTGTTTTTCTTTAATGTCTTAATCGTTTTTATTACTTCAGTTTTTAGCTTTATACTTTTATCTTATTTTACTGTTTTAGTCCCTTGCATTTCCGGTGTTTCCATAATGGGGGCCTACCACACTGGGAGTTGTTTTTGGTCTGCCGATGGGGGTGCTGTCCCGTGGACGGCTCTGGCCAGGGTGCCTAGAGGGCTTTGCACCGTGGTGTGGGACCTCCTGTGTGCCTGGGCTGGGGTGGTCCCTGTGGCGGCACCCCCTGTGGTTAGAGGCCATGATCTCTCTCAGTGTGCGTGGCCCCCAAACGTAGCTTCTTCCTCACCCCAGGTCTTGGTGCCCAGCAATGTCTCTTCAGTTACAGTCAGTGTAGGTGTGTGGGTGTGGGTGTGAGCGTGTGTGTGTGTGCGTGTGTGTGTCTGTGTGTACGCCTGCGTTTGTGCCTGAGTGTGTATGTATTTATGTATTTATATGTGTTTATTTGTGGGGTTGGGAGGGTTGGGTTTTTAAAAAATGTATTTTATGTTTTTATCCTCTGTTAGGCACTTTGTGTTACTGTATGTATGAAAAGTGCCATACAAATAAAATAAAGTTAAAGTTAAATGCCCCTGTCAGAGCCACAGCCACCCCAAGCCTCCCACCGGCAGCCTATGGCGGTTTCATGCAGACTCATCAGGTGAAGAATGTCCAAGTCTTCACTGGTAATGCTGATAGCAAGATGCTTGTAGAGGACTGGATTCGTGACAAGCTATATCTCCTGGAGGCAATAGAGCTCCCTCTTCACCATCGCTTCTCCACAGTGGTGCGTCACCTGAGTGGTGAGGCCAGAAAGCTGATCCTGAATCTGCCTCACCATAACCAAACCCCTGAAAAGGCATTTGTGGAACTGAGGGTGGAGTATGGAGACACACAGGGCTCCTTGGACCCGCTAGCCGACTTCTATGAGCGTGGCCAGAGGCCAGGGGAGTCCGTCTGCTCTTATGCTATAACACTGGAGGCAACATTGCGAGCTGTAGAAGAAACCCAAAGAGGTGGCAGGCTTTTCCCTGACCGTGACTGTAAACTTACCCGGCAGTTCTTAAGAGGACTAAATGATGAAGAGGTGTACATGAGGATTGCTCCAATAAAACCCCGGCTTCTGAGCTTCCGGGAGCTACAAGATGAGCTCAGAAATCTGGCAAAAATTCCAGTCACTAAACAAATCCAAGAAGACCTACGCTCAGGTCCAGGTTGCATCAGAGTGTAATTTAATTGTGAAGACAGAGAAAGCTAAACATACATCAGAGTGGTCAGAGCTAACAGAGCTGGTCAAGAAATTAGCCCTTTGCCAAGAAGAGCAGATGGCTAAACTGAGTCACCTTGAATCAAGGATTGCTGCTCCCTTTTCTGCCCCTGTCCCCCCACCAAGAGTCCGGCCACCTCCCGGACCTACAACTCAGACTTCAACTGTGACATGCTACCGGTGTGGGAAACAAGGACATATAGCCCGGGTTTGCAGAGCAGTGTTCCCAGATCCCAATCAGACATGGGCTCACCAACCTCAGCCTATGACCCCTGCAGACGGGACCACACCCAATCCAGCTCAGCCTTTAAACGGCTAGAGCCCATGGTCGCCGGGGCAACTATGGGCAAGCAGCAAATACCCCACTGCAGGTGAACAAGACTGGTGATGGAGGAGAGGGTACCCCCTTAGTGGGCCCCAGGAATGAGGGGGAGGTGGAGTTCAATGGAATAAAGTGCAGGGTGCTCATTGATTCTGGCTCTCAGATAACCAGTATTACGCACAAATACTGGCACAACCACCCCATCCTCCAGAAACGAAAGCTCCAGCCCTCTAAAATTCCCATTGAAGGTGCAGCCGGTCAGAGTGTAACCTACCATGGGGTCCTGCGCATTAACTTGAATGTGTTGGGGAAAGAGTTCAGGAATGTGCCAGCTTTTGTTGTAACTGACTCAGAGTATCGCTCCTCTGTCCCTCTGCTGGTGGGCACTAATGTCCTCCGTGCCTCCAGAAGCCACCTGCAAGCAACCTATGGCCAGCAGTTTCTCCACCAGGTCAAGGAGAGCCATCCAGAGTGGTACACTTCTCTACTGGAGATTGGGAGCACTGAACCTTGTGATGTGGATGACGTAGTGGGCCCTGCTGTATATGCTGGACGTAAAGTACACATTCCTGGAGAAAAAGAGATGAGTTTAATGTGCAAGATAAAAGCTAGCCCACGCAGAAAGACTTGCACTGCAATGATTGAATGCCACTCCTCGCTGCAGCTCCCCCAAGACCTCTTAGTTGCCAAAGTCCTTGCTGATGTAAAGAAAGGATATGCCCCTGTTAGAGTGATGAACCTGTCCCAGCATGCTATTACCATCAAGCCTCACACACATCTGGCCAACGTTTCCCTCGTGGACGGTGTTGTGGACTTTTCAGACAAAAAGCAGGGCAAATGTTGCAATGGTCTGGACAAAGCACCATGGACAGCTGCGGGGGCAGGGGGGTCGGAACCCACCCCCGACTCCTGAACGTCACTCACTCACTCATCCGGGCATGTACTGCGGTCTCATGAGGAAACGTAGCTTTATGATATGATGTTTTTCTTGTTCCCGAATACAAATATTTTTTAAAGTATTTGTTTGAAAGAAGTATTTGTAAAAAACACATTATTTGTGCCTTTCCGAATACCGTATTCGGGTTCGGCTCCACCCCTACCCTTTAGGCTCCCTTATCGCAAGATTCCTCCATCACAGTGGCAAGATGTGAGAAAGTTGTTGGTTGAGATGGAGGCTGCAGGAGTCATCAGGCCTAGTAAGAGTCCATATGCTTCACCTGTAGTGGTCGTGACTAAGAAGGACGGCTCACTAAGGTTATGTATTGACTACCGAAAGCTAAACTCCTACAGCACGAGGGACACCTTCCCCCTGCCCTGAATAGAGGAGGCCCTAGAAGCTTTGGGTCAGGCAAAGTTCTTCTCTACACTTGACCTCACGTCAGGTTATTGGCAGGTGGAGGTGTCAGAGCATGACAAACACAAGACAGCATTCAGCACCCCAATGGGGCTGTTTGAGGCCAACCGAATGCCCTTTGGACTGCAGAACGCCCCCTCCACCTTTCAAAGACTCATGACCTTCTGCTTTGGAGATCTGAACTTCACTCACCTCTTGATTTATCTTGATGACCTCATCATATTCTCTAAAACCTTTGATGAGCATCTGGAGAGACTGCAGCTGGTGTTCGACTGGCTTCAAGTTGAAACCCTCCAAATGCCAGCTGATGAGACAGGAAGTGCAGTATCTGGGTCACTTGGTGTCTGCTGAGGGAGTCCGGACAGACCCAGAGAAGATCAGCAGGGTTATAAGGACTGGGTGAGGCCCACAAACCGCAAGGAAGTGCTGCAATTCCTGGGGTTCGCTGGATATTACAGGCGGTATGTGAGTGGATACTCCGCCCTGGCTGCTCCCTTATACCGCCTCACTTCTGGTGACCCCAGAATGAAAAGGAGGGGCGGGAAGAAAAACCTGCCGTCTGACCCACCCTTTCTGTGGACAGATGATTGCGAGGAGGCTTTCCAGACCCTGAAAGAAAGGCTGACGACCGCTCCAGTGCTGGGCTATCCTGATTACAGCTTGCCACGAATTCTATGGGATATACGCCATACTTCCTGATGTTTGGCAGGCATCCCAGGCTCCCTGTCGACCTGATCTTCAGGCTCCAGACCACTAATGATCCATGTGAATATAGTGAGTATGTCCAGACTCTGAATGACTGTCTGCCACAGGCCTATGCCCAGGTTAATCAGACCTCTCACCAAGCCAAGGGACAACAGAAAAAATACTATGATCAGAGAGCAAAGAGTCAAGTCTTCAACCCAGGTGACAGAGTTCTTGTTAAAGTGTGTCATGTGGAGGGGCAGCAGAAACTGGGAGACAAGTGGGAGCCCCGGCCATACATTGTGGTGAAGAAGCAGCCCAGCAATATTGTGTATGTGGTGCGATCAGAAAATGGTGACATAGAGAGGGTGGTCCACCGCAATCTCCTTACACAGTGTATGTTTCTTCCAGTAGAGCAGGCTGGTGAGGTGACAAGAGGGGAGGATGAGCCAGACACAGAGGAGGACATGGGGATGGAGGATACAGAGGACATGGGGGAACAAGCCGGTGAAGTGACAATACAGCAAGATGAGTCAGACACAGTGGAGGATTTGGAGGTGGACAACATGGAGGAAAATGTGGAGAAGTGTTTACCTGAGACACAAGATGAACAGTTTGAACGCACAGGAATGGAGGAAGTGAATGTGGAGGCAGGACAAATGAGTGAAGGAGGGGAGGAACATGTAACAGCCAGAGGCACCAACCTGCGTCCCAGTCCCAGTGTTCCAAGGAGGAACTTGCCGAGAAATCGACGTCCCCCCAAGAAACTGTCCTATGAGTCACGAGCCATGAAATCAGAGGAGGATCGGCAGAAGGTGGAAAGAGGATGGAAGTTGTGGCAGAGGGCCAAAGCGAGAAGAGCAGCATGACACATGTAGCTTAACACAGAAGAGTATCCACCTTACTAGGGGGTACATGCACATGTTTTCATCACAACACACTACACTGTCATTCATTCTTCATGTTTTTTTTTTTGACTGTTCTCTTTGTTTGTGTTTAGTGGGTGGTCCTTGTTTTATTTCATTTGGTTTGATGACTGGGATGTCATCAATTAACGAAGGAGTGGATGTAAGGCAGTTGCCTATGTTGGTTAATAGATGGCGCTGTTATATTAGTTATGCCCTCAGGTGTTACGCGCTTGTTGCTTGTTTGTCCTTTACCGGACACCGTGTTCTCAGTTAGTTGCCCGGCGTGGCCGCCATTTTGGCTCAGTCTGTGTTTATGGTTTTTAAGGTAAGAAGCACTATCGATAGATCCCACATCATAGTCAAATACCTGGACCATAAACCGTTCATATGCTGTTCTATTGAAACAATGTGTTCATGGAGATTTTGTTGTTTACCATCTGCCGAAGTGTTACGATTATAACCTGGTTTTATACAAATATGTCGGCCGTTATTGTGGCTAGCTGTTTGGTTGTATGTGTGTTAGCTCCGCAGTTACTGTCTGCTATATGTATATATCTTAAGTCAGTCTGTGTTTATGGTTTTTAAGGTGGAGCTCAATAAAACGCGCAGTCTCAGCCACGGTATTGACCACCCGTGTGTCCGACTCGTCCCTCCCAGTGCATCCAACCAATCCATTCAACACAATGCAGAGTTCCCGGGTGTAGAGAGGTGCAACAATACCACACGGGTTGGGTTACATTTTCAATATTACTTTATTTTTTACTTCACTACATTTCAATGCAACTGTGCGCAGCAATGTTTCAGATTTCAGGAGGCATGAGCCATGTCTGTGTGACAGCTACAACTGTGCATTTGAGTTTTGTAGGCCATTATGCGAGAGAGTAACAATCAGGAATTATCACGAAGTAAAACATTAGAATGAATGTGTGTGTTTAGTGGTATAAACCAGTTTCCAGCTTGGCAAGACAACAGAAAACCACATAGCCAGATACTGGGGGAAGTTCTGCCAAGCGTGTGAGGACACACACTGATATACAGGCTGCCTCAGACCTGATAACAGTGTGTGTGTGCATGCGTGCTTGTGTGTGTGTGAGTAAACTTTTTATGTCTCAAGTGAAACTATTATTCTAAATGAAATATAGGCAGTGCTTACTGGCCCATTAAACGTGTTTATTGCAGATAATGTGTGTGTTTCTGTGGTAGCTTGTGACTCTTAGGGAAACACTATACTCACACATGGGCACTGTCTGACTGTTAGCAGTCTTTGTGTGTGTTGTGTATTCTACAATACAGAGAATGATGAAAGTACTACCAAGGGCTGTGGATATGGCTGAGCAGGTAGAGAGGGTCGTCCACTTGTCACTTGTCACGTCCACTTGGTTGGGTACCTAACTCTCTACTTTTAGCGGTACTGACCAAACAACATCGGTACTAAGGAGTCCCAGTTAACATTAAATCAGTTGGTGCCAAGTACCTGAAAGCACATCTTTACAGTAACGTAAAGTACAGAGAGAAAGACTGAGACATCACCCCAAACTGTAGCCCCTGGCTGTGTCTGAAATTCCTCATCAACATGCTGTTTAGTTTACTGAAAGAGTATGTCTTTGGTCTGAAACCTCTGTATGAATCCAATAGTATGTAAACTGCATACTGTCTACGAGGAAATATTACAGTATGCATTCTTTGATTCATGGTTTGATTTTATAAAACACTTTATAAAACACTTAGCCTGCTTGCTCAATGCTAACACATAATGGGTATTCACATTCACGTGCGAGCGGAGGTTAGCATCATGACCACGATTTAATTCACATACTTAACATAAATGACACCTGTGCTTATATTTACAGGCATATACAGTATTTAATACGCTGAGTCGCTACAGCAAGCTCAACTGGTCAAAACTCAAACTCTAAATTTCCAATCAGTTTAAAAATACAGCCACCACTAGTGGAGACTTTGCGAACCAGGAGAGGGCAGCATATATACATATATCCAGGGTTGTAGGGCTTTATACACCAATCAGGCATAACATTGTGACCACCTGCCTAATATTGTGAAGGTTCCCCTTGTGCAGCCAAAACAGCTCTGACCTGTCAAGACATGGACTTAAGACCTCTGAGGGTGTCCTGTGGTGTCAGGGCATTTTATAGTGGATCCTCTGGGTCCTGTATGTTGGGGGGTGGGGCCTCCATGGATCAGACCTGCCCCAGAACGTCTTACGGATGCTCAATCAGATTGTGATCTGGGGAATTTGGAGGCCCGGTTAACATCTTGGGGCCTTTATTGTGTTCCTCGAGCTGTTCCTGAGCAGTGTTTGCGGTGTGTCAGGGCACATTGTCCTGCTGGGGGGCCACTGCCATCGGGTAGTGTTGTTGTGATGAGGGGGTGAACTTGGTCCACAACAGTGTTTGGATGGGTGGTGCGTGTCAAGTGGCATTCACATGAATGCCAGCACCCAAGGTGTCCCAGCAGAACATCGCATTGTGATGAGATGATCAATGTTATTCACGTCACCTGTCATTGGTTTTAATGTTGTGGCTGATCGGTGTATACTTAAACATCAATCATGAGGTAAAAAGTATATGAGTTTAATGTTGACATTTTATGTCATAATTTTGATTTATTTAAAGCTAACAATCTCTAATCTAACAAGAAGGAGTTAGGTCTAAAGTTTTGTATAAATGCTGCTGTCAGAGCATGCGTTGGGAATAAATTATAAGTATATTGACTGGAATAGGGGCATTGTTTTTCTGCAGCTTACAAAATGTGTGTGTGTGTGTGTGTGTGCAGACTGTTTAATGTGGCCCAGAAAGAGAAAGGTGTTACTAGAAACAGCTATTTCTTCTAATACCAATTGTCCCCCTGCATTCAGTCCTAGATACTTGCAATAAAAACAAACGATACAAATAAAATATGAGTAAAAATATATACCATTAATTTGAAAAATGTCTAAGGCAACTACACTGAGTGTATTTTAATTCAGCAGGAAGTAGAGCTAGATTTCATCAAAAAATTTAAAGTGTACCATCCAAAACAAACAACTGGAGAATAAGATTTGCAGGTAGGACATCTCTCCAGCACTACAACACTTCTTAATACTGTTGTGTTTGTCACACACTTTACTTTTACATTTACATTTAGGGCATTTAGCATACGCTTTTGTCCAAAGCGACTTACAATAAGTACATTTGTCACAAGAAAGAAACCACAACATATCACCGTTGATAAAGTAAGAATGAATGAATAGGGGGGGAGTCATGCTATGCGGGGTTGAGGTGAAGTCTGAACAAGTGAGTCTTGAGTCTTTTGCGGAAGATGGCAAGTGACTGCTGTCCTGACATTGGTCGGGAGGTTCGTTCCACCACTGAGGTGCCAGAACAGAGAAGAGTAGTGACTTCGCTGAGCAACCTTTGTTTGCTCTTAGTGATGGCGGTACCAGCCGGCCAGCTGATGTAGTAGAGCGACGTGCTCCCGCTGGGGCGTGGTTTGACCAGTGTTTAGAGGTAGATGGGTGCAAGTTCCGTGGACGGCCTTGAAGGCCAGTACCATGTGTTGAATCGGATGCGGGCTGCAACAGGAAGCCAGTGGAGGTCACAGAGGAGGGGGGTAACGTGGGAGAATTTGGGTAGACTGAAAACAAGGCACGCTGCAGCATTCTGGATACGCTGCAACGGTTTAGTCGCAGAGGCTGGGAGTCCAGACAAGAGTGAGTTGCAATAGTCCAGGCGGGAGATGACCAGGATCATCGAGGATTACGCCCAGGTTCCTCGCTGCCAATGAAGGCGATACTGTGACATCCTTGACAGTGACTGACAGGTCCATGCAAGGCAGTCTTTCCCTGGGATGAAGAAGAGTTCAGTTTCATGAAGGTTGAGCTTGAGGTGATGCGCAGTTGTTCAAGCGGAGATGTCTGTCATAATGTGGGTATTGGAGGATGGGGGAAAAGAGATGAACAGTTGGGTGTTGTTGACATAACAGTGGTAAGAGAATCCATGTGATGTGATTGCAGAGCCTAGTGATCTAGTGTATAGTGAAAACAGAAGTGGGCCTAGTACTGAGCCATGAGGAACACCAGTTTCCATAAAGCAGGGTTTGGACAAGGAGCCATTCAATATGACCTGAAAGGTGCGATTTCTCAGGTATGATGTGAACCAGGTTAGAGCAGAGTCAGCGATGCCAAGTTCAGCCAGAGTAGAGAGAAGGATTTGGATGTTGACTGTCAAACGCAGCAGATAGGTCAAGGAGAATGAGGACAGATGAGTGGGACGAGGCTCTGGTAGCACGGAGGGGCTCAGTTACTGTAAGGAGGGCCGTCTCAGTGGAGTGAGCAGTCCTGAAGTCTGACTGATTGGGGAAAAGGAGGTCTTTTTGTGAAAGATAGGAGGACAGTTAGTTGTAGACGGCGCGTTCCAGGGTGTTATCATCTAATTGTCTCTTCTGTAATTTGGATATTGCTCCTGGGTATTGCAGTTTGGATCATTTTTTGATTAATTGTGCAGCTCTAATCAGAAGTTCTTAATGCTGACAAGTATAGTGTGTGTGTGTGTGTGTGTGTGTGTGTGTGTGTGTGAGTGAGTGTGTGTGTGTGTGTGTGTGTGTGTGCAGGCACATGTAGTCCTATGCCAATATTTGTACATGTCTCTGCCACTTTAAATGTGTGTGTATGTATGAGTGTGTGTGTGTGTGTGTGTGTGTGTGTGTGTGTGTGTGTGTGTGCATGAGTGATTGCTCCTAAGGGCCCAGCAGAGATTTGAGGCCAGTTGAAACAGGGAGACATCAGAGGTATGCAACTCACATACACACACCAAGAAACTAAGACATTGTGCACACACACACACACACACACACACACACACACACACTCTGTTCTCTCCCAACCATTTTGATTTAACTGCAAAGTAAGATACATCCTCCTGGTTGTGTCCAGTTTTCCCTGCTCTGGGCATATGTATCATTTTATATAATGTCACAAATGATTGCCGGTCCACTGCTCTGCTGGACTCTCACCATTCCTGCTGGATAGCTGTAGGTCTGAATACTTACAGCTGGGCGGAGCCTGTTTGGAACATGCCAATCAAGTTACACGTCTATAGAACACATTCTCAGAATACAAAGTGGACAGCTCGAGTTTCCTTTTCTCCTTATATAACCAAAGCAGAAGTACATTACTGATGTTCAGCATCCACTTCTCAGTCAGATAGACATATTTGTATTATTATTCTGTGGGCTTGAGACTATGGTGGGTGCACCACTGGCATCCTCTGACAACAGAAGACAACAGATTTTAAAGTTAAATACATCAATCTGGTGCACAAAAATTAAGAGGCTATATTACAAACAACATGAACATAAATTAGAAGTTTAAAAAAAGGCAAAACTATAACCCCGAGCTTTGGCTCTGCTGCTGGGTAATTAGTTACGTAATTATCACAATTCTCTATACAATGCAGGTCATTATCAGTCCACTGTAACTAAACTGTGTTGTAACTAAACCTTGGCTCATTGTCTTGTTTTAAAATGATGTGCACCTATGAGGAGAGCTGTCTTGCCAATTGTCTGATCTGACTGGTTGAGGTTGCTGTGTGCTGAGTTTCATTATGTGCATGCGTGTTGACACGCGACATGGTTATCTTTTCCGGCTGCAGTTCATAAACACCGTTACCTGTAAGTATTTGTCAAACATAATAATTAACATAAGTTGTATTTCAGTCTCACATTTGTCAGGCACAAAGTCACAGAGCTGGAAGAGGCTGGTAATTAAAACAACAGACCAGGGACTACAATTACCGGATTTGTGAGGTTAAAGCTGGAGTTTGTAGAATATGTGAAAAACGCACGAGACTGGGATGGAAACAACTGCGCTCCCCCCTCCCCTCTCTGTTTCGACTCCGTAGCTCCACCCCGTCTTTTGCCTGAATTCTCATAGACGTGCGCGACTGTGGCGCTTGAAATATTCACGTCGGAACTTTTCTGTGATACACTAGCCATGGCCGAATTACAGGTAAGAAAGTACTTTACCTTTACCTTAAATTGGAGGCTCACCTGTTTAGGATGCTATCGCGAAGCTCTGTCCATCTCGGATATGCTTGTCCAATGTTTACACGCGATTTATTCTGTCTATTGTCACTCTCCCTTTTAGACTCTCGTTTCTCTACATCAGTCTGCCTTTTTTTGGCTTGTTTAGCCGTGTGTGCTTTTGTTGGTAATGCCGGGATAGCGGTTTTTCCTGCCGGGATGTCCGCCGTTGCACCTTCACCACCGCTGGAAGGTGAACGCGCATCGACTTTGGTCGAGCAACCAATAGGAACGCCCAAAACAGCTTGCTCTATAAAATTAACTGTGATTGGCTGAAGAACACTGCCGTCACGCATTGATTTTTTAAAGCCTGAATACAGAGCCAAGAGGAGACACCGAAGTCCAGTGTTCTGTCATAACACTATGAATTACAATATACTGAAAGGTTATTATTGATTTTTTACCAAATGACGCCTAAAATAAATTACACACTCCAGCTTTAACAACACAGACAGACAGACTAGAGATAGCTAGACTGCAAGCTAACACATCAACTTCACCTTTCTGTTATTTGAAACTATTTGAAACTACCTGTGATACTGTAGCTGTTGGTGTTTTTTTTCCTGTGTGTGTGTGATGCTTAGTTGAGTCAACAGAATGAGATCTTCAGTGCTATTATGAGAACTTAAAAATATTTTTGGATCAATATGAGACTACGGTGCAGCAAATTACACTTTGGGGGGCCACCAGAGTCTAGTTAATTAATGGGAAACATTGAAAGCCATTCTACAAAGTAATTGGTGTGGTTTCAACTGAATTAAATTACATATTAGTGAAGATGTTCACAGACTATAATTCTGTGTAAACTCAATATTACTTACCAGTGTATGATTATGAATCAGCAAACATTCAATCCATGACTTCTTGTATTGTAATCAGAAGAAATACCACAAATATCACAACTGTTCGCTGGCAGCTTTACAGCTGCTTGCCTCTTGTCCAGACAGTCCCATTTAGATTATAACCTCTGTTTGAATGTTTTGTTATATTTTTAACAAGTTCAGTTTCATCATAAATTCTGACAAAATCTCACAAGCCTCACAAACACCTGTGAACCCTGCCGTTAATGGCTGTTGCGAAGTGGTGCTGATGATAATGCTTAGGTTTAGGTTGTCTGCATTTACCCTGACAGAAATGTAAAAAATGTGTGGGTGTATATGTGTTATTGTGTATATATACATATATATATATATATATATATATATATATATATATATGAAAATGTTTGTGTAGCATGATGGAACTACGAAGTCTCATTTTGTTATGCAACCCTGTGTTGTTTGTATAATGACAAACAAGTCAGCTTGTAACCTTATTACCTTGTTGTGACCTACTGAAACCTTGTCAGTTTGCGCCCTGGTCGTAACAGTCAGCCAGTCTTCTCATCTCCCTTAGCATCCTGTCCTGGTTGTGTTGTCTCTCCTTGAAAGCTCTTCAGGATCATTAGAGTAAGCAACAACAATCCAGCCACATACACACATCTCAAAGTCATGTTTGAACCTTGCCTGATATAAATGAGGCATTAAAGGGACAAACACTGTAAAGTGTAAACACAGTCTGGTACTACATTGTTTTGCTCAAAGGCTCTTCGACAGAAGGTTCACAGGGAATCAGTGACTCAGCTGACAGACAGAAAAGGTTCCCAAAATGTTCCTTTTATCTTTCCTCCAAGAGAATTATCCCAGAACAGCAGAGAGTGGTACCTCTGCTCGTTGCCATGGTGAACCTCAGCAGGTCTGAGCTGCAGGTGTGTGTGTCGGTGTATGTATGTGTGTTTACATCTGTGTGTGTGAGCAGGTAAGAGAGAGAAATAGAGACAGTGTATTTGAATTAGGCAGGTTTTAAGCCAGAATCATATCCTCACAATGTTTACCCCTCTGCTAGCCTCAACTCACGTGTGCGTCTGAGGCTCTGCTTGCACGTTCACTTCCCTTTGTGTGTTTGTGTGTGAGAGAGAAACACTGAGGGCAGCAGAGCTTTACAACAGTCAACATTCTGCATGATAATGAGCTGTTAGGTAGCAGGCTTTACCTTACCTACACACACACACACACACACACACGCGCACACACACACACACACACACACACACACACACACACACACACAGAGTCACAAAGCTTCCTTTCCTTCCTCATGCATTTCTTCTTCATCGCTCATTTCCTCCCCCCATTTCTCCTCTCTTACTCTCTCTTTTTTATATCAGCTTTGCTCTTATCATTTCTGTCTCAGAGCTTAGCCCTTTCTTCCCTTCAGTCATGCGTGGCACACACGCACGCACACAAATCATATTCAGAAAACACACATACATACAGTGCTCTGCTAACACAGAAACATCAATCCACACTACTGACAGGCACACACATGCATACATTTGTATACACACGACATTCCTCTTGGATGCACACACTGCTCACTGTGTGTGTGTATGTGTGTGTGTGTGTGTGTGTGTGTGCACATGCTCTCCTGTCAGAATGACCTACTCTGCATCTGTATCCGTGCCAACCCAGTGGCCAAGCACAGTCAGACTTCCCTCTCTTTCACACAGTCATTATATCTGCCTTTACTTATGGTATTCATACTTGTATTTCTCTGTCTACGTGCGTGTGTGTGTGTGTGAGTGTGTGTGTGTCCAGCTTATCGAGGTTTGTACAAGCAGAAATAGTGACAGAGGAGTAGGAGAGAAACAAGGAGGAGGAAAGGAAATGGGATTGAAGGAGGAGTGAGGGGGGAATAAAGATGGAGAAACATAGAAAGAAAGGAGGGAGGAGAGCAGAGAGGTAGCCAGCGGGGCAGGATAGAGAATTGTGTGTGTGTGTGTGTGTGTGTGTGTGTGCAGTGGGAGTGTTTGGAAGTGAAGCCAAGTGTAAAGAAATAATCTTGACAAAGCC
This sequence comes from Pagrus pagrus, assembly GCF_965226575.1. NCBI lineage: Eukaryota > Metazoa > Chordata > Actinopteri > Spariformes > Sparidae > Pagrus > Pagrus pagrus. Next base: position 6,023,276 of record NC_140197.1, read on the forward strand.
TTAAAATGCAGCTCAGTAGTGGCCAGAACCAGCACACAGCTCTAATATTGATAATAGGGTTGCAACGGTGTGAAATTTTCATGGTACTATAGCAATCTCAGAAAATATCATGGTTTCATGGTATCACAGTATATGGTATTAAACAATTATCATATTTTCAGTTACATTGCCTCTTAAAGGAATGAAAACAGAATGTTTTTTTGGTTAAACACTTTCATTAAGTCATAATTTCACAAAATAGGTCATGACAGACATGCAGCTTAAGATACACTTTTATTTTTTGACAACACAAATTAGGTAGAATTCAAAGAGCAAATTTAAACAGTATGTATGATAATCAATTATCATTCCAGGTTATGCCTTGAATACTGCTGCATCTGTAGTTGAAAAACGTTTATTTTGGTGACTAATGCGTCATAATACCTTGATTATTTGGTTCTGTTAGCAGATTGACATTTCATTGTTACCTTTATTAAAAAAATCATAATGTAAAGATGAGATGATTTCTCTGCTAGCTCCAATATTTACTGGTTTGAGGAATCTGAATCACTGCCCACATATCTGATGTTTAAAGGGTTGTTCTTATTGATAGCTGTTTCCAGTTTGGAAAAGCAACTGAGCCAATCAGAGTTTTATAGGCAGGATCAGGAACAGAAACATCAGATGATATCAAAGCTGTGGTACAGATTGTAAGTTGACTTTCAGAGGTTGACTTCTACTGATAGAAAGATGGCCCTTGCATCAGACTGAGCTGTCTGTACATTACAATAGAATGACATATATGTTTTTTAACTGGTGCAAAATGACCAGAAAAAAAGAGAGAAAAAAGTTATGGAATTCCCTTTTGCTCTAAGGGTAGAAAACCTACAATAACCAAAATGTACTGCCCTACACTGTGCCAATAAACACGGTGTAGGGCAACACTGATGGGTGATGTACTGTGAGTGGGCGGTGTTTGGTTTTGACTTTGAGTCTGTTTTTAAACAGGAAACAGTATGGCTGCGAGCTGGTAACAAACAATGTGGTATTACAGCTAAACACCAAAATTTGTTTTCTGAAAATACCTAGAAGAGAAATGGACAACGAACAGGGTCGTGAATCGTATCAGCACTGCCTTGTTTTACAGTTTTTCAGCCTCCATTTTCACAATACAGAAACAATATAGCAGCAACTTCTGGTTCACGATCTTTTTGCTATTGCAGCTGAACAGTCCACTAAAATATGTTTCTGAAAGCATTTTAGACAGAGATAGGCAGTGTAGTAACATAATTGTGTTTATAGTTTATCAGTCCTAGTTTAGACACTTTTATCAGAGTTTGTGAGGCGCTCCTCACTCGATTCAAGACAGAGAGAAAGGGGTTGCTCTCTTTTATCAGATGTGACTATACTCTTTGTGTCCGTGGATGCACGCATATAAAAAAATGCAAAACAGTCTGTAGTTGATACGACACAGCCAGAATCTGTCAGATGACGTGTTGTGCATGACGTGTTGTGCTTCTTCTGGGGGAAAAGAGTAGGGAGCTCTGGGTGCAGTGATACAAAGCTGGTGAAAATTCAGCAAAGTTCTCCTTTAGAGCAACTCACATGAAGGAGCCCTGTGGATTTTTCTTGCAAACAAACCAAAGTTATGCTTACATTCAGTCTTTCTTACCAAATCACTCTGTGTAACAGCTGAGCTCAATGTTTTTCTGTCATTGTAGAGAAACAATTTTCAAAACATTTTAAATCGTGCATTGGTGGCTAACAGTCTTCTTCTTCACTGCCTCCTGTAGCACAGCACTTTCTAAGCCACTACCTATTGGTGGTGAAATGTGTGTAGAGGGTGGTATATGAGGCTAATCCACATTGACTGTGTGCTATACAGGGAACATTGTCTTCAACTGTGCATGCACATGGTTAATGTAACCCGGATGCAGGAAGCAGTTTATACTTCCTTAATATCGCGGTATCACCGATCACGTGACAGATCATTGCCAATCACGGCCGAGTGTTGGTAAACGGAAGCTGCTATAACTTCCGGTCTCTTCCGGTCCAGCCACACACGTCGGTCGTTCTTGCTGCAGGTGAGGTGAATTGTTTGTTATCTGAATTCTCGGCTCAAATGATAGTTTCTGCTCGCTAGTTCATATGACGGTCCTCTAACCACTTAGGAGCCGACCGCCGCCAGGTCCGCCGCGGGGTTCTGGGGTCTTTTGATCGCGCCGTCTGCACCGAACTGGTGAGTGTTGATCGTGTGTAGCATGCTAGCTATGCTAGCGCTACTACTGCTGCTACTGCCGTTAGCATTTTGCTAGCGGTTAGCTTTTTGGTTGCTGCTAGAGGGTAAATGGGTAAATGTATTCATGTGTAATGTGGCTGATGAGGATTATGATGTTGATTGACAATGTACTTGTGGATGAATGTATATTAACTATGGACAGCTAATAAGAGGTGCCTGTATTTGTATTCATTTTGATTGATTGTTTAATGCACTTTACCACTTAAGTATTTTGTATTAATTTACTTATTAAGTATTTTGTATTTATTCAAATTTAGTTATTTAAATACTTGTCCCACAATTAGTATCAAAGAGATGATGTGTGCACATTGGATTTACGATTGCTCTGGCCCTGTTTGTGTAGGCCAGGTGCCAATGGAGATGATGATGATGATGACGAGCATGTGATGATTATGATGGCGAGCTACCCAAAGAGTCTTTTGAAAAGTGATCAGCGATTCCCCCCCAGTTCCCTCTGCTCCTGCCGGGTCGGGTAGGAGGCTCCCTTGAGTCAGCCAGTATCTTTAGTACAACACACTTTCCACACACAACCCCCTTCCCTTCTGCTTCCCTATCACACCTGCATATCCCCCCTCCAGTCCTAATCTGGTGACGTGGACTCAACTTGGACTTTGGGGTGGGACGCTGGCCTCTTTGTGGGATTTTTGTTGAGTTAGGGTTTCTTTTTCTTTGTCCTCAACCTTAGTAGTTGAGTTGTTTATTTATTTTTATTTATATACAACTAGATATTTTCTGTAAGTTATATTTACAGTCATTTTGTGTTTTCATTGGATTATTCTTTTTAATACATGGTACCTATTTTCTATATAACTACTCCGTCTCTGTGTGTTGTTTTCCATAACTCCATTTCCTCCCTGAGCCGAGCTAACACCTTCTGTGGATCTAGCCTAATAATAATAATAATAATAATAATAATAATAGTAATAATAATATTATTATTAATAGCTGTTATCAAACCTGTACCAATTATATTTGCTACATAATTTGGCGAGCTAGCCAGGAGGATTTGGTAAGGTATTGGAACACACACATTTATTTTTGTTGTACAGTAAGAATTATACATCATGGATATTTTTGATAAACATGGGATTAAGGTACCTAATGCAGTAATGGTTGAAGGCATGACAAATACTGACACTGATGAAGAAGTCATTGATTATCTGAAACAATATGGGTCCATTTCTAAAATGGTAGCAATTGATGAACCCGGCTCTTCATTTGATAAAACACTCATTGTTGAATACAGTTCGGGTGCTGCGGTGCGTGCGTTGCAAAACCTTTTACCCTATTGGCACTACACGAGTAATCCAAAAGTAGCATATGAAATCTCGGATCTGTCGACCGTTTGTGCCGCGCAGGTAGGGAACGCCACAACAAAGTCTTATCTTGAAGAGTTACAAACCCTCGCGAAACTCACCGGTAGGGATTTTGCGGAGGTTCTGAACAGTGCAATGTCTCACATTGGTCACTCTGTCACCAAGCTGCAGCCTGTCCCGACCTCGGCGGAAGGGCCACGGGGAAATGGAGGGAAGCCACCACCACAGGATGCTTCATGCTCTGTGTCTTCGGCGGCACCACCAGCTGCAGTCTTCACTGTGCCCACCACCACCTTTCCCAGCAGGAAGGAGGAGCCCACTGTTCAGTTCGTAACGCAGGCCAGACCTGGATCAGCTACACCCACTATGGCCGCTCATGAGATCAATCCCCCAGAAGTGCAGCGTTATGTTGTGGAGCACATCGTCAAGAGTGAAGGTAATGGCTCTCACCACTCAGCACAGAGACTCAGATCATTCTCTGGCAAAGTGCCACGGCCACAGAATGAGACAGACTATGATACATGGCGTTCCGGTGTGGATTTGCTGTTGCAAGATCCTTCAGTTTCTGATCTCCACCGCTCAAGGAGAATTTTTGAAAGTCTGCTGTCCCCTGCTGCTGATATGATCAAGCACCTGCGACCTGACACACCCCCAGCCATCTACCTGCAAACACTGGATTCTGCGTATGGAACAGTGCAAGACGGAGATGAACTTTATGCAAAATTCATTGACACATTTCAAAATACTGGAGAGAAACCGTCTATGTACCTTCAAAGACTTCAAGTTGCACTGAACATGGTTGTGAAACGAGGAGGGATCCTGGAAGCTGAGGTTAGTAAGCATCTCCTCAGTCAGTTTTGCAGAGGCTGCTGGAACGACGCTCTCATCGCTCAGCTGCAACTCAAGCAACGGAAATTGAACCCCCCTTCCTTCTCAGAACTGCTGCTTTGGCTCCGCACTGAGGAAGACGGCGAAGCTGCTAAAGCGCTGAGGATGAGGCAGCATCTGGGCCCCAGCAATTCAAAAGCCAGCGCCCAAGCCCAGTATGCTGTAACGGACAGTGACGAGAAAGGTGTGTGTGCTGCACTTACTACAATCACCCAGCAACTCACAAAGCAGCTGGCTGAGATCCAACGACAGCTTGCCACCTTAACTGCTGCGCAGGCAAGTTCAACGAAGCCTGCTGTTTCAAGAGCCACTAATGGCGGTGGATCAGGTGGAGGTCCAAGGGCTGGTAAGTCAAATGCTATGCTACCTGCTCGCAGCCAGCCTTTTGGACCAAAGCCTGGCTACTGTTTCCATTGTGGTGAAGACGGTCACATCAAACTCCAGTGCGACAATCCCCCGAATCCAGCTCTTGTCACGAGGAAAAGAAAAGAGTTTGCAGAAAGACAGCAGAGATGGCGACGTTCCCCTGATTCGACTCAGCATTTAAACTAACAGTGGTTCCTGTTAAGGGGCGAACAGGCACCATTGATGACGAACAATGTCCCATGAATAAGGAAATTGTGGAGTGTGCAGAGCTGAACAGGTTTTCTCCCGACATGTTGCACCTGCCTGAAGGACTAGTGGGCTCAAGGTGTACTGCGGTTGTGAACATTAGTGGCCAAGAGTGTCAAGGTCTCCTGGACACGGGATCACAAGTAACTACCATCCCAGTCTCATACTACAATCTGCACTTCTCGGATCAACCAGTCCAACCCCTCTATGATCTTCTCCAGGTGGAAGGTGCAGCCGGTCAAGCTGTTCCATACCTTGGGTACGTTGAAACTGCCATAACATTTCCATCAAGCTTCCTGGGCACGGAGTATACTGTTTCCACCCTTGCTCTCGTTGTCCCTGATGTTCGACCGGATTTCCAGTCCCCTGTGTTGATCGGTATGAATACTCTTGAAGTGTTGTATACACAGTATTCAAGGATGGCCAATAACTTTATGCCCACCTTACCTGGATATCGTGCAGTGTTGAAGCTGTTGCAGATTCGTTACCAGCATGGCCCCGAAGGAGTTATCAGACTAGCCAGTCAACTTCCTGTACTGATCCCTGCTGGCCAAACCGTTGTTGTGGATGGAACAGCCGAGGTCCCAACACCAGTTGTCGGCCAGAGTGCAATCATTGAACATCCCACAACCCCCCTGCCTGGTGGCCTTTGTGTTGTGAACTGTCTGATAACGCTTCAAGATCAGCCACTGAGATCTGTTCCTGTTGTTCTGCGTAATGCATCTGAGCAAGATGTTTTTGTCCCCCCCAGTAGTGTCATTGCTGATATTGGATCATCTCTCTGTATCCTGTCACACCACGCTGAGACTCGGTCCTCCACATCAGGGAACCATCCCAGAGCCACCTTGGATTATGAGTTTGGAGACTCCCCCATTCCGGAAGAATGGAAAATTCGCATCTCACACAAACTCAACGAGCTTCCTGATGTTTTCTCACATCACAGCCTGGACTTCGGATGCACTGACAAGGTGAGGCATTCCATAAAACTCCACGACGAGACTCCATTTAAACATCGTGCTCGACCAATCCACCCCCATGACATCGAAGCGGTCCGAAATCATCTGCGAGACCTGCTTGACACTGGAGTGATCCGGGAGTCGGAATCGCCATTCTCCTCGCCTATCGTTGTTATCCGGAAGAAGAACAATGATGTTCGTCTTTGTATCGACTACAGAAAACTGAATCTCCAGACCATCAAGGACGCTTACGCACTTCCCAACTTGGAGGAGTCGTTTTCAGCGTTGACAGGTTCTCGCTGGTTCAGTGTATTGGATTTAAAATCTGGATACTATCAAATCGAAATGAGTGAAGTAGACAAGCCCAAGACAGCCTTTGTGACACCCCTCGGATTCTGGGAGTTTAACAGGATGCCGCAAGGTGTAACGAATGCTCCCAGCACATTCCAACGTCTGATGGAAAGATGCATGGGCGATTTGAACTTGAAGGAAGTGCTTGTTTTTCTTGACGACCTGATCATATTTTCGGACACCCTGGAAGAACATGAACGGCGGCTATTGAGAGTTCTACACAGGCTGAGGGAGTTTGGTCTCAAACTGTCTCCTGAAAAGTGTAGATTCTTCCAGACGTCGGTACGTTATTTGGGTCATGTGGTGTCTGAGAAGGGAGTGGAGACAGACCCAGAAAAGGTCAATGCCCTAAAATCCTGGCCAGTTCCTGCTAACCTGAAAGAATTGAGGTCTTTTCTGGGATTTGCAGGATATTATCGACGCTTCATCAGAGATTATGCTGCCCTGGCCAAACCTCTCAACCAGCTCACTCGAGGTTATGCGCCCACTCGAAGATCCACCAAGGTCGTTGCCTCTAGCAAAGCAAATGTCTTCCACCCCAAGATGCAGTTTGGAGAGCGATGGACTCAGGAGTGCCAGCAAGCTTTTGAGGCACTGATTGAAAAGCTCACTTCTGCTCCTGTTCTTGGGTTTGCCAACTCAAAGCAGCCCTATATCCTCCATACTGACGCCAGTACTACGGGATTGGGTGCTGCCTTGTACCAGGAACAGGAGGGGAGGTTGAGGGTAATAGCCTACGCCAGCCGAGGTCTGACAACGAGCGAAACCAGGTACCCAGCACACAAGTTGGAGTTCCTTGCATTGAAATGGTCGGTTACAGAAAAATTCCATGACTACTTGTACGGAGCCACATTCACTGTTGTCACTGATAACAACCCCTTGACGTACATTCTCACAACAGCCAAGTTGGACGCTACCAGTCATCGATGGTTAGCTGCCCTTTCAACGTTCTCCTTCAAGTTGCAATACCGTTCCGGCAACCAGAACACAGACGCCGATGCACTGTCTCGCCGGCCGCATGACAGCCCTTCTGATGATGATCTTCTCCAGAAAGAACAGGACCTGATCCACCAGTTCACTCATCAGCACCTTATTGAACCTGGTGGTGTGGAGGAAGTTGCACCCGACATAGTGGAAGCCATCTGCCAGAGTTGCCAGGTGCGAACCCACCCCTCATCTGATCCAGCTGGAATTTGCTTCACGCTGGTGGAGTCTTTGTCGGCCTCTGTGGACGCCATTCCGGAGGGCTACGCCACGGAGACTCAACACGGCCTGCCAGTCATCTCATCTCTGTCTCAGCTGGACCTCAAGGACAAACAGAGGTCAGATCCCAGCATTAGAGAGGTCATTCATCAGATGGAGACCGGTGAGAAAGTTCCCCCAACGATGAGGCATGAACTTCCTGAAGTTGCTCTTCTTCTTAGAGAGTGGAACCGTCTTGAACTTTGTGATGGTGTTTTGTATCGAAGACGGCAGGATGATGGGCAGGTTTCATTCCAGCTGGTGTTGCCAAGAGAGCTACGGCAGACAGTCTTAACATCTCTCCACAACGATATGGGTCATTTAGGGATTGAACGGACCCTCGATCTCACACGGACCCGATTCTTCTGGCCTCGTATGGCTGCTGATGTGGAGGCTAAAGTCAAGACTTGTGAACGTTGTGTTCGGCGGAAAGCCTTACCGGAGAGAGCTGCTCCATTGGTTAACATCAGAACCACTCGTCCATTGGAACTGCTTTGTATGGATTTCTTGTCACTCGAACCAGACACCAGCAACACAAAAGACATCCTAGTTCTTACGGATCACTTCACCAAGTTTGCTGTGGCCATGCCAACGGCCAATCAGACAGCAAAGACTGTAGCCAAGTGTCTGTGGGAACAGTTTATTGTGTATTACGGCATTCCAGAACATCTTCATACAGACCAAGGGCCAGACTTTGAATCCCGGCTGATCAAAGAACTCTGTGAACTTACCGGCACTAAGAAGACGCATACTACACCGTACCACCCTCGTGGTAATCCTGTGGAACGCTTCAACCGGACTCTTCTGAGCATGTTGGGGACGTTGGAGCATAAGCAGAAGTCAAAGTGGAAAGAGTATGTGAAGCCCTTAGTGCATGCATACAATTGCACTCGCAACGAAGTCACCGGGTTTACCCCCTACGAGCTGATGTTTGGCAGATCACCTCGACTTCCTGTAGATCTGGCGTTTGGGTTACCAGTGTCAACACCTCAGACTCCATCGCACAGCCAATATGTCCAGAGTCTACGGTCAAGATTACAGGAGGGGTATCAGCTCGCTGCAAAGAATTCTGCACGGTCCATGGAGAGGAACAAAGCCCGCTTTGACAAGCGTGTGATACCATCTGCCCTGGAGGAGGGGGATAGAGTGTTGGTGCGCAACGTGAGATTTCGTGGGAAACACAAGCTCGAAGACAAGTGGGAGCGTGATGTTTATGTTGTTGTCAAGCGTGCTGGGGATCTCCCAGTTTATACGGTCTGTCCAGAACATGATATGAACAGAGCTACTCGGACTCTCCACAGGGATCTCCTCCTGCCGTGTGGTTTTCTCTCGGCTAGTGTTAAGGATGAGGCATCAGTTCCTGTTCCTGTTCACCGACCTCGAACCCGCAGTCAACCGCAAACTGACACGGATGTCCTTGAAGGCCTGGTGGGTGAAGAAACTGATCTCCTGTCTTTGCCTGTCTGTCAGCCTGCTCGATTCAGTGTAGTCCACTTACCTGCAGCTGAATGTGTAGCAGATTCCGCCAACGATGCCCCTGCTTCATCTCCAAGCAGTTCAGATTCTGCTTGTCCTCTGCTACCTGCTGCTCCTGTTACCCCTGACTCTTCAACTCCTCACTTACCTGCAGTGGAAGAGGTTTCTTCAGCAGTTGAAGTGGAGCTATCCTGTGGAACTGTGGAGGAAAGCTTACCTGTTAAAGGAACCCTGCCTGTTGAAGGAAATGTACCTATGGAAGGAAACTTACCTGTGGCTGTTGATGTAATCCAACCAGATGATCCTGAGAATCATGACCCTCGGAGTGACCAAGGTGAGACACGCACTCCACAAGTTGAGTTGACCACTGATCAAAGCGTTGTTGATGACAGGGGTAGTGTACAGTCCGAAGCTGCCACTTTAAGATATTCCACTCGTCATCGACAGCCGCCTGAGCGACTCCAATATTCTGCCTTAGGCACTCCGCTTGTTTCTGTTGTTCAGTCCCTTTTTCAGGGGTTAGCAAATGCCTTGAGTCCCGCACCTGCAGCAGATGCTCATCCTGTGTCTCGTGTTTTTGTTCTGTAGCATGCACCGGGACGCGCATGGTTTAAAGGGGGGAGGGTGTAACCCGGATGCAGGAAGCAGTTTATACTTCCTTAATATCGCGGTATCACCGATCACGTGACAGATCATTGCCAATCACGGCCGAGTGTTGGTAAACGGAAGCTGCTATAACTTCCGGTCTCTTCCGGTCCAGCCACACACGTCGGTCGTTCTTGCTGCAGGTGAGGTGAATTGTTTGTTATCTGAATTCTCGGCTCAAATGATAGTTTCTGCTCGCTAGTTCATATGACGGTCCTCTAACCACTTAGGAGCCGACCGCCGCCAGGTTTGCCGCGGGGTTCTGGGGTCTTTTGATCGCGCCGTCTGCACCGAACTGGTGAGTGTTGATCGTGTGTAGCATGCTAGCTATGCTAGCGCTACTACTGCTGCTACTGCCGTTAGCATTTTGCTAGCGGTTAGCTTTTTGGTTGCTGCTAGAGGGTAAATGGGTAAATGTATTCATGTGTAATGTGGCTGTTGAGGATTATGATGTTGATTGACAATGTACTTGTGGATGAATGTATATTAACTATGGACAGCTAATAAGAGGTGCCTGTATTTGTATTCATTTTGATTGATTGTTTAATGCACTTTACCACTTAAGTATTTTGTATTAATTTACTTATTAAGTATTTTGTATTTATTCAAATTTAGTTATTTAAATACTTGTCCCACAATTAGTATCAAAGAGATGATGTGTGCACATTGGATTTACGATTGCTCTGGCCCTGTTTGTGTAGGCCAGGTGCCAATGGAGATGATGATGATGATGACGAGCATGTGATGATTATGATGGCGAGCTACCCAAAGAGTCTTTTGAAAAGTGATCAGCGATTCCCCCCCAGTTCCCTCTGCTCCTGCCGGGTCGGGTAGGAGGCTCCCTTGAGTCAGCCAGTATCTTTAGTACAACACACTTTCCACACACAACCCCCTTCCCTTCTGCTTCCCTATCACACCTGCATATCCCCCCTCCAGTCCTAATCTGGTGACGTGGACTCAACTCGGACTTTGGGGTGGGACGCTGGCCTCTTTGTGGGATTTTTGTTGAGTTAGGGTTTCTTTTTCTTTGTCCTCAACCTTAGTAGTTGAGTTGTTTATTTATTTTTATTTATATACAACTAGATATTTTCTGTAAGTTATATTTACAGTCATTTTGTGTTTTCATTGGATTATTCTTTTTAATACATGGTACCTATTTTCTATATAACTACTCCGTCTCTGTGTGTTGTTTTCCATAACTCCATTTCCTCCCTGAGCCGAGCTAACACCTTCTGTGGATCTAGCCTAATAATAATAATAATAATAATAATAATAATATTAGTAATAATAATATTATTATTAATAGCTGTTATCAAACCTGTACCAATTATATTTGCTACATTAAGGTTAGGGTCTAATTATTTTTTGTTTTATGCCATTTTCAGCTTTTGGACACATGTTCACTTTTAGTATGGATCCTATGCGTGGTTTTACAAATAAGACCCCAGGTCCTCACTCTCATGCCTATTGTGGGTTTACAGTATACAACTATACACTGGACCTTTACACTGTCACCTATCAGACAGTCTGTCTGATACAATAAGGAAGCCAGGTCCAGAAGTCCTTTTTTCTCCTTAACCTGAGAGATTGGACCCTTTTTCTTTGTAAGTGGTCACAGCCAGTGACCCCTGCTTGCCAGTGTTAAGATGGTAATAGTCAGTGACATCGGGGACCAGTGGCAACAAATGGGAACCCATGGCTCATAATTAGCAGTTTGTTAGTGATGATTAGTGGTGGAGTGAGTGATTGTTTTAGAGAGAGCAGTGTAACCTGGCTATACAGCAGTGTGTCCTTGTTCAATGTCATTGTAGGGACAAAACATAACATAACAACCATATGACAATTAAATGAGATCAATATACCACATCACCTCCCCTCTTAGCGGAAAATGACATCCCACAAAACGTATAACAAATAGGAATGTTAATAAACATGTTTCCATTATTTTTCCTTACCATTACTTGTCTGGTCAATATTTAACAAAATAAACGATAACCTCTGTCACACTTTAAGAACTCTTTTTCTCATAACATTTCTAACAGTTCAGCTCAGGTGATTAAAGTGTCAGTGGTTACTGTGTGTAACGTATAGAAACACAGTTTACTACTGTTATAGACAGTCTTATTCCTGGTATCGCTTTAGTGGTTTAACCACTCGAATAGAGCACCTCAGAGCCACCGGTTCAGGCTCTACAAGCACCGATGGCTGCATAGATAGATAGATAGATAGATATACTTTATTGATCCCAAGCTGGGAAATTAAAGTGTAGCAGCAGCATTACACACAGAGACAATGACAACACAATGAAATAAAAAGAATAACCGAGACATATTAACATAGCAATATAAAATGTAATATAAAAAATGTATATATATATAAAAAATACGTATAAAAATGTATAAATAAGCAGAATTGATGTATAACTAAGCAGTATTGATTGTAGTGCAAAATAAAATATAAGGTGCAGTGAACATGGTAGAGTCAACAGTCCCTTGGGGCTTAGTGCCATTTTCACCATCAGCCAGTTCTGTCTGTGATTCAGTACCACCTGAATCAGGTTCAGCAATGACTCGAGCTCGAAGCTGATCTCCATGGCGTCGGTGTACTGTGTCAGAGTCTTGCTCCCTGACTTCATAGGACACTCGGCCCGTCTGTCTCACCACCAGTCCAGGAATCCACTTGTGTACTCCTCCACCTGTGTTACGCAGGTACACATCATCATCCACACTGAAGGAACGGTCAGCAGCTGTGCAGTCATGGTAATGTTTTTGTTGATACTGTTTCTTGCGCACAGTTTCTCTTGTGCAAGGCTTAAGGAAATCCAGCCTTGTCCTAATGTGTGAAAAAAACAGGTCTGCTGGAGACTGACCGGTTGTGCAGTTGGGTGTAGTGCGATATTGCAACAGAAACAGTGAAATCTTGTCCTCGATGTTGAGAGGTTTGTTAGCCAGCTTTTTCATACCAGCTTTAAATGTCTGAACATATCTCTCAGCCAGGCCATTTGTTGCTGGGTGACCTGGTGCACTTGTGGTGTGCAGAATGCCATTCTGCATGACGAAGGTCTTGAACTCCTCTCCACAAGTTCTGGTGGAATTTCTTTACTCCGTAAATCAGTCCCAGAGCGTCCTTCTCTATCTGTGAGTATTTCTTTTCAGCTGGGGATAGTGTTCGAGAAGCATAGGCAATTGGTCATTCCTCCCCATCAGGCATTGTGTGCTGAATAACTGCCCCGATGCCATATGCAGAGGCATCACATGCTAAGGTGAGTGGCAGGCTGGGGTCATAGTGTGCTAAGACTTGGTCACTAGTCAGCAGTTCTTTACATTTTAGAAAAGCAGCCTGCTCAACCTCAGTCCATTTTCAAGTTACATGTTCCCTATGTAGTTTGTACAGTGGGGCTAAAATCGTGCTTTGCTGTGGCACAAATCTTCCATAATAATTAACAAGTCCCAAAAAAGCCTGGAGCTCTTTCACATTAGTGGGAGCAGGGGCTTCCTGTATTGCTCTCACCTTATCTTTTGAAGGGTGAATACCCTGCTCATCCAGAATGTGGCCTAAGTACTACTTGAGTTTTGCTGAACTTACACTTTGAGCGTTTTACTCATAGGCCGTTTTCCTGAAGGCGTTGCAGGACCTTCTGCAGGTTGTCGAGGTGCTCCTTCTGTGAGCGCCCCATGATGAGCAGGTCATCCAGGAAAACTACCACTGGCAGGTCTTTCATGAGGTTTTCCATAATGTGCTGAAAGATAGGGGGTGCAGAGCTAACTCCAAAAGGAAGTCTGTTATACACAAACAACCCCCTGTGGCTATTGATGGTAGTATATTTTTTGGAGTTGTCATCCAGTAACACTTGCTGGTAAGCTGCTGCCAAATCTATCTTTGAAAAGATTTTTCCCCCACTGAGGGTTGCTAAAAGCTCCTCTAACCGTGGCAAGGGGTAGGTGTTTCAAGTGCCTGGTTTACTGAAACTGAAACTATAATCCCTACATAGGTGAAGTGACTTGTCTCTTTTCTCTACTGGCACTATTGGTGCTGCCCTTTCACTGTGCTTAACAGGTGATATTATGTTTGCTTCTTCCAGCCTCTTGAGCTCTCTCTCTACTCTCTCCTTCATAGCAAATGGGAGGGGTCTGTGTTTGCAGAATTTAGGGGGCACCTCAGGTTTGACAATGATGGAGACTTTAAAGTCTCTAAGAGTCCCCAGTTCCTCTCTGAACACTTCTGCGTATTTATCTAACACTGCCTTGAGTGAACTGCATTTAGTCTCATTCAGATACTTAATCTTTAGCCTGAACATTTTCAGCCAATTTGTTTTTTTTCCCTCATAGACCACCTTGGCTATGATCTGTCCCAAAACAGGGATGCGGCCACCATTATAAGCCTTAAGCTTAACCTCAGCTCTTTGCAGGGGCAGGTGTGAGAACTTCGTTTGTATGTTGCCTGAGATATAACACTTCTTGCCGCCCCAGTGTCTATTTCCATTTCCAAATTAACATCAGCTACAGCAAATGTTGCTTTATACAGATCTTCATCCTTACTTGTGACAGTCAAAATGGCAAACACCTCTAACTCCGTGTCCTCTTCAGCTTCCACGTACTTGTGTCTATGTTGTCCTCTGCCTGGTGTAGTCTTTGCACTCTCAGTCTGTGTCTTCGAATGAAATGCCTTTTTAATGTGTCCAGTTTTACCACAGTTATGACATTTAGTCTCTCTGAAATGGCATTCGCTTGGACTGTGATTTTTTCCGTTGCACCTGTAGCAGTTTTTTGTTTTCTGTGGCCTCACAAACAAAAGATGCAAGAGACAATTGTCAGCCTCGGTGCCAAACTGACTGATCTGACTTCTAAGGTGGATAAGTTAGTTGACCTGACCACCGCAAATAAAGTACTGCTCAACACTGTGGTCAAAAGAGTGGAAACTCTCTCGAAAAGTTGAAACTAATGCAGGGGCGCTACACGATACTGGAGTCCAATTGAATTCTCAGGACAAGCGCATCTCACATTTGGAAAACAAACTGAAGCAAGCTATGGACGTGATTGACCAGCTTGAGAATCGACTTTGCCAAAATAATCTTAGGTTGCTGAATGTGCCAGAGAAGGAAGAAAGCAGCACGACAATGATTGATTTTTTGGTCAAAACCTTTATGGAGAAATGGAAATTGGGGGGTGCAAGATTTGTACAGGCAAATATCTCATATTCATCAGTGACAGTAATGACTAGTTTATCTGTCTTACCTTGGAATGTGCAAGGATTAAATTGGGTAACCAAAAGAGCTGCTTGTTTAAATTTTATCGATAAGAATTATGTGGATGTGGCTCTTTAGCAACTTCAAATATGAAGTTGTAGCCTCACCCTCTGTGGATGATAAAACAAAAGGTGTGCTGATAGTTGTCAGATGTTCGCTGGACTTAAACATCACTGATATTGGTGGTGATAATGAAGGTAGGATTGCCTTTGTAAAAGTAATAATGTCAAATATGAAAACTGTTTTTTTCAGTGCTTATGCCCCGGCTCATTATGACAAAAAATTCTATTCAGAACTATCCAATTTATTAATGAATTCATCAGATTACTATTGAGTCATTGGTGCAGACATGAATCAAATCCTCGAGTGGGAAGTGCCCAGCTATCCTGTTCAAAAGCACTACAACAGTGCATGTTAGACCTTAATCTGGTGGATGTGTGGCAATTTTCCAATCCAGGAGCTAAAAAGTACACCTTTTTTTCCAACAGACATAAATCATTTGACAACATTGGAAAAAGCTCAACAAAATTCCTTCTGTGCTATACGAGCAGGTCAGCTCGGTCTGGTGAAAAAGGAACTTAATGCACTCCTTAGAGCAGATGCAGAGTTTCTTATCCAAAAGTCCAGAGAACATCATTACTTCAATGGCAGTAGACCGTCACATGAGTTAGCCATGCGCCTTCACACTATGAGAGACGGGCATGCATTTCTGCAATACAAGCTGCAGAAGGCAAGATATGCACTACTCCAGTGGAAATTAATACAGTCTTCATAGATTTCTATAAAAATCTTTAAATCTCTGAAATCTCATTCAGTACAAATGAGTTCAGACAATTGTTTAGTGACCTTAATTTGGAAAAAACTGCCTAGTTCAGAAGCAGATGACTGGGGAGATAATATATCTTTAAAAGAATTATGGGACACAATACAGGAGATGAATCTGGATAAGTCTCCGGGACCAGATGGTATTCCCATTGAAGTGTATATCAAGTTTTGGCCTGAACTGGGCCCTATGCTTTTGAAAATGATAACTACATCAATTGCAAAACGCTCCTTCTTAAAACAAACAAACACAGCCCTAATGTCACTTCTGCTTAAAAAACATAAAGACCCAATATTGTGCACCAGTTACAGGCCAGTATCATTAATTAATGCAGATATGAAGATATATGCTAAAGTACTGGCACGCCGTCTTAATAAATACTTAGGAAATCTAATTCATTGTGATCAAACTGGGTTTGTGAAAGGCCGATTCAGTTCAGATAATTTAAGAAGACTTACATATTTTACATTTTACCTCAGACTTCTCTGACCTTCTGACCTCATATGGAATCCTAACTCTTGATGCCGAAAAGGGGTTCGACAGGCTTGAATGGGACTACCTCTGGGCCTTATTAGAGCAAATAGGACTAGGAGAATCATTCATTGGTTATATTAAAGTTCTGTATGCGAATCCGGGAGCAATTGTTTTATCGGTTACATGCTGGCATTCCGACATACCAAAATTCCGACATCCCAAAAGTCCGACATACCGCCATTCCGACATGTCACCATTCCGACATACCACTATTCCGACATGCGAATGTCCCGGCATTCCCACAAAGTTTCACCATAATCCACAACCCATAACCCTATGCTGTCGTTGGTCAACATAGGGAGAGACTCTGAGTACTTTAACCACTTCACCTAACCCTTTTAAAAGATGTGTCGGAATGGCAACATGTTTAAAAAATAAATAAATACCACCATTCCGACCATAGGAGGCAAAAAATGTTGGAATGATGGGATGTTTCATTAAAGGTTTAAGTGTTGCCATTCCGACAAGTAGGGCCTAATGTCGGAATGGCGTTATGTCAGAATGGCGGTTGCCTCCCTGTTTTATAAGGTAATGTATGCTCCTCACATTTTTCAATTTATAGAGGCTCCCGTCAAGGATGTCCACTGTCCCCTTTATTATTTGTGTTAGCACTGGAGCCCTTAGCTCAAAAAGTACGCCAGTCTACTAATATTATTCCTATTACGATAAAGTTCACTATTCATCATATATCCCTTTATGCAGACGATGTACTCCTCTTTATCAGTGAATTATCACAGTCGCTTCCTCATATCTTTAATTTATTCAGGGAGTTTAGCAGTCTCTCTGGATGTAAGATAAACTGGCAAAAATCTGCACTCTTACCGCTAAAAGATAATGGAGAGATTCTATCTCAATTTAAAGGAATAGTTCACTCTAAAACAAAATTCAGTCATTATTGACTCACCCACATGCTGGTGATAAGTCCGGTGTAGTTTCTTATTCCTCAAAGTGCAGCTGGAGACTCGCGGGGGTACTCTCCGGCAACGATAATCCATATAACGAGTTTAAGTGGCGACCGGGAGAAAATGTCCATAAAACTACACAAAAACTCCGTAATATTCCTCCATACTGCTCGTCCGCTGCAATCCAAGTGTCCTGAAGTGGCGACATCCAGAGTTTACTCGAAACGACGTCATTTAGTACATTTTTCTAGCCTAAACAGTCACTATGCTATGTTTACACGGAGGCACGCTCCACGTTCACGCGAGTCTCCCTCGCAGCCGATTGCACTACGGAAGCCGCGCCGGACAAGATGAACGAGACTCGCGATAGATACACACCAGTATTTACATGGTGCTGTGAGTTTCAAAGTTTCAAATCACCAGTGCAGCAGATCCCCCTTGTGTTTGTGTGTCACTCGGTGGCTCACAGCAGGAAGTAAATACCGGTGTATCTATCGCGAGTCCCGTTCATCTTGTCCGGCGCGGCTTCCGTAGTGCAATCGGCTGCGAGGGAGTCTCGAGTGAACGCGGAGCGTGCCTCCGTGTAAACATAGCATAGTGACTGTTTAGGCTAGAAAAATGTACTAAATGACGTCGTTTTGAGTAAACTCTGGATGTCGCCACTTCAGGATACTTGGATTGCAGCGGACGAGCAGTATGGAGGAATATTACGAAGTTTTTGTGTAGTTTTATGGACATTTTCTCCCGGTCGCCACTTAAACTCGTTATATGGATTATCGTTGCCGGAGAGTACCCCCGCGAGTCTCCAGCTGCACTTTGAGGAATAAGAAACTACACCGGACTTATCACCAGCATGTGGGTGAGTCGATAATGACTGAATTTTGTTTTAGAGTGAACTATTCCTTTAAGGTGCCGATGGTAAATCAATTCAAATATTTAGGAATTGACATCTTTACTAAATTGGAGAGTACTGTTGAGAATAATTATATTGTATGTTTAGATAAGATCAGAACCAACTTAGGCAAGTGGATGGCAAAACCAATATCATTCGATGGCAGGATCTCAACCATAAAAATGATGGTATTACCTTTAATCAACTTCCTGAGCTCCATGCTTCCTCCGAACCCTCCAAAGGGATTTTGGGATAGACTGCAGAGTTTGATCAGGAAATATATATGGAATGAAAAAAAACAAACAAGGATCAAATTTGCAACGCTGCAGAGAGAGAAATCAGCTGGAGGCTGGGGCCTTCCAGATTTTAAAATGTATCATTGGTCATTTGTATTGCGTACTATAAAATCATGGTTAGACCCATCAAATCCCACATCTTGGCGCTCTTTGGAAGCAAAGCTAACACATCCATGCAGATTACAGGATCTAATCTTTACAGATATTCCTATCAAACAAGCCAGAACACTTTTTGGTCCCATTATTGAAAATGTTTTGGTAACTTGGAGACTGGTGACTGAGTACACCAATACAAATAATAAATGGCATTTCCACACTCCAATATTTTGCAACCATAATTTATTGATAGGTGGTCAACCAGCAGCCTACCCTATATGGTCAAACAATGGGATTCATATACTCGGACAATTATTCAATACTAATGGTCTCTGCACATTCGAAGAATTGAAGGAACAGTATAACTTTTGTTGATTTTCTCGCTTTCTATATTTTCAGCTCCGTGCTACCATGAAGACTTACGGAGTTCCATGGAACTCAGAGCTGCCTAAACATGACCTGGCAAAAAAACTGTACAATACTACCAACACCAGGGGAACTGTATCAGCATTGTATGCTCAAATATTGCAGTCATCCTATAAACCAATGGCAACTCAAATATTCTGGCAGAAAATTTATGCTCTGATTACCTCTGAAATATCATGGGAAACAGTATGGAATAATATCACTCAGGCCTCAAAAAACCCTAATCATCAAACCATACATCTAAAATTTGTTCACAGAGCAAAGAGCACTCCATACAATGAAATTGGAATCATCCCCCTTCTGCCAACTATGTACGCAAGGTTGCTTAGGCACCTTTACATGTTTTGGGAATGCCCTCGAGTACAGTTGTTTTGGCTACAAGTCACTAAATCCTTATCTAAAATTCTTAATAAGGAGGTTCCATGCTGTCCTGTACTTTGTTTGCTGAATGATAATTTTCAGTTTCCTATGTCAACACATGAAAAAAGAGTTTGGATTTCTGGCTTAACGGCTGCTAAGAAAATGTTGGCAGTACGGTGGAAACCACCACACGCTCTATCATTAGATCATTGGTGGCACCTCCTGATTGATATTCTACAACTAGAGCTTTCTGTTGCACGGTCTCATGGGGCAAAGGATAAAACACTAAAATCTTGGTCAGAAGCTGTCATAGTTGTTAAGAATCTTGCCTATGAAAGGGTGGGTTAATGGGTGGGGGGGATGCAGATCACTCACCAGGGAGGGAAGAATTTTCTTTTGAGTTATGTTTGGTTTTGTTTTGTGTTATTTTGTTTTGTCTTTAGTCAATTAGGTGCCAATATGTGATTATGGGTGTGAAGGGCTTTGGGGCTTGGATGAAATAAGAGTATGTGTGGCGGGCCCTGTGTACATGCAGGGATCTGGACTTGAGTGTGTGAATGTGTCTGTTTTGGGGTGGGGGTGTTGACTCGTAGACGTTAGAACGTGTACGTCCTTACTTGAAAAAAGGAGAACTGTTTTGGCTTGCTTGAATAGTTTGTGTGGGTGTTTGTTTGTGGACCCTATGGCACCTTTTGTTTTTGCTTTGTTTTCGTTTTTGTTTTTTTGTTTTTTATATATGTATGTTTATATATATAAACATGTGTGTGTGTATATATATATTTTGTTTTCTTTTTGCGTGTGTGTGTGCTCTATTATATATGTGCTTTATTAACATTATATTGCTTGCCAACTGTGAATACACTTGAATTGTCTGTATGTTTTTGTTTTATTTTTTATTTTATTATAATGATTTTCATTTTTGCTATATATCGACATGGAAAATGAATAAAAAATTGTTAACAAAAAATATGGTATCCATGGTATAAATGTTATGACAATAATTTACAATTATTTTAGGCTATGCTCTGCACAGCACAGGCAAATGCCCACATCACCACAGGTGGGACTTACAGTATACAGTCAGCAATTCATTTTTAACTTGTAAAACATAAAAAAAATAAAAGTTCAGAGCTTCCAATAAATCACACAAATCTTCCATTATTATTATTTAAAGATTGGCACAGCAGCCCATTAATAGACAGCATGCTTACCATATTTAGTTGTCCAAAACACCCCACATCACAACCATGTCCGGATTCTCCTCCTCTGTTTTGGGTTTTACTTTGTGTGTCTGTGGCAGTTCTGTGTCCTTTGGCCACCCACAACCTCACGTACGGGACTGGATTGAATTTAGCCAGCGGGGGGTCCAACAAGATTTAGGAAGAGTAAAGATGATATGGCGGATGTGAGCAGAGAGGCACAGTTGGGAGTGCAAATCAAGTTCATTTGAGAAAATCCGCACTCACATTCAGCACTTGCAATAGGAATGCTGTTGACAGCAACAAGTAACTCCATCAGTCAGGGATGTCTTTTCCAGTCTCTGTACTTTCTGTAGGCCGTATGACTGCGTGCGGGTTGGCAATGTTAAAGCGCTGACACAGCGACTCAACCTCAGTCTCTCATACAGCGCACCTGCGCCCTCGGGCCAGTACTGTGTAAAGCACCTTCAACTCTTGCTCCGGCTGTTGTACCGGTCTAGCTGATGCCAGGGTACTCGCCTGTTGCTCTGGCTGTTGGTGGACCACCTGGCTGACTGCTAGCGCTGTAGTTGGCTCCCGCTCCAGCTGGCGGTGAACCTGACCAGCTGCTGCCGCGGTACCCGACTCCTGCTCCGGCGTGGCTAGCTGTCAGTGAACCAGGCTAGCTGTTGCGGCACTAGCCTCCTGCTGCAGCCGGTTTTGCTCGTCAACATGACCGATGCAACTGCCCTTGTTGTCGCTTGTCGAGGCTTTTCTGACTCGTTTTGAAGCGTCATGCAACTCTTCCTTCTTTTTGACACGTTTGCGTTGAAATACTAACCTTTTGTTCCTCTCTGCTTGCTCTCCAGATGCGGAAAATTTCAAAAGTTTTTTTCTGTGTCAGAGGTGGGGTTTGATGACCCAGTAAGCTTTTCAGTGCATCAACAGATCTCCGACTCTTTCAAATGACGTTAAATCTTAATAAACAACATGAAATTCTTGGGATTTTTTCTGTAAATTAATATATGAATATATTATTTTATTTTATACATTTTTTTAAAAACTTTTTTTATATTATTATTTTTTTCTTTACGAGAGGTACCGGATCTGCCCAAATAAGTCCCGGAACACAGGCAGGCCAAAACCAAGAGATGCCGGATCCTGTTCTGGCAGGATCCGGCACAAATAAACCCCTGCTGGCAGTCCTGACATGTTCACTGTCCATACCTCTCAGTTTATTTATTTAAAAGTTTAATAATCAGGGACGATGCACATTAATAAAACATTTTAACAAATGTAAACATGCCAGAATTAGCCAAAAGGCTATTTTACATCTGCTGTCCCTGGACTGATGGTAAGAGTCACCCTAAAAGAGAATAAAATGATTTTGTTATCGACATACAAATAATACAAATAAAGGATTAGAAAACTAAATCTAAATAAAGGTTAAAAGGCAGAGAACTAAGCAAAAGTCCATACATACACACACAGGCTAACATAAACTCAGCCCAAACAGCAGCTGCTACAGACAAAACAGAAGCAACGTTAAGCAGCAACACCAACATCGACAAAAAAATAATTACATAAGACACAATAACATACTAGCAGGTCACAAACAAGCAAAAAATAAACACTAAACACATTAAAAGCCATGCATAAAAAGCAACCGTAATACTAGACGATTAAAAAAAAACTGACAGACAACATGACGGATGGCATCAGAAAGCACCGACAGGCAGAGCAGCAAATGTGGGGAAAAAATTAAGCACTAAAATTTAATGTTGACAGCTTTGACCACTAATTAGCCACTTTTAAAAAAAGTATTTAAAAGAGGCATAGTTTGAAAGATTTCTAATGTGAGTTGGAATGGAGTTCCACTCACGAGCAGCCCTGATTGAAAATGCAGACTGGCTAAAAGTACTTTTTCTAAACGGGACAACACAGTCTCCTCTAGCTGAGCTCCGTGTTGATGTTGATGCCATTTTTATAAACTGGTTCAATACAGGAGGCGCAAGTCCATGTATGATTTTGTACATAAGACAAGAGTGTGAATATTTAATCAGGTTTTCCCAATGTAACAACTTGTATTTCAATAAAATATGACAGTGATGATAGTTATTGGATTTCCTGTCCAGCACTTTAAGGGTTTTTTTGTATAGAGAAAGTAGTGGTTTGAGAGCAGTGTTGCTAGCTTGAGACCAAGTAGTCAAACAATATGTTATGTGGGAAAAAATCATTGAATGCATGTACATTATCAAATCAAATCAAATCAAACTTTATTTATATAGCACTTTTCATACACAGGCGTGCAGCTCAAAGTGCTTTACACATAAAAGATAAAACAATAACAAAGAAAGCCCCTCCCTCCCACCCTCCTTACTACACACACGCGCACACACACACACACATGTACACACACACACACACACACACATACAAACACAAACACACACATACACATACCTGCACACTCTCACTACTGACAATAGGGAGACATGGCATGGCACTGAGGATTGAGGAAGCGCCACCTTTGGGGCCATCCATACTGGGAGGAGTCGCAGGCTGTGCCACAGGGGGCACCAGCGCCCAGGCCCCCGGGCCCCAACAGACAGCAGTCGGCTGGGCCGAAGGGACCCAAGGACAGCACCCCCAGCAGCAACCCAGATACAGCTCCCAGTGTGGAGGACCCCCCCTGGGGAAACACTGGAGTTAAACCTAAAAACTAAAACATAAGATAGGATAAAAACCCTGACAAAAGATAGAGTGAATAAAAAGGATAAAAATACGCAAGATAATAAATAAAATAGTACTGAAGATAAATAAAACAAATAAAATTATTGAAGTTTCAAAATCGTCTTAAAAAACAAGATAGAAGCAACAACATAAAATAAGATAGAACCACATAAGAACGTAAAAAGAATTTAAAATATTAGTTAAAAGCCTGATTAAAAAGGTGTGTCTTTAACCTTCCCTTAAAAATATCAACAGTCTCTGCAGACCTGAGGCTCTCCGGCAGGCTGTTCCACAGGTGGGGGCCATAGTGGCTAAATGCCGCCTCACCGTGGGTTTTTGTTCTTGGTTTTGGTATGGTTAAAAGGCCGATGCCAGAGGACCTCAGGGTCCGCGAGGGTTGATATGGTAAAAGCAGGTCAGATAAATATGAGGCCGCAAGGTCGTTAAGACATTTAAAGACCAGTAAAAGAATCTTAAAATCGATCCTGAAGCGGACGGGGAGCCAATGCAGCGACTCTAAAACCGGTGTAATGTGCTCCCGCCCTCTGGTCCTAGTCAGCACGCGTGCGGCTGAATTAGTGCAGCCTTAGTTTACATGCAACTGCGGATATGTCTAAAGTTTGCCAAATTGAATTTAATGCACTTGGAAACCTTTTTGATATGCTCTTTAAAGGTGAGATTATTATCAATGAGCACACCAAGGTATTTAAAATCTGAAACAACACATAATCTCTCCCCATCTACAACCACATCAGGCTCTGGACAGTGAGTTTTAGTTTTACTAAAAAACATACACACTGATTTAGAGACATTCAACTGAAGGCAATTTTGGTTTAACCATTTTTTGATGTGTTGCATTGAGCTGGTTAACTGATCAGGGACTCGGGCTGCGCTGCTACCATGCATAAAAATTACTGTGTCGTCAGCATACATTATGGTGTTAGAATTTGGGCACACAGTTGGCAAATCATTTAAATATATTGAAAATAAAAGCGGACCCAAAATAGATCCCTCGGGAACACCTGCAGCCAAGGAAATAGCATCTGACTGATGAGTCTTTATTCAAACAAATTGAGACTTATTTGTTAAATATGATTGTATCCAGTTGGTGGTGCCTGATGAAAAGTTAAATGTGGAGAGTTTACAAAGAAGTATGCCATGATTTATGGTATCAAAGGCCTTCTTCAAATCTAGAAAGACGGCACCAACCACTCCACCTTTATCTAACATTGACTTAATTTTTTCAATGAAATAGCAATTGGCTGTTTCCGTGGAATGGTTAGTACGAAAGCCAAACTGATTTGAATGCAAACTACAGGAACTGGTATTTAAATGATTTATAATTTGTTCAGCAACAAGTTTTTCAGCCACTTTGGAAACCACCGGCAAAACACTAATAGGTCTGTAGTTGCAGATGGATTTTTGACCACCACCTTTAAATATGGGTGAAACAGCAGCTAGTTTCCAGACATCTGGGGAAATTTCCTGAGCAATTGAGAGGTTTACAATTTTCGTAATAGGACATACTAACGATGCAGAGAGCTCCTTAAGCATAACTGTGTTCGTACCAATGACGTCTTTGGCTCTGGATGACCTAAGAGATCCAATCACTCTCTCAACATCTGACTCTGTAATAGTTCTAGATTGAAGGCTGGTTCAATATGTCTACCTTGGCTGGGTATAATGTGCGCAGGGGAAAAGCACTTGATAATATTGTCTACTGAATCAATGAAATAGTGATTAAGAGCAACTGCTACTTCAGCTGGGTTGCTCAAAAGTGTTCCATTGGCATAAATTGCAATTGATTTGGTATTATTAGAATTTTGCCCTATTAGTTTTCTTAGTTGGTTCCAAATATTTTTTGTATTACCTCCTGCTTTTTCTATTATATTCAAAAAATAGTTTGCCTTTGATGCCCTAAGGTCTTTAACTACCCCATTACGAAGCATGGTAAAGGTATATCTGTCACTGCTTAATTTGGACTTGAGAGCAATCTTTAAAGCCATGTCTCGTTTTTTCATTAATTTAGGATATTATTGGAATTATGTTATTTTTTTTCCTACGTCTTTGTCTACATGTAAAGTTATCAATTGTACTCTGTAGTTTTTGCATGAATCTTTGACTGTCATTTTCCAAAGAATTTCCCATCAGTACAGCCTCCCAATCAATGTTTTGAACAGCACTTTTAAATCCATCTTGCATGTTTTTGGGAATAATCAAAGATTCCTGTTCTTGGACAAACGGAGTAAAACGCTTTTTGGTTATCTTCCTAGCTATCAGAGTCAGGTTGTGGTCCGATAGTCCAGTCAGCATATTAAAGGATTTATTGATTCAAATTGCTAAAAATAAGGTCAATTTTTGTGCTAGTGGTTTTTGTAATTCTTGTGGGACCATTTACCAGCTGTGTAAGATCAAAACAATCAGTGATCTGTTTTAAGGATTTCCTCGATGATTTCACTTCCCAATTGACATTGAAGTCACCCATGAGAATCAACTACTTGTTAAAATTACACTCCTTTAGCATATTTTTAAAATGTTCATCAAAGGTATTATTGGAAGAGGGGGGGCGATACAATACAATAAGCGAAAAGGACATAGATGTAGACAAAGTCACGTTAAGACCAATACACTCAAGTTCATTGCAAGACCACTGTATTTCATGACAATGAAAATGCTCTTTCACAAAGATTAAAACTCCACCACCCTTTGAACCTACTCTATCTTTTCTATAAATATTATACCCAGAGACATGTAATATTGACGATGGTGAATTTTCATTAAGCCATGTCTCTGATAAGCACAGGAAATCTAGGTTGGAGTCCAATAATAACTGATGAATTTGATCACTTTTAGATTTAAAACTTCTTATACTTAAGTGTCCTCCTAAAATGCCCCTTGGCTTTGATTTTGGGTCCCAGATGATTCTTGAGTGGTTGACGGTCTGAAATAAGTTCAATTTCTGATTTTTCGAGATCGCTATATTTAGAACCTTGTTTTTTACAGTGTATGGCATGTTGTCCGACCTGGAGTTCGCAGAGTTTCCACATTTTTTTACAGTGTTTGCAGTTTGATCCGGTGACAGCTTAGATTGTTGCGGTGACAGGATAGATGGGCCATCTGGTAATTCACAGACCCCGTCCGTGCAACCAGCTTGTTGAGTGGAGCAATAGTTACCTCTGTTACTTGAGAATGAAGAGGAGTCTGCACCTGTTGACCCTCCGACACCGATGTTGAACACGCCAGCGGCCTGAATCTCCTCACCACCACACCGCTGATCCGAGAGTGGAGACCCTCCGGCACTGATGTTGAACACGCCAGCGAGCCGAATCTCCTCACTGCCACACCGCTGATCCGCCGGTGCGAGTCCGGCAGTCCCTCGATGAATCACTCGGCGCACCCATCAGAAATACAGCAGGATCACTGGCAGGCCGGTCAAACTTGGGAGCCCGCAAAACAGCCGTCATGCAACTTTTGACCACGGCACATGCAGGGCTCGTCCGAGTGTCTCTGTCAGCCATCTCCATGTTAAGCATGATCTCACAAGCTTTAATCATTTAGGTAGGCATATGTAAATGCTCGCACTTTTAGAATATCACTTCTCATTACAATTCATAGTGCTTGCAGTGTTTGGAGTTCAGCACTGCTTTCTTCCATACAATTCAATTCAATTCAATTCAATTCAAAAAACTTTATTTGTCCCCGGGGGGCAATTCAAGGTAAGGCACGTGGAGCAGTTACAGTAGGTACTACTTCGTTGTGGCCGAGATCACGCGAGAATCACGCACCTTTTTAGTGGCGGATCAATTGTGTTTTCATGAGAAGCGGCAATGTGCCCAAACAACCACCAGGTGGCATCTGTGAGCAGGAGGACGACAACATGCAGCAGCAGGGAGCAGTGACCATGACAGGGAATGGACAGAGTTGCCTGATTTATGTTTCTGTTCATTGTTGCTTAAATACAAGAATGTAGCTAATAATACCTCACCCACTCCACACCTCATTCCACCTCCTTCCTTCAACCTGTCGCTACAGGAACCCTCTAGCAAGGACAAACTTAGTGAGTTGTTGATGATGTTGATGGCGGATGAGATGAATGATTTTTTTCACTATGAAGCCTTTTAAATTACGCACAGCCTACAGAAGTTTCAACGTCCATACAAGCATTTAAGAAATGATTCTTATCAGTTCCATAATTCAGCAAGGATTTTTACTCAACGAAAAAATGTATAAAGATCAGTTTTTAGGTTGAAGACACGACAGCAGCACGTATGTCCAGACGCTGGTGTGTCAGCTGGGGCAGCGGGTCGGTGATAAATAAGACGCATGAAAACATTGTGACTGATGTATAGCTCCCCTGGTAGAGCAGCTCCCTCAGTAAGCAGAATCACCCGCTGATACGAGTTCGAATCTCAGTATAGGCTGTAACTTTAGTTAATGTGTTTTCTTTTCTCATCATCATTATGATCACATATAGCTCCAAGTTTGCGCAAATAAATGAGCAAATGAGCATTAATTCTCCGCCGGCCGCGGCACCAGCTTTCCTGCTTGTGTACATAAAATACATTAAATTCTGACACCACAACTGTAGCGTACCGAATATCAATAGATGATAACCAGAAAAAAAACGTTCTATTGATCTGATTCACCGGCTTCATGGACGTCGGAACTATTTTCTGAGAGGGGGGGCGGGGGAAGCACGCACTTTTATCAATGATTAAGGATTTGATTTGAAGTTATTTTATAATGGCGTGCAGTTATAAGAGAACTAGAATGGATGAACACGGCATCTTTATTGTTAAGAAAATGAAACTTTGATCACTAAATCAAGCCATTTAAGGAACATAACGGCATTATTTGTACCCTTGAATGAAAAAAAGAAAAGTCTGCGCTCCTGACTCAGGGCTTTCATGCATATCCAAAAGTGGACCTTCTCTCAGTTGACCCACTGATGAAGATTTTAAGCAGGGTCGAGACATCGCTTTCATCCATAAGGTCACTGTGAACGTTCATAACCGTCAAATGTGTTAGTCTCTCCTGCGTCATGGTGCGCAGCCAGGATTTCAGCCTGCGCAAGGCTGAGAAAGAGCGCTCGGATGCCGCGACAGATATTGGCAGGGCCAGGCACAGCTTAATGAGCTTCTCCACCTCTCTCGTGGAAAGGGGGTCAGTTCCGAGGAACCCACATCCACTCGTTTCCCCTGAGCCGCCTCAAGAACTGCCTGCTCTCGCCCTGCAGCTATGCGGAGTCCTTCCTGATCAAAATGCCGCTCCGCCTCGGAGCGCACCAGGTCCATATGCACATCCTGGATGGTGCTTACTTCTCGTATCTTCCCGTGGGTAGGGAGGCTGATGGGGTGCGTGAGTTCTGACGTCTATGACCGGCTTTCTTTATTTCAGTTGTGGTGTCAGAATTTAACACAAATATTTGTGCTTTCTATTCCTTATATTTTCTACAACAGGCTTATAGAAAGAAGAACGACGCCACGTCATGTCAGACAGTTTTCTCTAGCTTTATTAAAATACATAATCAGCAGCTTCACAGTAGTCGGATATACAGAAGGTTATTTAAAGCGGACTGAGTCCCTGAAGCAGTCACCCTGCAGGAGGAGATCCCTTGGCCAAGTGATCAATGTATTTGTTGCAGACCTCTTTGCTGTCCTCAGCGCGCGGGGTGGGGGTGGGGGCGCTGGCGTAGCAAGCTTTTCAAAAGTGTGGGGGATGGATGTGGTCTTTCCAGTTAAGCGAACTTGTTCCAGATGCCTTAACATTTGCATTCCCCCATACTGAGGAATGTGTGTAGGGGACGAGAAGTAAGCACCATCCAGGATGTGTCCATCCTGCATTCGGAGGTGGAGAAGCTCATTAAGCTGTGTCTGGCCCTGCCAATGGCCGCGTTTCCCAGATTCGTTAAGAAGCTCTTAAGTGCTAAGATCTTCTTAGGAGCGCTCTTAAGAACGCTGTGAAAGAAGGATGCGTTTCCCAGAGTCGCTCTTAGCTTAAGAAGATCTTTCACTAAGAAGGAAATGTAAGATCGAGCTGACCCACTCTTAACAGCCTTCTTAGCGCCCGAATGCTCTGTGATCAAGCCGAGTCAGGGAAATTTACATCCTCCACTTTTCGAAATAATAAAACAATGCTCAATGTTGAAATGCGCTCATAGCTGCGGACCACTGGCCCAAGAAACATAGGCTAACAGAAGAAGAAGAAAAAACCTTGTTATTGAATTACACGTTTAAGTTTTCCACACACATCTGCATATGAGTTTATAGTAGGCTACTACACATAAAAATACAACAACCCTGTGGCATTTCACAGATATCAAGGAAACAGATGTAATTAAACTCAGCTGAACCTCATCCAGAGAGGCTTCACCTGCTACTCTATATAAATGCGTTGCCAAAGTCCGCGCATGTGAGAAACCATGGCTACAATACAGCACATTCTCACTGCGAACCAACAGCGTCGCCGTGCGCGAAGCCAGACGGTTTACATAAATGCATACGTGCGTCAGCACTTCTCCCCACTGGACGTGCTGTCAGACCGGGCTGTCCAGGCAAAGTACTGGCTGCCCTGTGCGGAGATCCAACGGCTGATCACTCGGTGTCTCCACACATCCAGAGAGCAACAGCTGCAATTTTGCCCTCAGCCCGGAGGTGCAGCTCCTGGCTGCGCTGCGTTTTTACGCAGTGGGGAGCTTCCTGGAGGTGGTGGGGGATGGCACTGGCCTCAGCAAGGCATTGGTGTCATGGAGTGTGGCAGCTGTGACACCGATTCTCCTGCGCCATGCCATGGATGGCACCCTCATTCCAATCCACAATCCCTCCCTGGTGGATCTGTGCTGGATCGGTAGAAAGCACTACGCGGCCGTCAACACACCCGCACCCACACCCCGCCCACACACACACACACACGATACAAGCGTAGCCTAATTGCACCTGGGGGGGAGGGGACGACCACGGGGCGCTGTGTGTGACTTATGCGCTGATAAAGAGATGGGTGATCGATTTGCCAGGCATCGCTTGATTAAGTTGCAGCAGCACCGCGGTGGACAGCTCCCACTAAGAGCTTCTTAAGAAGCTTCTTTGGCTTGATCTTAAGGTTCTCCTAAGAAGGCAGTTAAGAACGCGTCTGGGAAACACCCGCATCTTAGCGCTCCTTCTTAGCCGAACCCTTCTTAAGAGCCTTCTTAAGTCCTTAAGAACGATCGAATCTGGGAAACACCGCCAATGCTGTTATGTTCCTTAAATGGCTTGATTTAGTGATCAAAGTTTCATTTTCTTAACAATAAAGATGCCGTGTTCATCCATCTAGTTCTCTTATAACTGCACGCCATTATAAAATAACTTCAAATCAAATCCTTAATCATTGATAAAAGTGCGTGCTTCCCCCGCCCCCCCTCTCAGAAAATAGTTCCGACGTCCATGAAGCCGGTGAATCAGATCAATAGAACGTTTTTTTTCTGGTTATCATCTATTGATATTCGGTACGCTACAGTTGTGGTGTCAGAATTTAATGTATTTTATGTACACAAGCAGGAAAGCTGGTGCCGCGGCCCGGCGGAGAATTAATGCTCATTTGCTCATTTGCTCATTTATTTGCTCAAACTTGGAGCTATATGTGATCATAATGATGATGAGAAAAGAAAACACATTAACTAAAGTTACAGCCTAAACTGAGATTCGAACTCATACTAGCGGCAGATTCTGCTTACTGAGGGAGCTGCTCTACCAGCGGAGCTATACATCAGTTATAACACACACCAGCGTCTGGACATACGTGCTGCTGTCGTGTCTTCAACCTAAAAGCTGATCTTTATACATTTTTTCGTTGAGTAAAAATCCTCTCTGAATTATGGAACTGATAAGAATCATTTCTTAAATGCTTGTATGGACGTAGAAACTTCTGTAGGCTGTGCGTAATTGTTTCTGCCTCCGCTTATTAGCCGTGGCTGCAGCGAGCGAGCAAAATCACAACCTCAGATGTCTTTAGGGTATCAGATATTTTTATTGGCTATTCTTGTATTTAAACAACATCCAGTCAGGCCGTGATATAGGCTCACGGGGGCGGACTGGGACAATAATTCAGGTCGGCAATTTTACCAGTAAACAAATGTTCCTTAAAAAACGACTAATGTAGTTTAGCTCTACTGTAAAACAAAGAATGCACAAGTGATTATCCAAGGTCACCCAGGTAATTGAGGTGTCCCACCGCTGTGAAACAATCAGTCTGAATCAATCTGATACGGTTTAGCAGTCCCCCTCTCCATTCACTCTATCTGTAGCCTAAAACAGCGCCACTCTCCATTGCAGCTACATTGTGGTCAAATGTGGAATTGTCCCAAAATCGTTTCAGCTGCAATTCAGTACTATGCTTCCACCTAGTGGCTACAGTTGTCACTGACATTTCACGCGTTGCGTGAATCTCGCTCCACGCGAGTGAAAAGGCCACTTTGAAGTAGTACCTACTGTATACACAACACAACACAACACTTAACAGATGTACAACACAACACAGAACAGTCAGCTAGTTTAAAAAATTAAAAATTAAAAAATGTAAAGATAAAATAAAAAAAATAAAATAAAGCAAAATGAAAATTAGATTGAAATAGAGAAATATAAAGCTATAAATATAATAAAAAAAACAATAATAAAAAGATACCTATGAATACACGACCAATTGTAAAGTGTGTGTCATTTGCAGATTAGCTTTCCCTGAAAGTTGTAAAAAAAATGTCCCCATGGACCTTTTTCACAGCATACATTTTGACTTGTTATACCAGGAAAAATAAATGTGAATTACGAATGTTAATGATAACTTAGTCTGTCCTGGTAAGCTAGTCCAGTGAGCCAGCATGCACAATACCAGGACATGCAGCCATCACGAATATTATGAAAAGGCTTTTCCTATATGACAGCTCAAAATGTCTGCCGTGCAAAGGTCTA
Source organism: Pagrus pagrus (assembly GCF_965226575.1). Lineage (NCBI taxonomy): Eukaryota > Metazoa > Chordata > Actinopteri > Spariformes > Sparidae > Pagrus > Pagrus pagrus. The sequence continues at coordinate 6,055,467 of NC_140197.1, forward strand.
TTCCAACATTGGAGACCTTGATGTTGGGTTAATGACAATCCAAACAGTAGACTTTCATGCCTGCGTTGACCAGGAGGTAGCAGTGCATAATAAGTACATTAACTGCTCTGATTTGTCAGTACTGAGCACTCACAGAGAGGTTCAAATGGGCTTCACCGTGGAAATGAACAACAAACTATGAGGTAACACAAGCAAGAAAGAGAGGAAGCGAGAAAGAAAGAGAGAGGTCTAGACAGACAGAGCCTGAGGAGAACAGAGCGCAAGGGAATAAGGATTTTGTTTTAGAGAGAGAGCGAGAAGGGGAGAGATGAGGGGAATGAAGGAGCAGTCCACATGATTAGATGTTTGTAGATAGATATCGGAGGGAAGGGAGAGAGAGAGAGAGAGAGAGAGAGAGAGAGAGAAAGATGTGCTGTTATGTGAGAGCAGATCTCACTAAATGGGCCTCAGAAAAAATGCTAAGCTTCTCTCTCTGTGTGTGTGTGTGTGTGCATGTACTGAAAAGCCTGTCTCCGCATTTTACCGTCACACCCTCTTTTCCCTCTTTGTTATCTCCATCTCCTCAGTTAGTTCTTCTGATTCTCGTGCTCTTCTTCACTTCACTCTGCTCTTGTTGTCTTAACTAGGCTCTTTTCTCCTCTTTTTCTTGTCATCTTTCATACTCATCTTATGTCCTCCATTACCTACCCTGACATTTTTCTCCCCCTCGATTTCTTTCCTGTCTTCTGTGTGTCAGGGTGACGAGTGCAACCAGGCCGGTGATTAGTGTTTGACCGGTTATCATGGTAACAGTGCACGGTTTCACCCCCTTTTTTTATCTTCCCAGCATTAAAATTCACCTCAACTGATCAGATCATAACCATACTGCTAAAAAACACAGGTGTGAACAAATGCAATATCAGCATGAATAGAAATATGTCCTCATAAACTGGACACAATCAGCACATACAAAAGAACACATCATTGAAATAGTCTAAACAACTGAAAAGGTCAATCACCAGTGACTCCTAAAGGAACATTCGTCATTATTCCCAAAATGACATGAATGTTGCAGCATACAAGCAACAGCCGTATTGGACCTTCATCGTATCACAGTTTTGTAAGGTTTAAGCAAGACAACTACTAGGTTTCGGAAAACATTGTGGTTTTGGGCAAAATAACTATGTTACATCTGTAAATTCAGTTACGAGCGTACCAACATTACTGACATAACTTCAGTTACATAATGCACACAACGTAACTTAAACTGGCAATAGACAACTTTTTTACCTTACCTTAAGTAAATACTGATTGAGCAGTGTAATGGCTGTAGAAAAATTACACCATTCGCCTATAGATTAGTTCCCTATAAGTCTCACTTATAATCTTCCAGTCTAGCCCTCAAGGCTATTGTTAGCTAGCATATTACTGATGACAGAAACGTAAAATCTCATCTTCAGTTCTAACTGAAGAATAGAAAACCCGTGTTGACCACTTCTCTCCACTCATCCAGAATCATTTAACCTTCTGCTTTTGTTCTTTTCTCACTGCAACACATTACTACAGCAAGTTGTTAGCACCACGCTAATTAACATTTTATTTACGTCTGCTTCCCCATGAGATCACTGATCACTGAATTTACACAGGTGGACTCCAGTCAAGGTAGAGAAACATCTCAAGGATGTTCAAGAGAAATGGGAGGCACCTGAATTAAATTAAGTGTCATAGCAAAGGGTCTGAATATTTATTTCAATGTGATATTTCAGTTTTTCCTTTTTTAATAAATTTGCAACAAAAATCTCAAATTCTGTTTCTGCTTTGTCATTACAGTGTGTTGAGTGCAGATTGATGAGGGGATAAAATAATTTAAACAATTTTAGCATAAGGCTGCAACATAACAAAATGTGAAAAAGGTGAAGGGGTCTGAATACTTTCTGAATGCACTGTATGTTTCCTATACAGAGAGATACAAATGGAAAGGAAAAATATATGTATAAAAAAGAAAAATTCAAAAATTCTAGTGTCAGTGTGGAAGAAGAGCTGGAGAGAGATGAAGGAGTAGAGATTGGAAAAAAAGACAGAAAGTGCAGATTAAGTGGGAGGAGTAAAGCGATCAAAAGGAGGAGAGGAGGGGAGGGAGAGTGAGAGAGAGGAGCTGAGACAAATGGGGAGAGAGGATTAGAGTCATTGTGCTCAGTAAAGCAAACCAAGCATTAAACTGAGAGAGAGAGAGAGAGAGAGACAGAGAGAGAGAGAGAGACGATGATGAAAATGATGTGTTCTTGTTCCAAGTGTGTGTAGCACAGTGACACACAGCTTCGTTGTGCTTTATGCATTCTGTTTCCTCGAGGAAGAGTCCTACAGGGTTCAACGCATGTCTACAAATCACTTGCTTGTCCAGTAAGTGATTTGTAGACTGTTTCTGAAGTTATTCTTGGACTTACATGTTTGGACATAAGTAATGCAACATGTCTACAAATCACTTGCTTGTCCAGTAAGTGATTTGTAGACGGTTTCTGAAGTTATTCTTGGACTTACATGTTTGGACATAAGTAATGCAACCTGAGATCATCTGGTAGACCATTCCTGGCCATCCCTCTGTTAAATCTTAAGCTAGAGGTGACTGGGTATTTTCTGTTTGGACCCCTCATTTGTGGAATGACCTTCCAGAGGAGATCAGGGGAGGTAACACAAATACTTTACTCAACCTGGATATCTTGACTAAAATAAAGAAACTGATGGATTATCAGCACAGTATTGAACTATATAAAAAAATAAATAACTGAAAAAAATATACTTGGTATATTAAATACATATACTTGTAGTCAGACTAATCATCAGTACACTTCAAGTATGTTCATGATTAGTTAACTTAAACTTTGCTATTTTGGAACAGGCAATTTTGTAGTTTTAATTAAGTTGTAGAAAATGCACAATTTGAAGTATATTCAGTAGGGGTGTAACAATACATGTATTTGTATTGAAGCGTTTCAGTACAGGACGTTCGGTTCGGTACAGGGCTGTGCACGGGTGAGTTTCCGGAACGGAAGTTGCGTGTGTTTATTTTCTGCCTGCAGCTACACGTGCAGCCCGTTTACATCATGGCTGACGCTAGCTCGAAACCAGAGCTTGAAGACCCTCGCTTGTCGCTTAAGTCTCCTGCTTGGGAACACTTCGGCTTCCTGGTTAAATATTGCAACGGAGAAAGACGAGTCCGCCACGGCGCAGTTCCGCCGAACAGCTGGAGAAACGAAACCGAGGAATTCCCGTGATAATTACATAATCACACACGACTGCAGTTACTGTATACGTGTTATAAACATAACAACACAAAGTGTTCCCGACTGAAGGATAAGAAGAAGATCGCATATTTGTCTCTTTTTTGAGGTTTTTGTGCTTGTATCAACGCGGAGTGTTTTATTTTGAAAATCAACCGGATGTATTGTTGTTGTTTAGTGTCAGACTTCCTGTCTGCTCTGTGCTAAATTCGGCTGAATTTCTGCGTTGTGCCGTGGCACTTGAAACGGCACCACCCAAGTGTGAATATCACTGCTACAAGAAAAAAAAATTACCTTAGTGCAAACGCAGCTGACTGTGGCAATCAAGCAGCCTCTCCATAGCAACTCAGCCCGTATGAACAACACACCAGTGCAAACCGACAATCTTCCATATCTTGATGAAATACAGTCCCATTCACACTTAAGTTTTTTTTATTGTGTTTTATTGTGTGCGCGTCTGCATTCAGTTAGTACGTTTGCAGCAATGAATATGCAACATGGGGCGTTTTCACGCAATTGTGCGTGTTGTGGGTGGAGAAAATGTAAATATATTAATTTAGCACACGCAAAGTGATTTATCAAACCGGAAAGCAATTTTGCTCATAGAAACTGCTTCTATATTTACCACGTCTCAAAGGGAGGTGCAAACGGTTTGTATGCGTAATTGCGCACACATGACTGCCGTCATTGTTGCAAGAAGAAGACGCCGAAACAATGGAAGGAGACGCCGAGAACGCATTTTTCACCCTCGTGTGAACATTTTTGGGATGAATGAGGAAACATTATATAATATCATTAGAACATATGGCCTATCCAGCCTTGCCATTTTGGAGCTGTTGGAGGAACTCAGAGCGGATTTGAAGTCAGCTACGAGAAGGAGTCACGCAATACTTTGTTTACTATTATTATTATATTTATATTATTATACACCAATTTTTCTTTTGTTCTTCTTCTGATGTCTTGGTATCTCCTTTTCACTTCATCCACTGTTCGCCTGTTTTTTCCAACAGCATTAACTTTTTCACCGATTTTCTCCCACACGGCGTTCGTTTGCCCGACCGTCCAAAGGGTTGATTTTCACTTTGCGCTTTCGCTCTCTCAAGCTCGCCATGCTGAAAACCATGAAACACGCTAAGCCCTCATTTAAAGCTATGGTCTACGATTTGAAAGATTTTTTATTATTATTAACATCATTTATACGGTGGTTATGACCCAATAGTACCACCTACACAATGTGGAGAGTAAAAGGAACCAAAAAAATCCATTCTCTCTAGTGTCTGTAAAACTGAAAAGAAATTGACCAATAGGAACCATCCGGCCCGGATGGCTCCTATTGGATCAATTTTACGATCCAATCCTTGCTCACTCTCCTGCTCCTGCTCACGTCTGGTCCCGACCCACTTCCGCATTTGAAACTACAAGCGGACAAGAGGTTTGTTTTGCCCTGAGCAGTTCAGCTGCCTCTGCTTGCCCCACCGACAAAGAGTCAAAGAAAGAAAGTCTCATTGAAAAGACACAAACCGGAGATGTGAAACAAAGAGGGCTCAAACCGAATAAACATCGGGTCATCATTTGAACGGTGGCGAAAGGTCCATGAAGATATGGACCCGGTGCTGATACAGCGGCGTTTCTGTTGAGCGGGTAACCTTCGTCTCTATTGTGGATGTTGTGACACAGATAAGTTTCATGCCGATGCTGGCTTATGACTGTGAAAGCTGCCGTTTCTGTGTTATATGACGGTGTCTGTCTCTGCAGTATTGTCAACACTTGTTTACTTGTTCGACGGAGACGTTAGCCTCTATGCTAGCATTGTAAGCTAACAACAAGCTAACATTGCTAACATGTTTACACCAAATTAGCCTATGTATTTGCTCGTGGCAGCTAAATGAAGCAGCAAGTAATATGAATGAAGGGATGAATGAAACCCCAACGCGAAGCGGAGGGGTTTCAGATTTATTTCCGGATTTTTATTTTATTTGTCCGGATTTATTTCTCCATAACAACCTCTCGCCCGGTCACTACTCAGCTGTTTTGCTAACCCTCCTCTCGGTCTTGTCCGTTTGTTTTCAACGAAGCCTTTGCTAAATCAATATGATGGATTATCATATAGGCGTTACGATGTGTGTATTTGTGTGTCTTATCTGTCATAAACAAGAGATTACGGTTTACGGACACGTTTGTGTCGCGGTCTGTGTGAGTCTCGGTGCAGCTGTGTGCTGCTCCGAGACTCACACAGGTTTGTTTTTCAGCCACAATGTGGCAGCGATCGTTGTGATGAAAGCTGACGGCAGCATCTGTTAGTCTCTTGGCCCTCAATAACTTTTAGAAGTGGCTAACTTAGCTGTTGTAACTTACTATGTAGCTGTAAGGTAACATAGCTGTAGCATGCTAATGACGTTACGCTAGCTTGGCTGTGGAGCTTAGCTGTGGACATTGTAATGACTTACAAGATTTACGTGAGTTTCAACGTGCATAACAACTTTACCTGTGAATCCGACATCGTTACTCCGCATTCAAAGCTGGGTTGTATTTGGTTTCTGCCGGCTTGTTGCTCTTGGTGCTTGTTGCGGGAGGTATAAAGTTTGTTGAAGAGAAAAAAAAAAAAAAAAAGCTTGTTGCGGGAGGGGGTGTGTCGCGGGACTCCGAGAGGAGAGCGATTCGAGCTCGGAGGGGAGGGGTTAAGGAGCACAGAGGGAAGGGGTGTGTGTGTGGGGGGGGATGCTTTTTTCAAACCGTTCTCAGATCGTAGACCAGAGCTTTAAATAGGCGCGTCTCCAACACGTTTGCACCTGTTGTCATTAACGCAATCACTCTTAGTAAATCGCTCGCAAACCGCGGTTCAACCCCACACGCAAATTTCTAGATTGCCCACGCAGATTAGTACAAGCAATTTGGGATCTTAGTAGATCCGGCCCTAAATCTTCATTGCACAACATCAGATTCATATAATCTAGCATTAAATATAACAATTACACAGAAAATTAGGATTTTTGACAAAACATAGTGTTTGTAGTCCTAACTAAGAGCAAATCAGCTCTTTGATCAGGCGACAGTCAGGTGTTTCCCATCATGCCCTGAGGTCTTGCAGTCTTTCGAGAGCAACTGTGGCGCCTGGCTCTAAAAACTGCGGCCGCCATGATCTCATGAGGTTATCGTTGCCGGCGCGTGTATGACGACAGAGCAAGTCGGGATCAAGTCGGACACAAATCTAACCGGCATGCATTGTGCGGTGGTCGCCAGTGATCGATTCTGCGCAGGCCTGGGTCATCTCGAATGAGCCTATTGTCATACTTTGTTGTCATTACAGCAATGCTTGTTGTGATATCACTAGATATAGTATCACATTAAGGTATTGGACATACTGAAAACCTCACATACTATTTTAGCATACAAAACAACACGTTGGTAAGGAATTACGGACGCAGCCAGGGCTGAGTTTTGGCCAATGCTGGTAAAAAGCCTAGATGATGTCAACCAAGACATTTAAGAAAGCCCAGTACAAAACCCTAGTGCCAGATGGATGAAAATCCATGCAGATTCAGGTGTGTACACTTGCCTTTGTAGGCATATCTGAATAATGCACCCTTTAAAAATATGCCACCATTAATTTAGACCAAGCTTCTGTTGGTCAATGTCGCATTCGCCTTTTGCTACCTCAAGATAGCAATGCAGAAACAATGCGCTTCCCCACACCTCAGTGTTAAGACTCACATGCCCATGGAGGCGCAGATGGGTGCAAGTACAGTTGCTTCTTACACAACATATGCCTTGGCTGTCAAAATGAAAAGTAGTAATGGCTGTACACTGTTTTGCATCAAGTGTATGATAGGGCCTGTTGTTCTTTATTAATTCACTTTTAAAAGCTCCCTATTTTGATTTTCTTTTAATGGATTTTACGGTTTCTTTTATAATCCATTGCATTTTATCATAACATCTGATTAACTATTGCATAGTGTATATATATAGTGCTTTGTAACTTGTTTTGAAAAGTGCTGTTTAAAAAAGGTATTATTATTATTATTATTATTATGACCCTCACTTATGCTGTAAGTGTAAGTTAACTGCTAAAATTTAGTTTTGGGTTAAAGACAACTCCCAGATTTCTGACTTGCTCAGTTTTTACTGATAAATTGTTTCTCATCTTGCTGTAGTTATGCACAGGTGTTATCCAGATACTATCCAGATCTACTATAGATCACTGTAAGGTGTGTATACAAGTGCAACAAAGCACACTTCTGACCCCACCCAGCCACACCCATCAGTGAGGCTGTATCAATGGCAGGAAATGAGGACCCGCAGTATCTCTTCAGAGACTTTTACTTTGGTCAGTAGTAGGCAGGAAACAGAAATACAGCAAAACACTCAATACACTGAATCTGAGCTGACACAAAAACTGGCAGGATCTTGGCGGCAAATTTATTATGTCTAAGCACAGACTGAATGAGAGAACACTCTGATATACTCCAAAGGGCTGATGAGCCGATTGAGCTGGCCTGCTTAAGTGCTGATTGTAGGCAGCTACAAAGACTCAGCTCTCAGCCAGGGAGACAGGTAGGGACCTCTGTTGGATCTGGAAAATAGCACAGGGATTAGTGTCAGTATGAGGAAACTATCTACCAGTGTGACAGATGCTGGATGTGGTCAGTCGTAGACCAGCCTTCAAAACTTTCAACCAAGGAGGGCATTCAAACTGCCTTATAGCCTGGTGATAGGATACTGTTCAAGGTGTGCATTCATTTATCTGTCTCATGATTGGCACCAAACACAATCACGTCAGTTTTGTCTTAATTAGAGATCAGCTTTGCACATCCAGTCATAAATGTGTTCAATACCCTGACAAAGCATGTCAACCAGTCATCCAGTGAAGGGTACATTTGAGTATCGTCTGGATAAGTATGGTCATTAATTTTCTTTTCTTTGAAAGTCTCGGAAGCAACATGAATAGAACTAACGGGGGGCAAGCACTGATCTGTGTGGTACTCCTCTGGTCATACTGACTTGCTTGTAAGAAAGATTGCCAATGTAAATAAAACATTCCAGCCTTGGAAATAAGACCTGAACAGGACAGAACAGTGCCTAAGAGCCCAGCCCATTTTCCAACCAGTCCAACAATATTGTGTATTCAACTGTGTCTGAAGAAGTACAGGATCTTATCAGGCTGGCACTATAATTGCTAGTCCACCAAATATGTATAAATCCACTGCTGAAAAACGGTGCCCAACAAATGCACTATTCTTTTGCTGTTTGACTAACACTTAACCCAGCTGTCTGAAGACATAACTGAGTGTTATTTTTTATTTTTTAATCAGACTTGACACATAGCTTCTTTTTCCTTTTAACTGTCAAATTCCTTAATTAGTAGCAGTGTCAATAGCCCAAATGATATGGTATTTCAAGTGTCCTCATATCCAGACCTAGTCACATGGAAGCATCTCTGTTGATGAGAGATTGGAGTGTAAACTGTCTTGATTTTTCCATAGGTCATATTTGCAGGTGATGCAGCTGAAGCTGTTTGCTTAATGCCTGACATGCCACATGCACACTAGCAGTTTTACAACAACAGTTAACACTAACAGCTATAGCCACAAACACATAGACAAATCACATTTTTGGACAGTGACTCAGGCATAGCTTCTCAACCACACCACTCCCTCCACTATATAGAATTAGACAGATTATATGCTTTAGCATAGACAGATGCTATAGATCAGGCCTATCCAACTACTTTCTTAGAAGGGTCAGATTTGAAAATAAAAGAGAAGAAAAAGTGCCAAGGGGCAGACCATTTACATTCCCTATTTCTGACCTGTAAAGCGAAGAATATACATTTGTTTAATCAATGCACTTTTTATTTTTATGTATTTATTTATTAGTTTTTAGAATTAAAAACATGTAAAGAAAAGTGCAGGGAAAAAAAACACTGCGCCTTTTAATCTTCTTGTGGATTCCCTCTGCTTAAACAGACTGGATAAAAAAAGAATTTATTTCTGTACTTGCAACAGACATAACTAATGAATGGGCCAATTGGCCTACTAATAAAATTATAAAAGAGCCAGAGAGAGGTTGTTAAATGGCAGCATTTGGCCAATGGGATGGCAGTTGAGTAGGTCTGAGATCATCAGGTGTGCCCTGGAGAAATTGTCCAATTATCTCTCAGATAACACAATTGCCAGACGTATTGATGATAGGGCTGCCACAAACGACTATTTTGATAGTCGACTAATCACCGACTATTTTTTTTTCGATTAGTCGACTAATCGGATCATACGTAAATTGAATGTATAACATACAGTTTATCGCACCAGCATGTAGCTGCTCTTATATAACAGTCATTAGCTTTCAGCTTGAAGTGTTTAAGGTATATGCTGTCCGTCACCAACATGTTCAGTATGGACTCAGTCAGGACATTTGCTTGCTGAGGTGTGCATGTAGCTGGCTTTGTAACAAAGCCGTCCATTGAAGAAGAACGTACTTTTTTAGCACTGAAACATAACGTTAGAAAACATTAGCGTTACCACATTTCCTATTCAAACACATCGCTGTTATAACGTTACAGAAAACACATGAAATATGTGTGCTAAGGCTAATGAATCAAATCGTCATCGCTAATGTTAACGTTTACAGCTATCAATATGAGTAAGTAGTAAGTTAGCTCTCTGTTTACGCTAATGTTAGCAGCTAACTAGCCAGTTAGCTTATCGAGACGACGGCCCCTCTTCATCGTTTTTGTCAGCCACAACGTGCTTCCTTTTCAGGTGCTCGTGCATCACACTAGTGCTGCCGTGAAAGGCAAGTTCTGTCTTGCAGATATTGCATTGCACACTTTTTTCTTTTGTTTTCTTAAAATGCTCCCACACTTTTGAGCTCCGTTGCCGCCGGGTAGCCATGATGCCAGAGAGCCCGTCTGGTATAACTTCTGGTGACATCACGGCTGACCCAGATTACCACTGCTGAGCATGTGTGTCAAGGACAGAAAGGAAGACGCGGCAGTGGAAGGTGCCGCAGCAGTTTTGAGAGAGAAAACAAAGTAAAAAAAAAAAAAACGACGCGCCGACTATTAAATTAGTTGTAGACGATTTTAATAGTAAACATAATCATGACTAGTCGACTAATCGTGGCAGCCCTATGACATGTCTGCAGAAATCGAAAGCGCTGTTTTTGGAAAAGTTATGCATCAGTGAGAAATTTGCATTGCAACTAGATGGGTCTACGGACATTAGTGGACATGCTCAACTCCTGGCCAATGTGTGTTTTGTGGATGGAGATACCATCAGAGAAAACTTCCTATTTTGCAAGGCATTTCCAGAAAAAACAACAGGAGAGGACATTTTTCGGGTCACGTCAGAATATCTTGAACAAACGAGTATATGTATCTGCTCTGTACATGCGACATCTATTGCACGTCTGTCCGTCCTGGGAGAGGGATCCCTCCTCTGTGGCTCTTCCTGAGGTTTCTTCCGCATTTTTTTTTCCCCTGTTAAAAGGGCTTTTTTTGGGGGCAAGTTTTTCCTCACTCGAATCGAGGGTCGAAGGACAGAGGGTGTCGTCTCTGTACAGATTGTAAAGCCCACTGAGGCAAACTGTGATTTGTGAATTTGGGCTATACAAATAAAATTTGATTTGATTTGATTTGATTTGATGTACTGATGCAGCCATGGTCAGGTGCACCAAAGGCTTCGTTAGCAGAGTGAAAGAGAGACACCCAGATGTCATTGTTATGCACTGTTTTTTGCTCTGCGACGTGCTCGTTGCTTAGACTTTACCAGCAGACCTAGCTCCTGTGGTGGATAATGCTGTGCGCGTGGTATATTTCGTGGAGACAAGACCACTGAAAAGCTGCATATTTGCATCTTTATGTGAGGAAATGGGCACGGAGCATAACCCCTGATTGCTCCATATGGAAGTCCGATGGTTGTCGCGCTGCAAAGTGCAGGCACGTAAGTATGAGCTGTGGGAGGAACTAGAAGTGTTTTTGACTGATGAGAGGTGCGATAACGCAGAGCTGCTTGAAAGTGATGAGTGGTGTGCAAGGCTGGCATACTTGACAGATATAATTCAGCATCTGAATGAACTGAATACACGGATGCAAGGCCGAAATGAAAACCTGCTCACAAGCACAGACAGAATAAATGGATTCCAGTCAAAGGTGCACCTCTGGCAAAAACATCTGGAAAGTGCTAACCGTGACATGTCCCCCCACACTCAGAAATGGCAAAGAGATGTCAACACTGCTGCTGACATTGTCATTTTATTTCCCCTCAACCTTCACTGAATGCCTTGACTGGGTTAGGGACCCAGATAGCTCAACAGCAGTTTTTGGAAAGGACATGACTTTGCAGGAGCAGGAGGAACTAATTGAACTGAGACAAGACCGTGGTTTAAAGCTAAAGCTTTGCTGATCTACCTTTGGACAGTTTTTGGTTGACTGCTGCCAAGGAGTTCCCCATTCTGACAAACAGAGCTATTTCGACATTGCTCCCATTTTTCACAACATATCTATGTGAGCTGACTGCTGTAAAAACTATAACAGAGAAAAAAACAGAGAGAGACTGAGAGCTGTTGAGGAACAGCTTCGTGTGTGCCTTTCTTCAGTTGCTGCCAGGATATCAGCTTTGTGTTCATCTAAACAGGCCCAGGTTTCACACTGAGTGAATATAAACAAGCGAGAGACTAAATTGTCAATATATATGCTGTATTAGGCTACAGTGTGTCATTTTGTAACATTTTTGGTTGGTGCTGTGCCGCAGGATTTTTTTAATGTAAAAAATCTGCTGTGTCCCAAAAAAGGTTGAAAAACACTGCTACTGAGTCTACTTCGATAGATCACTATGCATCTTGGACAGATGGACGCATTTACACCATTTTAACATCTGGCTGGAATGCATTTGAAACAATCTCCTGAAGTGGTTTTAGTAATTGTTTAACCATTCATGAATCCTTTTTGGATACATTTATATTCAGCATTTATTTTATGCCAAATAGCTATCTGATCCGTCCAACATAAGACAGATGGCGAAGGGATTAATTATTTTTTCCACTTCAAATGGACCCACAAAGCGTGGAGCCAGTTTGCGGGACTCCACCTGAGGAGGGAGATCATGGGAGGACAGCCACACCTTTTGTCCTGGTTGGTATTGGGGAGCGGGGGTGCGGTGATGGTCTGCCAACAGTTGACTTCGCCGGGTGGTATGTGTAATAGCATCCCGAGCAGCCCTCCAAACCACTGTACAATGGGTGATGTGAGCCTGGACGGAGGGGACAGCAATGTCGCTCTCCTGAGCAGAGAGGAGAGGTGGTTGATAGCCGTAGGCAGCCATAAACAGGGTCATTTCTGTAGCTGAGCTGGACAGCAAATTGTGCGCATACTCGACCAAAGGAAGAAAGGAGTACCAGCAGGTGGAATTGCGGGCTGTGACACAGCGAAGGGCGGTCTCCAGGTCCTGATTCACTCTCTCTGTTTGCCCGTTAGACTGGGGATGATAACCTGACGTGAGACTGGATGTGGTGCCAAACGCCTTGCAAAAGGCCTGCCAGACCTGGGATGTAAACTGGGGAACTTGGTCCGAGACGATGTCGGCGGGAAGAACATGGAGCCGGAAAACGTGGAGAGTGAGCAGGTCGGTGGTTTCAGAGGCAGATGGGAGCTTGACCAGGGGAACGTAGTGGACCATCTTGGAAAAACGGTCCACAATAGTGAGGATGACGGTGTGACCACTACAGAGTGGAAGTCCAGTGACGAAATCTACTGTGATGTGGGACCAAGGACAACTGGGCCACCAGAAATGTTGGCGAAAGAACTGCAGCTTTCGCTGAGCTCCAGGGGCAGGTGAATTTGGATGAATGACCCCACTGTAACACCTGGGATCGGACCTCCCCGGCACGAACAGGCTGTTAGGTGGTCCGGTTCCAGGATCTGGGTGGTTGCGTTGGGCCTCCCACACTATAGTCTCAATCTCCCAGGTCAGGGCTCCAATGATCCGGGGAGAAGGCATGATAGGCTTGGTGGCAACAGGAGGCGAATCACAGGAGAAGAGGCGAGAGAGGGCGTCAGGCTTATCGTTTTAGCGATAGGAGAGGGTGTAATCGAAACAGCTCAGGAAGAGGGACCAGTGGGCCTGTCGGGAGTTAAGCCTTCTGGCTGGCGCAAGTAGGCTAGATTTTTATGGTCAGTCCAAATGAGAAAAGGCTCCAGGGATCCCTCCAGCCAGTGTCTCCACTCCTGTAGAGCCAAAACCACTGCCAGCAGCTCACGATTCCCCACATCATAGTTCTCTGGGGAGAGACGTCGGGAGAAAACAGGGGCACAGGGGATGAAGTTTGTGAGTTACAGCGCTGCGCTGGGAGAGGATGGCCCCCACGCGTGAGTCAGAAGCATCTTCCACCACAAACAAACGAGCCAGGTCGGGATGCTGAAGGATGGGGCCGTGTGTAAATAATCCCTTCAGCTTCTTGAAAGCAGCGTCAGCTGCCAGAGTCCAGGTGAAAGGTGAGTTGGTGGAAGTTAGTGGAGTGAGGGGGAAAGCAACATGGCTGTAGTCCCGAATGAACCTCCTGTAGAAATTTGTAAATCCCAGGAACCATTGTAGTTGCTTTCTGGTTGATGGTGTAGGCCACTCCTCCACTGCTTTGATCTTGGCTGAGTCTGGCTGGAGTTCCCCTTACGCAATGGCGTAACCCAGGAAGCTGACCTCAGTTGAATGAAACTCACACTTTTTGGGCTTGACTAGAGTTTGTTCTCTAACAGTCTCTGGAGTACCAACTTAATCTGTTTAATGTGTTCATCCAGGGTCTTGGAGAATATTAATATGTCGTCTAAATAAACAAACTGAAAGTGGTTAAGCATGTCTCTGAGTATGTCATTAATGAGGGCCTGGAATTTTAGAGAAGCCAAGCAGGAGCATTAGAGAAGCCAAACTGCATTACCTGGTACCTTTGTCCCTCAGCATTGGTGTGCGTACATGCTTCCGTGAGAAATGTCATGACTTGGTGTTCTTTGATGTGGTTTGGAGCTGGTTTTGGGTTTGTTGATTCCATATGTTGGGATGTTGGTTCACTGGGTGCTCTATTTGTTTAATGATAATTATGGTTGACTGTCACTTATGATGTACTTATGGTGATGCTAAAGAGCACTTTGTTTAAATCAAAACGTATATTTTAAAATTATGAATTTCCTTTGCACACTCACCAGCCTGAATTTGTTACTATTTCTGTTGTTTATTTCCTTTATAGGCAACCACACCTTATTAACAGTTTTCAATCATACTCAATCATCAATAAAATAATTAAATTGAACCTGAAATCCTGGACTTTGATTCTGACAGATCATCTATGGTGGGATAGTTTCCCCGCACCGGCAACAGTTTCTGTAGGATAGCCAAAGTCCTTTGGCAATCCTTCTTTTCAGGCGGTGAGGTGGCAGGGACAGAGCGCGTTCTTTACTGAAAGCAAGGGGCTAAGTCATGATATACAGGCGGCACAAGGGACAAATCCAGAGGTCTGGAAAGGGGAGGAGCTGACACCTTTATTGCAGTGGCGGCAGAGTGGAGACAGTGTGTGTAGCAGAAGGTGCTCCAACTGGATATTGTAGCTGCGGTCCAATCAATGTGAGGGTTGTGTAACTGTAACCAGAGGAGTCCCAGCATGACTGGAGAGCAGGGTGAAGGGATGATGTAGAGCTGGAATAGCTCCCGATGATTCCCGGAGATGGCTAGAGTGATTGGCAAGGTGCGACCGGTGATGACAGCCAGCCGCTGCCCATCTAGAGCATTTACAGTTTTGGTAGGGATGAGTGGTTGTTGTGACCCATGTGACCATTGCAGGGATGCTGGGAGATTTATGTGGACAAGAGAGCTTGAACAAGAGGATGTCTGGCTGGCCAATGTGCCCTCAGTCACTGGCGAGCTGGACCTTTTGGCAAAGCCGGGCAAGAGGCGAGGAAGTGTCCGGGCACCACAGTATATACACAGCTGGCTATTTATCCGGCGTTGCCTTTTCTCTGGGGTTAGATGAGATATCCTTGTCTGCATGGGTTTGTCTGGGACAGCAGGAGGAGCTCTAGGGGCCCAGGTGGGAATTGAGATATTCTGAGGTGTAGGCAGAGAGTGAGGGACCTGGCCGGGGGTGGGGCTAGCTATTCTCTCCCTAAGGTGATTATCTAAACGGATAGCTAATGTTATGAGTTGCTCAAGGGAAGCTGGCTCTTCTCTAGCAGCTAACTCCTCCTGTAAACTATCCGATAATCCCCTCTTAAAGAAACTGACGAGCGCGGACTTGTTCCAACCAGTCTCAGCTGCGAGAATACAGAAATCGATAGAGTAGGATGCTGCAGACTGAGAACCCTGATGTAAAGAAAACAGCTTGCTAGCTACCTCTGAACCCTGTATCAGGTGGTCAGAAACTCTCCTCATCTCCCTCACGAAAGAAGCATGTGACTCAAGTACCACTGAACCCCCCTCCCAAAATACTGTTGCCCACTGTGCTGCCTTGCCTCTTAACAGGTTCATAGTGTACGCTATGCACGTGACATAACTGGTGGGTTGAAGGTCAAACACATGGGAACACTACAACAGGAATCTACCACAGGAACCTATGTCGCCAGAATAATCCTCAGTTGGGGGAACAAAAGGTTACTTGGCTGGGGGAGAAGTGGGTTGGGCAGAGCTTGAAGTAGATGAGTTACTCACAGTGGCCGCGTTTCCCAGATTCGTTAAGAAGCTCTTAAGTGCTAAGATCTTCTTAGGAGCGCTCTTAAGAACGCTGTGAAAGAAGGATGTGTTTCCCAGAGTCGCTCTTAGCTTAAGAAGATCTTTCACTAAGAAGGAAATGTAAGATCGAGCTGACCCACTCTTAACAGCCTTCTTAGCGCCCGAATGCTCAGTGATCAAGCCGCATCAGGGAAATTTATATCCTCCACTTTGCGAAATAATAAAACAATGCTCAATGTTGAAATGTGCTCATAGCTGCGGACCACTGGCGCAAGAAAAAAAATAGAAAATGGTAGATGAAAAGAAAACCTTTTTATTGAATTACACGTTTAAGTTTTCCACAACATCTGCATATATGAGTTTATAGTACTACACAAAAAAAAAAAAAAACCCTGTGGCATTTCACAGATATCAAGGGAACAGATGTATTAAACTCAGCTGAACTTCATCCAGAGAGGCTTCACCTGCTACTCTACAGTATATAAATGCGTTGCCAAAGTCCGCGCGTGTGAGAAACCACGGCTGCAATACAGCACATTCTCGCTGCGAACCAACAGCGTCGCCGTGCGCGAAGCTAGACGGTTTACATAAATGCATACGTGCGTCAGCACTTCTCCCCACTGGACGTGCTGTCAGACCGGGCTGTCCAGGCAAAGTACCGGCTGCCCCGTGCGGAGATCCAACGGCTGATCACTCTGTGCTGCACCTCCGGGCTGAGGCCAAAATTGCAGCGGGTTGCTCTCTGGATGTGTGGAGACACCAGAGTGATCAGCCGTTGGATCTCTTTGCCTGGACAGCCTGGTCTGACAGCACACACACAAACACACACATATAAAGAGGCGGGTGATCGATTTGCCTGGCATCGATTGATTCAGCACAGCAGCAGCGCGGTGGACAGCTCCCACTAAGAGCTTCTTAAAAAGCTTCTTTGGCTTGATCTTAAGGTTCTCCTAAGAAGGCAGTTAAGAACGCATCTGGGAAACACCCGTATCTTAGCGCTCCTTCTTAGCCGAACCCTTCTTAAGAGCCTTCTTAAGTCCTTAAGAACGATCGAATCTGGGAAACGCGGCCAGTGGCAGTAGAGGTTGAGGAAAGCGAAGCAGGTTTACTTTTTGACCCATCTGAGTGACATTTGATGTGAGAGTTTGGAGTGTTTCCATGACCTGCTGAAGCATCTGATCATGTCTCCCCACGAGGGCACCTTGTGCGTTCAGAGCCTGGGCGATAGATGCCGGATTCGCTGGGTCCATCTCGTGGCCAGATGATTCTGTTATGCTCGATAGTATTTTGTAGGACCCAAAAGTGGACACGAGGCAGGATGAGAGGTGTAAGGTTATTTATTTACAGAACCAGGAGACTGCTAGTGGAGGTGTAAGGCTGCACAGGCGTGAGTCTCTGTCCAAGAGATGGAAGGAGGAGATGAGGTAGCTCACGGTGGCGCTGGTTGTTGTGTGGCGTGTGGTTACTCAGGTGAGAGCAGGGCAGGCTGTCTGCTGCAGAGGTGCAGAGAGCTGGGTTGCTGGGAAGCAGAGTCACAGGCAGAGCTGGATCGCAGGTAGATACTGGAGACAGAACAAAGCAGTATTAAATCTTCAAACACACAAAAACACTAGTAGATCACTAGAAGGCTATTCGGGCTGAGCCATATACCACGCCTGGTTGACATAATCATCTGGCAGCAGGTAGCATGGAGAGCCGGGCTTATCAGCATGCGCTGATTGCCAAACTGCTGCAGGTGCATGTGTGTCAGCAGCTCCAGTGATGGGAAACTCCACCCAGCCTCTCACTGTACCTCTGCAAGCATAACAGAAAACAAACACCAAAACACAAAAATCTACCACAGGACATGGGATCGTGACAGGGGTCACTTATAATGTTTGTCTGTCAGACGCAATGGAAGACATGTAGCTTACACAGGAAGTGTGTCCTGGGCATAACCTGGTGACTTTGACTTATGTAAAGAATAATTACACCCGATTGAACACATTAAAGTGTACATAACTAATGATCTTGATCTTGAGTACTACTGCATATGTGAGAATAGCAGTATAAAGCTTTTTGTGGCTCCATAGGAAGCTGCATGTAACCTGATAAATGGCCTCCAGTGATGTAACTCAGTGGCTAAGTTGCACTGTGGGTAATGTAGGCACCAGGGTTCATCCTTCATCCTTTCCAAAATCAGGTGTCTACATTACCCAGCAATGCACTCCAATTTATTGTGACTTCCTCTGGAGCCACAAAAGGTGTTATGCGACTGTTTTCAAATACAGTATGCAGTAGTACTCCCCAAGACCTATAATCACAAACCCTTTAAACAAACCATGAATATTCAAGCTACTCTTAACAGGGTTGCATCCATTCAATGATTCAAGGCCGAGAATGCAAACAATAAAGATAAACTGTTATAAGCTTTGCATATTGGTAACCTGTTGGTTGATTGTTGGTTGATCATCTGGACTTTCTGCCTCCTGCTAGGATAAAGCTAAACCCTGGATATTTACCTGTGCACTGACATTTACACAGCTAATATCAGTGCACCATATCATTTGGGTCTCATTGTGTTTTTATCTGGGTTTTTTTTAATGTTGGTGGGAGAGTACCACCAATAGTCTCGACAACACATCCTCATACCTAATAGACTGAATAGGTTGATTGCCAGTCATTCCCAAATCGACATATATCACTGTTCACAAACCATTTTGCCTGTTGTATTCCTACCAGTGACAGGTGAAACTGACTTTTCTTGTACGCTTGCAGTTTGGTGAGGTTTAGGAAAACCTTACCTAGTTTTACCCTAGTTTGGGTTAAAATAACTATGTTACTTATGTAACTTTGTAACTGCAGTTACATTATGTAAGTGATGTAACTTAGCTATGTTAGTGAGTTGAAGTAACTCACGGTTTACTTTTGGTTTCACACTGGACATGAACAGCGGTCTCCTGGGGGACCCCAACCTCCTCCTCCTGGACTTTTTTGCTCTTTAGACTACTACTTCATCTGACTTCTTGCTTCACTGCAGTAATACTTACTATGACTACTAGAAGTCACTGCCTAACAAGAGAAGTAATTATGGGTAGTAATAAGCTGCTTTTACAGTTGATCTATTGTTGTTTTTCTGATGAGGACGAGCTGAATCCCAATTCCAAACTATTCGCTGGTGTTCCTGTTGGACATTAGCAAGGTTTTCCCTATTGTACAACCCCTGGCAAAAATTATGGAATCACCACTCTTGGAGGATGTTCATTCAATTGTTTCATATTGTAGAAAAAAAACAACTATATTTATTCAAAATGCCAACCTTCTGGCTTTAAGAAACATTTTTAAAAAAGAAAGAAAATTGTTGTAGTCAGTCACAATTGCTTTTTTAAGATCAAGCAGAGGAAAAAAAAATATGGAATCACTCAATTCTGAGTAAAATATTATGGAATCGTGAAAAAACACTACACTATTAGTACTTTGTTGCACCACCTCTGGCTTTTACAACAGCTTGAATTCTCTGAGGCATGGACTTAACTATTGGTAAACCCAAACCGTATTCTTCATCAATCCGGCTCCAACTTTCTCTTATTGGTGTTACCAGATCAGCTTTGCAGGTTGGAGCCTTGTCATGGACCATTTTCTTCAATTTCAACCATAGATTTTCAATTGGATTGAGATCCGGACTATTTGCAGGCCATGCCATTGACATTATGTCTTTCTTGAAGGAAAGTTTTCACGTCTTTGGCCCTATGGCAAGATGCATTGTCATCTTGAAAAATGATGTCATCATCACCAAACATCCTTTCGATTGATGGAATAAGAAAAGTGTCCAAAATTTCAATGTAAACTTGTGCATTTATTGAAGATGTAATGACTGCCATCTCCCCCGTGCCTTTACCTGACATGCAGCCCCATATCATCAATGACTGTGGAAATTTGCATGTGTCGTCTTCATAAATTTAATTGGAACGGCACCAAACAAAAGTTCCAGCATCATCACCTTGCCCAATGCAAATTCGCGATTCATCACTGAAAATCACTTTCATCCAGTCATCCACAGTCCAAGATTGCTTTTCTTTAGCCCACTGTAACCTTGTTTTTTTTTCTGTTGAGGTGTTAATAATGGCTTTCGTTTGGCTTTTCTGTATGTAAATCCCATTTCCTTAAGGTGATTTCTTACAGTTTGTTCAGACATTGGCTCCAGTTTCTGCCCATTTGTTCCTCATTTGTTTTGTTGTGCATTTTCTGTTTTCAAGACATATTGCTTTCAGTTTTCTATCTTGACGCTTTGATGTCTTCCTTGGTCTACGAGTATGCTTCCCGTTTACAACCTTCCCATTGTCTTTGTACTTGGTCCAGATTTTAGACACAGCTGACTGGGAACAACCAACATCTTTTGCAACATTCCGTGATTATTTATCTTCTTGAAGAAGTTTTATAATCCTCTCCTTTGTTTCAACTGACATCTCTTGTGTTGGAGCCATGATTCATGTCAATCCGCTTGGTGCAACAGCTCTCTAAGGTGCGAGCACTCTTTTTTAACTGCAGACTAATTAGCAGTTTTAATCTGATGCAGGTGTTTGTTTTAGAACTGCAAATTATAGGGTGATTCCATATTATTTTCCTCAGAATTGAGTGATTCCATATTTGTTTCCTCTGCTTGATCTAAGAAAGGCAATTTTGTGACTGACTACAAAAATTTTCTTTCTTTCTTTTTTTTTAATGTTTCTTAAAGCCAGAATGTTGGCATTTTGAATAAAAATATTTTTGTGGCATCTCTGTGATTTGCTTTTTTTTCTACAAAATTAAACAATTGAATGAGCATCCTCCAAGAGTGGACATTCCATAATTTTTCTCACTCACTTTATAATATGTGTGTTTGTGTGTGCCTCTGTGTGTGCTTTCGTGTGTGTGTGTGTGTGTGTGTGTGTGTGTGTGTGTGTGTGAGAGAGAGAGAGAGAGAGAGAGAGAGATTGCATTTACCCTGTGTGGGTGTTGGCAGACAAATCAAACCTCACATGGTGTATAATTATTTCTAGAGAGAGAGCAAGGATGTAAAACAGAGAAAGAAAGAACGATGGCAAGAGAGCAGCAGGCATCATGAGTGAGGAAAAGAGGAAAAAGTCAATGAGTTTCAAAAAGAGCAAGGAAATGATGGGCAGAGTCAGAGACAGATGGGAAAAAATGAGGCTGAGGGAGGGAGGGTGTGATGGAGGATAAAGGGAAGATGGGACATGACACTAGGAACGGCAGCCAGACAGAACAGAAGAGACAGCAGAGAGGTGGAGGGGCACACAGCAGTTGTGTGCTGGCCCTGCAGCGAACCTGCTGTTTGAAGCTTAATGCTAACACCTACACATGATCCTACTGCAAATTATTATTTCTAAGCATATTATCCTCTCTGCATTACTATTTGTGGGGTTTACAGTTTACCATCACTTCTTTATGCACAGTAATATGGATAAAAGGCTGCCCTTTTTAAGTCATGCTGGAAAAAGGTAAAGGTTCTTGGGTATCAAAGGATTATTGCAGTATTATAAATTCTCAGACTAAAAAAACTGTTTCAAATCAAAGAAGAGTCTCAAATTACAGGCAAAGGCTTGGTCAAAAACATTGAGGGTGGATGCAAAGTATACCTTGTGAAAAAAATCTGTATTATGTAGTATATTAAATCTTAGCATACTTAAGTATACTTGTAGCCAGACTAATCAGTACACTTACACAGTAAGTTGATGTTTAGTTTACTTGCTGTTTTGGAACAACTGATTTCGTACTAACTATATTTTAGTTTTTTTTGTGATCAATTATTTATTTGTGTATGGACCATTTAACAATTAGACACAATAAACATAATTTCCTTTTTTGGTGTACATAAAATGCA
Organism: Pagrus pagrus; assembly: GCF_965226575.1. NCBI lineage: Eukaryota > Metazoa > Chordata > Actinopteri > Spariformes > Sparidae > Pagrus > Pagrus pagrus. Next base: position 6,077,288 of record NC_140197.1, read on the forward strand.
CAACATAAATAACTAAAAAACAAACAAACAAAAAAACAAACAGAACAACAACAACAAAACAGTCCCACCCCCCACCCCTCCTCTCCTTGGACCAACAATAAGTGAAGATTAGATATTAGTATACCATGTCAAAAAACAAAACAAGAACAAAAACAAACGAGCAGTAAGAAAGAGAAAAAAAATAAAAATTAAAAATTAAACAGACACATTGTTAGTCATGTATAGTTTAAATCATATCTTTGAGCGCACCTGCAAGTTGAGACCAAATATTAATATTTTTCTCATTTGCACCATGTAGCCAGGCAGTTGATAGTTCCATATATACAGTATCCAAAAAAGTAATAGCCCATTGACGGAATGTAAGGCTGTGAGGAGTTTTCCACCTAGTAGCCACAAGTTTCTTTGCTGCTGTTAATCCAGCAAAGAATATGCACATCTGTGCACATTTCAAATGCAAATGGGAAATATCGTTTAGCAGAAATATAGCTGGGGATGGCAAAATATTGATGGATAAAAGCGATCCAAAAACTCCAAAACTCGAAACTTGAAACCTCAAAAGCATTCCCATGTTATATGGAAAAAAGTGCAAAGTGCATTTGATGTACACAGAGTGCAATATGGAGTATCTAATAGTTTCATAGCACATAGCCTTTGGGGAGTTAAGTAAGTTCTGTGTAGAAACTTTAAATGAATTAACTGATGATCTGGATTTCTGGAGGTAAGTAGAATATTCGACCAAGTGGTATCCCAATCAAACTCTGAGTTTATGTTGGGAATATCACTCCTCCATCAAGCATCCATCGTTAGTGGCAAATAGCTGGACTTTAAGAAAGAAGAGTAAAGTGAGGAAATCAACCCTCTGGCTCTGTTTACTTTGCAGATGAGCCCATGGATAAGGTGCATTGTAAGGATAGTCTGCTATGGAACCCCGTAGGCTTTCATAGATGATCTCAATTGTAAGTAGAAAAAAAAAGACGTACCAGGTAAATTAAAAATTTCACAAAGTTTCTGAAAAAAGCACAATCCGTTTCCATCAAATACATCCCCCAGTGTATGAATGCCTTTAGAACCCCACCCAGGGAAATATCATCAGCATATAAAGAAATGTGATGGTCAGTACCATTAATAGAGATTGGAGAAATATATGGAGATTGACGGACTGTTTGAGCCAACGGTTCGAGTGATAATGCAAACAATAGAAGACTCAAAGGACAGCCTTGTCTGGAAGACCTACAAATCTTGAACGGTGATGAACAGATCTTACCCGTCAGCACCATTGCCGTCGGATTTGAGTACAGTACTTTAATGTAGTTAATGAATGTGGTACCAAACCCCATCTTGTCCAGCACAGCCTGTACTAACTATATTTTAGTTGTAGAAACTTTAACTTGTAGAAATGCACAATTTGAAGTGTCTTTAGTGTACTTTTATGTGCTAAAGCGAAACAACTTCAAGTATGTTTCGTACACTTTAAAGTATATTGCTGTGTATGTATTAATACACATGCTTGATTAGTTTACCTTATTTGTGTTATAGGTATTAAAAATGTATTGCGAGTCTCCTGCAAAATAGATGAGCAATATACCATTAATATGTTTATATAGTATGCTCAGTTATACTTTATTTAAATCACTAAAAAAGGACTTCCAAAAAAGGAAGTTAATTATAATTATATTTTATTATTACTTTGCTGTACTGCTTGGTACATTATACACCCTTACACACAACAGTGTTGCAAATGTATTACCAGTATAATAAAGTCTGAATTACTTATTTCCCAATGCTGAATGCCCTTCCCAGGTGAAAAAATATATATTTTAATTACATGTATTCAAATTTTCAATAGTATTGAAAATACTGGTAGCATGGTGGTTTTGAGGAATGTCATCTGATTAGTATCACTCCAAACAAATCAAGAATCCAATTAAACCAATGCCTCCTATTCCACTGAAGACTTCCTTTTCTTCCAGTAAGGACACAGATGTCTTCTGGGTCAGGCTCGGCCTCTGCATCATCCCTCCTCAGGATACACACTACATCACACACTGCTCCACTGCTGGCCTCTGTGTCTGTGTTCTGTTGGGTAAAATACAACAGGACCCATGAGCAATGAATACAAAGTTTTAAAGATAAAGTGCAGTGGAGGCATGACAGCTAACAAAGGTTAACTGAAATATGAGTATGCATAGCAAATACCAGGACAAATGGTACAAATGTACAGCAGATGTAGCCAGCTAGCAAGCTCGATACTAATACATAATGGGAATTACCATTAATGTGGTAACGGAAATTAGCATCGTTAGTATGGAGTTAGATTTGTGTCTTTATTACATGCGAAAAAATAAATGATCTGAGAGAAAAAAAAATACTTGAGAGAAAAAGTTTTCATACCAATAGCAAAAAATAATAATATTTGAGACTAAAAAAATTTAGTTTTATGGAGTTAGATTGCAGTGTAGCTAAACGTGTAGTGCAACAACCATACAAAGACTATTTTACACAAAACTTTAAAAAGGTATATCAATCACTGTCTCACGTTAGCTAGCTATAGGGTTGCCACCTTCCATGTAGACCAGCTGAAAGTTGTCCAGGAGGTTGCATCCACCTTATTCCTGGGGTCGTTGCTGTAGAAACGATTATGGGTGCAACTTCCGGTTCTCACCGGAAGTAGCAGTGAGCCATTGTCTGCTAGCGGTTTTCGTTTCCCGTAGCGGTTTATTTGAAAGTTTACTGTTTTCTTTTCTAAACGATGATCAGCTCCGGTGGCATTTAAAAATGTCCTTGTGCAGCTCGGGAACATGTTGCGCTGTTCGCGGTTGTAGGCTACTACTGTAATAACCAAACAAATTTTCAATCAACCTCAGTCCTTATCAAAACTACTAAATACATATATATATATTTTAGGATTTCAATATTTTAAATGACAATTTCATAAAGGGTGTAACTGATTTGACACAAAAAGACGGTTTTCAATATAATAACTGAGACCGGAGATTTTTTACGTGTTATCATAGCCTTGGATATGTCAAAGATTAGTAAAAAAAAATATATATATATATATTTTGATGCAGTATTAGTTTTTGTTTAGTATCAGATTAAAATTTTTCACCTTAATGTACTCTAAGCGGACATTTTTGTCCCATAGACTGCCATTAACTGCATTTTTTCATTGCAAAGCCATAACAGGATATAATCATGCATTCTGCAATGTCGGTGCCCCCCCTGGTTGGAAAGAGATAAAATTTATCATTTGTATTGTTGATCATCAGATGACGTCATTTACCTATTATCCAGGCCTATCCACTAAGGGCCTGATCTACTAAGATCCCAGATAAGGGGCGCTAAATTGCATGCTGGTAAAATTTTGCGTGTTTGGTTAGCGCACGAAAAACAGGTGATCTACTAAGAGTAACCCACTAAATGACAGCACGCACAAACCGCAGTATTTAAATGAGGGTTTTGTGCGTGGTAATCGTTTCCATTATGGAGAGTGTGGACAGAGAGCTGGATGGCCGCAAAGACAGAATGAAATTTGATCTGATGGATTAACAGAGAGCTCAGGTGGGACACTCAGGCCACACTCAGATCTAAACTCTCTGACCAGAGGGATCAAAGACTGGGTGAAGGCAGTGGTGACGTCTCTAAGTCCCGGTCCTGGTCCCAGAGCTGAGCAGCCAGATACTCGAGAGGGAGGAGAGGAAAGGAGAGGACAGGAGCGCACTGGAGGAGAGACGTGCGGCGTGCATAATGGAGTTTAAAGGACGTTTAACACACCTGAAAAACTGCTACAGTTCGCTGGAATAAACCTGACACGAGGAAATGCAGAGAAAAAAACCAAAACAATATTTGGTAGTTTTGATAAGGACTGAGGTTGAAAAGATCTTAGCAGGAAAAGTTGAAAAAATAAATATTTATCTGATACATTTTTACAGCCGTCGTTTCCCACTGGACGTTGTTTACTCTTCAGGTGCTTTGAGGCTAGCAAGTGCAAAGGTAGAAACTAGCTCACTACTCACTAAATAAGGAGTGAAAATATCTAAATCAACATATTCATTTGGCATTTGATTTAAAAATAGTATAAACCATGTGAGTTTGCAAGTTTACCTAGCATGGTGGCTAATTAGCGATTAGCTTTACTAGCGATTAGCATGCTAATAAACACATACAGTAATGGCAAACCAGCTTACATTTAGGATAGCCTATTTAATGTTTAATCTTCAGTGATGTTAGCTGAGCTGAACTCCACATTACTAACCAGTTAAACATCCTTTAATACCTCTGATCTGTTACTCTCTAACCTGTTAGGGCTAGACAGTCATTCCTATGATGGGAATGATTTTGATTACCAACTTGCTCAGCTAGCTACTCATCGAGTTGTGTGTGTCATCATCTTACCCAAACATTGGAGTCTCCGCGCTCAACGAAGGCAGCGCATCTATGCCGGTGAATCGACAATGGTGTAATGATTCAGTTCGACTCCCAAGACGATTCTCACCTGACTGGCCAATAGGAACGTCGCCCTGCCCATGACATTTTCACAGCGAGAGCAAAATCCTGACACGAGAGCAAGAAATTGCATTGAGAGCAAAGATGTAGGTTTTGAGAGAGAGAAGAAAAACGTTTTGAGAGAAACACATTTTTTTGAGAGAAAATGTTTTCACACTAATAGCAAATATATATTACATATATAAATTTGAGAGTTAAAACAAGTATTTTGAGAGAGATTTTTTTATGTTCTATGAGAAAATACTTTCTCTCCAAACTTTTTTTAGTCTCAAATATTATAATTTTTTGCTATTGGTATGAAAACTTTTTCTCTCAAATATTTTTTTTCTCTCATAAAATGCTTTTTTGCTATCAGTGTGATAACTTTCTCTCAAACATTTTTTTTTCTCTCAGATCATTTATTTGCTCGCATGTAATAAAGACACAAACTCCATACGTTAGCATATTATCTGAACAAATGCTCAATTTTAAATCACAACCTTAACATAAAATGTGTGCTCATCGCTGCAGTCCATACAGCACTTCATATGATCTGTGGAACTACTGACTTCATATTGTTAACTAAAACTGCTACTCAGCTGCTCTGTCTACTGCTTCAACATTCTGCAACACTGAGCCGCTACAGCAGCATCAAAGTTTCAAAACTCAAAATTCATAATTGATTTGGGAATGCAGCCACCACTAGGTGGAGACATTGTAACCCAACAGAGGACAGCTTTTATACAGAATATATATCTATATTTATATATTTCTATTTTATGTATTCTTTTTCTTGGCAATAGCTTGATGAGCCTACAGCTCAATCTAGCAGTTTACTTCAAAACATTTCTTTTTTTTTTATTTACTACTTATATGCCACAAAATGTGGCGTTATACTGTGGGCCTACAAACTTTGTTAGACGCTGAAACAAAACTGTCAGAATTCTTACACAGTTTTAAATAGTCAGAAAAACTTTGTAAAATTATTAATTCACAATCATAATAATGTTTTTAAGGAAAGAGATACTTTTATTCTGCACCTTTGTACAAGGTAAATTTTTTGTAACATTTCTTTACAAAATGATTTGTCTGCATAAAATGTTATCAATATGACCTCATAGCCTGTATTACAAAGGACCTGGAAAATAATCACACGTACGTCTCAAAAGTAAACTAGTTTACCTACAAGCAAATGCAATCAAATATACTTTAGTATACTGAAGTACAAAGAGACATGAAAATAATCATATTTATCGAAAGTATTTGCAAGTATACTTCAGTATTAGTTTTTAGTAAAGTACACTTTAAAGTACTATTTGTTGGAAAAGTTGATTTTTGAGTCAAATAATGATGAGTTTAAGTAAGTGCACTTTAGCAATTAGACATAAATTTTAAGTAAGTGTATTTTCATGTAATACATTTCTAGACAGTGCACTATTATTGTTAAGTGTGTTAAACGTGTTATTGTGAAACTTGGTTCACAGTATGATGATGGTATATGTTTTACATATATATTTCAGTTGTTTTTTAGTATATTTGCAAATGTACTTTTGAAAATGTGAATATATTTCAAATTGGCAGCCATCTTGGCAACATCCCCAGGCATTTATTTCACAATGTCAATGGCAGCTAACCTAACCACCACCAGGCGAGATGTGGCAGGCCTGGAGCCTATAGGCTCTTCTAATTTTTGGAAGCTTGCAACTATCAGTTTGGACTTATTCGGGTATCTGTACTTCTTGAAAAAGCAGTGGATTTAGTTTTCTCCAATTCATAAGAAATCATTGTATTGCCTGCTGTAGACAGCGAGTAATGTTTTAAGAGTTTTTTTGTTGTCATGGAGACAGTGGGGTGTGGTTGCATTCAGACTTGTTTGATGGACAGCTGCGGTACAAATGAATTTTGTGACAGCTCCGTGAAGAAATCCTGACAGCGATGAAATTTTATGAAAACTGAGGCAGAAGCTGATGAGAAAATAAGTGGGTTTTTTTCGGTCCATCAGTCATCCCTCTCTCTTCCTCTACATCTTTCCCAGCAGTGCTAATAGTGCGGGATTATCCGTAGTGAAGATGAAAAGGGTTTCATTTCCCTCTGAGCTTCCACTGTGTGTGTGTGTGTGTGTGTGTGTGTGTGTGTGTGTGTGTGTGTGTGTCAGGAATGGTTATTGTGGTACATTGTCATAGATGAAAATAGTCAGCCAGATAAAGTGAGTAATTATCTGCTCATTCTTTCTCCTTCTGTCTCTCTCCGCCTTGCTGTCTGGCTAGTCTCTATCTCTCTTCATCTTCCTGTTTCCCTCCCATGTCTCTCTCCAATCACTCTTGGTGTTTTTTGTTTTTATAAATATTTTTAATTATTTGTCTTCCTGACCCTGTTGCAATGCGGGACAAATGCAGGTGGCAGCATCTGAAGAGGAAAATATTGATCAAACAGATAAGAAACAGTTACCTATGGACTTATGATTGGAAAAGTCATAGTCTGACCCAGTAATAGCCTAATGATTTAGTGATTTGCAGCTAAAAATGTGAGACTCAAACTGATTTAGAATCAGTTTAAATCAGTAGTCTATCTTATATTTAAAAATCTTGCTTAACAGCATTGAATGCCTGTATATTTCAACATGTGTAATGTGACATGAAACAACTGTTTGTTAATCGCTGTCAGACAAAGGGGTAATGCCCAAAAAGGTGTCCATTATCAGGAATTAATGGACAACATGGAGGCCTCCGCAAAGTCAGGCAACCATCCAATGTGATAATGGACACCTCATCTTTCATTATCCTGCTTATACCCCGATCACTTGCCACAGAAAAAAACATTAAAGGGGAATTGCTGTTTTTTACAACCTGGACCTTATTTCTAGCATAAAATACAATCATTTACTCACCCAGATAACTTTGGTGTCATTTGGAGATGTTGGACGAAATTAGATCCAGTGGAGCGCCGCGTATATCCATATAATGTGAGTGATTTGGGCACCGAAGCGCAGCCTCTATATTACGCATTATCTGCTGCGAAACTAGGTTGACCTACTAACCTCTGACCTGGATGATATCATCTCTGAGTGCTGCACGCAGCCACAGCACAGCCACAGCACAGCCACTCTGCGGCGGTCGGCTCGTTTAGCTGCAATTTGGCACTGCTATGGTTCGTTACTGCGTATTTCCAAATTGTCCGAACAAAATGACCAACTGGACGAAGTTTAGCTTCCACAGGCTTCCTCTCCACAACCTGGACTTACTCAAGCTCTGGCTAGTTGCGCTGAAAATGGACCCGAATACTCAAGTAGAAGCAACCTACAGACCCCAGATGTTGATAACAGGCAACCCCGGACTCAGAGGGGAATAGCACTAGCATATCATAACAAAATATTGGTGAAATGAACTAGTTTCGTGGCAGATAATAAATTTATGGTGGATTGCAACAGTATCTTACTGTATTTTAAAATAATTGTAAAATACTGTTAAATATTCATGCTTACATGTAAATTAACAGTTCATGCTCAGTTATCAATAAGAAACTGTAATTTAACAGCATAATACAGTATTTTCTGTCAAGCAGTGGAGACGTGCTAACATCCCTTCTCAAGTCCAGTCATTATCCATCAGCATCTTACTGATGATTGTGGGTTTATGTTTCTATTTTGATGATAGCACTTCTTTACTGATCAAACTCTTCAAACTACTCATTTTTGAGTGACAATATGTAACCTAACTGGCTATTCCTGACCTTGACTTTGGAGAGCCAGCTCCGTCATATCATTCCACCCAGAGAAGTCCATGTGGAGTTCAACAGAGCAGGTAAAGTAAAGTCATGCTTATCTCCCGAAATTGGTAGTGTCCAGTGTTGTTTTGCCTGCATGATTATTGAACTGTTGACATTTCAGATGTTTCATTAGGTCTGTTTCATTAGTTCAGGTTGCTAAATAGGGCTAAGTGAAACAAGCTCTGTAGCTAGCTTGAGCTCAATTAGCTGTAGTGGTTGCTGACCTTTATAGTTTTTTTTTTATTGTAAAATGTATGTGTTATGTGTTTATTATCTTATCATTTATTAATTTAACTTCATTAACTTCATTGCACACTAGTTTTCCAGCCTTTCAGTAAATATTTTTGTAAATAAGGTAGGGCATCCTTTGACTCATTTGAAGTCAACAAAAAAAAGGCAGTAAAGACGATAATCTCGTATATATGGTGACACCCGTGGTGTTACAGTGGCTAAGCAGTAGGCTAAACCGAAAAACACCAAAAAATACAGTAGGCAACATGCCAAGTGGCTTCACCTGAAGCGAGCTACCTTCACATGTAGGTCTGCAGCGTTATATTTGTCTACCCTCTTTGGCAGACCAACTACTGCTGGGTGAGGTAAAACATGCCACTAACTTGTCTGTCTAACTGTCTTTGAAAAAGTCCCAGGAAAGTTACCACTGACATCCAGTTTTAATAATACTCATCGTATCACTGCAAATGCAAGGGCTTTCACCATTGTGTTACCCTATTCAGCGATAGATAGTGGCTTAACAGGAATTTACTTAAATGAACATCTTAGAGATTGCTACGTTATTAAAGTTAATCGCCAAATTTTGTGAAGATATAACTAACTTGTGCTTTTATAGTGCTGACTGTGCAACGACAAACGGGAAAGAGGATTTTCCAAAGGGAGTTAGTGAGGACCTACAATCGCCAATCTCTCACCAGGTGGAGAAGTAAGGTGTGTCAGTGTGTTCCTGCCAGGAGCAACATTAAAAACATATCAACACATTTTATTATGTACATTTTATTATATTAGAATACCGCAGTCTCAACAGGATAACTGTGCTTGGTTGAGAAGAGCAGCAGGAACGTGTGCAAATAATTTCATCTGATTTTATCATTGATCAGAGGAACGGTCTGATTTCAAATGAGCGCATTGTTTTGCCTGCTCTTTAAACTTCTTAAAATACATGAAGTACTGTATCAGCTTGTTCAACTACTGCTTCAAGTACTGATGACTACATCAAGTACTGATAAAATACTTACAACTCAATTTTGCAAGCACACAATTTGTCTTCTGAAAATTTAGACGTTTCTAGTTTCTGCTTGACTCCATTCCTCCCACTAGTCCTTCTTAACATTCCAACAACATGCTACTTTTCTGACCTAGCCCATAGTTTCGGGAGGTACTAAAGGTAGGTTTAAGGAGGTAACCCTCCCTAGACTATAACTAACCACCCTCTCTCCTTTCTGTCTCTTGCTTTTCTCTTCTTTGCACTTTTCGTCCTGTCTTTAAGGATTTTCTCCCTTGAACAGTTTATTGCTCTGGCCCATTTCTCTCCCGTAATTTTTATGTTTCTTTCTCTCCCTCCATTAGTCTTTCATATTTTTATATTTTACCAGTGACGTTGTGTTGCTAATTTTATTTATTTATTTTTTACAGGCACTCATCATCGGTGACTGAGGAGACCAGCCCGACGCTGCTGTCAAGTACTCACTGTTCGCTCTTTCTTTCTTTCTCCCTCTCTTTTTTTTCTCCCTGTCCACTGTTACTGTTGATGGTATTTTAAATCAGTGTTACACTGTTCTTGATGCTATTTTAATTCAGTGTCTGAGGTTATGCTCATGACTTCAGTAAAGCAGTTTCTTCCAAATATGGTAATACCATACCTTGTCATTTTTGTAATACAAATGTTCTCAATGTTACTAATCTTACAAAGTCTGCTGTACAAATGAGCACTTTGTAATAAACTACAGCAATGTTATGGAATGTATATTTTCTTGTGTTCTATACCAGGGTTCTCGAACTTATTACTTAAAGGTCTGCATCTGATTTTTATTCAATTATTATGTCACTTCATTGAGCCGGCATGCATAGAAACCCTATGTTGATGATAGAAACTGAGGCAGACACAGCTCAGACAGTTTGGTAGAAGTTATTAAGTTAAATAAGTTATTATGTGAAATAAGTTATCAGTTGAATAAGTTTAAAGTGAGAGCTTTGTGCTGTCGGTTCTGGGAAACGGTGTTAGAGTGAGTGCTCTGCTCTGTGAGTTCTGGTTCTTGGTTCTTGAAAACGTTGTACTGTCCACTCTTTGCTACTCTCCTCCTCCGTGTCCTCCGCTAGTTTGACCTGCTACTTTTCTTCAGTTGAGCACAGACAGATGAACAGTGATGAATGCATGTTGTTGCTGAATGTGTTTCTGATCCACTCTAAGCACTAGAAGGCAAGACGTTAGTAAAATACAAGAAAAGTCGAGCTGTGTGTTTATTGTAGGACTTTTGGATGTTGACTGGCTGTCAGGATGAATGTGGTAGCCTAGGGCTGGGTATTTGAGAAGCCCTGCATACTTTGTTTTTAAATTGGTGAGGATTTATACGAATGCAAAAATAGCAGATTTTATAACACACTTGCATATGCTGTAAAATTACCATAACCAACAGTTCTTCTACTGTCATGTACCGTAATCCAAAATGTGGTAATATACTGTTACATAAATTAGATGCGCTGTAAAATAACCATAACCCATTTATCCTACCGTCATGTACTGTAATCCAAAAAAACAGTAATATACTGTTACATAAATCACGGTAGAAGTGCTGTAAAATAACCACAACACCCACAGTTATTCTATGGGCATATACTGTAATCCAAAATACGGTAATAGGTCACGTGATGACGGACAGGTGAACATGGCGTTCTACTGTGGTTGCTCACCAGATTGGAGAATTGCCATCTCAAAACAGGTCAAAATAAAGCAACAAATTAATAAGAACGGAGTGGAAAGTAAAAATTCAAACGGATGTCTCAAGATCGTGTAACAATAACGAGAAGCAGAGCAAGGATTTTGAAGAACAACGACATGAAGGCTGCGGAGACACACCTGCCTGTGAGTGATATTGATGAGGAGGCTCCCGCATGGGCAAAAAGTTTGACTAACGCTTTCCAAAGCCAACGCAGAACAACGCATAAGCGCTCTGGAAGATGATCTTGGAAGATGAATGAGAACACGCTGGTGAAAGAGCTATCCAAAAAAGTATCATCGCTTTGCCAACGGGTTGACGACCTTGAGTTGCGCAGCAGGAAAAATAATATCAGGATTATTGGCCTGAAAGAAGGAATAGAGGCGGACGATCTGTCTGGGCTGTTGGGCCGTGTACTCCAGTACATACTGGGTGAGGGTGAGCCTACACCTGAAGTGGACCGTCTCACCGAGCTCTTCGGCCACATCCAAACCCGGAGGATCCACCTTGTAACATCATTGTGCGCCTTCTAAGATGGGGAGACAGGCAGAAGATACTGGAGGCTGTGAGGAAGAAAAAATCTCTCTCCTGGCAAGGTCAAGCTTTTTTTATTCGACAAGATCTTTCCACAGAGGTGCGGAGGCAACGCGCTGAATATAATGACATAATTGAAGATCTGAAGAAGAGGAGGATAAGGGTCGACATATTGCATCCTGCCAGGCTGGTACTCACCATCGATGGAGAAAAGATTATTTACAACACACCCGAGGTGGCACGGAGGGAGCTGCAGAAACATCTGCAGGGGAAAAACTCTCCAGGTACCAGCTTTTTTTTTTTTTTTTTTTTTCCCCTCTGATTTTTGTTGCTGTTGCTGTTGTTATGACAGAGGTAATGAATAATTTGAATGAATTAGGCCTGATTATGAGCGGCAGATATATATATATATTTTTTTTTTTCTTCTTGTAATTAGGCTACTGAGGGCCCCCCTTTAAGTTCAATGGCTGTTTTGAATTTAGGAAAAAAAAGGAGAAAAAAAAAAAGCGAGTAGCGATTTCACCTTATTTTCTATCGTATTTTTGTGGGGGTATCACCCCCTGAAATCAAAATCCCTACTAACTGAGATTTTGGACATGATCTGGTTAAGCAATCATACTATGCCTACACCCGACTATCGCGGACTGAAGATGAGATGGAGTCTCATCTTATTGTTAATGATGTGTAATCCGCCTACTGTGGGTTTTGTTTATTCGTTTGTTTGTTTGTTTAGATGTTTTCTGTTATGTTCTGTGGGCTTTTGTGTGTGTACCCCCTCCAATTCACAGTGCATACGTATTAACTCAAAGAGGGCTTCTTCCTCACCAACTGTTTTAAATGGTTCTGAATACATTTAAAGTAATTTCATGGAACATAAATGGAATACAAAATCATGTGAAAAGATTCAAAGTCTTATCTCATTTAAAATCTCTTGGTTGTGACATAGCACTATTACAAGAAACACATCTCTCTAAAGAAGAGTCTTTAAAGTTAAAGCAACGCTGGGTGGGACAAATTTTCTTTTCTCCAGGTACAGGGGCCTGCAAAGGGGTTTGCATTCTCATCTCCAAAAAAATATCATTTACTGCCTTGGATGTGATTGCAGACAAAGAGGGACGATGGGTGATAGTCTTAGGAGAACTGGAGAATAACAAAATAAATATTATGAATCTATATGCCCCAAATCTGGCACAGGCCACTTTTTTTTCATCAATAAATATCTTGTTAACTCAGTTTAAAGATATACCATTACTAGTGGGAGGTGATTTTAACCTGGTGAGCAACGCAGCAGTTGATTGCTCAAGTCCTCCCCTACCAGCTGATAAATATCTCTCCCGAGCCTTTAAAGAGCTATTACAAACACACTCCATAATTGATGTGTGGCGCCTATTTAACATGAATTCAAGAGAATATACATTTTATTCAAAGACGCATAACTCCTATTCTCGTATTGACTATCTCCTTTTGTCAAATGCTCTATTGGAAAATGTTTTAGACTCAACAATTCATAGCTTCCTCATCTCAGATCATGCTCCAATTTCAATAACTTTTTGTCCTACCAGTGAGAAGAAATTAAAGCATAAACAGTGGAGTTTAAATAACTCACTGTTAAGAGATGATGTATTTGTTAGGCTAACTAAAAAAAATATTAAGAAATATTAAGGAATTTGTGGAAATTAATATGAATCCAATAACCCCTATTTCAACAATCTGGGAAGCATTTAAAGCAACCTGTAGGGGCTGGATTATTAGCTATGCATCATAATATGATGCATAGCTAATAATCCAGCTAATAATTTTATATTATAAAAATAAGAAGAAACTGAGGAAGAAAACTGAATTGTTATCAAAGCTTAAAGATCTGGGGCCTCATGTATCAATGTTGCGTACGCACAAAAAAGTGGCGTACGTCATTTTCCACGCCAACGTTCAGATGTATCAAAAGTGAAATGACCGTGGAAATGTGCGGTGCCCCACGCCAGCTTCATGGCTGGCGTACGCACGTTTCTACAGCTATTGTTCCTTTGGCGACACTCTGAGATGATGCTGGGAAACTGTTAATTATGTGAAAACAATTTGTCCTCAGAGTAATGTGCACATCAGAGACACATTAACGGACAATTAAAACACACACGTGTTTGCAATCATATGGATCATAAATCATAAATCATAAAAACATGCGCAAAGTGATGAAAAAATGCCATTAACAACGGCAGCCTTGGCCTTGTTAGAAGACATCGCAAATGTTAATATCGGACGTGAGAGGGTGTTTAGAGAACGGGAAGATCTGTTGGCAAATGACGACAACTGGCTCATGAGTCGTTTTAGGTTGCCGAGGCCAGTGTTACTGGAGCTGTGCGCAGAGCTTCGGCCGACCCTAGAACGAAACAAAGCCAGAAGCCAGGGGTTGTCCGTGCCCACACAGGTGCTGACCACTCTGGGGTTCCTGCAACAGGAGCCTTCCAGAGGGAGCTGGCCGACCGGTCAGGAGTGTGCCAGTCCACTCTGAGCCGAGCCATGCCAGCTGTGTGGGACGGGATCATAAGAATGTCATCCTGGTACATCAAAGTCCCACACAATACTGTTGAACAGGCCAACATTGAAGCGCAATTTGCAGCAAGAGCCGGTTTCCCTAATGTAATCGGAGCTATTGACTGCACACATAAAAGCGCCATCACAGGATGAATTTGTTTTCGTCAACAGGAAACATTTTCATTCAATTAATGTTCAAATAATATGTGATGCGCAAATGCAGCTCACCAACATCGTGGCAAGGTGGCCTGGTTCAACGCATGACTCGTTCATTCTTACCAATAGCATGGTTGGTAACAGGCTGGAGGCTGGCACGGTGCGCGATGGCTGGCTTCTCGGAGAGTGAATAATGTATCCGTTTAATTGCGCCCCGAATGTAAACCAGCACAATGCCCATTTGGGCACGTGCATTCAAATATGTGCATTTGTTTTTCCCCGGTGAAAATAGAGCGGTAGAGCTATCTGAGAAGCCCTTTATTGTCTCCTTGTGTTCAGGATTTGTGTCATTGAACGCGTGCGTAAAGTTGGAGATGTCACACTGCAGTAGCCACGGCCACGTCATTAATATAAGTGTGATCCGTCTCGTCAATCCTTGTAATGAAGTTGTTTTGTCCTTCTGTTTGTTTCCCACTAACGTTGGCACTTATATATATTATTCCTTTTGAAAAAAGTAATAGTGATTCAATCAAGTGGTGCATGAACGAAGGAAACTAAATCTATTTCACATGTTATTGGGCAGAAATCCTCCGCTTCACCTCCACCTCCACGTCGGACCATTTTTTATTTTTAATTTTAGTGAGTGTGCGCTGCTCCGACCCCACAGCGTTCACTGCCCACTCAAATCAAATTAAATCAAATCAAATTTTATTTGTATAGCCCAAATTCACAAATCACAGTTTGCCTCAGAGGGCTTTACAATCTGTACAGAGACGACACACACGACTCACATTTCTTTTTTTTTTTTTCTTTTGTTTTGTGTTTGTTCCTGGCGAGAGGCTACCAAATGATACAGATCTTCGCGTCTCGACTTTATTTAATAGCGTTTCGAGCTCAGACTCGGTGAAGTTGCGCTGATCTGATGGTGCAGAGAGGGGAATCCCCGGTGCAGGCCCTATTTAAATTTATTTGCATATTTAAATGAGGGCGTGGACAGGGTGGAGTTTAGCACTTCTACATGTGCGCTCAATTCCACGTTGATTGGGATGGACAAAGGGAAAGTGCTTGGATCGATGCGTACGCACACTTTGATACATCTGATTTTTTTTGTGCGTACGACAGTTTCTGGATTCTAGCGTACGCCATGTTTCAGTAGGAAATCCACGCAAGTCTTAGTACATGAGGCCCCTGGAGTCTAAACATATGAGAGATCCACTGAGCACTTCTTTAAAACAAGAATTATTTTTGACAAAGGCTGAGGCACAAGCAATGTTACAGGAGTAGTCTGCTTTTTCATTATATAAACTGAGAAGGACATATTATGAAAATGGGGAAAAGGCAGGGAAAATGTTAGCATATCAATTGAAAAAACTAGAACAAAAACACTATTTATTCTCTAAGGGATAGCAATTGTATGATCATTAAGGATCAGGGGACTATTAATGATACCTTTAGGAGCTATTTTACATGCTTGTACAAATCTGAATATAAGGTCAAACAACATGGTTTAAATAATTTCTTCAATAATCTATCCTTGCCAAAATTGAGGGAAGAAGATAAAGAAAATGTGGAAGCTCCCATTTCAGAAGAAGAAATTCATAATACAATTAAATATTTAGCAAATGGTAAAGCACCGGGTAATGATGGTTATACTGGGGAATTCTTTAAATGTTTTTCAAGAGATATTATGCCTTTGCTTCTTTGCTTGTATGATAATGCTGTAGAGGAACAGGTTATGCCACCAACAATGCGAACAGCCATCATATCATTGTTGCCAAAACCTGGTAAGGACCACACAGATGTTAAAAATTACAGACCGATAAGTTTGCTTAACAATGATTATAAAATCTTTGCAAAATTATTAGCAAAACGGTTAGAAAAAGTGGTTCCATATTTAATTCATGTAGATCAAGCTGGCTTTATCTTGGGGCAGCTCTCAGCCAACAATATGAGAAGGCTCCTACAAATCATGCAAATGGCTAGCCAGCTCCAGCATCCAGTGGTCGCAGTATCACTGGATGCTGAGAAAGCGTTTGATCGCATTGAGTGGCCTTACTTGTTTGATACTCTGGGTAGATATGGCTTTGGTCCAAAGTGTCTTCAGTGGATCAGAGCACTGTACCAAGAACCTGTTTCAGCAGTAAAGAGCAATGGTATCATTTCAGCTCCTTTTCAACTATTTCGTTCTACTAGACAAGGGTGTCCTTTATCCCCTTTACTTTTCATTAGGGTCCGGGCAGCTAAGCTGCCAGGACACTATTGTATTCCTAGGAATTCTTTCTTTCTTTCTTTCTTTCTTTCTTTCTTTCTTTCTTTAGGGCTAAGCTGCCAGGAACCTATTGTATTCCTAGAAATTCTTTCTTTTTTTCTTTCTTTCTTCTTCTTCTTCCATGGGCGAAAACTCACCAAACTTTACAGAAATGTCCGGCCCCATGCCAGATTTTCTTAATTCCAAGGACATGTCAATATTCCTCCTGGGGGGGGCACAATAAGCGTTTAAATTTAAAAACTTTAAAAATACCTACAAAATCAACAGTACGTGCTACAGTTTGGAAACTTTCACCAAACTGTAGCCCCAATACTGCTGAAACTTTAGTCCACTTAAACTCATTACAAATTATGAAGTCCATCACTCAGTTTTTTTCAAAACCTGTAAAACTTATAAAACCTATCTCCTCCCACAATTTTTGCCCAATTGTCACCAAACTTGCTAGAGAGCATCTTCAGACCGTCCTCCGCAAAACTTGTTTCTCGGATTTTTGATTTATCAAAAATTAAGCCTACAGTGCATCAAAATGTTTGACTGTAAACAGTACTGTAAACATATACTATCAAATTCTTGCTAAATACATTTTCAATCTTCCTGAAAAAAATTGAGAATATTTTGCAGTCATGGTTGATGGAGTTTGGCAAATATCAGAATTTTATCTCAAAAACTGAATTTTTGAGAACATTTTGAATTCTGCTCTCATGGGAACAACTGTAGTCAATGGAAGAGTGGCATTTTTAAACATCAAATTTTCTCTTATGAAGCAAAACATTTTAAGTTAAAAACAAATCACCAACATTTCCATGCTGTCAAGATGCAATTTATGTATTATCAGATTTTTGTTCAGGTAACAGAATTTCTGACATTTTGACCATTTTTGAAATCTGCCTTGACAACAGCTGCCCGGACAGTGACTCCCTGAGTCGACAAATGAAGCCACACAGCAGGTCTCACTTCCAGCCAATTAGCTCAGTGAGTTAGGAGCTGGTGCTTGGTGTCAGGGGTTGTGGGTTCAAGACCCAGCAAGGATGATGATGATGACAGATCAAAATGTCAGATGTCCTCAACATGAAAAACAAGACCATTGTCCTGACGGTGGCATCACAGCAAGCCTCTAAATTAAATAAAAACAAATAGCTTGGACTGGACCATGGACGAAAGCTAACTAAATTTTGCACAAAGGTCCAGTCTCATGCCAGATTACCTCAGCTGTAAACCCAAGCCAGTAGTCCTGATGGTGGTGCTACAGCAAGCGTCTAAAGTTCAAAACTTTGAAAATTCATAACAAATCAACCATACTTGCTACAGCTTCAGAACTTTCATCAAACTGTAGCCTCAATATTGAAGAAACTTTTGTACATTTAAACCTATTAAAAATTATGAAGTACATCACTCAGTTTTTTTTTCAAAAACTGTAAAACTTCTTAAACCTATTTCCTCTCTCCTCCTTTGATTTATCAAAAATTGAGCCTCAAAAACTGAATTTTTCACAGCATTTTAAATTTTTCTTTCATGGGAACACCTGGAGTCAATGCAATGATGACATAGCTAAACACCAGTTATTCACTTATGGAGCAAATCAATCATTTTTAAAATTACCAACATCTCCATGCTGCAATATGTGTATTTTCAGATTTTTGTCTTGATAACTGAATTTTTTACAGTGGTTTCAAATCTGCCTGCACAACAGTGAATGGCTTAGTCAATTTGTGAAGCCACTGTTGTATTGCCACTTGCCAATTAGCTCAGAGCGATAGATGACAGTCTTTGGTTCCAGAAGTTGTGGGTTCAATACTCAAATGGTCCAAAATGAACATTGTTGTCAACTGTCTTGTCTTCCTATTCTCCTGTTTGTTGCTCAGAATTGAAAAAAATAGCCCGGACCCGACCCATCGCTGCGTAGCAGCTATAATTCTTTCTTTCTTCTTCCGAGGAAGTCATACTTCCCATGGGCGAAAACTCACCAAACTTTACAGAAATGTCCAGCCCCATGCCAGATTTACTTAATTCCACGGACATGTCAATATTCCTCCTGGGGAGGGCACAATAAGCGTTTAAATTTAAAAACTTTAAAAATACCTACAAAATCAACAGTACATGCTACAGTTTTGAAACTTTCACCAAACTGTAGCCCCAATACTGCTGAAACTTTAGTCCACTTAAACTCATTACAAATTATGAAGTCCATCACTCAGTTTTTTTCAAAACCTGTAAAACTTATAAAACCTATCTCCTCCCACAATTTTTGCCCAATTGTCACCAAACTTGCTAGAGAGCATCTTCAGACCGTCCTCCACAAAACTTGTTTCTCGGATTTTTGATTTATCAAAAATTAAGCCTACAGTGCATCAAAATGTTTGACTGTAAACAGTACTGTAAACATATACTATCAAATTCTTGCTAAATACATTTTCAATCTTCCTGAAAAAAATTGAGAATATTTTGCAGTCATGGTTGATGGAGTTTGGCAAATATCAGAATTTTATCTCGAAAACTGAATTTTTGAGAACATTTTGAATTCTGCTCTCATGGGAACAACTGGAGTCAATGGAAGAGTGGCATTTTTAAACATCAAATTTTCTCTTATGAAGCAAAACACTTTAAGTTAAAAACAAATCACCAACATTTCCATGCTGTCAAGATGCAATTTATGTATTATCAGATTTTTTTTAAGTCAAGGAATTTCTGACATTTTGACCATTTTTGAAATCTGCCTTGACAACAGCTGCCCAGACAGTGACTCCCTGAGTCGACAAATCAAGCTACACAGCAGGTCTCACTGCCAGCCAATTAGCTCAGTGAGTTAGGAGCTGGTGCTTGGTGTCAGGGGTTGTGGGTTCAAGACCCAGCAAGGATGATGATGATGACAGATCTAAATGTCAGATGTCCTCAACATGAAACACAAGACCATTGTCCTGATGGTGGCATCGCAGCAAGCCTCTAAATTAAATAAAAACAAATAGCTTGAACTGGACCATGGAAGAAAGCTAACCAATTTTTGCACAAAGGTCCAGTCTCATGCCAGATTACCTCAGCTGTAAACCCAAGCCAATAGTCCTGATGGTGGTGCTACAGCAAGCGTCTAAAGTTCAAAACTTTGAAAATTCATAACAAATCAACCATACTTGCTACAGCTTCAGAACTTTCATCAAACTGTAGCCTCAATATTGAAGAAACTTTTGTACATTTAAACCTATTAAAAATTATGAAGTACATCACTCAGTTTTTTTTCAAAAACTGTAAAACTTCTTAAACCTATTTCCTCTCTCCTCCTTTGATTTATCAAAAATTGAGCCTCAAAAACTGAATTTTTCACAGCATTTTTAATTTTTCTTTCATGTGAACAATTGGAGTCAATGCAATGATGACATAGCTAAACACCAGTTATTCACTTATGGAGCAAATCAATCATTTTTTAAAATTACCAACATCTCCATGCTGCAATATGTGTATTTTCAGATTTTTGTCTTGATAACTGAATGTTTTACGTTGGTTTCAAATCTGCCTGCGCAACAGTGACTGGCTTACTCAATTTGTGAAGCCACTGTTGTATTGCCACTTGCCAATTAGCTCAGAGCGATAGATGACAGTCTTTGGTTCCAGAAGTTGTGGGTTCAATCCTCAAGTGGTCCAAAGTGAGCATTGTTGTCAACTGTCTTGTCTTCCTATTCTCCTGTTTGTTGCTCAGAATTGAAAAAAATAGCCCAGACCCGACCCATCGCTGCGTAGCAGCTATAATTCTTTCTTTCTTCTTCCGAGGAAGTCATACTTCCCATGGGCGAAAACTCACCAAACTTTACAGAAATGTCCGGCCCCATGCCAGATTTACTTAATTCCACGGACATGTCAATATTCCTCCTGGGGAGGGCACAATAAGCGTTTAAATTTAAAAACTTTAAAAATACCTACAAAATCAACAGTACATGCTACAGTTTTGAAACTTTCACCAAACTGTAGCCCCAATACTGCTGAAACTTTAGTCCACTTAAACTCATTACAAATTATGAAGTCCATCACTCAGTTTTTTTCAAAACCTGTAAAACTTATAAAACCTATCTCCTCCCACAATTTTTGCCCAATTGTCACCAAACTTGCTAGAGAGCATCTTCAGACCGTCCTCCACAAAACTTGTTTCTCGGATTTTTGATTTATCAAAAATTAAGCCTACAGTGCATCAAAATGTTTGACTGTAAACAGTACTGTAAACATATACTATCAAATTCTTGCTAAATACATTTTCAATCTTCCTGAAAAAAATTGAGAATATTTTGCAGTCATGGTTGATGGAGTTTGGCAAATATCAGAATTTTATCTCAAAAACTGAATTTTTGAGAACATTTTGAATTCTGCTCTCATGGGAACAACTGGAGTCAATGGAAGAGTGGCATTTTTAAACATCAGATTTTCTCTTATGAAGCAAAACACTTTAAGTTAAAAACAAATCACCAACATTTCCATGCTGTCAAGATGCAATTTATGTATTATCAGATTTTTGTTCAGGTAACAGAATTTCTGACATTTGACCATTTTTGAAATCTGCCTTGACAACAGCTGCCCGGACAGTGACTCCCTGAGTCGACAAATGAAGCCACACAGCAGGTCTCACTTCCAGCCAATTAGCTCAGTGAGTTAGGAGCTGGTGCTTGGTGTCAGGGGTTGTGGGTTCAAGACCCAGCGATGATGATGATGACGACAGATCAAAATATCAGATGTCCTCAACATGAAACACAAGACAATTGTCCTGACGGTGGCAGACCATGGATGAAAGCTAACTAAATTTTGCACAAAGGTCCAGTCTCATGCCAGATTGCCTCAGCTGTAAACCCAAGCCAATAGTCCTGATGGTGGTGCTACAGCAAGCGTCTAAAGTTCAAAACTTTGAAAGAACTCAATATTGAAGAAACTTTTGTACATTTAAACCTATTAAAAATCATGAAGTACATCACTCAGTTTTTTTTCAAAAACTGTAAAACTTCTTAAACCTATTTCCTCTCTCCTCCTTTGATTTATGAAAAATTGAGCCTCAAAAACTGAATTTTTCACAGCATTTTAAATTTTTCTTTCATGTGAACAATTGGAGTCAATGCAGTAATGACATAGCTAAACATCGGTTATTCACTTATGGAGCAAATCAATCATTTTTAAAAACAAATTACCAACATCTCCATGCTGTCTAGATGCAATATGTGTATTTTCAGATTTTTTTCCTAATAACTGAATTTTTTATTACTTTGTTTGTTTTGTGGTGATGTAATTCCAGTCCAAACATAGGTGGCGGTAATGTGCTTTAATGCTGATTGACACCCTCCATTTAAACTGAAGAAGGAGAATCACTTAAAGTTGATCCAGCTGAGAGTAGGAGACAGGATCAGTGATCTAGTTCAGTGAGTGGGAAACATATATATAAAAAAATCACAGCAAAACAAAGATTAAATCAAGAGAGCAGTATTTCAAACCAATCTTTTTGGGGGGCATTTTTGCCTATATGGATAATACAGTGAGGGACAGGAAATGTGGAGGCAGAGATTTTTTTTTATTTTTACAGTGGTTACAAATATGCCTGCATGACAGTGTATAGCTTACTCACTTTGTGAAGCCTCACATGATCTGTCACTAGCCAGTTAACTAAGTGAGATAGAAGATGGACTTAGGTGTCAAAGGTTGTAAGTTCAAGCCTCAACTAATGCAAAATGAACATTATGATGTCAACTGTCTGTCTTCCTGTTCTACACTTTGTTGCTCAGCCTCAGACTTGCCTAAATTTGCCAAAAATAGCCCGGACCCGACCCATCGCTGCGCAGCAGCTATAATTTTATCTTTAGAACCATTAGCATGTGCAATCCGACAAGACAAAGAAAATCATGATCATTAATCGAAACACCTTTGATTTAAGTTAAATATGTATGCGGACGATATTTTGTTGACTTTATCTGAACCATCACACTCTATACCAAGAGTTTTAGAAATTATAAATTCTTTTGGCAGCCTTTCAGGCTACAAAATAAACTGGACCAAAAGCGAAGCCATACCGTTTAGCATTTCTACACATGTTACTGATCTTGGTCCTGCTCCTTTTGTTTGGAAATCAGAAGGCATGAAATATCTGGGAGTGAAAATCAGATCACCCATCAATGAAATGTTTGACCTAAATGCAAAACCTTTAATAGTTACCATTAAAGAGGACCTTAAAAGGTGGTCTGCTCTCCCTCTGTCTTTATGGGGTAGGGCAGAAGTGCTGAAGATTAACGCTCTTCCAAGACTGACTTTTTTAATCTCCTCTCTTCCTATGTTTATTCAAAAATCATGGTTTGATAATGTCAACACAATGTTCTCCTCTTTTCTATGGAACAACAAAAAGCCCAGAATTAACCAGAAAAAATTATCTCTACCAAGAGACAAAGGGGGGCTGGGAATCCCAGACGTGTATTTGTATTATCTTGCATTTAATGCCAGGTATCCACTTACTTGGGGCTATTAAAAGAGTAGAGATAGAGGAAGTTGGGATTGGTTGGAAGATCAGCTTGTAAAAGAGAAGTTCAAATCTACATCATTGTCCTCACTTTGGTATACTCCTATTCCACCCAAAAAAATGGATAATTGCATTATTAAGTTTTCATGTAGCATAAGCAAAGAGATTCAGAAAAGAATAGACATTACAAGATCAGCTCTGCCATCCTCCCCAATATGGTATAATACTGCCTTTAAGGCAGCTGGGAATCCATTGTTTAATGCTGTATGGTATAATCTTAACATCACTGACATTTCTCAAATTGTAGAGATAGATATGATTTAAACAAAATTTGTTTTTTTCAGTATGTCCAGTTAAAGTCAATTATTTCCAAATTCCCCAAGGAATATTGATTATAATTATGAGATAGACAAAAACTTCGATCCTTAATATCAAACAGAGGAGCAGTCTCAGGTCTATATAAGCTTTTGCTTCACTCCTCTGTAAACCCTAACATAAAAACCCAGTCACAATGGGAATTTGACTTAGGGGTCAAGTTCACATCTGCAGAGTGGGAAAACATCTGGCGTGATATTAAAGCTATTTCAAAGTCAGTCAGAGGTAGAGTAATCCAATTGAAAATCCTCCATAGAGCGTACATCACTCCCTCTAGACTTAGAAACATAGATCCCAGTGTTTCGAACCTTTGTTGGCGTAACTGCGGACAAGTGGGAACGCTGGTTCATATGTTGTGGCAGTGTCCTATAATTAAATGTTTTTGGACAGAAGTCTATGAATTAATTTCAAGGTTTGTTGATGTTGAGATTGTACCATGTCCAGCTGTGTGTCTGTTGGGACGCAGAGCTGCTCAGTTGAAAATGAAGGAACAAAGGAGGATGACTGGTTTGGCCTTTTTGGCTGCGAAGCGAATGATTCTGATGAACTGGAAAGTTCATAGACCAGGATGTTTTTCATTGGAGGAGTGGGTTTCTGAATTTTTTAACCCCCTGGGTATGGAGCGGGTGGCAGACACGTTGAATGACACTGGGTTCAGGATCGGGGACATTTGGAACCAGGTGCGGAAGTGCCTATTATCATCACAAATGTTATTCTGAAGGACTTTAAAAGTAGTTAAATGTGTCTGTGTTCTCTTTCTTGTTCTGTGTGTCTTACATGATCTGAAATCACACTTGGCATGCACTGTATATTTCCCCTTTATGCAATGTTGTTGTGAAATGTCTGTGTTTCGTTGTTGTTATTGTTGCTGTGTGGTTTGTACTGTGTCTCTTTTGTCTGTATGTACTCATAAAAATGTAATTAAAAAAAATTAAAAATACGGTAATATACTGTTAAAATAATTGCACTGTAAAATAAAAATAAGGTCCAGGTTTAAAAAAATGGCAATTCCCCTTTAAGACCATTAATATATATTTTTAGATGTTATGCAATGAAAATATAAAGTTTTTCCACAAGAAGTAACTCTGTTTCCCTGGCAAAACCTGAGAGTTTGACTAATAGCTGGAACAATCCTTACAATCCCATAAGGTTCCTCTGTAATGGAAACATTGTTCACTACACCCGTAAACAGGATGGACCTTAGATATGACCAGCAGTCACAGTAATTTCCCAGCATGTTAAACAACAAGAGTTGCTAGCTAACTAGCAATGTCACTGTCCCCAAATCAATAAAAAAAATTTAGGAACAAATGACTGGCCAGCTGCAGCCTGAAGTAGTGAATTAAATGTGGGAGAATGGCTTGATATGGTGTGTTCAGAGGGACAGTGTAGCAGCTGTAGTGGGGAGTAAATGCTCATACAGTCAGTTTACCCAGCTTTTTAAAATCAAACAGGGTTACTCACCTATTCATGACTTATCCATTACTTATTATGGACAGTTCAGCCAGCGGACACTTAGGTTACTTCTTGATTTTCTACAGCTCTGAGTGTAGGCTATTTTTAGCAGCTTGTGTGTTACAAGCGTCACCCTGGTGTTGAGAGGATGATACACTGAAGGACTACATTTTTTGTTGTAATTAACTTGATTTAATTAATTTAAACCTTGAGGTGTCTGCAGCCAAGGTCAGTCATTTTAAATACAAGATAAAGCTCATTAGTACAGAATCGAATTGAAAATAAATGATGCTCTGGTGAAAGATCCCCTCACTCTTGCCAAAACACTAAATGCATACTTCATAAGCTCCGTCACTCAAATTGTGAAACTGTTTAAATCTTCTATGTACAAACCATGTCCCATCAAAAATGACCTCCCTATTTTTAGCCTGGAGGAAATCACTGAAGCTGAAGTGGGAAAGATAATAAGATCTCTTAAATCCTCCAAAGCCAAAGATGCTTATGGGCTAGATAGTAACTTTCTAAAATCTAATGCTGACTACCTAGTGAAACCACTCACACATCTGGTTAACCTGTCAGGCAATGCACCGTCCCATCACAGTGGAAGGTTGCTTTGGTTACACCGATTTTTAAATCTGGTACGAAAACTGAAATGGCAAACTACAGGCCCATAAGCATTCTCCCTATCATATCCAAGGTGGCTGAGAAGTGGATGGCCAGTCTAATCACCAAACATCTGGATAAAGGTCACACCCCTCTGCATCATATGCAGTTCGGTTTTCGAGCTCTCAGAAACAGCCACCTGCATGCTCACTGAAAAAGTGAGGCATTTATTGGATAGCAGTCCCTGTGCCATGGCAGTGTTTCTTGACCTAAAAAGGGCTTTTGATACAGTGGATCATCAGGTCCTCCTATCTAAACTATCCCATTTTAATTTTTCTACAGAGGCTATTCAGTGGTTCAGATCTTACCTATCAAACAGAAAACAATGTGTTTGTATTAATAATGTTAAATCCCCCTATCTTAGTTGTTCTGTTGGGGTTCCGCAGGGCTCTATTCTTGGACCTTTGTTGTTCTCCTTGTATATAAACGACCTACCAGATGTGTGTAACAATGTCCATTTCCAGATGTATGCAGATGACGCCGTTGTCCTTGCTCACGGTAAAAACTATAGTGAGGTGTCTAAGACACTAACATCTGTCATGTCCAATGTTCAAGAATGGCTCACTGCCTCATGTCTGTATTTAAATACGCAAAAAACGGTTTGTATGGCTTTCTTTAAAAAACCTGTTGTTATGCAAAATTCCAATGTATTTTTGAGAGGGGAGGAACTTAATTTGGTGACAGAGTTTAAGTACCTCGGTGTCACTTTAGATCCTACCCTATCCTACAAAAAGCATGTGAAAAAAGTAATCAAAATAGTTAATTTCAATCTGAGCAATTTCAGGCAAATAAGATCCTCATTAACTGAAGACGCAGCAAAAATATTTATGCACTCTATGATATTCTCACATATTGAGTACTGCTTCACAATTTGGTCTTTAACGGGAAAAAACGTACTTAAACCCATTGAATCTCTCTATAAAAAAACCCTGAAAATCTTTGACAAAAAATCTTTCTTTTACCATCACTGTGACATCCTTACACGCCATAATCTACTGAGTTTTGACAGTCTTATCACTTTCAAACTTGCATGCTGTGTTTATAAGATTTTGAATGGACTTGCACCTCCACCCGAGTCAGTTTTTTGAACGCAAATCCACTAACGGCACAAACACTGGAGCTACTATGAGAAGAGACTGTGCAATTCCATTTAGGCGCACCTCCTTCTCACAATCTGCTATATCTGTCAGAGGCAGCAAAATCTGGAACGGCCTGCCAGCCTCCATAAGAGACTGCTCTACTTTCCTTATTTTCAAAAGGCAGTTAAAAAACTGGCTCAAGTCCAACCAGACCTGTAATCATTTCTAATCGAACACACATAGCTCCCCATGCCACTGCGCATGACCCCCCATGGACATGCGCATTGACATGGGTAAACCATAAGGAGCACTGCAGCACTTTACAAATGTACCACCTCTCATTTCATTTTAGCACAACTCCCAACAAGAAATCGTGTTCCGGTCTTTGCATTGTTGCACTTCATCCCATTTACACACCTCTGACAGCTGATTCAAACCCCACCAACTCTTATGAGCACTGCAACACTTTACTTGAGCACTGTAGCACTTTATTATATTGTATGTCCTTGGTTTCGTTGTGTTTCTCAATTCATTGTAGCACAACTCCAACAAGAGTTGTGCTATGTTTTGTTCGTTTTTTGTCTTTTTTTGTTTGTTTGTTTGTTTGTTTTTTTGCTGTTCGACTTCTTTGTTTGTTTCTTTGTGTGTATTACTGTCTATCTGTTGTTTTTGTTCTCAGTAGTGTTTTCATGTCCCTTGTGTCATTGTATATTTAAATGGCTTTTAAACATCTTGCCAGAGGACTACAGTTGGAAATTAGCCTCTGGCTAACACTGGCACTTTTACGGTTACGTTCATTGATGTGCACTGTCCTCTTTAAATAAAGGTATAAAAAAAAAAAAAAAGAATGCTAATGAGCTCGAGGAGTTCCAGAGGTGTCCGTTTATCAAAAGATAATTGACACCCTTTAGCCAATCGGAATCGAGTATTCACCCAGATCAAGATTTTATTTTAATTTATTTTAAAAAGTGATTACTACAGTAATGTACAGTAAATGTGTTGGCAGTGTTATAAGAAGGACAATAGATAAGGATGACTGATACTGTACATTAAGGATGGATGGGATGAATCCATGATGTCCAGAGATTGATGACAGAGTGATTATAACAGCATTCGTGTTAAAGATAATTCTTTGGTAATAAACTAAAATCTAATTTGATGTATCTAAAGGCGTAAATTTCTGCAAAATAATGCATTATGATATGTGCTTCAATACTGTATGAATGAGGAAATGACACAATATGTCAGACAGCTGCTTCAGGCTCAACAGGAGGTGAAGAGTCTGAGAGAAACTCAAAGTTTGTTGAAGAAAACCTGCCAGTGAGCAGGATAGGTTTTGTGGCTAACCCAGAATTTAAGTTACCTCTCTTTGGGGAATGGAAAACCCAGACTTTCCCTTATCAAACTAATTTAGAGTCAAATAGGACCCATGTGTCTCCTTCCTTGTCCCTCTTCTCTCTGTTTACTTACACACTAGGCCAGCCAATTTTGAAAATCCTCTTTAGCTTTTTTGGATAATTTTCAACAAGCTATTAAGCTATTCTTGTTTTTCCTATTTTTTTTGTGAAACTGCAAAACTGTGCATCAGAGCCAACATCTGGTAGGTAGTGGGACATATACACTTTAAGATACAGTAAGCTTTGTTTATGCCTGACACAGCAATCCAAGTACAAGTATGCATGGGCTCAAAGTAAAGTCCCCATACTAGTGTGCCAACAAATTCTCACTACCAACTCGTCAAATACGGTGGTGGATGAGAACAGGCTGAGCATGCATTTAAGATCCATGACATTTTCAATTGAAAAGTAATTGTACCACCAATTTTGGGGTTGTTACACATTACCTGTTACGAACTAAGTAACTAACCTTGTCCTAAACACAAAGCTGTAGTTCTCTCTGGGTTTGTGCTTCACACACACACACACACACACACACACACTCACACACACACACACACACACACACACACACACACACACACACACACACACTCAGGTTTATCTTAGTCATTAGGGCATCTCACACAGTGTAACATTCAATGATCACTGTTGTCATCAGTGTATACAGGCCTTTGAAGTTTGCTTCTCTGTCTGGCTCTTATCTCTCTCTCTCTTATGTTCCCTTTATTCACACCTCTGTCTCTCTCCTGCCAATTTCCCTGTCCACCTCGATGTCTGTCTTTCTCTGTCTCTTATTGGAGCTTCTGTCTATATTTAGACAGGCTGAGGCTGTGCTTGACCTGCCATGTGTTTTTCTACAGATAAGTGTGAGTAGGAGTCCCCTCTTTACTCAGTGATCAGCTAGACACAAACAGAATACAAACACAGACAGAAAAAAAAAACATTTACAGCTGTACATACACCCATACATGCTGTGACGACTCCTCCCACTCTGCCTACCTGTCTACCTCTGCTTGTTGTTTCAGGTACAGGGAGTGGTTAAGGGGGTAGAGTGGGAGGGTCGTACTGATACCTGCCCATGTGGGCTGGGCTCTCCAGAGGGCATAAAGGACGGCCTTCTGATTAGCTTCACTCTCTCTCAGCTCTCTCAGCAGGCTCCAGACCCGCCATTGTTGCTTCTTTGTTTGGTTTGTCACACCATACAACACACACCTCACCATATTTTCCACGCATCCACACACTGCTGACATGACTGACTCCTCTCTTACCTACACACTACATTCATTTGTAAATAAGTTAATTTAGTTATGTTAAAATAAAACTATTTTTCATCATCTATCTATGTGTCCTCCCTCCTTGTTGCCACCTTAGAGCCAGGTGGTAACAATGCAAACATACTAATAAAACTACTCATACTCCAAACTTAACAAAGTGCTTTGAGTTGTCGAGTGAATGGATGGAGTCAATTATACTGCTGAGTAAGGTTATGTTGTAGGAATGTATTTTTAGTTCTTTGAGTTATTATTACATGTAGTATGCAGCAGCAGCAGCTGACATTAGCATGCCTGCAGCCACTCGTTCAGAGTTTAACCCTTTCATTTATATGCAATTAATTAGCTAGTTGGAGAAGTTGTTGTTGGAAATAAATGTGTTTTTTTTCACTCACTTGATTGATGTCATCTTACTGTTCTTATTAGCGTTAACCAAAACTCAGCCGCTTGCTGCATCTGTAATTCCTTATGGCTTGAAGACACTACATGACTTTCAAAGTCGACAGATCGCTGTCCTGTTCACACTACACAACTTTTTTGCTCTGTAGTCCGGAGTCTTACAGTCTAACTATGTGACTAATCAGCGGCAAGATTGCACACACTACAAGATCACACACGCAAGACATGACACAGGAATGGAATGGTCCAAGCAGTCGAAGTCGTTTGTGTGCTGATTTGCAGTAAAAAAAAATGAAAGAAAAAGAAAACAATACATATGAGAGGATGGATTATGATGTCCGACAGCAAGGATTATATTTGCACTAAAAAAAACATGAAACTACCTGCTGGTATCGTGGTTCAGCCAGGATTCATGGTTACACATACTGAAACACAGTTTCAGCTCTCCTCTGCAGATGACAGCAGAGGAGAAAGGAGAAGAGGGTCTGCCCTCATTGGCTACAGTTTGTTCCTGGCTCCCTGATCTGTCTGCGACTCAGCCAGATATTTAGCCTGCTAGATATCAGACAGACGTTGGCGACACACCGGCAAGCTGTCCCCAAGATCTTGGATCAGGTCTTCGAACAGTTAACACATACTGACTGTCGTTCATGGGAGCTTGTGCCGATCCTCCCCCTGATCTGGGGCTTTTTATTGGTGAGCTCCAAAGACCAGGGCTGAAATCCTGTAGTGTGAATTTGGCATTACCACCATGCTGTTTAGTAGGCGAAAATAGTATGAGATTCTTTTGTATGTCTGAAACCTTGGTATGAAACCATTAGTACATGGAATTGCATAATAGTTACAGGCAAATATTACAGTACGCAGCACTGCTGTAATGAAAACATAACAGATAATGCCGATGTGGCTGTTGTCTACTGTTTGTTATTATTGCTCCTTTTGACAGTTATTTATATTTGTATATAGTCTAATACTGTGTTGATAATCCATCAGTTTCTACATTTTAGTCCAGGTTTCCAGGTTGAGTAAAGTGCGCAGAGTAAAAACTCCAGCTGCTTCCAAGTCTTTGAACAGCTTCCTCCTTTGAAACAATGCCAGTCGTATTTGGGCACTAATTTTTTTGGGACCGAAATTACGTTTCTGTTATTCTAGATGAGTAAAGTACAGAAAAAATGCACCATTAGGTACTGGTCAAATTCCTGGTATTACCGTATCAGTCCAAATGTGAACGGTACTCCACCCTACATGCAGAAAGTCTGCATGTAAACATGAACCCTTGCATGTACATACATGTTTAAATTATGTACACACAAACTGACACACACTACATTGTAGTGCTATTCACATAATTTAAGTTGAATCCAAAACATAGCCTCCAGCTCAGTCTGATAGCAATGTGAAGTGGCGGAAAACACACACACATACACACCTACATGCACAGTAAGTGTCAGTGTAGTTGTCAGTGAGTGTGTCGATAGTAACAGCCCACAGGACCAGTGTGTAACTACCAATTAGAAGTCCATTAAATCTTTCAATAAATACAGAGAACTTTTCTACTCTTGTAGCCAGCTTAAACCAACAATACAGTGAGTGTGTGTGTGTGTGTGTGTGTGTGTGTGCGCACGTATAGGTGGGTATGGCATATTTAAATACACACAGAGATAAAAAGAATATACACAACAACAATAGATTAGTAGATTCATACACTGCCATGAACTCTGGGTAGGTCACAAGTCATGACTGAAAGGGATTACTTTTGTATGAGTTTGTGTGTTTTGTGGAAGGAGCCGTTGCTCAGCTGCACAGAGCCGGCACGAGGGTCAGTGGCTAAGCCAGACCTTAGGAATAAACAGTCTGATCTGGAGCCTACTGACAGGAGGAGAGGTCAGAGACTGCTTTCTAACTTTGGGGATAAAAAAGTGGATATATCTTTGCTCCTGTTTATCAGCTTGACTGTAGGAGCAATCTGCTGAGGAGCCCTCTGTTGTCAGTGTTTATGTCACGTTACTGTAATGCTGAAGAGGAGAGTGGATCTGTCCATCGGTCCGTCAATATCTAGTATGATTCAGCCGTCAAAACCATCAGATCCCCCACACTTACTCACACTTAATGTAATAGTCATCACTGAGGAGTTATCTCGCATGCAGCTAGCTAGCTAGCTAAGATTAGTTTATATCAGTGCTTCTCAATGGAGGCATTAGGAGAATGTTGGGGGTGCTGGAAACAATACTGTGTTGAAGTGTTCTTGGGGCACGTTAGCACCAGAAATTCATGACTAGAGGATCTGAAACTTGCATCTAGATTAATCAGATTAATCATCAACATTCATAAGCCTACATTTTATTTGATCAGGGGCGGTAAGGGACCCGGGTAATGCAAGGGGGGCGCTGGCCCAAAAAAGGTTGAGAACCACTCATTTATGTGATAGCATAATATAAAGCAATAATGTAAGACATGGTCAGAGCATTCACACAACCACAACAATATCAAGTCTGGATGCTACAGTGTCACATGACAGGGGGCATAGGGCATTGCTTTGTGTCACCTCTTTATTTTTTCTTTATTTTTTAACCACTCTTGCCTGCCCCATCTGTGGCATGGAGGCATGCCTATCAAAACGTAAAAACGTTTGATGTGGCCATTTAATTCAGGTTGACTCTAATATTTATGCAGTCACAACAGCAAAACTAAGACAATCTTCATTTTTCCCTCCAGAGGGGCAATTACCAAAGAGGGCAAATGGGCTGTTGCTCAGGCAACTTTAGCCCGGCCTTCGGTTTTAGAGGCTGTGTATGGAGCCAGAATGGTGACTTTAAAATTTGGCATCCAAAAAAAAAATTGGCATTGAAAACAAAACCAGTACTGAAAAAGGAAACATTGGCATTGAAACATTTGTATTGAAAACAGTTGTATTGGCATTGAAGCAAGTATTGGCACTGAAAAAGGAAACTAATTAAAATAATTAAAATCTGAAAATCCTATTTTATTTTATTGGGATTTTTTGTATTTTTCAATGACAATCTTCAGATTTTTCCTTCATGTCACTTTTTTTTCAGTGACAGATTTTTTTACAATGTCAGTTTTTTTTCAGTGTCACTGATTTTCAGTTTCAACTTTCTGTCACTGTTTTGGCGTCGAGAGGGAGGGGAGGGGCAAGTAGAGCGTGGTTTGCATATAATTTGCATATTGGCATCCTGAAGAAGTAGCAACCTGCCATCCGCTCGGAAGCTTCTGGCATGGTGGCATTACTAAAATATCCTGTTCACCGGGAACTTCCAAACCGCAAGTAAGTCTGTTTTTTTTCTCTGCTATTTACATGTTTATTCATATGCAACCTGGCCTGTTTGGTTAGCTTTTAACGGCCGTTATGCTGTTTTTGTAGAGGTCCGCTGGAACATGCAAGTTTCTAACATTAGCCGTGTTGGCTAACTTAACCTGTGGTTAATGCAGGATCAAAAATAAACACCCGCCAAGCGCCGAACACAGCTAAAAGTCGGTTTTGGCAGAAGAATAAATTAACGTCATGTGTCACCGGCCTGGCGGTAAATACTTGTTGCTGCCAAGTAATAATACATCACAACAGCGGCTAACAGTAACATAGCCTGGGACGTTAACATTGACATGATAAACAGCAGGGCTTCGGCTGTGTACGTTAAGCTACTGACATCCCCAGCACACATACACACCATACAGCCTCTCATCTTTGAGCCGCTAGCTCAGCTTCAACGCAGGTAGTACACAATAACTCTTACAAGGGTCGCAAATTTGCTTCTGGTGACGATAAAAATGTTCCAGCGGACTCTGTTTCCAGCGCGGTCATGGAGAGTCTGAGCAGCTAACTTACTGAGCTGTGACTACCAGCTCTGCTTTTCTCAGTTTACCTGCCACTGGCAGATGAGCCAGAAAGTTAAATGTGGACCCTGGGTAAATGGTAGCTAATGTTAAGTCTCCAGCCCTGTGATGTTTTGCCGTTGTGTTTTTCACAAAGACCCTGGCCGAGTTAAAGTTAACTTTGAACGGCTAACTATCATTAACCACAGATTAGCTAGCCAACACCTATTAACTTAGCATTTGTTTCAGTGGACCGCTGCCAAACAAGCACAACAGCCGTTCAAAGTAAAAAATTAAAAAAAAATCTGTCACTGAAAAAAAATCTAAAGATTGTCATTGAAAAATACAAAAAATCCCAATAAAATAAAATAATAAGATTTTCAGATTTTAATTTTTTTAATTAGTTTCCTTTTTCAGTGCCAATACTTGTTTCAATGCCAATGTTTCCTTTTTCAGTACTGGTTTCGTTTTCAATGCCAATTTTTTTTTTGGATGCCAAATTTTAAAGTCACCGTTCTGGCTCCATACTTGTGATGCTGTTTGTTACTTAATATGTGTGTGTGTCCCAGTCCTGTTGCTATGTGGGCAACAGGACTGGGTGGTTCCCCTGGCTGTTTGACGTACAATATATTAAAGCTCACCACCTGTAATGTATGGTTTTGGCTGTACCGGCTCTGAAATACATACTGTTCATTAAAACTTCCAATCATGTAACTTATAATAATTAATAAACTCATCATTATGTACTTTTATGTATAAGTTAGTGACTTATGGAATAGTTCATTGTGGGGAATATATACTTATTTGCTATTTGCTACCAGTCTCACATCTGTACAGTAAACATATGACAGTCTATTAGCTCAGTTTACCATAAAGACTGGCTCCGTCAAATGGTAACACAATCTATCTACACACACCTCTATAGTTCACTCATTATCAAGTTATTACCTCTGCCAAGGAGGTTATGTTTTCACTTGTTTTCATTTGTTGTTTGGCTGTTTTTTTGTTGGTTGGTTGGTCTGTCAGCAGGTTACACAAAAACTACAAAATGGATTTCCATGAAAATTGGATGGAGGATGGGTGGGGCCCAGAGTAGACCACATTTTTTTTTGGTGCAGATCCAGGAATTTTTCCTCACGTTCTTTAACATTGCCAGAGCGTTTTTGCTAATTTCTCAGGGAATAATGAATGGGTCATGATGAAAAGAAATAAGGTGTATTTAGTATGCTGGTATCTATGAGTGAGTACAAAAGTGGACTGTTGGGACTAGGCAGAGGTATGCATTTAACTGAGCACCATTGTAGTAGGCCTATTTCATTTGTTTAATCTAATCAGGCAAGGCAAGGCAAGGCAAGTTTATTTGTATAGCACAATTCAGACACAGGGCAACTCAAAGTGCTTTACAGGCGCATACAATTACAGTAAAACATTTAAGATACATTAAAACAAAACATTAAAACAAGTTGAGAAATAGACATTTAAACAAAACATTAAAACAAGTTAAGAAATAGACATTAAAACAAAACATTAAAACAAGTTAAGAAATAGGAAAGTAGGCTAAAATAGAATAGGTTTCTTACACCAGCTTCCTGGTTTTTTGCTGGATTTATCTCCCATTGTTCTACTTGTCACTCGTCCCAGTGCACTTTATCCTTAAGACCCGGTCGTCACCGTGAATTCAGTTTGTTTACGCTACAAATTCTGAAAAAGCAGCCAACCAGCGGTGATAACCTCAAGAGACACCTTGTCTCCACTTGGTTCCACTCGGCCCTGAGTTGGCCCCAATCCAGCGGTAAAACAGCTTAATAGGAAAAAACACCTTTTCTTCCTATTAGCTCCGGCGTTCCCAGAATCCGGTATTACTCTGCCCTGAATTGGTTCGAGTCGCCCAACTATCACAATGCACTTTTAGTTTTTAGACCCGGTCGTCACCGTGAATTCAGTTTGTTTACGCTACAAATTCTGAAAAAGCAGCCAACCAGCGGTGATAACCTCAAGAGACCCCTTGTCTCCACTTGGTTCCACTCGGCCCTGAGTTGGCCCCCAATCCAGCGGTAAAACAGCTTAATAGGAAAAAACACCTTTTCTTCCTGTTAGCTCCGGCGTTCCCAGAACCCGGTATTTACTCTGCCCTGGATTGGTCTGAGTCGCCCAACTATCACAATGATCAACAGAAATCCAGCAAAAATTACTATTCACAATAATAGAAAACAAAAGTCACAGAGAAAAAATAAAAGTCACAGTGCAGTTCAAAGTCTTAAAATTGCTTCAGTGAAAGGCTGTGGCAAACAGAAAGGTCTTCAGCCTTGATTTAAAAGAGGTGAGAGTCGGAGCAGACCTGCAGTTTTCTGGGAGTTTGTTCCAGATGTGTGGCGCATAGTAACTGAACGCTGCTTCTCCATGTCTAGTTTTGACTCTAGGGACTGAAAGCAGACCTGAGCCTGATGACCTCAGAGGTCTGGATGGTTCATAACGTGGCAGCAGATCAGAAATGTATTTTGGCCCGAAACCATTCAGTGCTTTATAAACCAACAACAGGATTTTGAAATCTATTCTTTGACTGACAGGAAGCCAGTGTAAAGATCTGAGAACTGGAGTGATGTGATCTACTTTTTTGGTTCTTGTTAGGACTCGAGCAGCAGCGTTCTGAATCAGCTGCAGCTGTCTGATGGATTTTTTAGAGAGTCCTGTAAAGACACCGTTACAGTAGTCGAGTCTGCTGAAGATAAATGCATGGATAAGTTTTTCTAAATCCTGCTGAGACATAAGTCCTTTTATCCTGGATATATTTTTAAGATGATAGTAGGCCGACTTTGTAATTGACTTAATGTGGTTGCTGAAGTTCAGGTCTGAGTCCATTATTACACCGAGGTTTCTGGCTTGGTTTGCAGTTTTCAACATTATAGATTGAAGCTGAGCAGAGACTGTGAGTCGTTCTTCCTTGGCTCCAAAAACAATTATTTCAGTCTTATCTTTGTTTAGCTGAAGAAAACTCTGACACATCCAATCATTGATTTGTTCAGTGCATCTACTTAGCGTTTGTATGGGATTGTAGTCCCCTGGTGAGATGGTTGTGTAAATTTGTGTGTCATCTGCATAACTATGGTAACATATTTTGTTGTTTTCCATTATCTGAGCTAGAGGAAGCATGTAAATGTTGAATAGTAGAGGCCCCAGAATGGAGCCCTGGGGTACTCCGCTTGTCATTTTCATCCTTTCAGATGTGTAATTACCAATAGACACAAAGTAGTCTCTATCATTTAGATAGGATTTAAACCAGTTTAGTGCTGTACCAGAGAGTCCCACCCAGTTTTCCAGTCGGTCCAGTAGTATGTTGTGGTCGACTGTGTCAAACGCAGCACTGAGATCCAGTAATACTAAGACTGAAATTTTGAATTGTCTGTGTTTAAATGAATGTCATTGAGGACCTTGACTAGAGCAGTCTCAGTGCTATGATGTGGTCGAAATCCTGATTGGAAGACATCAAAACAGCCATTCACTATTAAGTAATTGTTCAGCTGTTGAAAAACAGCTTTTTCAATGATTTTACTTAAAATGGGGAGGTTCGATATGGGCCTGTAATTATTCATTACTGATGTGTCTAGATTGTTCTTCTTCAGGAGTGGTTTAATAACTGCAGTTTTCATGGCTTGGGGGAAGACGCCTGAAAGTAGAGACATGTTGACAATCTGTAGCAGATCTGGAGTCATGCAGTCTGAAACTTTTTTGAAGAACCCTGCTGGTAAAATATCAAGGCAGCATGAGGAAGATTTCAAATGTTGTATTATCTCTTGCAGGTTTTTGTCATTGATTTGGTCAAATTGTGTCATGGTGTTAGAGTTGGTTTTCGGTGGACACATGGATAACACGCCTCCTGTACTAGGTGCGGTGGCACAGACCGCTTGTCTAATTTTCTGAATTTTGTCAGTGAAGAAGGATGCAAATTCATTACAGGCCCTGGTAGATAGATGTTCAGAGGCTACTGGCACAGGAGGGTTTGTTAGCCTGTCGACAGTAGCAAACAGGGCACGTGCATTATTATTGTTTTTGGTGATAATGTCTGAAAAGAAGGACTGCCTTGACTTTTTCAGTTCTAAATTAAAAATGTAAAGTCTCTCTTTATAAATGTCAAAATGAACTTGGAGCTTAGTTTTGCGCCACCTGCGCTCTGCCTTTCGGCATTCCTTTTTTTCCATTTTGACAAGCGTGGCATTTCTCCAAGGAGATTTTTTCTTACCAGAGACCACCTTCACTTTAGTGGGTGCAATGGCATCAATAACATTTGTAACTTTAGAACTGAAGTGATCTACAAGGTCATTGACGGAGAACCTGGAGAGGGGAGGTGTGGAGGAGAAAGCCTCAATGAATATGTCACTGGTGTTTTCAGTGATGTAACGCTTTGAGACGACCTCAGTTTGAACATTTGTGTACACACATATATCACTCTCAAAGAGAACACAGTAATGATCAGAGAGAGCAACATCAGATACCAGAACCTTAGGAATGTTCAGACCCTTGGAGATAACCAAGTCTAGGATGTGGCCCCTGTTGTGTGTGGGCTGCATCACATGCTGAGTGAGTCCAAAGTTATCAAGGACACGACACAGTTCTTTAGTCCATCTGTCCTCAGGTTTGTCGACATGGATGTTAAAGTCACCAACAATTAACACACAATCAAAGTCAGTGCAGATAAGAGACAGTAACTCAACAAGGTCATCAAAAAAATCTGTACAGTATTTAGGTGGCCTGTAGATGTTTAGAAATATAGCCCGAGAAGATGAGTTTAACTGAAGAGCCACATATTCAAAAGAAGTAAAATTTCCATAAAACATTTGCTTGCATTTGAGTAACTCATTAAACAGAATACTAACACCTCCTCCTTTTTAATGCTTTCTAGTCTCACTTATGAAAGAGAAGTTTGGAGGGCTTGATTCAATGTGAACAGCTGCACTGTTGTCTTGGTCTAACCAGGTTTCAGTTAAAAACATAAAATTAAGATTGTGTTTGATGATAAAATCATGTATTAAAAAAGATTTTCCTGCCAGAGACCTGATGTTTAATAAAGCTAAATTAAAAGAGTCAAAACCAGCTGTGCAATCTTTTCTGACAGTTTGTGGCTGACGAGGAATGGGAGCTAAATTTAACAGATTGGCAGATTTATTAGGGCACTTCCTGTGTCTCAGCAAATTCACCATTTTTCTATTACCTGTAAACACAGGAATCGAGGAGACTACCTGAACTCCAAGGGGCCCCGGCTTTTCTGGGGGGAAGACATTAAAGATATCAACTTCGTAGCCTGGACCCGGAATGAATGTTAAATTTGACATTACACTCTTTCTTGGCAATTTAAACATTCTTTTTCTATTACCGATCATAACATGAACTGAAGAAGCTTCCAGTACACTGGGCCCCGACTTTCGCTGGGAATAGTCAGGAGTGACATCTTTAGAGCCTGGACCCCTAAAGCATCAGCAGTAAGAGACAGAAAGATCTAAGTGTGCTGAGCTCTTATCAGCTTGGGGAGGATGATGCCTGTGTGAAAGGGGTGGGGGTGGTGTGTGTCTTAGCTTCACCGAAGGCTGAGGGTGTTTCAGGGGAATGAGAGGAGAGAAAATTGCAGTAGGGCGGGGGGTAAACTGTGTCCCAGCGATGACCAGCTTGTTCATTTGGTCGGTGAACTCCATGAGGGGGGAGGAAGGCGACAACATGCCCACAGTAGATGGTGAACTGGGTGGGGTTTGGGGTGGTGTAGACAGTTGAACCTCACAGAGAGAATCCTCTTCCTGTTTGTCCTGACGTCTCTCATGAGTGGAGCTCACTTCAGCTGGGGGTTGTGCTCGGTTTCCTTTGTGATTATCTCCTGTTTGTTTCGGCCTGTCTTGCCTCTTGTCCTTGGTGGAGGGAACAGATTGGTGACGCAGGCAGAAAGATATGTTGGACATAAACAGTTTGACTCCTGACCTATTTAGGAAGAGTCCATCTTGCTTAAAAAGATGTCTGCGGTCCCAAAAGAAATTGAAGTTGTCCAAAAAATACATAGAATGGACATTACATGCTTTGGAAAGCCATGTGTTCAGTGCCATCAATCTGCTGAATCTCTCAGCACCTCTTCTGACTGGTGGAAGGGGGCCACTGATTAAAACCTCAACATCCAGGGAGCTGACTGTGTTCAACAGATCAGTAAAATCTTGTTTGAGCATTTCAGACTGCTGCTTCACAATGTCATTCATCCCCGTATGCAAAATTATCTTTTTGACAGTTGGATTTGCTGCAACAATACCAGGGATTCTCGCTGTCATGTCAGGAACCATATCCTTTGGAAAACAGAGAACCTTCATGTTTTCACCGCACATGAATCTCACATCTTTAACAGTGGCATCTCCCACAATCAGAGTTTGGGGCCCAGTCGTTAGCTTTGCACTAATCGAAATATGCCTAAAATACACCCAAATAGGCTTAATTTTTTCCTTTACTTCTACCACAATGAAACTTTACGCAATGAAGGATACATGAAAAGTAAAATTTTTTGTATCACAAGTATCTTTGAAAATGATACTAGTGGAATATGGTATGCTGAGACAGAGGCAATTCTGTGAGAAAGTATCTAACAACACATCTCCAGTGGAACCTCAAACTCTACCACCAACATCAACAGCTTCAAAGTTCCATAGTCTTTGCGTGTTTTACCAAATGATGGAGTGAAAAGGTAGAAGTGAAAGTATGAACCCAAAAGACTGGGGATGGCATGTTATGGATGGTAGATTTATGCCAGTAATGACTGATCAGCCTGCTGCACCACCAGAATTACTGGATGCAGTCCGCTGTAGTTGCAAGCAAGACTGCAGCACAAAGAGATGTACATGCAAGAAATATGGACTCCCTTGCACTGCCATATGCGGAGAATCGTGGTACTAGCTGTACAAACTCCCAGTTTCCTGATTTATCAGATGGCTATGAGCGGGACGAAGAACCAAAGAAGAATCCAGCAACCGAAACATACCATAATACTAAACTGAGACATAATAGTAAATAATAAACAGACAGGGGAGGATAGACATGAACAGAAAGCATGGGCAAGTACTAAAATGAACTACAAACAAACCAATGATAAACATAAATGATAATTAACACACTAAGGGCCGGATCTACTAAAGGTTTGCATGTATTAAAACGCGTGCAAACTCCTTGCACACGCAAAAAAATGTACAAACTGATTTACTAACAGTGCGCGAAAAGGGTTGCGTCTGTCAAAGGTGCAAAATAGCGCGTCTGCATTCAGTTAGTATGTTTGCAGCAATGAATATGCAACATGGGGCGTTTACACACAATTGTGCGTGTTGTGGGTGGAGAAAATATATATTTATATTAATTTAGCACACGCAAAGTGATTTATCAAAACTGAAAGCAATTTTGCTCATAGAAACTGCGTCTATATTTAACACATCTCAAAGGGAGGTGCAACCGGTTTGTATGCGTAATTGCGCACACATGGCTGTGGTTATTGTTGCAAGAAGGAGGCGCCGAGAATGCATTTTTCACCCTCGTGTGAACATTTTTGGGATGAATGAGGAAACTATCATTAGAACATATTGCCTATCCAGCCTCGCCATTTTGGAGCTGTTGGAGGAACTCAGAGCGGATTTGGAGCCAGCTACGAGAAGGAGTCACGCAATACCTGCAATAACAAAACTCCTTGCAAGTTTACTATTATTATTATATTTATATTATTATACGCCAATTTTTCTTCTGTTCTTCTTCTGATGTCTTGGTATCTCCTTCTCACTTCATCCACTGTTTGCCTGTTTTTTCCAACAGCATTAACTTTTTCACTGATTTTCTCCCACACGGCGTTCCTTTGCGCGACCGTCAGAATCCTTTGCTGCAGCTCATTGAAATGTTTATTCTCTTCCTCTACCAACACTTCTAATTCCCAAGGGCCGAATTTCACTTTGCGCTTTCGCTCTCTCAAACTCACCATGCTGAAAAACCATGAAACACGCTAAACCCTCATTTAAATAGGCGTGTCTCCAACACGTTTGCACCTGTTGTCATTATCGCAATCACTTAGTAAATCGCCCGCAAACTGCGGTTCAACCCCACACGCAAATTTCTAGATTGCCCACGCAGATTAGTACAAGCAATTTGGGATCTTAGTAGATCCGGCCCTAAACACATAAGGCCAGACAAGGACTTGCAGGGGCTAACACTAGGACAGATATGGGCAAAATACAGGGGAACAAGAACAGGGAAGTACTCTAGAGTAGAACAAAGAAACGCATAGCACACAAAATAAGCCCACAAAGACAAAGGGAACATGAGGGCTTACACACAGAAGGACAACAATTAAGGAGCATCTAGGAGCAGAGAGGGAACAGGGAGGTGCAGGGGTACCAGAGGGCAAGGATCTGGGGAGGGGAAATAAGCCTGGGGCAAGGGGGCGGAGCACCAGGGGGTGCCCGAACCAAGAGGTACAGAAAAAGAGCAGAGGATCCTAAAAACAAAACTTAAAAAACTTTTTTTTAAAAATCTTAAAAAAACAAAACCCCCCCAAAAAACCTCCTCTGTTGTTGCTACCTTGTTGTGGTTGGGAGGCTTGTGTGCCTCCGTGACCCTGAGGGCTATACCAGTAGGTTCAACCAAGCCAGGCAGGTTTCAGGTTAGAGGTCCAAAAGCAACACTGCCATGAGCCATTGGCAGTAGGATGGTTGGGTGAAGATTTGACGGAAATATGCATCTGTCATGTATGAATGGTGTTTTTGACATAATTCCACTAAACAAAAATATTTTGATAAAATTGTTCATGAAAATCTGACAAAAACATTTTAATTACAATACATTTTGTAGAAAGACAGTTTTCGTGTTATGAAATTTTGGCATATTCAATTAGTGTTGAGCTAATTTGCTTATTAAAATTCATTTTCAAAGAAGCTTGTAATACAAAAAAAGTTACCTTTCATGTATACTCTCATTGTGTAAAGTTTTATTGTGGTTGGAGTAAAGGAAAAAATTAAGCCTATTCGGGTGTATTTTAGGCATATTTGATTAGTGTATAGCTCATTTGCATATTTAAATTCATTTTCAAAGAAACTTGTAATACAAACATTTTTACTTTTCATGGATACTTTCATTGTGTAAAGTTTCATTGTGATAGGAGTAAAGGAAAAAAATAGCCCCATTGGGGTGTACTATTGTCCGGCCTTATTGGCACACATCTTGGATTGATGAGAATTTAACATATTTCCCCAACTAGGATTTCTTAGGACTTTTAGTATGTTGTTCTGGACACCTCATTGAAATGATGTATGATGAAAAAAATTCTATTACAATTAGTCTGTCGTAAAACGCTATTTTGCCTGGACTAAAGTGTTGATGGAATGTCCCATCGAATATGCAGATATAAACAAATTTAAGGGAACATGTCCCTTACTCTTTGTGCTGTTGGAGAGAATTGATTGTGTTTTTTATTGGTAACCTCAGATTCAGTGCATAATTGTAATGTCACGTTGTTGTGCTTCCTAAAAACAGCTTTACCCTTGAGGCCATTCCATTCCTCTTCATCAACAGAAAGACTTTTTCTTCTTCAGTTTTACTCTCCCCCCACTCCGCCTGTTAATCCATCCTCCTAATAGCTTCATCAGTCATCATAACAGTCTCCGTTCAACTCCTCATCATTGGCTAACGATTAGCTCACTTCCTGTCCTCCAGTTGCTTCCACTGATTTACCTGAACAACCATTAGCTTTTAATTCAAGGTCTATTTCCACTGAAAGTTGGCCCTTTAAAGGGGACATATTATGCAAAACTGACTTTTTCCTTGCTTTAGTATGTATATTTGCGTATCCGGAGTGCCTCCCCACCCCCTAAGCATGAGTTTTGACAACTAAGTCAATATTTTGTACCTGGCAGAACAGGAATTGAGTCTCTAAACGAGCCGTTTGGATTTCACCCGGATTGTTACGTAACAGTCCGGGTGATTTGCATACTCTTTGCGTATCTCCTCCCACATTACGCCAGCTACCTGAACGAGGATCCGCCATTTTTTTCCCCTCGCTAACTTGTACGTGACAGCCTGACCGCTACCATGTACAACCCGAAAGCCAAGAACTGCTGCTCTGTCGTCGGATGCACGGATCCTCCTGTTTCGCTACATTCCCTCCCTACCAAAGAGGATATCAGAGCGAAGTGGCTACTTTTTATTTATCAGGGTCCCAGCTTCAGTGAGCAGAAGCGTTATGGTCTGTGCCAGTCACTTCACGCCGGACTGTTTCAGCAACCAGGGTCAGTATAACACTGGACTGGCAACGAGATTGTCCCTTAAAAGATGGATCCATACCCACTGTCAATGATGGAACTGTAAGTATTTAAAAAACAGTATAGTTTGTGTTACTTTGGCCGTTTAGCACATGAGCTAACGCTAACCATGGGTGTAAATAGGCTGAACTAACATTACGTGTGAAGTTGTCAACGTTGGGCTTACTGGCCGTAGGATTCACGATAATGTTAATGATACGAAATGTTAATGTGTCATATCAGCACTCTTTTAAAACATGAAGGTGAATTGAGAAAATGAATTGGGATATTGAGATTTTATCGCTTCTAACCGGCCGGTGAACCACTGCTCGGCCATGAACATGGGGAGGAGACGGGACGAAATGTCT
This sequence comes from Pagrus pagrus, assembly GCF_965226575.1. Taxonomy (NCBI): domain Eukaryota; kingdom Metazoa; phylum Chordata; class Actinopteri; order Spariformes; family Sparidae; genus Pagrus; species Pagrus pagrus. Next base: position 6,121,576 of record NC_140197.1, read on the forward strand.
CAGTTGTTCGCGGACAGTGAGCTGCTGCTCTGCGGTGAACAAACAGAGGAGACGGGGTGACATCGTCTCAGTTGTGTGTGTCAGTTGTTCGCGGACGTTTAGCTGCTGTTCCGCGGTGAACACGCAGAGGAAACGGTATGAACTGGTCTGTTATTCACAGCCAGTGAGCTACGTTGATTCATTAGCATGTTGTGCTAAAGGACAGTGTGTAAGCAAACTTCTAGAAGCGTGTCTTGTCTGAATGCACTGCTGACTGTGTGACAGGCAGCACGAGGAGCTGCTGTAGTTTGGCAGATGTCATGGCTCTGGGAGACTGTCCTCTGACCGTTTTTCTGTGTGTTGGTGTACATGTAATACGTGTGTAGCGTTAGCCGTTGCTACAGCCTGTAGCGTTAGCTGCTGGCATGAGACCTGAGAGTATCAAAACGTTATCTGCAGTAAAGCAATCACTACTTTGTTTTGGAGCTGGAGACAGGGGCTACATGCTACATGTCTGCTGTGCTACTATCAGTTATTTGCAGGCACGGACACTGAAATGCTGCGCCGCGCTGTGTATTGCTCGTTGTTTTGTTTTTTTTCTCAACTTTATTGAAAGTTGCTGTGTATCGCTCGTTGCCATGGTCCCGCGGTGCCGTCCTCACGTCTTCCGGTCGGCAGGAAGAAGTGGGCGGCGCACGCAGTAGCTCATTAGCATAATGAAAAAAGTCAATGAATCCGGCCGCTTAGAGCAGGGCTGTGAAACTGGTGTGTAAACAACCCTGCTGTGCTCAATCCTTCGGTTTTTTCGACCAAAGCATGTTACTATCACTCCATTTAGACATCAAGGACCCACGTCAACAAGCAGAAATGAGCATAATATGTCACCTTTAACAAAGAAAATTTTCAAGTTGTCTTCTGTACTTGAGTGTTTCCTCAGTTCTAGTGATTAGGTACAATATCAATAGTGTTGTGCTCTCTATGTGACTATGCAACAAAACATTTTTTAATAACAAACACCGGACAGTATCTAAGTTAGGAAGTAATGTATCTCATAATAATGAAATCTTATCTTAAGAGATCTTTATCTATTCACTATGAGATATGTGTCTCATAAAATTATGACATCCATGGCTGTGGGAACGAGAACAACAATAGGCATTCTTCCCAAGAACAATGACAGCATCAGTCATTTCAGCAAATGCTCCAAAGCCACATCTGCTTACATTGAAATCACAAAGCTAATGTGGCGCTGAGACCTCCACGCACTGCAGCTCACATGCGAATTAAGAAAACCTCTTCATAAATCTGTCAACACATGTGCAGCATTTAGAAAACATGCTGCAATTACAGAAATGCGCTGCAAAAACAGAAAGCCCAGCCAGTCACACAAACACACTGCAAGTAACACAGATGCACAAAGTTATTGAAGTCAGGTCTGTGTATGATCTGTTTATGTCATATTCTGTCTGGCTCTTCTTCTTCTTCATGGTGCACATGCTGCAGGTGTTTTGATGATTTTTGAGGAGATTTGGTGTTTGACAGATAATAATCTAAACTATCTGGTTCACCAGTGCTGATAGACGGGTTGTATTCTGCATAAAAATCTTACACGCATTGTTAGACCAGAAATATCTGGCTATCTTGCTATGCCACACCAGGGAGAGCATTGTCAGGGTAAAAGAATGATAAATGATGTCTTACCAATAGGGGAATCAGATCAAAAAGCATTTGAAAGCGCATGAACAAGTCATTTAACTCAAAGGACCTGTCAATAGGAAATGATGTACATTGTTATAGGTTTTCACGTAGTCAAGTAAAATCTTTATGTTGTAATTATGAGATCTGTGGTCTAACTAATCCAAAAAGCCATAGGAACTGGGGTTGTAGATTGTTGATCTAGTAATAATGATATCTTTATTTCTTATCTATAAGTTATCTGATCCAATCTTGTAATTATGAGATAGTATGCGACTACCACAACAACCTACATCAGTTTCTATGGCTTGATTATATAGGCTACAGATATCACAATAACAAGGTTTGTTATAATGATATCTTCAGTATGATTTATTTTATTATGAAATATGTATGTCATAATTCCAACTAAGTTTTAATAACAAGATAGGTTTCCCATTTTTTCCTTTTAACTGTAGGACCAATCCATGACAACTCACTCAGAATTCAGAACTTTTCACAGTGGATGTCATTGAGGTATCTACAGACTTTTACTGAATTTCATGGGACCTTGCAAAACCATATAGCTGTACTCCTAACACTGTTTTAGTGTGAGTATTCTAAGCCTCCCCAATTGCTTATTTTTCACTGGATTGGGTTGAAATTTTTCAACAGATCTAGTGATATTTTACGTATCATGTTTCTATTTAAATAATTGTTGAATTTTTTTTACAGTAATCAAATTAATAACAATATATCACTTTGAAAAAAATCTTTTTCATTTTGTTGATACCAGATTTTGGTTCTATGTAGTATTAATATAGTTCTATCACATCCGGAAGTTGGTCCTGCACAATAACCGGATAGCCACAGATCTTGCTAAATATAGCTTCAGAGCTAAAAACCCCACTTTTTAAGATAACAAAGATGACTGTAGATTTTCCCAAGAAGGATTATATATAATTTCCTTTTTATAATTTTTTTCATTATACAACACAGGGTGTCATTAACTCCTTCTTGCTACATAAATTACAGAACAAATATACAGTTTTTTTATATACAAATATACATTTTGAATTTGTGTCGGTGTAATTGTAAACTGTGGTAAATTGATGGTGATGATAATATGGTCGGCATTTTCACATCAAACGTTTGACAACACTGTCCCACTTTGACTTTGTGAAAATAGCAGATTTTTCATGCTTTTCACTGGCTATGTTACTTTCAGTGGTTTTATGTCATAGGTAGATATTTTTACTGTGTTGACTTTAAGGTTTTCTATGTTTTTATGATTCCTATTGAGCCTGTTTTTCATCACAGCTTGCAATAACTTGCTGTGTTGCATCCTAGATGAATTAATCTTGTTCCCTGCGTCTCGACAAATATGATTCTTAGTTCATTAGTGCAATACATTTCAAACTTCCCTGAACTAATATCAAACTTCAAATATTCATAACTACAAGAGCATTTGGAGTACAGCTTAAGGATTTTGCCAGGTCAAATGAATTTAATAGACATTTCTACATGATTTTAAAATTATGATTTGATTGAAAAAGAGAATCCATGGCATGAATTGGGTGGGCCTGGGTGAGTTGGTATGAAATGACCTATTAGACTTCGATATAAAGTAAAGGTTAACATATCTCATTAATTATCATAAGAGCCATTTCAAACATCATCATTACTAATGATGAGTTAACTTCTCCTTAGTAGCAAACTCTATTGATCAACCAGCACAGCTATCAGACTACCTGTCATTGATGTCTCCGTGAACAAGGTTAACATGTCAGTGTCAACAGTCATTCATTACACAGTGATTTGCTGGGTCAGGTGGCTAAGCGTGTTAGCCCGTCTTCAGCGCTTCTTCACTTCACATTCATACAGTTACAGTCCGGCTCATCTGGTTCGGATTTGAAGGCATGGATGATAAATATGTGTGATGCACTTGTAAAATCCTCAAGAAGCCCACCATTATTCTCTTTCCAGCCTTCTTTCCAAAGCTGAAGATTATCTTTTGCAGTCTGCTTTATAGAAACTCTGCTGTGGAAGCTAGTCAGTTTCACATTATAATAAAGAGTTCAGGTCGACACAGATTGTCTGCAGAGAATCACTGATTTTTTAGTCAGGTAGTTAGTAAATTAGTTAGTTTTCTTTACTCGAATATAAGTTTTCATGCCACAGAAAACTTGTGTTAAAATCATGTCAAAATGTCTAAAATATTTTTTAAGTTGCATATAGACACTGGCTTTCAGTCCTTCCCAGCATGAGATTCATATAGTTGCAAATGTTCATACCTGGGAGCTTTTGAACAAGTCAGAGGAAGTTCATTCATATCCAACAGAGCTTAGCAGCCAGTAAAACTTTAATGATTTGTGGATGCTTGACAAGTTTGTCAGCTGAGTTCGTCTTACACCTCAGAACTTCTTTTTCTTCCCTGTCAATAGGAACATCAACTTTCTTTTGAATCCTTGCTAGTGGTGTTGTAGTGACTCATCAGTTTATAGCAGCTGATATTTACCTATAGAATTACCTATAATAGTTCACTTCATAATGCCTCCACCTTTAAACTTCACATTCAAGCTTAATATGTGGCCTAACCAGCGGTTGGGTAGCTTAGTGTAGTATAATAGCTACAGTGAGGACAAAGCCTCTCTACGCCAGCTCAACCAACTGAGCTAATCGGCGCCCCAAGAGTAAACACTTTTTAACTAACTAAATAACAGGGACTTTTATTGTGAAGAATAGGAGTTTTGATAACGGCTATTCTGTTCTTCAAACTGTTATACTTTTGTGAGGAAGAGTATACAGCTGCTGCTTTAACCATTACACAAGGTTGACAAATGGGGAAAAACCCCATTTGCTAAAAGGACTTGTCCATATTCATGCCCTTTCAATAAGGGGATAAACTGTTGTGATTCAAGTAACCTTCAATCAGTGTCTTTTCCTAGTGCCAAAACAGGACAAACTTTTACTTTTAGGCACAACACTCGTCGAGCTGCACAGCAAGATATTCATATACATTTAAGGAATTCAAACCTGTGAGGCTGCAGCTACAGAGCAGCCAATCTCATTCTCCTGGCTGCTAATGAGTTAATCCATAATCTGTTTTCTTTGCTGTATTATGATGTGCAGTGCTTTTCCCTGAAAACAGCTGAGTGGTATTAATTAGTGAGAAACCTGTTTTGATGTTGACATTGTTATTGATGTTGGTGATGATTTTTCTGACTGCACAGGCTCTGTAGTCTGCTGGGCTGTTACTTCCTCATACATGCATATATACACAAACAAAAATTGCAGTGTTTATGGAGTTTTTTAATAGACTTGTAATTATCTCACTGATCTCTGAATATTAGACTTCTACTGTTTGTGTGTGTGTGTGTGTGTGTGTGCGCGTTTTCCCCTCTTTATTTGTTCATTGATTTTCCTCTCTTACATTTATCCTTATGAAATGGTTCCATCCTTCATTCTTCCTTGTATCATTCTCCTCAGTCCATCCTGATGCTTACGTCCTTTGTCCATTCTATCTTTCCTTCTAGTTCTTCATTACCTCATACTTCCTATTCTTCATAGTTATAGTTCATATTCATACTTAACGTTTTCTACCTTCCATCCTTTGTTTCTCCTCTCAATGATCCAGCTTCATTAAAATGGCAGCATCATTATTTGGATTAAATGAGTCTTGTGACACTTCATGTTTCACTTGTCTCTCATCTTTATTCCTCTCTAGCGAGGAATGGTATCTCAGTGTAGACAAATGTCCTCAACATTTCTCAAGTCATGCATTTGTAGTTTATTCTTGGTTATGGCCTTACTATAAATATCTGTGTGGTCTCACACACATGACCAGGGTCCCAAATAATAAATATAATAATAAACTTAATGTATATAAAACCTTTAAAAACCGAGTTTACAATATGCTTTGACAATCAAGCAAAAGCAGGACACTCAGGAAGACAGTATTACAGAATAATCACTCAAGAGTCAAACCAAACACAAGGAAGTCTAGTCTAAGGTGTAAAAACATAAAAAGTGGATGTCATGTTGTTGTTTCGTGTCTGACTTTCTGTCTGCTCTGTGCTGAATTCGGCTGAATTGCTGCGTCGTGCTCCGGCATCCACCAGAAATAGAAGTCCTGCGTATCTGCTCCAGAGGGCTGTGAACTGCCGGAGCAGACACGCAGCTCAGCTTACCTGGTGGAAGTTAACACATAGTCTAGAGCAGGGGTCGGCAACCCAAAATGTTCAAAGAGCCATATTGGACCAAAAAAACAAAAAACAAATCTGTCTGGAGCCGCAAAAAATTAAAAGCCTTATATAAGCCTTATATGAAGGCAACACAGGCTGTAAGTGTATATTAGCTATATTAGCCTACTATCAAAATGACTAAGTAGGCTACAAATACATAATGAGCATTCATGATTAAATGTTTTTCCCTGCAGCGCATCCTGGAGAGAATGACACACCACGTGACTACTCCGCTGTACGATATTTGGTGCTTTAACTTCCATTACAATATTAATGTATTATGTTTTGTTGCATTGATGAAATTATAGAAATACAGTAAAGAAATCAGATTTTTGGTGTCGTTTTTATTTTGAGGATTCGAAAAAAACAAAAACAGAACGGAAAGTGCATAATAGGTCTCCTGCAATTTCAGACCTTCCCATGGAAATAAAATGCAGTCCTCTTCAAACCTCAATAACAATACAATGCTCTTCTCTTTTTATCTGGGCAACACAGTGCAATAAAACGCCTGCAATTAAAACGCAGTCTGCAATTATAAAAATAAAACAGCAGCCTTTTGAAAAGTTAAGTAGTCTATATTAAACGAAAGTAAGCCAGTTTAATTTCGATTTCAGGGCATTTCTGTGCATTATCCTCTTCTCTTAGTTTTCTGCAAATGCCAAGTTAAGTAGCCTAAGTCAGTGCAAATGAATAAAATGCAGAACAATCCTTTTCTCTTTCCCCCCTTATGGCGGCAACAGACACAAATGAACAGGCTTGCAAATGAGTAATAAAACAGCCTGCAATTAAAAGGCAGCTTGCTTAGCTTTTTGAAAATGTAAAGCATAAAATAAGACAGTTTAAGTTTGATTCCTGTGCATTATCGTCTTCTCTTTAGTTTTCTGCAAGTTCCAAGTAAGTCTGTGCAAGGGTACAACGCAGCAGCATCCTCTTCTCTTTTCCCCTTCTTATCTCAGCAACAGACACGCACAATACAAGCGCAGCAATCCTCGGACCTGAGCAATAAAACACAATAATATCCCTAAGTGTCATTCCAAATACTGAAAAAAATCAGAAATCTCTTTATAAAAACAAGGCACATTGTTGCTAAATATGTGCCTATGAAAGGATTGTGTTCTCACCCGTTTAATGTGACTTCTGTTTTCGGACATCACTGGATAGCTTCTCAACATCGGGCACTTAAGATGAAACTTTAATCTTAACACAGGACTGCAAGCTCTCATCTGTGAGGCGGGTGCGGTATTTGGACTTGATGTAGTTCATGTTTGAGAATATCTGCTCACACATGTATGTTGATCCAAAGATGGATAATACTCCAAATGCATATTTCTTCATGCACCGATAACTGTCAGGAAGAGCATTCCATGTGTCAAACACAAGTTTCTCAGGTGTTGGGAGGCTTTCAATCTCGCTCCATTTGTGGCTTTGGGCAGCATAGGCTTTCTGACGAGTGACGTCTTCAAGCGCGGCTGTCAGACTTTTGAATTTTGACACCCACAAATCTTTGTCAGCTATATCGGCTATTTCCATTTCAAGGTCAGCTTGATTTACTCCTGGGAATGTCTTCAACAAGGACGGGTCAATCTCCAGGGGCGTGACAGGGAAAGATAGTGTCATTTTTTCCTTTCGGAACTCGCTAAATCTGCTCCCAAACGCAGCTTGCATATCAACGATCGCACTTTGTAAATAATCTCCGTTGAGTGTGTGATCGTGATTTCCGTCTTTGAACTCTCTCAGGGACGGAAAGTGAGAGAGCGTGCCTCGCTGTACATCTCTGGCGAATACAGTCAGTTTGCGCTCAAATGACAAAACAGCTTCCAGCATTTGCAGTGCAGTGTTTCCCTGCCCCTGGAGACTTTTACTGAGCATGTTTAGGTGACTTGTCATATCCACCATAAAGTGCAGTTAGTCCAGCCACTCGGTGTCTTCCAGTTGTGGGTAGTTCAGGTTTTTGCTTTTCAGGAATGTTTTCACGTGTTCTAAACAAGCAACAAAGCGACGCAAAACCTCACCCCTGGACAGCCAGCGGACTTTGTTGTGTAGCAGGAGGTCAGAATATTCGCTGTCAACTTCATCTAGCAATTCACGGAACTGACGGTGGTTTAATGCTTTAGCAATTATCTTGTTCACGATCTGGACGACAAGGTTCATCACCTCCATACACTCCGGTGGGAATGTTTGTGCACAGAGTGCTTCTTGGTGCAAGATGCAGTGAAATGCAAGCAGATTTCGATCCAACGCTTTCTGTAGTAGAGTCACAAACCCCTTGTGAGACCCTCTCATATTGGGTGCCCCATCTGTAGCCACTGAAATCAGGTGGTTGATGTTTATTCCTTTGCCATTTAAACACTTCAGCACAGCCTCACATATGTCCTCCCCCCGTGTTTGGCCTTTCAGTGGTATTAATTCGACCATTTCTTCTTGCGGCCCATCAGTGTTCACATACCTGCATAACAGCGCTGTCTGTTCGATATCGATCACATCACACGACTCATCACAGGCAATTGAGTACGCTGGAGCTGAATTAATGTCCTTGATTTGCCGATTGGTGATGTCGCCTGCCATTTTAATGGCCCTTTCTTTCACCGTCTTTGCGGAGAGAGGCATGTCTTTTATTTTCTGGATTATCTCGGTTTTGTTTTTGAAGTCTGAAAATAGGTGCTCTGATATTTTAATGAATGAATCCTTCATGTAATCACCATCCGTGAACGGTTTTCCACGCTTTATTATCTCTCGGGTTGCAACAAAACTTGCAGCAGTAGTGGAGTTTGGAGATGCAATCCACTTCTTAAATCTACCTTTGCTCTCCTCTAATTTCTCCAGAAGTACTGCAATCGCACTTTTTCTCTCAGTCCCAACTGGGTAGTCGGCTGCAAATTCAGCATGCCTTCCCTGGAAATGTCTTTCCAAATTACTCTTTTTGTTGTTCGACAACTTCTCATTACAAAGCAAACATGCAGGCAATCCTTCCGCATTGGCAATGAAAGCAAATGATCCGGTCCATTCGGCCTTGAATCCTCTGTTCTCATCAGCTATCTTTCTCTTTTTCCCTTTGGGATCCATAGCCCATGCTGACACACCCGCCGGTTTGTTTACAACAGCCACCTGCCTGCTAGGCGCCGCGCTGAAACGTGTGTCGCAGGCTATGACGCAAATCTTCATTGACAGAAATGTGGAAATTTAATATTTATTAAGCACATTTTTACAGCATTGGAAAACGTTAAGAATGTTTGTCCTCCTGCAGAAACCATATTAAAACAAAAAATATATCCCCCCATTCATTTTCATACATTTTTGAAGAGGCTCCAGGGAGCCACTAGTGGGGCGCTAAAGAGCCGCATGCGGCTCTAGAGCCGCGGGTTGCCGACCCCTGGTCTAGAGTGAAACCTATCAGCTCACATATCTGGTGGAATCGAGGAGTAAGGCTGGGAGTAGACTCATATGGGGTCAGCATTTCTATTATGTAACTTGGGCCAAGGCTCAGACAAGCTTTAAAAGAGAGAGACTTTTGGTTGATGCAGGACAGGAGGGAGTTACAGTAAGAAATGATAAGTGCGTGAGTGAGTTTTTCAAGGTCGGAGTGTAAGAATATTGCTTCGATTTTTTGGAGACCATGCTTAAATGCATAAAGCAGGACTGGACAACTTTTTTGATATGTGGTTTGAATGAAAGATCTGAATCAATTATGACACCTAGATTTCTGGCAGTAGGCTGTATGTTCGTGGATAAGGGACCAAGGGTACTTTTGATGACACTGATGTTTTGGTGTGGGTAGTTGAAAAGTATGATTTTCTGATTTGGAGTTGTTCAGTTGTAAAAAAATGTCGTGCCATCCAACATTTGATGTGGTTGAGACAGTTAAAAACAGCAGCTAGGGTTTTTGGGTCACCAGGTCTCAGCAGAACGTTGACTTTGGATTACATGGCCAAAAGGGATCACATGAATAGAAAATAAAATTGGACAGAAAATCAAACCTTGCGGTACAACACCAGTAATATGAAATTTAGATAATGTGTAATTACCTATGTTGAGGCTTAGCTTAGCATACCTGGAAAAAGTGCAAAAGGCTGTGTTGGTATTTACTACAGATATAGATGAGAAGATAAAATACAATCTTGGAAGTTCAGTTTGGGTAACAGTTCCATGGGTTTTATCATACCAAACCTTTTGCATAATACTATGGGACAAGACTTTAAGAACTCTGGGAAATTATCCCTCTGAGAATCATTTAATTGTCAGTCACAATTGTTAGATGCAACATATTCTACAAGGAATTCACCCTTGTATGTATTGGATTTTCAGTGCATTGCTGATGGCTAATGATGTTCTGAGATGCCTTATGAAAAATGTTAAGACAAATGAAGAAATAAATACATATATACATACACACACACACATGCACAGAATGCACAGATATATATATATATTTTGTGTATATATACACATATATATTCATATATATATATATATATATATATATACACACACACACACACACACACACATACATATATATATATGTACAGTACTGTGCAAAAGTTTGTGAAAGGTGTGAAAAAATGCTGTAAACTAAGAATGCTTTCAAAAATGGAAGTGTTAATAGTTTATTTTCAAAATGCAGTGAATGAACCGCAGATAAATCTGAAGCAAATCAATACTTGGTGTGATCACCCTTTGCCTTCAAAACAGCATCAATTCGTCTACTTGCACACAGTTTTTGAAGGGACTTGGCTGGTAGGCTGTTCCAAACATCTTGGAGAACAAACCACAGATCTTCTGTGGATGTAGGCTTCCTCAAATCCTTCTGTCTCTTCATGTAATCCCAGACAGACTTGATGATGTGAATGGCTCTATGGGGGCCATACCATCACTTCCAGGACTTCTTGTTCTCCTTTATGCTGAAGATAGTTCTTAATGACATGGACATACAGCCAATGTCATTAAGAACTACCTTCAGCATAAAGAAGAACAAGAAGTCCTTGGGGTCATTGTCCTGCTGCAGAATACATTTTGGGCCAATCATAAGCCTCCCTGGTGGTATTGCATGATGGATAGGTATCTGCCTGTATTTCTCAGCATTGAGGACACCATTTATCCTGACCAAATCTCTTTGCAGAAATGCAGCCCCAAACTTGCAAGGAACTTCCCCCAAGCTCTCCAGCCCTTCGGCGAACAAATTTTGACTCATCAGTCCAGAGCACCTGCTGCCATTTTTCTGCACCCCAGTTCCTATGTTTTCGTGCTCAGTTGAGTCGCTTGGCCTTGTTTCCATGTCGGCGGTTTGGCTTTTTGGCTGCAACTCCTCCATGAAGACCACTTTTGGCCAGACTTCTCCGGACAGTAGATGGGTGTACCTGGGTCCCACTGGTTTGATGATGGCACTGCTGGACATCATCGATTTCGAAGGGAAATACATTTGATGTATTTTTTCAAGTTTCCTTGGCTGACCACTGTGTCTACGATCCTCAATGTTGCCCGTTTCTTTGTGTTTCTTCAAAAGAGCTTGAGCAGCACATCTTGAAACCCCAGTCTGCTTTAAAATCCTTGTCTGAGAGAGACCTTGCCAATGCATATAACTACCTTGTGTCTTGTTGCTGTGCTCAGTCTTGCCATGGTGTATGACCAGTGACATGAAACTGTCTTCCACAACCTCACCTTGGTAGTTTGGCTGTTCCTCAACCAGTTTTAAGCCTCCTACACAGCTGTTTCTGTTTCAGTTAATGACTGTGTTTCAACCTACATGTGACATTGATGATCATTAGCACCTGTTTGGTATAATTGGTTGATCATACACCTGACTATAATTCTACAAAATCCCTGACTTTGTGCAAGTGCACCAATAAGAATTGATGCTGGTTTGAAGGCAAAGGGTAGTAACATCAAATATTGATTTAGATTGACTTAGATTTTTCTTTTGTTCAATCACTTGCATTTTGTAAATTGATCAAAATAAACAATTATTATTTATATTTATGAAAGCATTCTAAGTTCACAGCATTTTTTTCACACCTGCCTAAAACTTTTGCACAGTACTGTACACACACATATATATATATCTATATTTTTTTGCATAATACACAGATTTAATTGTCTGAGCAACGTCACGAGTGATTAACAATGCCTGCAACTGGTCTATGAGTTTCATGGACTGCTAGTGCTGTAAAGGTTGTAAAAGCTGTACTGGTGAAAATTTAAATGCTCTGTCAAAACGTTCTAATTTTCAATCATTTATCAGTTATAGGTCCTGGTCTGGATAGGATAGGATAGCATCTGAATCAGGACCCTGACTGTTGTGTCGACAGACTGTGTGGAAAAGCTAACTTGGGTGATAAGCGACAGAGAATCCAGGCTAGCGAACGTTAGCTTCTTTATTGCGCGACTGCTGGGAAGAACATCGCCATCAGCACTCTCAGCTTCTTGTTAACTCCCCCCCAGGAGCCCTGTGTGGTCTCTAAGTGCCCCCTATAGGCATGAACAGGTTACAACACAGCACCCTGTGAACATCAGTGGCAACACAGTACAAAAGTACCTTCTTCTCACTGTTATACTTTTTATCTTGCTTTGTTTCTTTTAAACACCACACTGAGCTCTGCTTATTAGTGATCTAATAAGCCCCTCAAATTGCTCACTGCCTATGGCTATGTTTAGGTATAAAGTGTTCAGGTACTTCACTTACATCCAGACTGTCTTCTGAGTTCCAACTATAGGAAGCTGATGTGAAGCGTTATTCCATTCAGTGTTGCCAGTGCAATATAACAAGAAAGCAAACTTCAAGAGCTCCTGTGAGAGTTTTTTTTATAAATAGTTCTTTTATAAATCCAGCATACATTTCCAGGAAACCTCCCCCCCAGGGTGTAGGTGTTTCGAAGCAGTGTTGCTGCTATAACAGTCAAACCTTTCAAGTGCAATTTTGCAGTTTTTTTTAGTTTTTTTTTTAGGTTTGTGTGATATTTTACCCCTGGATCCCCAAGAACCCTGTTTACACACTGTTACGACCAGGGCCTAGGGGAAACCCTGGCGCAACATGAAAATGAGACTCCCCTCTTCCCATCCCTCAAGCACCACCAGCAGCAAAGCATTTTTAAAGGTTTTATTTACACACATTTAGCACACAAACAGACATGCTGCTAGTCTGGCTGAGAGAGGAGAGCCCCCAGGAACTGGAAGAGCCAGCCTTTAAACTCCTGGCTTCGAGGCATGAACCAATCAGCTCCCTGGACAACCTACAATCACTCAAACACACTTGCAACCAATCACATACACACACTCAGGTAACAGAGGGGATTATTTAAGCAGAGAGACAATAGAAACATTTATACGACTTCTGGGGTCACACACACACACACACACACACACACACACACACACACACACGTATATATATACTGTATACAGTATATCATCATTACTTCCTGACAGTGCAGCCCAATCTCATGGCAAAGCATGTAATAGATGTGCTGATCCAGTAGAAGAGCATGAGTGTCACAGTTTGGTTGTGTAGGTGTGAAAAGTAATGGGTGCAAATGACAACAATTTATAAAGAGGGAGAAAGGGAGAGAAAGTTCTTGCTGTGAGCAGATTGTGGTGGATGGGTGGTTCAAACAAAGGACTTCTCGTGAATAATTTGTGACAACTATATTAAGGAAGTAGTCATCTCAAGGCAAACCATAATGTTTTCCTCAACCTAACCAAGTAGTTTTGGTTTATTTTGAAAGTCCACCGGACATTGCAAGAAATATGACAACCACAGCTTCAAGTGTTTGTTTATTTGCTTATTTGACGTGGACAGTCCTCCTTTAATAAACTTTACAGTCAAAGGAGCAGCTTTTGCCTTTACGGCTAATTTCTGGCTGTAGTCCCCGGTTGGTTGTCAGAAAAGGCAATCTAGGATACATTACATAAAGGAAATGTGAGTAGCTTACATTACAAGAAGAATGCAAGGGATAAAAAGAACGAAATGCAAAGGATAAAAAAAAGGTACATATATGGAGCGGCAACAAATAATGATGGGGGGGTCTGATGGGGGTTAATGTTTGCAGTTGTAGTTATCCGATAGCCATGTTTTGAGGTGTTTAGTGAAGGTGGAGTATGTATTTATGTCTTTGATAATGGCGGGCAGTGAATTCCAGTTTTGTATTGCTCTAACTGAAAATGATAATTGACCGAATGTGCTTTTCCTGAATGGGGTTATAAGGTCACCTTGTGTGGTGCTTCTAGTGGTGTGACTGCTGTTACGTTGGATCATAAATGAGTTGAGAGGGGGAGGAGCGATGTTATGCAGGATTTTGAAGACCAGGCAGATGTTTTTACATTTGATTATATCTTCTCAGCTCAGCAGTTTATGTTTTTTTAAAATGATGCAGTGATGTGAACTGTTAGGCTTTTGATCCAATACTTTGATGTTTTTTTTGTGGAGGGTTGCTAATGGTTGTAATGACAAGCTGTTAGTTTGTCCCCAGCTTGTCAAACAGTATGTGAGATGTGACGTGATCATGGCATCCATAAACAATTTTGCAGCATTAAAAGAGTCGATGGTAATGCCCAGATATTTGAATTGTGGCACAATACTAATGATTTTACCGGAGATTGTGATATTCGAGATGATGTTACATTGACTTTTTGTGAAGAACATTCCTATAGTTTTATTGAGATTAAGTTGGAGGCAGGAGCAGTTTAGCCAGTTGGTGATTTGATCCATCGCTGTGGTGAGTTTGGCAGCAGCAAGATGTTTTGTACTGGCATGCACATATACTACTGTGTGGTCTGCATATATTAGTGTATTGATTTCCGGGCAAACCGATGGCAGATCATAGGTTGAGAGTTGGTTAACGATGATTGTTCACAGAAACCTGTGACTTCTACCAGTTAAGTATGACTCAATCCATTTGAGTGTCAGTGGGGCGAAGTTAAAAGCAGACAGTTTGATGATTAGGATGTGATGATTGACTGTGTCAAAAGCCTTACAAAGGTCTAAAAACACAACGCCAACCACATGCCCCTTGTCAACTATAGCTCGGACCTTCCCTTAGAAGAAGCAGCTAGCTGTTTCAGCGGAGTGATGGGCCCTGAAGCCGAACTGCATAGGATGGAGAGTAAATGGACCATTATTTAGGAAGGAGACAAGCTGCTCTGATACACACGTCTCAGCAACCTTGGAGATCACAGGTAGGATACTGATGGGGTGGTAGTTACAAATGTTCAGTGGGTCATCTGACTTAAATATTGGAGTTACAATTGCAGTCTTCCAGGTAGTTGGGAAAATCCCCTGTAGTACTGACTGGTTGATAGTTAGTGTGATGGGGTAGGCTAAATGTTCTTTGAGAGATTTAAGCATTTTACAATCCATCCAGTGTCATTAGGCTAATTTAAAATGATTTAACTGAGGGCCCTGTACAAAGAGGATCTTTGACCAAGTCCCTCTAGGATTTGATCATGCCTTGGAAGTAGCAAGAAGCAGTTTCCTTCATTTGCAGAGCAGCAGTCTAGAACTGGATGTGAGCTATAACAGGGAGCTGTTGTAATGAACCAAGGAGAGAAGTTCTGCAGGAAAACTTGGGAAGGATGATAATCAGGCTCCCTTCCATTTAAAAAAACAAAAAACAACACTTTTTCTCCTTTCTCTTAGATCTGTGTTTCTGCTTGCCTTGTCTGGCATGATTTTTTGTCAAATTCTTGAGTTTATTTGGAGCCCTTAGGAAACCCTGATGGTTGAAACATGTTGTTGTCTCTTTAATGACTAGCCTTTTAATGATTTAGCCACTATAATAAAGGATTTTTAAATCTTCCTTCCTCTTTTTTGATACTGTCTCTCATTTTGAGGGCCTGGATCGTTTGGTTTTTTAAATTCTTAAATGTATCTGTCCCTGTTGACTTTGCACACAATTCTGGACTTTGTACAGAGGCTTTCTCTACAGATTCCTCCCTTCTCTACAGATCCCATCTCCTGTGCTGTACCTCTGTATACATCATAGGGTTATATCTCAGTTATGTCTCATGTTTGACAATAGTATTCCATAAGCTGATTTTAAATTAACCTTATATGCCTCTAAATGTATAATTTTACATTTTACTTTACATGCTTTCTTTTACCTAAATCTATGTTTCTGTTTTTATTCCTTTTATGTCTCTAAACTTCTAATGTTTAACCTCTAATATGTGTACTTCTTCTTATTAATATTAGTATTATATCTTTTTAATGTATAAATATAAAGCACTTTGGGCTGCATTGTTTGGTGAATACAAATCTATTATTATTTTTTGTTATCAGTATTATTATTATTATTATTATGTCTCACTGTTATTGAATCAGTTCAATCAATTTTTTTTATATATTTTAATGTAGTTATGATGAGGAAATAATCACAGGCTGTTTCCATCTGTCAGTCAAACGTTGAAAATCTCTCAGCCTAAAGCTTTCTCTGCTGATGGAAAATTAAAGAAGCTGTCCGCCAGTGACCTCAAACTGTCACAGGTTTGATCTTTGTGAGATGCTTCATCTTGTCACAGTGTTTTTGATTAAAAAACAGAACAGGCTATCATTTCTCCTTATTATCACATTCTTTACTTCCAAACTTCCTGCAAGTTGCCATGACATTTTGACCACAGCAAGCTATTGAGTTCTTCCTTCATGGCTGAAATATGGCATTTGCATTCTCAAGAAAAAAAGTACCAGTTTCAAAAGGTTTACAAGCTTTAACTTATTGCTGTATTAATATCAATCAAAATCCATAAATAAGAGCAACATATGGGTTGCAAAGTTATAAAAATTGTCGCTGGCCAGTGTTAAGCTTCCCCAAGCATAACCCTTTGTCTTTTTTAACATTTTAGTTAATCAGAAAGTACCATGGAATGGACTGTTTTAACTCTGACCTTATGGAAAAAGGCTGCAGAGCATCTAGACCAAAAGTCATATATTAACCAGCAGAATCCATGTATTAACACTGATTTAACTTGGATTAACTAGAGTTTAACATTAAAGATATAGTAAAATAGAATAAAACTTTGCACCTGGTGAGAAAAATGTGTGTTTAGCCCGATTCGGACAGGATTAACATTGCACAGGAAGGTGGTGAAAAAAATATTCTCTGTGCTCATCAGTAATCTAAACCATTGTTTTTGTCTTTAATAGATATGGACATTTGCAAGACAAAGCCAAAAGAGAAAGATAAAAGCGTCCACATGGGTGCAAGGTAGAGTTTAGGGTGGGGCTAAGACACTGTAGTCATAACTCAAATCTGAACACACAGACATGAAACACATTGATATCATTCAGTGTGATTTTCCATGGATATTATCACTATTTATGAGGAAGAGTAAGTGTCCACAGTGATAGCTGTCTTTACATCCAGCAAGACTTTGGGTTTTCCAGCTCGTCATATACTGACGCGTTCAGATGGCGGCTGACCCTAGCTACAATCCCAAATCCCATCCTGACTGGAAACATCAAGAACTGGCATTGTTTTATTTAATTAAAGAGAATGGTCCAGACCTGCTCCAATTGGATGGTGTAGATAACTTTAATTGTGAATTGGTGTTATATAAATACATTTCGCTTGTCTGTGCATGGCTCAGGACAGGAAAGCTCTACAGCCATGATTCTGCATGGAAAGATACTAAAAGACAACACCCACCCAGCCAAAGTCTGTTCACCCTACTTCCATTTGACAACAGATACAGAAGTATCCACTGCCAAACCACCAGACTACGGGGCAGCTTTTTTTCTTCAGGCTGTGAGACTCCTGAACTCATCCTCTACACTCCAAATTTCTTGTCTTGTATAGTTTAAAGGAATTACAAGTTGCATCTTGTGGTACAACCTTGAAGTTACTCTGACATTGAACTATCTATGTTGTACTATCAGGGACATTTTCACGCTATGAAGATACTAACGAAGATATGATTGAAACTGATCTCTGACCTGACTTTTAACCATTTTATCATAGCTTTGCTGGTTTTATGAGTTATTCCCACATGCCCGTCTGTTTTTTGCGCTTTGTCTACTGCTGTGGCCCCTGCTTAGAAAGTCTCAATTGGCCTGGAGGCTAAGCTAACCTCCAATACCATTATGCCAAGTGTGCCATGTGAGGAAGATGCACTACTCATAAAAAAAAAAAAAATTGCTGACCTGAAGGAAGACATCAGACGGCTTTCTTTTGAATGGTGGAAGAAGCACTCACTTCTGTCCAGCTTCATGGATGTGGCCTCTTGGCAGCTAAAACGGATTGCAGCCCTCCAGGACGCAGCTCCGTGGGACCCTGTCACAGGTCAATGGCCTTCCTCCTGTTCGACAACGAACCACCACCAAGGTGGTGGTCCATGGTCAGAAAATAGTCTCAGGTGGGCCACCTCCCCCCCTCGCCTGAGCCTTTCCAACTGCTACGTGGCCTTCTGGCTGACAGCATCGGAGCAGCCAGCTGCCCCACTGGATGGCTGAATGTGTTTCCCCCATCCCGGGCAACAACCTCCTCTTCATGACGCAAGATCCTGTAAGAGACCTTGCTCAGTCGCTCTAGAGGTCTTCCTTGTCCAGAGCTAACAGGGAATCCTCCACCCATGCCACAGCCTCGCCACAGCCCTAGCTGTCATCAGTTATCACAGCCCATGACCACCATCTCCTCGTCCTCTTTTCACTCCAACCACATTAATAGTGGAGGACTTCATAATCAGGAGCCACAGTCCTGGTGATCCCAGATAACCTCCTGGGGCCATTGCACCCACTCTCCATAAATCGAGTGGTTATACTGTACTTTGTTGGATCAAACGACACTTCTCGGGTAACCTCTGAACTGACCAAGAAGGATTTTATAGACCTTTTCAGCTTCTTAAATGTGTGTGGATACATTGTTTTCATGTCAGGTCCTATTCCAACAATCTTAATCTTAATCTAACAATTTTAGGGTCATTGGGTCTCAGCAGAAGGTATATCTGAGTGGCATGTGCATAGCAGAAAAGAAACATTGTGACATTGGATGATATAGCCAAGTGGGAGCATATTGAAAAAAAAATCGGACCTCAAGTCGAACCTTGCAGTACATCACGGGTAATATGAGTTGTAGATGCTGTGGAATTACCTTTAGTGACCACATAGATTATTTATTATTAGGTAGGAACAAAACCAACCAAGTGCAGTGCCCTTGATGCCCACCCAAGCTGTTCATTTAAAATGGCATGGTCTACCTTGTCAAAAGCAGCACTTAAGTCTAAAATAATTAAAATTACACTCTCTCCTGTCAGCTGCTAAAAAGAGGTAATTTGTTGCCTTGAGGCTGGGTAGAAACCACTTTAACTAAAACTTTGGATAAAAATGGAAATTTAGAAATTGGCCTTAAATTGTTAAGAGCAGTGGGATGAAGGTTTGGTTTCTTTAAAAGGGGTTGCACCACAGCATGTTTAAAAATGAAAAACGGCCCTGTAAAAGTGAGCTATTGATATTCAATAAAATACTGGGCCCAACTGTGTCAAAAACCTATTTGAGAAATTTGGCAGAGATAATGTCAAGCCTGCATGTGGTTGATTTTATCTGAGACAGGACTTCTGTTAAAACCGACAGTGAGACTGGTTTGAAGTAGCTAAAATTAAGTTAGATCGGGGAACTGTGATAGACTGGTAAAAGTCATAAAACAACACTGAATAAAACTAGTTGATGGTCAGACAAACAGATATCCTTAGTTTCAAAGTTAAAATCGCTGAGATCGTTATATAAAACCAGATTAAGCATCTGGCCTTTTGGCGGAGTCCATCTGGCTAACAACTTAGCTGCTGTTTGGTTTGGAATCTCCTGCTTGATCAGATTGTTGCTTGGATTGGGATGTGGTAGATTTGGGGGGCCGGGTCTTCACCTTTTGTATATATATAGCCTGACTAGTTAGGCTTGAATTTAATGCCTCCTGTTATATTATCTTTCTGAGTGTCCTGCTTTTGTTCTATGAACACACTTTTTAAACTCTGTTTTTAAAGGTGCTCTACAAAATAAAGTTATTATTATTATTTTAACAGATAATGGCACAAAGTAGCTTAACCTTCCTCTAGTGTTAGGGTCGGCACTGACCCGTTTTTAGGTCTTAAATGCATAAAAGTACTACATAAATTTGTTTATTGCATCAAGACTTTTTGACTTTGTCAAGAACTTCTATTTAAACAAAATAAAATCAAAAAAATCTATTTTACTAAATTATAAAATGCTCTGGTCAAAATTATGACCTTTGTGTTGTTAGGGTCAGTTTCGACCCAGTTATAATATAAGATTACAAAAACAATAATAAGTGCCAAAACTGAAATCATAAACACACTATCAGCCAACAGCCCACAGCCAGCTCTTCCTCCAACCACTTGAGCTTCAGTTAGGAGCTTCTCTCTTAGCCTGTTTGACAAAACAAACAAAGACGTGTGTCCAAGCACGTAAGGCCAATTCAGTTTAGAGTTGGTGACTTGCAGAGCACACATCTCCAGTTTACAGCATGCAACAATGAGAAGAAGATTTAATGTAAGCCAAGCTCTGGATAATATCTTTGCTGACAATGAGGCAGAGGACACACAGCAGCATAGCAATACAGATGAGCAGGTTTCTGAGGAGGAAGATGATGCGGAGTATCAACCGGAAAGACACATCTGATCAGTCTGATGAGGAGGTCACTGGTGCTGAAGCTGCTCCCGCTCCTGCTGAAACATTCAAATCCAAAAGTGGCAACATCTGTTGGAGCTCAGTACCTCCTGACGTACATGGCAGGGCAGCTTCACCCACAGCAACACGAAGAGCATCAGCACCAGCATCCTCCTCAGCCAGCCCTGCCTCAACATCAACAGCCACAGCCACAACCCCAGTGAGACCACCCGATTCTAAAAGAAAGAGGTTTCAGGTCTGCCCTAGCAATAAGTACAGAAAGACAAACACATTGTGCTTCACCTGCAAAAAATATCTCTGAAAAGAACACACTAAAAGTGTCACTTTTTGCCACACATGCATCTAGAAATACACAAATACACATGTTCTTGCACACAGAGTTTTTACGGAACTAGTACTTGATTTCTGTTGGTTTCATTTGCTTGATTGGTTGTTGTTTGTTTGACCTTGCAAATCTATATTTTATTATTATTTTTTTTTATCATTTATTACTAGTTCTACTTTTCATTTTGTATTTGTATGAAAGTTCTATTTTTGAAAAGAAAAAGACTTGATTTTTGCCTTTTTCTTGAAGTAAATATATATGGGTCGAAATTGACCCGTAACACCATAGATGTCACTATAGTTAATAATTAAAGAAATGTTTTTTTGAACATTTAAGAGATGTGTTCTAATACCCCTCAGGAATAGTCAGGTAACATAACAACCTTTTATTTATTTATATTATTCTCTTGAGGTTCATTTGACAGTTTTTTTATATTGAAAACGAGGGGTATGCTGTCAAAAGAAAGGCCCAGGGGGCCACAACAAAAATATTAAAACCAATCTTTTCATGGATAAGGAAGCCTAACAAACTAACCAAGAGATAAGAAACAAATTGGATGATAAATAATTGTTTTTAGGGTTTTTTATGGCTGATTTAAGACACGGGTCAAAACCGACCCGTTAACATAAGAGATAGTAACAGAAAGCTAACACAAGAGGAAGGTTAAGCAGGTATTAAAACAACAGGTGAACATGGATGAAGTGTTGAGTCAGCATTAACAGCAAATTAAAATGGGAGAAGGTCAATAAGATTATATTCTATAATATATGTTTAAAACATGACCTTGTCTGTGAACATTTGGGCCTGAGTCACATCAGATAGATTTTAATCTGCAGTGGTGGTTGTTTAATGGTGTGCTAACCACCAGCAGATGGAGTTTGACCTTGGAATCATTTGTGTGTATTCTATAAGTTTTTACTTGCCCCAAACAGCCAGATTACTTTACTATACATTAGTTGTAAGATAGCAGGCAACAACACATATGCAGGGATGTGTGTGTGTGTCTCTGTGTTTGAATTCAGGTCAACCTCTCACTAAACTCAGCACCCACCAGACTCTCTTCTTAATCCCCTCTCCTCTCTGTAACGTTACATTCATGAAATAAGGTACATTTCCCCTCCAGCTGCAGCTGGCAGTCAAAGTAACAGTACATAAACACTTGACCCAAACACAACATTTAGCAAACATTTTTTGTTTTGATTGAGAGACCTATTGCAACAGAAAGCACATATTGTACATTTAAATTTATATTTGTTGAAATGTTAAAAGTTTATTTGGTCTGGTTGGACCATAATCCTGACAAGATCAAATATTTGTGAGGCCAGAAAGTTGTGAAGTTATCAGAGAACATTTATGTGACAATAACACAGATACACAGTTACACATACACACATTCATAATTTGTCTTGTTGCCTCATTTTAATTATTTTTTTTTTTTAACACCGCTTCCCCACGAAACAAAAATGGTCAGAACACTAGTCTTAAAAGAGAAAAACTAACTGCCACTCACCTGCTGGTAGCACAGACAAGTGTGTATGTGTGTTTTCCCTACCAGGTGTGTAATTGGATGGTTGCAGTGGGAGTTACAATGTCATCAGAATCACTGCAGTAGGTTGATAACTCTGTCACACAGATTCATGCATGAACACAGTTTTATCATGGACACACAAATAAACATCTTTACAAGTGCACACAAAACAAAACACGCACACACACTCTGGGGGAATGTACAGTATACAGCCAACTGAAATACTGTAATATAGCTGTTTCTGTGTGTTTGCATTTTAGAGGCAAACTGTCATTGTACTGTTAAGTGTGAGCAGATGACTCACAAACAGAGACAAAAACAATAGGTTTAGTGGGTTGTCACAATGGAGCTGACAGGGTCAGTGACAAGTGACACGTCAAATCTCTGACTGTCTGCTTTTCTCGCCTCCTCTCTGTTGGATCCCCTCTTGTCTGATAAAATTAGACACTGCTGTGTGTGTGTGTGTGTGTGTGTGTGTGTGTGTGTGTGTGTGTGTGTGTGTGTGTGTGCGAGAGAGAGAGAGAGAGAGAGTGTGTGGTCTCCTGTGGGTCTAGTGAGAGGCAAAAAGAACAGATAGGTTTTTTGACCTTGGAGAAAACAAAGACAGGAAATAAGGTTTGTCAATCTCTGGCTGAATTAAATTGTTCTCGTCTGACTGAAAACATATATCTACAAAATGCCTGCTAGTCCAACAAAAGGAAGAAAGTGTTTGTTAAAGGATCCAAGCAGTGATGTTGCCTGTTCGCACTTCAGGATCCCAGGCATCTATGTGAGTCATAGTTTCCCTGAGGAGAGCAGTGACAGTTTTGCTTTTGCTTTCACACAATGATGTATATTGCTGTGCTTTTGATTTGTAAAAAATCACAAATTCCAAGAGGGAATCCAAATATTGTATGATCACGAGAATTCAATTTATATCAGAAATGATACCAATGCACACAACAAAGTATTGAAAGAACTCAATTAAACATGATCAACAGACATTGCTCTCCTAGACCCATGTCGTAAGCCTATCTATCAAGTACTGGTATTGTTGATTCTCTCCTTGGCTTTACTTGATTTCACATCTAAAATCATATCATGTGCTAATGAAATGAAGGACTTCAAGTATCTTGTCTTGCCAACAAGTCAGAGCAAGGGATAGTATAGGACTAGCAAGATGATAGCTGCAGGTCAGACCATGGTAAATTGGGAGTCGAGGCTGAAAGCAAAACTGTGGTCAACCTACCTTCTTACTGCTTGTGGACATCATCTCTGTGTGTGACAATAAAAATGAGATTGTGAATATGGACTCACCTTTAAGGACATTGTGAGTAATTCAGACTTCTGGAAAGAGCTTGGGGTAGAACTGCTGCTCCTTTGCCTTCAAAAGGAGCCAGTTGAGGTGCTTTGCTGTTGTGATCAGTACGCCTCCTTGACACCTCTCTCTGGAGGTTTTCCGAGTATGTGGCAACCTTTGGTGCATCTCATTGCCCTGTTTCTCCCCCATTTACTGTCTGCCTC
This sequence comes from Pagrus pagrus, assembly GCF_965226575.1. Classification (NCBI taxonomy): domain Eukaryota; kingdom Metazoa; phylum Chordata; class Actinopteri; order Spariformes; family Sparidae; genus Pagrus; species Pagrus pagrus. Next base: position 6,145,449 of record NC_140197.1, read on the forward strand.
TGTTTAAAAAAAAAAGAAAAGTTTGTTGAGGTGCTTTTGAGTTCTGATTGGGAGGCCTTCCTCCTGAGGTATTTTGGGCATGTTCTTTGGAAACTCTTGAAACTCCAGGAGATGCTGGAGAATATAGCATTGGAGAAGGAGTTAGGCCCAATCCCCTTTTCGTTTTTTACCCCTTATAAGGGGTAGTGGTTGAAATCCCAACCATGAAATGGCACACCCCTTCAAGACCATCATAAGTCATACCCAGCCCTGTCTGCACTGATAATAGACGAGCAGTACCAAATGCAGCAATTTTGTTGCAGGACTTCACTTAAATAAGACGTCATATGCCATTAAAAGGGGATAATGCAACATTGAAATATGTCAAAGTTCTGGACTGGTTTGCACAAATCAGCTATAAGAATGTAACATCAAATATAGCCGCAAGCGGCAATCCGCGGGTTCTAACCTCTTTCGTCCCAAACCAGCCACCCTGAAGAGGCCACCCTAAAGAGGTTTTCTTTTGTAGAGGACTATTAGGAAGATGTGTAGGAAAAATTTCAAGTCAATAGCACTTATGGCTTGGTGAGGAGCGCCTTTCCAAGTTTACACTCTATGTTATAGCGCCCCCATTAGGCCGATTGGCATCAAATGTTTTGAGCAGCATTTGGACATCATTTATATTCGATGTACCAAGTTTCATGTCTCTAAGTCTTTCCAGTTCGCCATAAATGATTAAAAAGCAAACAATGGCGGTTAATGAGGAACAGGCCACGCCCACTTTCACCTATCAACATGGCGGTCAAGATATTAGTTAATAGTCACCCCTAGAGCATGCATACCAAATTTGGTGAAATTCCGTCCAATGGTCTTTGAGATATGCATGTGTGGCATTTATGGCGCCCCCTATAGGTTGAGCTCAAAATGCTTTGGTAGGCAGATTCCCAGTCCCGTTGTGGACCTGCCCACCAAGTTTTGTGATGATAGGTCAAAGGGTGTAAGAGTTATGGCCAATCATTTCTAAGCTCCGCCCATTGCGAACATTAATTGGTCCGTGGCGGCCATGTTTTTTGACCAATCTGGCTCATTTATAATAGAAACTTGTCTTGTCATCCCCCGAGGCTGTATACCAAATTTGGTGTTGATAGGGTCAATTTTGCAAAAGTTGTATTCACTTTACTGTTTTTCACATTATGCAAATTAGCAAAAAATCTAGTTAGGCGGACCTTTATGGTTCTAGAGGCTTTTTTGTAGAGCACATTGAGCTGGACATGTGTGTCAAATTTCAAGTCAATCGGACTTACGGTGTGAGGGGCGTGGCCTTCTGAAAAACGCATTTTCAAGCCTTTATTACAGCGCCACCATCTGGCCGACTGGGCTCATATTTTAATAAAAGTTGATGCACATCATTTCCAATCATTGGGCCAAGTTTCAAGTTTCTGGGCCATTCCAGCTCACGGGAATTTGAGCTCAAGCGGCAGAAAACAAATAATAATAATAATAAATATAGCCGCAAGCGGCAATCCGCGGGTTCTAACCTTTTTCGTCCCAAACCAGCCACCCTGAAGAGGCTTTATTTGTACAGTACTATCAGGAGGACATGTACAAGAAATTTCAAGTCAATAGCACTCATAGGTTCGTGGGGAGAGCCTTTTGAAGCTTACACTCTTATGTTATAGCGCCCCCATTAGGCCGATTGTGATCAAATGTTTTAAGCAGCATTTCGACATCATTTACACTAGACCTGCCAAGTTTCATGTCTGTAGGTCCTTCTGGCTCACCATAAATGACTAAAACGCAATCAATGGCGGTTAATGACGAACAGGCCACGCCCACTTTCACCTATCAACATGGCGGTCAAGATATTAGTTAATAGTCACCCCTAGAGCATGCATACCAAATTTGGTGAAATTCCGTGCAATGGTCTTTGAGATATGCATGTGTGGCATTTATGGCGCCCCCTATAGGTTGAGCTCAAAATGCTTTGGTAGGCAGATTCCTAGTCCCGTTGTGGACCTGCCCACCAAGTTTTGTGATGATAGGTCAAAGGGTGTAAGAGTTATGGCCAATCATTTCTAAGCTCCGCCCATTGCGAACATTAATTGGTCCGTGGCGGCCATGTTTTTATACCAATCTGGCTCATTTATAATAGAAACTTGTCTTGTCATCCCCCGAGGCTGTATACCAAATTTGGTGTTGATAGGGTCAATTTTGCAAAAGTTTTATTCACTTTACTGTTTTTCACATTATGCAAATTAGCAAAAAATCTAGTTAGGCGGACCTATATGGTTCTAGAGGCTTTTTTGTAGAGCACATTGAGCTGGACATGTGTGTCAAATTTCAAGTCAATCGGACTTACGGTGTGAGGGGCGTGGCCTTCTGAAAAACGCATTTTCAAGCCTTTGTTACAGCGCCACCATCTGGCCGACAGGGCTCATATTTTAATAAAAGTTGATGCACATCATTTCCAATCATTGGGCCAAGTTTCAAGTTTCTGGGCCATTCCAGCTCACGGGAATTTGAGCTCAAGCGGCAGAAAACAAATAATAATAATAATAATAATAATAATAATAAACCGGTACAATCTTAGAAGGGTTCTACCCCTTCGGGGTTAGAACCCTAAATATAGCCGCAAGCGGCAATCCGCGGGTTCTAACCTTTTTCGTCCCAAACCAGCCACCCTGAAGCCACCCTGAAGAGGCTTTATTTGTAGAGTACTATCAGGAGGACATGTACAAGAAATTTCAAGTCAATAGCACTCATAGGTTCGTGGGGAGAGCCTTTTGAAGCTTACACTCTTATGTTATAGCGCCCCCATTAGGCCGATTGTGATCAAATGTTTTAAGCAGCATTTGGACATCATTTACACTAGACCTACCAAGTTTCATGTCTGTAGGTCCTTCTGGCTCACCATAAATGATTAAAAAGCAAACAATGGCGGTTAATGAGGAACAGGCCACGCCCACTTTCACCTATCAACATGGCGGTCAAGATATTAGTTAATAATAATAATAATAATAATAATAATAATAAACCGGTACAATCTTAGAAGGGTTCTACCCCTTCGGGGTTAGAACCCTAATAATAATAAACCGGTACAATCTTAGAAGGGTTCTACCCCTTCGGGGTTAGAACCCTAATAAACCGGTACAATCTTAGAAGGGTTCTACCCCTTCGGGGTTAGAACCCTAATAATAATAATAATAAACCGGTACAATCTTAGAAAACAAATAATAATAATACTAAATATAGCCGCAAGCGGCAATCCGCGGGTTCTAACCTCTTTTCGTCCCAAACCAGCCACCCTGAAGAGGCCACCCTAAAGAGGCTTTCTTTTGTAGAAGACTATTAGGAAGATGTGTAGGAAAAATTTCCAATCATTGGGCCAAGTTGAAAGTTTCTGGGCCATTCCAGCTCACGGGAATTTGAGCTGGTTCTAACTTCGGGGTTAGAACCCTAATAAACCGGTACAATCTTAGATAAATCTAAATATAGCCGCAAGCGGCAATCCGCAGGTTCTAACCTCTTTCGTCCCAAACCAGCCACCCTGAAGCCACCCTGGAGAGGCTTTTTTTTATAGAGGACTATCAGGAGGACATGTACAAAAAATTTCAAGTCAATAGCACTTACAGGTTGGTGGGGAGAGCCTTTCGAAGGTTCGGGGTTAGAACCCTAATAATAATAAAAATGAAATAAATGATTAATAAACCAGTTTTATTGCTTTTAAGAATTGCAGCTGAATTGCATGTCTTCCAAACCTCAGTATTATGATAATGTAAATAAACTCATGTTGACAATAATTTGTTGACAAAAAAGAAATGGCAATTGCATATCACTCACAGCTACACAGGATACACCGCTATGTAGTTAGCTTTCCAAAAGTACTTTGTTTATTAATTTTACATTAATCTACATATTGTGTTATTAAGGCTTGAAAAAAAATTTGGCGCGCGCTATGCATGCATACATACATACACATACATAGTGCCCTTTTCTGACTTTGAGCCCCTGCCCCTCTATAATCATGTGCACGTCCCTGAGTACTGCACTGTAGGTGGGTGATAAGTGATGTCGTAGTCCACCTCCTCTGTTCAAAGACAGTCGTTTGTGAACCAGTGGCTAGGAGCAATTCCTGTGAAGGTAATCAAGGCTCTGCCTTCAACTTTTTCAATGTAGAGGTTGACCACTATTGGGTTGGCCACTAACCACACCAGCTCCAGATATAGACAAGAGATGAGGAGACGGAAAAACGTAACATCATTATTCCCTGTGGAACATCTTCAATAAACATCATATCCCAGTTCACTTCAAACCTACCAAAACACTGAGGCAGAAACTTGTCGATCCTGAGGACAAAACACCCAGGCATAAACAGAGCAATGTAGTTTATGCTGTTCAATGCAGCCAGGAACGCACAGATTTGTACATTGGGGAAACAAAACAACCTCTCCATAAACAAATGGCACAACACAGGAGGGCCAACTCCTCAGGTCAAGACTCTGCTGTCCACTTACATCTGAAGGAGAAAAATCATTCCTTTGAGGACAACAATGTAAACATCTTGGCCAGAGAAGACAGATGGTTTGAAAGAGGCGTATATGTCAAGCTGGAACAACCGTCTTTGAACAGAGGAGGTTGGCCTAGGACACTACTTATCACCCACCTACAATGCAGTACTGAGTTCCCTCCACAGAAAGCTTAACAACCATTTACACCTTGGCTCACCTAGCCCTTGCAACCCACATGAAGGCTAGTTGGGTCAAAGTGTCCTCAACGATTCTGTTAGGACACTCCCACACATAGTTTAAAAGCCTGCAACTCCCCTCCAGTTAGTTAGAACTGAAAAGCCTCTTGGATGAGAGGTGAAACGTCTTCATCAAACTGAAACATGTCCAGTTGCCGCACCTACATACAGCACCTAGGATTACCACGACCTGGATGACTGAGAACCTTCATCAACATGTTTCTGAACTGCCTTTGATGAAAGTATCAGCTGGAAAGACCTACTTTAGGTGACCATAAATTGGCTTAACTGTAAATGTCTTTTAAGTGGCGCTCTGCTACAGTCTAAATAATTGCAGTCTGACAATGGAAATAGCAGCCCTTTTTAACATAGCTGTCGTAGTAGTAATAGTGTTTTCACTTTTTAAGGATTTTAATATTACTTTAAATAATTAATTTAATTTATTATCAATATTTTTTATCAATGCGGTAATGAGACACACACACACACACAACCCCAGGTAAAACCGATATCTTATCTTTATTAGCTTATCTGTTCTCTCCCCATTACTTTTTTTGCCCTCTGTATCTCTTACTTTTCTCTTCTGCCGTCTCTCTCCCTCTTTTTATATTCTCCATTTCTACTGCTCTCATTACACTTTGCAGTGCATAAACAACAATGGGGCAGTACTCCGAACAACATCCAGCGACAAAAACGTTCCATGACATTTTAACTCCACAAGTAACCTACAGAGTCTGCTCAATTTTAATTAGGCAGGGACTCAAACAAACATATGGAGGCGCAGAGCAATTTGCACCACACTGTCAGTCTGCTCAGGAGGCCACTCAGAATGCTGCTATAAAGTGTAGGCTGTTCAAAATGAGGAGACACATTGAGGAAGGGGCCTGAGGTTTTTTAAGGGAAGTGAGATGAGATTCTGGGTCCAAGCTGTACCGAAACAACTATTTTACAATTTTAACATTTAAGAAAAGCATTCTGCTGAACTCTGACGTGGAAATAGGGGAAACCATGTATGTAATTAGTGTGAATGCTGACACAGCATTCACACTGTTGTTCTTCTGGAATTTATTAGTGTGAATGCTTCAAAGCATTCACACTATTGTTCTTCTGGAATTTATTATTATTCCTGCTTCCGTACGTTTTTCAGCACCTATCTCCTCCTACAAATTTTGAGCTACAGAAACCATCCAACTATCAAAATGTGCAGCTCATTAAGGACATTCTTGCTTGTATTTTTGGTATTTCTATCTTTTATACTTTTGGAAATATTCAGCTTTTTCTGCAAAATTTTCCCCATTCATCCTTATGGGGAATTTCTCAAATTTCACCCTGCTACTACTTCAGCATACGTTCAGCTATAGAAACCGTTCAACTATCAAAATGTTCAGCTTTTTATGCTCTTTCAGCCTTATACTTTTCAGCTTTTTAGCTTTTCAACTTTTTCAAATATTCAGCTTTTTCAAAACTAAAACCAAATTTTTTTCCCATTCATCCTTATGGGGATTTTTTCAAATTTCATTCTGCTACTACTTCAGCATACATTCAGCTATAGAAACCGTTCAACTATCAAAATGTTCAGCTTTTTAAGCTCTTTCAGCCTTATACTTTTCAGCTTTTTAGCTTTTCAACTTTTTCAAATATTCAGCTTTTTCAAAAAAAAATTTAACATTGAAACAAATGGGAAAATCCTCAAATCCTCCTCAAAACTCATCCACTTTCAACCTCTTCTGCTCCCTCATACTTTGAGCTAGAGACACCATTCCAACTTTAAACTATTCACAAGACCTTGAACTATTGAACTTGTTTTTCAGTTTTTGAAAATATTTTATGGTTTTGAAATTATCACAGTTTTAGTTTTAATGATTTTTAGCTCGTGTTCTGGGTTTATAATGGGTGTGTATTGCGTGAGCTAGAGTGCGGAACATCATCGCTAGAGTGGAGAGCAGCTGGAAAAAGTTTAGAAAAAACTCTCTTCAGCTTGATTTGGGTCCCACATCTTTTACTTCACATAGACAATATATACATAGAAATGTAGGAAATCTTGTTGGCTTTCAGATGTTGGTCTTATTTCAGATGTAGGACTTAAACTTTTGGCTGTGGAAGCCCTTGAGCGGCAAGCACTCCAGCAACTCCCCCATAAGGCGCAGTGTTAACTTTGAGCCTAAATCTCTGGAGTGGAGCAGACGGTACCGGTTTTGTCTCTCGCTCTTGTGCCCTCATTTTTCACTCTACAGAAATAAAAAACACATCACATGGTTCAGCAATGTCTCCTGTTACTCACTGTATACATATTTTGGCCATAACCATTACACTTTTTTCTAAACCTGCAGCTGTTTGGGAGGTGTTTTCCCATTCATTCTTATGGGGACATTTTCAACTTTGGTTCTGCTACTGCTCCAGCATATGTGCAGCTACAGAAACTGTTTGGCTGTCAAACTGTCCAGCTTTTTAAGCTCTTTCAGCCTATTACTTTTTAGCTTTTCAACCTTTTCAGCTTTTCAACCTTTTCAGCCTTTTCAACCTTTTCATCCTTTTCAAATATTCAGCTTCATGTTCAGCTAGAGAAACTGTTCAGCTATCAAAATGTTCAGCTTTTCTGCCTTTTCAGCTTTTGAAAAAATCAGCTTTTCCTGCAAATTCTTGACTATTCATTCTCATAGTTTTATGCATGTTTTGTGGATTAGGCAACTGTTTTCCAGCACATTCAGCAGATTTTGCAAAATCACTTCAGCAATCAGCATTCACACTGTATTTTCGCAGGAAATACAATTTTTCTAGTTCAATTTATGCTCTGAGTACAGCAACTACATTTAGCGTTATGCATGCTATGGGGTGTGTGAAAAGTGTGCTCACTTTGGTTTAACAATTGTTGCAGTAATTTATTTCTTCCCCTTTGACAAGGTTTTTTTCCTGGGGAGTTTCTCCTTACTTGAAGCAAGGGTCTAAGGACAGAGGTTGTCGTACAGACTGTAAAGCCCACTGAGGCAATGTGATTGTGATTTGGGGCTATATAAACAAAATTGACCTGACTTGACTAGAGTTTTGGCTCTCTTCTGGTAAATTGTAGTGAGGCCATACAGAGGGAGGCCATGTATTTATAATTATCAGTGGTATGCATAGGCTGTAAAATCTGTCTATAGAAATAGAATTTATGGTCTGTTTGCACTTCAGGGTTCAGTTGTGTGATGTTGTTACACTGGTGTTGTTGGACTGACATTTATGGAGAGAATTGTGTTCCTTTATTATTCAATCAAATAGAATATATTTTTGAAACCAAAAAAGAGATTTGAGAGCAAAAGAGAGTAAGTGGCAATCAATTTTTTTTGTTTTGAGATCGAAACAGAACAGGTTGCAATTGAAAAAAAAATATGAGAGAGCATATTTCTTCAACTTCAATCAAAACTAATGTTTGTAAGTAAAAACATATGAGCATTTTGCTTATAAATCAGTCCTCTTTGCTTTCAAGTTAAAAACCTTTGCTTGCAAATCAGTCCTCTTTGCTTTCAAATTAAAAACCTTTGCTTTTTAAAAAAAAAAAAAACATACACAAATGCTTGATCAAGGGCCCGGCCCGGCCCAGCCCAGCCCGGCCCGGGCCCCTGATCAAGCATTTGTGTATGTTTTTGTTTTTTTTAATCATTACTTTATTCATTTGCGATCCATTCCGTTCTGAGTAAACAAAAAATGCAGTGTACATGCTTCGTCCTTGTTGCATTATTCATTAAGATAATTGTAAACAGACTTCTGTAGTTCAAACAACTCGGAGTTGTAGTTGAGAGCGTCAGTTATAACAGCCCACTGTAACGTGGGCTGGTGAAGGGGAAAGTGATGGTCCACTTTAGTGCGGTGCCTCCGGTTACTCAAGAGACGGCAGGCAACATGTGGGGGTTTCCGCACGGCACTTTTATTCATAATACTGACCACATCATGTCAGGTCTCTACGGCACTAGATGTTACAGGCATACATGCAAACGATCCAGGCCAAGGTTCTTGCACCAACACTTTACTAAATAATGACAAAATAAAATGGGGAGTCTTCGCTCTGTCGGCAGTTTCCTTTCTCATGGGGAGCGGAAGTACACCTGCTCTTCTTCATCGTGCAGGTTACATTACCCACTAAACAAAAGGAGGCGCCACCTAGTGGTGCTACATTGAATAACTCTGACTGTTACACCACGTATTAAAAAATTGTCGGGTTTAAATCGGGCTAGGGCTCATAATTACAGTTAACGTGTTGGGCCGGGCCGGGCTCGGACACAACATACACAGGCTCGGGTAGGCACCGCGAGTACCATGCAACACTAAATGTTTAAATCACAGCCCTACGTTGTATACGCCTCCCTGTAATTCACTCACTCATTACGCTACTCTGCTCAGGCCGTGACTAGCAGAGACAACCATGATGCTGCTAATCAGTGTGCTTGCAGCAGCAGGGCATTATAATTCATTACTTGTTGTTTTTGTTGTTGTGAATGTACGGCAGGCTGTAGCCAATGATATATAGCGCAATTCATTACTTATGGGAAACGTTTCAAGAGCCACAGGCTATCAACTTACCTCGAAGCAGCACAGCATAAGGGAGAAGTGGGTGTAATGCGGAAGGCGTAGCTGGCGCTGGAGCCAGGTCAAACCAGCCAATAGAAACTCTTCTCTCATCCACCAGCGTAGGCCCCGCCCATCAAGTGCAGTTGAATTCGCAAGCAAAACTTTAGAACTTGCAACCAAAGAGGACTGATCTGCAAGCAAAGGTTTTTAACTTGAAAGCAAAGAGGACTGATTTATAAGCAAAATGGTCGTATGTTTTTACTTACAAACATTAGTTTTGATTGAAGTTGAAGAAATATGCTCTCCCATATTTTTTTTTAATTGCAACCTGTTCCGTTTGATCTCAAAAAAAAAAATTGATTGCCACTTACTCTCTTTTGCTCTCAAATATCTTTTTTGGTTTCAAATCTATTCTATTTGATTGAATAATAAAGGAACAAAATTCTCTCCATAGACATTTAATGCAATTTTATACCCTCGATCAATTTCTTTAAAGATACAACATTCATCCTTCTCTGTTGTATGTTTCGGCGCCCGTCTGGCCATGCATGTATGTGAGGCCCATCCCTTCGGAACTGTTGGACCACCCTGTATATAGAAACAGCAAGCACACATACACATTCGACGTGCCTGTACTCTCGGCCTGCTGGCATCCGCCTCTTGTTCCCACAACTGCTAGTGACTAAAGCAAATAATAGCAAATCTTTACATCCTATTGATCCTATTGATTGTCCCCTCTAGTTTGGGGGTGAGTTCCTGCTCCAAGCAAAGGAGTTAAGGTATCTCAGGGTCTCGTTCTCGGATGATGGGAAAATGGAGCGTGAGATGGACATGCGGTGTGGTGCGGCATTAGCAGTACTGCGGGTGCTGCGCTAGGATCGTTGTGGTGAAGAAGGAGCTGAGCCAGAAGGCAAGCTCTAGATTTACCAGTCCATCTATGTTTGGACCCTCACCTCACCGAGCTGTGGGTAGTGACTGAAAGAATGAGATTGCAAGCAGATACAGCGGATACAAGCTGCCGAAATGACTTTCCTCCATAGGGTGGCTGGGCTCAGCCTTAGATATAAAGGTGAGGAGTTCAGACATCCACAGGAGGCACGGAGAAGGGCCTCTGCTCCTTTGCGTCGAAAGGAGTCAGTTGAGGTGGCATGGGCATCTGGTTAGGATGCCTCCTGGGTGACTCCACTTGGAATTTTACCAGGCACGACCAACTGGGAGGAGAACCCGGGGCAGACCCAGAACCCAATGGAGGGATTATATATTTCATCTGGCCTGGGAATGCCTCGGAACCCCCCAGGAGGAGCTGGAAAGCATTTGCTGGGGAAAAGGATGTCTGGAATATCCTCCTAAGCCTGCAACCTCTGCAACCCGACCCTGGATAAGCAGAAGAAAATGGATGGACGGATTTACTTCCTCTTGCTTGCCTAATGTACTTACATCGTCACTTGACATGGTCCACAAAAGGGTAACTTTATTCCTTCCTCTGTGCTGCTGAGAATGATGGAGGTAGAGCGGGCGGGGTGCATGGGGTGCAAAGGGAGGAGGGAGGTGTGGCCAACATGTTTGTTTTGTTCAAATCTGGGTTGTCCAATCCAATGTTTCTGTTTGATCTGCAACCACTAGTAGAGTCTGACTCTCCAATCACTGTGACGCAATCAGGGGAATGAACCTACAAGAAGCCAGATAGCTCGACAACTGAGGCAGCTAACACACTTCTCGCCAGCATGCCTTCAATTGTGCACATAATGCCTATTAGAATGATTTCAGCACGTGACTACTTGGAACTGGGCCAGGTATAGATTTTAAAAAAACGTATAAACAACTCTGCATCATCACGTTCTGTAAACTTTTTGTTTAGGTTCACTTGGTTTAGGGGTGCTGTCTTTAGTGTTTTTTGTTTCTACATTAACCAGAGTAGCTAGTGAGGCCCTTATTTTCAAGGTTGGTTTATTTTTAGAGAGTCAGCTCTTGTTGTATCAAGAGTCCTCTTTTGGTTATATTTGTTTCTTTGATTTAGCAGCACTGTGTGACCCTTTCTGTTGTAGTTTTGCCTCACCTTCCCTATTTGTGATCATTTTCTCTGCTTAATAAATAACTTTACTTGAACCAAGACCACCTGGTTCATATGTTGCTTCCCTTTTCCCCTAGCGAGCTGGGTTGTAACACCAATAACCAAGAATGATTTGAGTTTTAAGTTATGTTGCTTAAGTATATGTATTTAAATTATGTAACTTACATTGAGTGATGGGTATACTCATGCCACTTACATTACGTGACATAAGTTATGTCACTTATGTTAACCCAAAATATGATCTATTCCCAAAACTAACCAAGTAATTTTTGTGCATTAATCTACCCATACCGCACCCATTTGACAATGTTACTGACAGTCCAAAAGTCATAATCTTGGAACTGTTTGTCAGCAAGCTTTATTCTAAAAGTCTAACAGACTCTATGTACAGTATTACTGCTATCTTTTTTTTTTGTGATCAAATTTTTATTTTATTTTCCAAACTTTGAAAAAGGCAGTGCATTTTAATAACAAATACAGACATAAGAATGAGAAAACCATAATAGTTAAAAACAAAAAACAAAAAAACAAAAACAAAAACAAATAAAAAAACAAAACAAAAAAAAAATCAACATATAAACCCACGGGACCCCACAGGACTCCATAGGCCTTAAGTGCCGCCCTAAGCTGAAGATAAAAAAAGAAAGATGAGCCTGGCAGGTCATAACAGTCTTTCAGATCCTGAAATGAGCGAAGACCAGTATCATTATAAACATCCCCTAAGGTGTAAATGCCTTTCTTCTCCCACTGAGAAAAAGTAATGGGCCTCAGTCCTATCAGAATTTGGTTGTTATTAAATATCGGGGACTCAAGATGCCATGGACAAAGAATACCACAAGATTTCTGGGAGTTACGCCAAATCTGAATTACGTGTGAGATAATAAATAAATAAATAGTGTCACACAAAGACATAAAAAAATCACGCAGGAGATCAAAAACACAAGATATGATACTCTAGAGTACGCTAGAGAGTCACCATATGAGATGGAATAATCTGGCACTGGAGTGGTGGAGCGACCAGGGTTATATGGCAGGAGGTGATGAGCAGATGACTGTCAAGTCAGCAAGGGTGTCAAACTCATTTTAGTTCAGGGGCCACATACTGTATAGCCCAATTTGATCTCAAGTGGGCCAGACCAGTAAAGTCATAGCATAATAACCTACAAATAACGACAACTTCAAGTTTTTCCTTGTTTTACTGCAAAAAAGTACAAGTGCATTCCGAAAATGTTGTGAAGTCTGTCTCAGGTTCACCAGAGATCTGAAACCGTTGCTCAAACTCCTGAAGCAGTCCTGTAATCTTGTCTTTGTACCGATTCATGTATTAACTCCGGTCGCACGCACATCTTTTAGACAAGAAAAATGAGCAGGGTCACCACAGTTGTGTCTCCCACAAAGTCAGCTTCAATTTGAATGTGCGTATGCTGTCATAATACTGTGTGACAACAACTGTGCGACCTTGCAGCAATTTTGTTCAGATTATTCAAGTGCTCTGTAATATACACCATAAATGCTAGATGCTGCATTCATTCTGGGGATTGAAATTCCCTTTTTCTCCATGAACTGTCCAATTTCCGGCACCTCAGCTTAACCAGCTTACTTCAGTGTGGTATGGCAGTCCACAGGTAATGTCTTTATCACTGAGAAAACTGACAAACTAACGGTGATTCAGATCTCTGGCTCGGATGAATTTAGCAGTTGGGACAACCACTTCCATGTGATCCATTGTTAACGTCTTGTAACACAATGCCTCCTGGTGCAAAATACAGTTAAATGTCCAAAAACCATGTCCTCCATCAGTCTGTACTTTCTCTCTGAATTTTGTCACAACACCTGCTTTTTTCCCGATCATTGATGGTGCACCATCTGTAACCAGGCTGACAGCACGGGCCCAGTCCACTCCGACCCTGTCCAGTGCTCCAACAAGAGTTGAAAATGTTATTTGCTATTGTGGTGTCCATCATAGGCACCAACTCAAGGAACCCCTCAGTGATGGTCAAAGTCTTGTCAACACCACGAATGAATATGGCCAGCTGCGCAACATCTGTAATGTCCGTGCTCTCATCAATTGCAACCAAAAATGCAACAAACGACTCAACTTTGTGCTTCATTTGGCTGTCCAAATCTGCTACGGTGTTTCTCGTCAGGCTAATGTTGGCAAAAGCCTTTCACTTCTCAGGGCACACAACTTCTGCAGCCTTTAGCATGCATGTTTTCACAAACTCCCCCTCACTGTATGGCTTTGATGCTAATGCTATTTCGCTAGCAATAAGGTAGCTAGCTTTCACTGCTGCATCACTGATATCTCGGCTAGGGTTAAAAACAGATTGCTGTTTCTTCAGACCCACCAACAATTCATTTATCTTTTCTCTTCTCAGTTGTCCTTGCAAGCTGTTGTATTTTTCGCCATTATGAGTCTCATAGTGGTGCCGAAAAGGAAACCTATAAAGCACAGGAGGTTAGCACCCTGGTATAACTCGGATACCCGCAAATTGAAGCAAACATCACGGAAATTTGAAAGGAAATGGCGTTCCACCAACTTGGAAGAATCCCGCTTAGCCTGGAAAGATAGCCTTAAAACATATAGGAAGGCCCTCCGCAATGCCAGAGCAAGCTATTACTCGTCATTAATAGAGGAAAACAAAAACAACACCAGGTTTCTTTTCAGCACTGTAGCCAGGCTGACAGAAAGTCACAGCTCTACTGAACCATGTATTCCTACAACGCTCAGTGGTAATGACTTCATGAGCTTCTTCAATGATAAAATTTTAACTATTAGAGACAAAATCCATCATCGCTTGCCCTCAACTGGCACTATTGTATCTTTAAACACAGGAACCTCAGAAACAGTTCTAAATTCTGACTTATATTTAGACTGCTTCTCTCCCATTGACCTCCACCAACTAACTTCGATGGTTTCTTCATCTAGACCAACAACTTGTCTCCTAGACCCCATCCCAACTAGGCTGCTGAAAGAAACTTTACCTTTAATTAGCACATCTTTACTAGAAATGATCAACCTGTCTCTATTAACAGGATACGTACCACAATCCTTTAAACTAGCTGTAATTAGACCGCTCCTTAAAAAGCCTAATCTTGATCCAGAAACTTTAGCCAACTATAGACCTATATCCAACCTCCCTTTCCTCTCCAAGATCCTTGAGAAAGCAGTCGCCAACCAGCTATGTGACTTTCTTCATAAAAATAGTTTATATGAGGATTTTCAATCAGGTTTTAGAGCACATCATAGCACAGAGACGGCACTGGTGAAAGTTACAAATGACCTCCTAATCGCTTCTGACAAAGGACTTGTCTCTGTCCTGGTCTTACTAGATCTTAGTGCTGCATTTGATACCATTGATCATCACATTCTACTACAGAGACTGGAACACTTAATTGGCATTAAAGGACCCGCATTAAACTGGTTTAAGTCCTATTTATCGGATCGATTTCAGTTTGTACATGTTAATGATGAGTCATCCCTGTATACCAAGGTTAGTCATGGTGTTCCTCAAGGCTCCGTGCTTGGACCCATACTATTCACCTTATATATGCTCCCTCTAGGAAATATAATTCGGAAACACTCCATAAACTTTCATTGTTATGCAGATGATACACAGTTATACCTATCAATAAAGCCAAATGAAACTAATCAGCTTACTAAACTCCATGCATGTCTCAAGGACATCAAGACCTGGATGACCTGCAATTTTCTGCTGTTAAACTCAGATAAAACCGAAGTTATAGTACTTGGTCCTAAACACCTTAGAGATGCATTATCTAATGATATAGCGAGTTTGGATGGCACTAACTTGGCCTCCAGCACCACCGTCAGGAATCTGGGAGTTATCTTTGATCAAGATATGTCCTTCAACTCCCACATAAAACAAATTTCAAGGTCTGCATTTTTTCATCTACGTAACATTGCAAAAATCAGGCCCATCCTGTCTCAAAAAGACGCAGAAAAGCTAGTCCATGCATTTGTTACTTCCAGACTGGACTATTGTAATTCTCTATTATCAGGCTGCCCTAACAAGTCTCTAAAGAGTCTCCAGCTGGTCCAGAATGCTGCAGCACGTGTACTGACAGGAACTAAGAAAAGAGATCATATTACTCCTGTACTGGCCTCTCTGCACTGGCTCCCTGTAAAATCAAGAATAGAGTTTAAAATCCTTCTCCTCACTTACAAAGCTGTTAATGGTCAGGCACCATCATATCTCCAGGAGCTCATATTACCCTATCACCCAACTAGAGCATTACGCTCCCAGAACGCAGGATTACTTGTAGTTCCTAAAGTCTCCAAAAGTAGAATGGGAGCCAGAGCCTTCAGTTATCAAGCTCCTCTTCTGTGGAACCATCTTCCTGTTTTGGTCCGGGAGGCGGACACCCTCTCTACCTTTAAGAGTAGACTTAAGACCTTCCTCTTCGATAGAGCTTATAGTTAGGGCTGGTCCAGGACAGGCCCAGGCCTGTCCTGGACCAGCTCTTAGTTATGCTGCTATAGGCCTAGTCCGGGGGACAATGACACACTGAGCTTCTCTCTCCTCCCCTCTCCTCTCCTCTCCATCTGTATACATTATGCCTGTATACATGCCCCATCTCTGCATGTCACTGACTTGCTTCTTCCCCGGAGTCCTTGTGCTTTCTAGTCCTACAGGCTCCCTTGGATCCTGGCCGCGCCCGGGTCGTGGATCGTGGATGCGCCCACTGCTATGGCCCTGCCTGATCGTGGATGCGCCCACTGCTATGGCCCTGCCTGATCGTGGATGCGCCTACTGCTATGGCCCTGCCTGATCGTGGATGCACCTACTGCCATGACCCTGCCTGACACCCACCACTACTGTCGCTAATATTAGTCACATCTCTGTTACATACGTTCCACTACTATTATCGTACTGCATTGCTACATACCATCCTTGCCATTGATCATTACTACTGTTATCACTAGTAATCACATTTCCATGTGCATTTCATCATTATTGCTGTAATACATCTTTGTGTACTTTCACTCCTGTCAACCATCGCTTATAATTGAATACATTGTGATCTCGTTGATCTGCTCTGTACATGCGACATCTATTGCACGTCTGTCCGTCCTGGGAGAGGGATCCCTCCTCTGTGGCTCTCCCTGAGGTTTCTTCCGCATTTTTTCCCTGTTAAAAGGGCCTTTTTTGGGGCAAGTTTTTCCTCACTCGAATCGAGGGTCGAAGGACAGAGGGTGTCGTCTCTGTACAGATTGTAAAGCCCTCTGAGGCAAACTGTGATTTGTGAATTTGGGCTATACAAATAAAATTTGATTTGATTTGATTTGATTTGATTATTATATTCTTTGAGCACTGAAACCTGCTGTGAACACACCAAGCACACAGGTTTCCAATTCATCTCTGTGAATAAATAGGAAGCGACCCATTTTTCTTGGCAAACTCTATACTCTGTGTCCACTTTTCTCCTTTTTGACAAAGACATTTTGGGTAATGGGGGTAGTAGAATAGATTATAATAACGACATGGCAAATTTGCCCTTTAGTGCAGAGCCCGGGAGGTGACATGGATTTTTTTTTTTTCTAAAACATGCAAATTAATATCTTGGGCACGCAAATTACTATCTCAGGTGTGCGAGATACACTAAATTGCACGTTTTAGAAAAAAAAGCCATATCCATGTCACCTCCCGGGCTCTGCACTAATGGGCAATTTGAGAGGCCCTGGGAGACCTCATGGTTACAGGTGGATGTATGGAATGTGTCTGGGACATGGACTTGCATGGAATGTACGAAAAGAGGAGGTGAGATTCTCACACAGACCACATTCTCTTGGCTTTCAGTGGCACGGAACACGTTCACTTCCTTCAATCCTCCGAGCCAGAGGCAGAGTGCATCGGGCGCATTTAAAAAAAAAATACATCATTGTCACCTCCAGGGCTCCGTACTTTAGGCAACCCCCCGCTCCAGCATGAACACTTTGCTTGCTTGACAGTGTTTTGTGCGACCCCAAGTGGAAGAATTTGAAATAGCAGTTACTTTTATTGAAAAATTGCAGTTAATGTCTTCTCTGTAAATTTTTAAACTTTGCAAAGTCATCACACGGGCTGGATTGGACCCTCCAGCGGGCCGGTTCTGGCCCACGTACCGTATGTTTGACACCCCTGTTCAAGTGCATCTCTCTGCTGCAGCAGGAACCAGCAAGCCATGCCCACGAACACACACACTGGAAAGGAGCAGGTGAGGGAAAAGGAGGGGGGAAACAGGAAGGGTAAACACAACAGGGAAATGAAAATAAGAGACAACAAAACTGACACAGCACCGTGACAGTTATCGAGCAAAGTCCCGCCTCAAAGACCCATCAGACAGAGTGCAGATTTTGCAGTGAGAGTCGTCTTTTTCCAGATGATTTCTAAACGCAAAACATAAGACAGATGATAATAAACAATACATTTTGAATGTTAGTAAAAGATTTTATAGTCAGTGGAGACGAGGTTAAAGAAATATAGGCATACAAATATCACACATGCAGGTACAAACAAAATGTGTCAGAATGAATAAAAAAACACTGTGTGATCCTGCAAAAAAAAACACAAGTTTGCAACACTTTGTGACAGCTGGACTCATCCACAGGCTTGAATGAGTCCTATGTAGCACTGTAGATATTAACAGATAGCTAGGACTAGACTCTAGGTTCGGAAGAGCAGTTTTAAGACTAGTACTCAAGAATAGCAAACCACAGACCATGAGGTAAGCTTGAACTGCCGGCGTATTTATATAATTTGCAAAAATGGTAGTAGACAATACATACATAGAGTGGTACCAGGCAACATATATGGACAGAAGAATCTTTTACTCAAATCCCTTAAACAACAAAATAAAACCCAAATCTCGGGAAAATATTATTTCTCCCTATTTTGTCTCTTTGAGATTATCTTAACCCTATTTGAGTTAATAGATCATGTTCCAACTGGGATCCTTTAAGTAGTTATCTTAACTCTAGTTTATCGTTTCTTTGAGTTGACTCAGTTCTAGGTTCTCAGTCTTTCTACCATCTCAGTAGTTAATTTCAACCAATACATTAGTCCTTATAGCAACACAACAGTTTGCATTTCCAATTGGGCACAAAATAGATGAAAACATGAAATAAAACTTAACACAAGATCAAAACAGAATTTTCACAGATCGATATCAATCAATAAACTCAAGTTTCCACAATTCAGTGTATAATCAGTCTTTTGATAGATCCTTTAAACGAAAGAAGTCCAAAAGAATCCACTGCCTGTTGCAGCACTCTACTGAGGGTTTAGTCCTACCGAGATTCAGGTGTTTGAATCAGTGTCTTTATCCCTCCAGTATAGGTTGGCTCACAGACAGACTCTTATCTGCTCGATTTCTCCATTGGGTAGCTCGCCATCTTCTTTTCCACTGCTGGAGGGCGAACACCAAGTGATCATCTCAACTAGACATAAAAACCTGGTCTGTTGTACAGCCATACAACTGGGCAACATACATAAACATGTTTAGTCTTGCATATTTCTTAACAAAAAGGTACACTTGAGCTGAACAAGCACGTAAATAAATTTTAACCAATTCAGTCCGGACCGCAGGGACGTGCACATGATTTTAGAGGGGCAGGGGCTCAAAGTCAGAAAAGGGCACTACAATTTTTTTTTCAGGCCTTAATAACACAATACAGTGCCTGACAAAAGTCTTGTCGCTTATCCAAGTTGTAGGAACAACAAATAATAACTTGACTTGTAGTTGATCAATTGGAATCAGAAATGGCTTATATGAAAGGCAAAGGCCTCTAGATTATGCTTGTTATACCAAAATAAAGTTGTGTATCATTCCTTGAGTTTTATCATTTAATTAGGACAGAAAAGTCAGATTTTGCTTGGACAAAAGTCTTGTTGCATACAAAAATAATGTACAGTAGAAATTGTACTTTATTTTGAATACACAATCATGCTACAATAACATCAGAACATAAAGTCATGGTGCCTTGGGAAAAATAATTAATATTGTGTATGACTCCCATGAGCTTGGAGGACTGCATCCATATGTCTCGGCAATGGCTCAAATAACTTATTGATGAAGTCATCTGGAATGGCAAAGAAAGCAGTCTGGCAGGACTCCCAGAGTTCATCAAGATTTTTTGGTTTCATCTTCCAAGCCTCCTCCTTCATCTTACCCCAGACATGCTCAATAATGTTCATGTCTGGTGACTGAGCTGGCCAATCCTGGAGCACCTTGACCTTCTTTGCTTTCAGGAACTTTGATGTGGAGGCTGAGGTATGAGAAGGAGCACCATCCTGCTGAAGAATTTGCCCTCTCTTGTGGTTTGGAATGTAATGGGCAGCAAGAATTTCTTGATACTTCAGGCTGTTGATGTTGCCATCCACTCTGCAGATCTCTCGCACACCCCCATACTGGATGCAACCCCAAACCATGATTTTTCCTCCACCAAACTCGACTGTTTTCTGGGTGAATCTTGAGTCCATGCGGGTTCCAACATGTCTTCTGCATTATTTGCGGCGATTGGGATGCAGTTCAATGGATGATTCATCAGATAAATCAACCTTCTGCCACTTTTCCACCGTCCATCCTTTCCGCAAGCTGTGGGCCTTGGCAAATGCAACACGATTCTTTTGTTGTCTTCTGTTTAATGCTCGTTTGTGAGCAGTAATTCGGCCATGGAGACCACTGCGTGAGAGAATTCGACAAACTGTTCTTGTAGATACAGGGGTTTCTGGTGACCAGTTCTCATGTAGCTCTGCTGCAGTTGAAAAAGGGCTGGCCCTGGACTGCCGAAGCAACAAACGGTCCTCTCGAGCAGTTGTCTTACGGGGTCTGCCTGACCTGGGCTTGTCATGAACATCACCAGTTTCTTCAAATCTTTTTTTTTATCCTCTCCACTTGACGTTTGGATACATTGAAGATGTCTGCCACCTCAGCAGCAGCCTTGGTCTTCAGGCTCTTGATGATCAGCACTTTGCTCTGTGGTTGAATCTTTGGCATGTTGTCAGAGGTCAGGTTGCACTTTACATGAAGGTCTGGTGTGCTGGGGTTCTTTTATACACACCTGGGAATGTGTTAATTACAGTATTTGTCACAGGTGGAGCTCTAATCCGTGATTGGTTGAATCGTTTAAAGACACGACAAGACTTTTGTCCAAGCAAAATCTGACCTTTCTGTCCTAATTAAATGACAAAACTCAGTGAATGATACGCGACTTTATTTTGGTATAATAAGCATAATCTAGAGGCCTTTGCCTTTCATATAAGCCATTTCTGATTCCAATTGATCAACTACAAGTCGAGTTATTATTTGTTGTTCCTACAACTTGGATAAGCGACAAGACTTTTGTCAGGCACTGTATGTAGATTAATGTAAAATTAATAAAAGTACTTATAGAAAGCTAACTACTTAGCTGTGTATCCTGTGTAGCTGGGAGTGATATGCAATTGCCATTTCTTTTGTGTCAACAAATTATTGTCAACATGCATTTATTCACATTATCATAATACTGAGGTTTGGAAGACATGCAATTCAGCTGCGATTCTAAAAAGCAATAAAACTGGTTTATTAATCATTTATTTCATTATTATTATTATTATTATTTTTTTTTATTAGCCTACAGTAGTAGTAGCAGTAGTAGTTGTAGTTGCATAAATGCAGAAGCATTCGGTTACACCCCGCTTTTCTGAAACCCTGCTGTTCCGAAAATAGACTTCCATTCATCGTAATGGCGTGGTTTCACATTTTTTCTAAAGACCCCGCTATTCCGAAAAGGCTATTGTGGTACCCCTGACCCTAACCCCTAACCCTAACCATATTGGGAAGTAATTGGAAGTTGAAAGTCGGATTCGGAATAGCGGTGTGTCGGAGTGGGGTGTGTCGGGATGGAGGGGTTTCGCAATGGAGGTGTTTCGGAATGTCAGGCTGTTCCCGAAGCATTCATGCAACTACAACTACTACTAGTACTACTACTAGTGCTACTACTACTAAAGCAACCCTACAGTAAGCCAGCATATAAAATGGTACAGCATCATTACTGCTTGGTCACACACGAACGCACGCACACATGCACACACACACACTCATAGCTAACGTAGCCTGAGACCTATATTAGCTAGGCAATAAGCTAGACCAATTTCCCGACTTCCCAAAACCGAGTCATGACTTCCGAACTGGTAGGCTAAGACTAATATGATATTTTTTCCAAGGTTGCACATTAACACAGCTTGCATAACAAAAAGAAAATCATGGGAGGGCAAGTGCAAACTAGAAATACAGGCTACACATCTCAAAATGTGACAAAACCAAGAAATTACTACTGTGACTGCTACTGTGAATGTTAGCAGGAACAGCAATGTTTACAACAGCAAAGTCACAATAAACTCAATATCTGGAAGAAGTTTAAGATTTGTGGCAAGATAAACAGCCTACACAGACAGCAGTCAGGATTAGATTATTCTTAACTCTCATTAACAAGCAGTTAGCTTAACAAGCACAAATGGGCGCTTTTCTGAAATATGACTCATATTTAAACATGTTGAATAAGTGGAGGGTGACTTGTTAGCCCCCACAAGGAAGTTATGTGAATGGATTTATAACTCACAAAGGTTCAAGTCGCTCCACTGTCAGGTCTCATCTATGTGCGTGTTCTCGACGAGGCAGCGGCTTCTCTCTCTCTCGCAGAGCAGCAGCAGACAGAGAAGCGGCTTTAGGCTCAACACATACACACAACACCGTATTACAAGGAAATGCGTACGGTAGATAAACGTGGCGTTTTTATACCGCCGTTTTTTTTTTTACATCCCTATGCACAACACACAAAAAGGGCACTTTTTAATACGAGGCAAAGAGGGCAGGGGCTCAAGCACCCCTTGGGCCCTATGTGTGCACGTGCCTGCTGGACCGCGTAACAACATGGCGGCGGCCATCCTCCTCACTTTACTAGAGAGGCTAAACTTGACCATGTGTCTGCATATAGCTTCTTAACTCGCTCTATACAAATAAAAACCCATAAAATACAAAACATTAAGTCGTTCACACTTACCTTAGCTTAGCTATTGGCATTTCCCATTGCACGTTTAGCTTGAAAACACAAGAGATAATACGCTCATTAACACAGAAAAGATCGGGGGGTCTTTTTTAACTCACCAAATCCTTGTTGGAAAGAAATAAAACACAGCATCCAGCAATGTACACTGAAGGTGAACACAAAATTCTCAAAAATTGGAAAAACCAAGCTTCACATTCCTCAAAAACTCACTTCTTTATACTTATTTTTTCTGTCTCTCCTCACTCGGTTTGCTACTCCTCTGGTGGCTTGCTTGTATTGATCTGCGGCTTTCTCTCTCTATTTTTCCTCTCTCTGCAGTACCTGATTGGCTGTTACCGCTGCATGCGATAAAGGAATAGTACACAAAGTAAAATTGCAGAAATGAACTATAAACTACTTTTTGATTAATGTAAATTGTAAATGAACCTAATTACTAATTTGCTCATTGTATTTAATAGTTATGTAACCTATTTATTGGTTTAAGGCTATATTAACCCTGGTTACACCTACACTTGCCATGGCGATACATCTGTGCACTTTATATCTCCAGGAGTATTTTTTAGAAAACATTCATTGAATTTCAACAAGAATATTTAAACAATTCATGTTGATTCATACAGAACATAAACTTGGACTCATTGGTGAAGTGGTGGACAAGCTCAAGTGTGATCCTGCAAAAACAAACGTACCTCTGAAGAATTATGTACACTTCTACAGTATATACATTTCTTGGAGGAATATGAAATAACTAATTCCTTAACATGCTTTGCAGAATATGGTTATAAAAGCCGTAATCCTCAGGTAAAATATTCGCTTGAATGTTTTTGGCAGTCCTTTTTGCAGACCTAATGTTTTCCTCTCTTTCTCTGTAGGTCAGAGATAAGTGAAGGCAGTGGTTCCAGTGGAGAGATGATGTCCATGCAAAGTAAGTGTTCTGTCACAACAGAAGCCAGCCATCTGTTATATCTGCTCTATACATTGAAAGCACTTATGCACAGCCACTACTGTGTAACTTTTGAGGTTCTTAAGTGCTTACTGCTTTTATTGGAGGTGATCATGATTGCTTGAAATTGTTAACATGAACGACCCATCTAAAGGCTGATTGGTAAGTAAGTAAAGTAAAGTTTGGATGCAGAAATCCCCATGATTCTATCAGTGTAAACCATTTTTCTTTCTTTTACACACATTTGCACAGGAAGTCTTCTGATAGCTTATGTAAAATAGTTTATGTAGATATTTCTATTACACAGTAAAATCGCCAGTGTCAATATAACACTTAAAGAGTTAATTTTAACACTACCTCAGTGAACATATGGTCCCTATCTACAGAGTGTTAAATGTACACTGAACATAGAGTTAAATTTCCAGAGTCAATTTTACTCTGGTAAGAGTTAATGTTTTACACTACACTACACTGATAAGTGTTAATCAAGTTTTACACTATGTAAGAAGTAACACCCATAGTGTTATTCACATTTAACACTAAAGAGTTAAGTGTTACGAAATAACTTTTCCAGTGTTAAACCTACTTTACACTATGTTGATTATGAAATTACTCCAAAGAGTGTTGATTTTAACCAACTCCTACCAGTGTTACATATAATCTACTCTCTCCCAGTGATACGATACAAAACTTAATCTTTGCAGGGGAAAAAAAACACACACAATTGTATCCATACCTTAATACATATTTATTCCAAGTAAACATGAAATATTGGCATTACATGTAAACATAACATGTAAAATCTCAAATCTTATCAGTCTCCATTATAAAAACATATTTTCAGTTGAACGCTGGAGAAAATCTCATGTTAAACTTCATAATACTGTATTGACATTTCTCACAGCCGTGAAAATGTCTTTAAAGTGCATTTATAACGCTACACACTGAATCATTTTAGCAGTGTTCAAACATGAGTAGACTTTGCCATCACCTGGAAACAATCAACCAAGTCAAACCAAAATTTTCCAAATAGGTCACTGAATGAGATATAGTGTATGTGTACAGATGTTTTTCACAACAAATACAGACAAATGGAGGTCTGCAAAACTCTTTACAAAAACCTTCATTGTGACTGGCAAAGATCTTGGCTGTAATCCATCAGTATGGTGACAGAAATGTATCTAAGGTTGAATAACAATAATAACTTTTGCTTTAATAAAACAATCCACCCTCAGGAAACATGGCGAGTCAATGATTTTCAGTGAGAGGGAATACAAAGTCAAAACCAAAAACTCTGGTTAAGGCTGCATCATATGGCAATATGGTACTACAAACAGGGAAACATCTGTTGAACCATATGCCATTTGAACATCCATTGGTTTAAAATAGAGCAACTCTTGAACACTGAACACCTTAGGTGCCTGGGATGGCTTGTACAAAACCTTGAATGCATGGAAATGTTCGTCAAAAGAAATAGTTTCCACACCAGAGCCAATAAGTACAACTTGCTCATCTTTCACTACAATAGTGCTGATCTTACAAAATACTGGTAACTCCTCATTAATCTCAAGACACACTACTAAACCAGGGCGATATTCAGAACCATAATGCTTTACCCATTTCACCAAAAGAACATTGGCACATGTGTCTACATTTAGTTTGGCAGCAATTTCAGGACCTTCTTGCAAATCTGTAATCTGTAACATCTTCCCTGGACCAATAGTTACTCTGCTCAGGCTGAAAGATTCCCAATGCAAGGCCATGTATTTCTGGTGTTTTCTGGCCAACGTCTTTGTGATATTTTTGAAACTTTTGAGTTGAGTTTTGAAAAAGTTATGCTTTGCCTCGTAACGCATACACCACATGTGCAGGAGTGGTCCTATATTTCTTATACATCGAGGATAATGCGTCATGAAATGATGCTTAGGCAAGAGATTTCTAGTAGGAAACAGGCGTTTAAAAAGCTGATGATGGTCAATAATGATGTGCTTCAGAAAGATGGTCATACCAGTTGTTAGGATGGGAGAAAACACAATATTTACTATCTGCAGCAACAACATTAACAGATGCCAATACTCATTGTCTCTCTGCACTAGATCACCAAATATCAACGGCATGTTTCGCAGTAAACACCAGGACTGAATGGCGTTCAGGCCCAAATCATTGCTTCCATCAAGTAACTTGACTGCAGGGGGGCGATTTCTCCTCTCAGTGTACCCATAGTTGAATGACTCTATTCTACTGGCCAGTTCTTTAGCAGTTAAGAAGTTTTCCTGTAAATACTCCAATACGAGTTTCACTTCTAACTGTGCAACACCCTCTAAAATGTCATGCATGATGTCTACGGAAAAATTATCAGCTGTGTTGAAATACTGCAGAGTGTTTAACAAACATGAACGCTTCACACCATATACATGAGGTAGGTGTGGATTTGTTTGTGCAGTATGACAATGTTCGGCAAGCATGTCTTTAGTCCGTAATATCACGTTTTGGTCATCTTCACAGAACACAGTTTGAAATTCACTCTTCTCAATGATACAAAAACGACAGCAATTTCGGGCACTGAACGATTGCACAAACCCAAACAGTCCATGTATACCAAGATTATCGCCGGTAACCTGCACAATACTGCCATGAACTGCATCTTTGAACAAGGGAACTTTGATCCCATCAGTTTCAAGCATTTTCAAGTCATTTATGATTGGCTCAAGGATGGTGTCAAAACCATACGTTTTAATGTCCTGGGCATGAAAAAGTGCACACAAATGTATGTTGATTAAACATGAATTTAACTTTGGTGGAAAATTTCTCAGTGTAAAATATATACCCCCCAATTTATGTATACCCTTTTTGGAGCCTAATGGATTAGCAGTCTCGAACTCATCAAAAAATAACTGAATTTGCAATGCATTCTTTTTTTGAGAAAAAAGAGGATGTCTCTTCACATACAACCCATCATTTATGTCAAAATACACACCGTCCTTGGGAGTGTGGCTTGACATAAACATGTCACTGAGGTTTGGATTTCTGAGAATAGATTGTAATGTTTCTAGAATTGGAACATAGGCAAATTTGTCAGTTACAACTACTTGATCATAAGTTCCGGTGCTTCTGTTTCTTCTATTTTCAAATCTGACACCAAGTACTTTTTCAACAGGCTCAACAGTTTTCCATTTTTGTTCAAAATATGCATTACGTTTTGATTCAGTGTTCAATGCAGTAAGAGGGTTTTCAAGTGTTTTAAAAGTTTGTTCAATTTTAGCTTTCACATCTGTATCCTGAGAAGATAAACATTTCAAAGCTGCATCTTTAGTTTGACTCTGTACCTCCATTATGACTTCTTCCATGGATGATACAAAATTGTTTAAAGTGGACTGGCCTACACCAGCAACTTGAAGCTGCGCAATAGCAGATGCACACATATCACGAGTACTGATGTTGGGTGCTGGCAGGACATTTGAGCTACTGGCCGCTCCTTCAAAATGTTGTGACCGAGTATCATCTGCAGCATCATAACTGTCTACAATGTTATCAGTTTCAGTTTCAGCTTCACTCTCAATGTTCTCAGCATGTTTAGAGTTTAAATGTTTCCTGAAACCTGAAAAGGTACTAAGAACATGACAACATCCTCTCTGTGCACATTTAAGGCGAAGTGATTTACCTGGACATAAACCATGAGTCAACCGCAGATGCCTCACAAGATCATTGGTTCCCACAAAATGAGAGTGGCAAACAAAACAAATCAGGCCCATGATATCGATTGAGACTGAGTAAGATGGTAAAATCACTCAAAATACAGATACAAGAGTTTTTAGTGAAAAGTGACAAATATGTTGCCCACCCATCTATTACCTAGTGCAGCAGCCTGGCCCGAACCTCAGCAACACGTGGGCTCTCCTGGACTTGACCAACATCTATGTTGTAAATGGTTGTCTGTATGAAGGTGTACATGTTGTGGAGCATCTGGTTATACATGGTACCAAATACAAAGTGTGTTTTAAAGAGTTCGTCAAAAGCTCCTAGGGTACTGGTTGACTTGCACGGTATGACCTGCTTGTCCAGAATAATGAAGAACTCATGGATGGTGCTCCTCTTCATCCCAACAGCAAGAAGATACGGTTGAGTGGTGCATTTGATTGCATCAACATGTTCTTGAAGACTGGTTCCACTCTGAGGATAAAGAAGAAGTCAAAATTAAAAGTTGAAAATCACAGATTAA
The DNA here is from genome assembly GCF_965226575.1 of Pagrus pagrus. NCBI lineage: Eukaryota > Metazoa > Chordata > Actinopteri > Spariformes > Sparidae > Pagrus > Pagrus pagrus. The sequence goes on from NC_140197.1 coordinate 6,173,000, forward strand.
AAACAGTCCCATTCTCTTATTGCCATCTGTAAAGATAATCTTCATAAGCAATAACACAAACCTTCTTGAACACGACAAGATGTTTCTCAGCTTGAGCTGCAGACACCTTGCCTGGTCTTCTCCGGCCTTGGGCTGAAGGAGGTATCAGGTGGAGGAGGAGGATAATGGATGCAAGATCGCTGTCCCAGCCTGTATTTAGAAATAACAGCAAAATGTACTGTGTTATAATTTAAAAACACCATTATTTTTGAATTACAGCTGTAACAAAAAAGATGAGGGAATAAAACAGGAAAAGAAATCAACCCCCTAACCCCCCCCCCCCCCAAAAAAAATAATAATAAAATAAAATAAAATAAAACACACACTACCAAGGGCAACAGTGTCATCAATTTCCTCTTCATCCGGTGTAGCTTCAGCACAATGGATAAGCTCTTCAAGGTCACTTGTAGAAGGGAGAACCTTACACTGATCAATCACCTTTTGCTTGAATGTTGTTGGCCACCTAGATAGAGAAAAAAAGTTATTTATGATCAAGAAATTCAAACACCCATAGATAGTGAGAAACAGAGAAGATCACTGTTAATTTACTAGAATAATAAAAACTGAGTGCCACAAATATCAAGGAACCATATTTCCATTGGCATATTAACATGGCAATGCCAAATCCCAGAATTTCCCCACTGTAAGGTAAGTGTAGATGTGACACAGAATGAAAACAATGGCCATTTGGAAGACCTCCTCATAAACCCTCAGCTGAAACCACTCTGTTGTGACTAACCTTTCCATAAATCTTGCAGCTACACCTTCTCCAAACTGCAGGATGAAGTCTTGCTCAATCTGCAACAGAAAAATGAAATACCAAAAGCTTTTTTAATTGGGACTGACTGGAAAAATATTACGTTCTATATTTAGTAGTTGAGCAGATACAGAATGTATGTATACACCTAAATGTATGGATGTGCAAACAGTTTGAAAGTATATTTATTCAATTCAAGAGATTGAGAGAGAAATGTTGCTGTTAACAGTAATTCACACTGAAAGGACAATTGGATGTTTTAATGCAAAAAAATTAAATTACCAGGCCTTTGACATCTTTGAAGCGGGGAAATTCAGTCAGGACATCTGAGGATTTCTCTTCATCGAGGACCATACTGCGACGATGTTGAAACGTCATTTTCATCTTCTGCTTGATAGTAGCCTCGTCAGTACAGTATCTCATTAAGGCCATGGCCTCCTTGCATTGCTCTTCATTTAAGGTCATCTCAGGACTAAAGGAAGCCGCTCTTCTGGCTAATGGCCCTCCACTCAGCTGACGTGATGATCCTCTGCTCTCTGATGAAGCACTTCTTCTTTGTACAGTTTTAAGCCGCCATGCCAGATAGCCACTGCCACTTTCACCATCATAGAAATGTTCCTTCGAAAATACAAAAAGTTTATTAGTTCCAACAGCAGCAAGATAGTTGAAATTAAGAAGTTATATTTATTAATGTAAAACTGGATAATTGGTGTGGAAATATAAATGCAACATTTTCATTTTTAAAATTAGTTCTCTAAACTATTTTATTAGCACATGCACACAATAATTTGCGCTCAGTCTGCAAACCCTTTAAAATGCTTACATATCCATTTTTAGAGTAGGGATCCATCAAGTACGGGAAGAGCTCAACTATGCCTCGAGCGTACATCTCTCTCACATTCCGTGGCGGGGCCGTCCTGACAAGAGTAAACTCAATACTGTTAAATGACATACTTCCAATGATTTCAAACAAAGCCAATAACAAGAACAACATAATAAATGTTTTCAGCACAAACACAGAAAAAAAGTTCTCACAGAGACAACCAAATTACCCATGTGCTTCTGTCATATCAGCCACAAGTATGTTGACCATTTGTCGGCGTGAGGAGTCGGTCAGACTTTTAGTGCGGTGGTACTCCTTGATGATACGGTCACCCCCAGGTCTCCTTGTTAGCGCCAATTCAACCACCTGTGAAGTGGACAAGCTTTTCACAACTGACAATACATACACTTAAAAATCTAACAAAACATGGTAACTCCCAGAGTAAAGAATTGCAAAAAAGATTTCCTACACCAACTTACACGTTTGGCCTCTTCATCTGCCCTCTGTCGCTTTCTGGATGGACTTTCACTCTCCTCCAGTATGATTGTGTCATCTGAGGTGCAGGACATGATTTCGAGGATGACTGTGTCATCACTGCTACAAGCAGACAGTGCACTGGAATTTGCATCATGGGAACTGCTGGACAAAGTTTCCTTGAAATCTGTAGTTCAGGAGAAAGAGACAGGACAGAATAATACCAATTTGTTTTATTTTGTAACAATAAAAAAGTTTAGTTCATCATTACATTCCATGGATTATAGTGAGCAACTATACCGTCATCAAACTTGATGGTTAGTATGCCAGTGCTGGGCTGCTGCGCTATGTCAGTGAAGACCTCTGCGTCCACCTCAGTTCCTGTTTCATCAAAAACCTTGACACCTTCATTGACTGGCGGAACTGAGAACTTCAAGAAAGCTATGACCAAAAGAACAAAACAAGATTTCAATCAATACAAAATGCTGAAGGCCATTCTCCAAAAACACATTGATGCATTAGTAGCATGGTCTGAGGTGCAAACATGCACTGATGCAAGCATCTTTCAATGGTGTACAACTTGACAACTTACCACCAACCACAAAACTCAGATCTTAAAGCAGAAGTAAGTGATATATTTGTGTTAATATAAGTCTTAAATAGTTATATCTTCCGACAGCAATCACTTACATAGAGTGTTTGGTCTGAAACACGGGTCTCTCAGTCACTCTGCTCTGCTCTGAGCCGAGGAGAAAACATTTATCGTATCCTACAGTTTTTATCCAATGAGGAGAGAGAACGGCATGCAGGGCTGTGTGTGCAGCCAAGGAACGCCGTGAATGTGGTGACGTAGCGACGAGGACTGTTATGGTGCGTTCAAGGAAACTCGTATTTTTCCGACCGTGAAGTGGTACCAGTTCGATCTGGTACAAGTTCACCAGTCGGAAGTTACGAGTGGCCGTTATAGTGACTTTCACCGGTAAAACAGGTCGGAAAAACACGAGTGGGTTGCCTGGAACGCTACAAAGTCGTAAGTCGTGACTTGAAGCTGTAATTTACGATTTCAAAAGCCTGCCTGGAACGCAGCATTAGCGAAAACGACCGGACCACTTACTTCTGCTTTAATTGCTGACCCCTTAACATGCCCATAGGGTAGCTTGCCAAAAGGTTAAGACAACGATTATTTTCAATTAAAAAAAACAACAACAACAAAAAAAAAAAACAATGAACACACCAACATGCTTAGTTCCTTTTAGTTTTACCAACGGTGTGCAACTGACAGTGTCATACTGGGTACATCTTACCAGAATTTAAGAATTCCTCAAAGCTTGGCTCTTTTATCTTGACATATTTCTGTGTATTGTAGATTCTGGTTTTGATCAACATGATGGTATCTGCAAAGACAGCAAACTGAAATCTACATTATGATACACAACACCAGTACAAGCTGACAACCTGAAAATTGCCTATTTCAGCTTTAAAAATCACAAACACAATTCAATTTTATATCAAGTACATCAACTTATTACTTACCACCAGTGCACCACAGTACATTCTGAAAGAAAAAAGAAATGAAAATATATTAAGTAGGCTAAACCTGATATTATCAGAGCAAATTAAAACCCCTGAAAGATGGATAACAAAGCCTACTGTTTTAAAATAGTTTTCCCCCAGAAAACGTGTCACTCATCTACTGTTTGGACCAGAGTGAAAACACGTGTCTGAACACGAACCGAGTGCTGCGCACCGTGCGAAAGTAGCTTAAACCAGCCTTGTAGCGCTGCTGCTCTGGCTAACAGCTAACGGCTAACAGCTAACAGCTAACAGCAGCTTACTGAGCCTCTTGGTGCCGCGGCTCGGTTCACGTTAACGAGGATCGAATCGGTGCATTCCTCTCAGTCTGCCGGTGAAACAGCGGGTCCAATGAGCATGTCCGCATGTCCGTGACATGTCCCTGTATGCTCAACCAAATTGTGACGTGACGCTAAAGCGATTTGCTCGGCTCAAATATAAATAATAAATACGACTGCGTCGACGAATTTTTGTCGTCATTTTACTGAAACAAATGTGCAAGTATGACACTTAACACACCACAACAGCCCGTCCTCGCTGACATTAAGGTTACCTCGTGTCGTTTTTGTTCAGTTTGGTGTTGCGTGGTCAGCCATGTGGCTGGTACATTTAAGCTAACCACCGACCCGATATCACGTTAGCCATTTGAAATGCGGTATTTGAAGACACGTAGTACCAACATTGACTAATGTGGTAAATGACTACGTCCCTTTATTCTTATACAAAAAAACATAACAACGGCAATAGTTTATCTAGAAAAACTTACCACAGTATCGATGCGACGAAGATGGCGATGCCAGAGTCCACCTGGAGTCCACGTCCTCAGTTTGACCGGGGAAGTTGATGGGCGGAGCTTTTCAGAGTATTTTTTTTTTTTAACACTGGGTGTTGATTTAACTCTGAGAGAGTCAATGACACTGACAGAGTAAAACCACTGTCAACTCCGATTATTTTCACCAACACTGGACGTTTTTTTGTTCAATTTTACTCTGTCCATTGTTGGAATAACTCCGTAAGAATTAAAATACTTTGACACTGCATTTTTTACACTGGCAAATTTACTGTGTAACAGGCATATCTGGTATTTTACTGCTCTGTCCTTGTGAGTTCCTTTTTTGGGTGAAAAATGTAGAATGAAAGATGGAAATTTATTTATTGCTATTGGCAATGTTTCCATTGTATATCTCCATACAAAAGTGAAAAGAAGGTGATAAAAACATTACTGTGTTCATAAATTTGGTTCAGTATCATTTCAGAATCAGAATCAGAATTCCTTTATTTGTCCCGCAAATGGGGAAATTTCTTAGTCACAGCAGCCAAAGGACAGTGTCACACTTAAACAATAATAAAAAGTAAAAAATAAACAATATAATAAGAGATAAGAAATAGAATTTAGCTTGTATATACATAGTATCTACAATATGAACTTGGTATTTACAATATGACAAAGTATTTATAATATGAACAGTGTAAGTATAAACAGTTTGGTATTATTATTTACAAACAATAAATAATAAATATGGATATTAAAAATTGTCCAATTTGTGCAAACCAGAAAGTGTCTGGATATGTGCAGAGTTTTGTATTGCACAGTGCATGTGAGGTCTACTGGGAGCAGTGCTGGTTGTAGAGTCTAACAGCAGCAGGAAGGAAGGACCTGCGATACCTCTCTTTCACACACTTGGGGTGTATCAGTCTGTCGCTGACCAGTGCAGTGATAGTGACCTGCAGGGGGTGGGACTCCTTCACCAGCAGCGATGACAGCTTATCCATCATCCTGCTGTCTCCCACCACCTGCACTGGGTCAAGAGGGCATCCCAGGATGGAGCTGGCCTTCTTGATAAGTTTATCAAGTCTCTTCCTATCTGCTGCCGAGATGCTGCTGCTCCAGGTTGTCAGGAGTGCCCCCTGCACTCCAAAGGACCTGAGCTTCCTCAGCAGATGGAGTCTGCTCTGACCTTTCTTGTATGTTGCTGCAGTGTGATGAGACCAGTCCAGTTTATTGTTCAGGTGAACTCCCAGGTACTTGTAAGATGTCACTATCTCAATGTCCGTTCCCAGGATGTTCACCTGAGTGCAGGGTTGTTTGCGCCTGCGGAAATCCACCACCAGCTCTTTGGTCTTCCCGGCGTTGAGCTGGAGGTGGTTCCGCTGGCACCAGTCCACAAAGTCCTGAATAAGTTCTCTGTAGGCTGCGTCGTCCCCGTCCCTGATGAGGCCGACGATAGCAGAGTCGTCAGAGAACTTTTGTAGATGGCTGTGGGGTGTTTGGTGGGAGAAATCAGCAGTGTACAGAGTGAACAGGAAAGGGGCCAGGACTGTTCCCTGTGGGGCCCCTGTACTGCAGACGACCGTGTCCGACACACAGTCCCGAGTCCTCACATACTGTGGCCGGTTGGTTAGGTAGTCGAGGATCCAGGTCGTGAGGTGTTGGTCCACCCCCGTGAGCTCCAGCTTGTCCCCCAAAAGTGCAGGCTGTATGGTGCTGAAAGCACTGGAGAAATCAAAGAACATGATCCTCACAGTGCTTCCAGGCTTTTCCAGGTGAGACAGTGATCTGTCCAGGAGGAAGATGATGGCGTCATCCACTCCGATGCCAGGCTGGTAGGCAAACTGGAGTGGGTCCATAAAAGGACCCACCAGAGGGCGGAGATGGACAAGGACCAGCCGCTCCAGGGTCTTCATCAGGTGTGAAGTGAGAGCAACTAGTCTGTAGCTGTTGAAGTCCTTTGGGTGAGGGATCTTTGGTACTGGTACCACGCAGGAGGTTTTCCAGAGCAGTGGCACTTTTCCCAGCTTCAGGCTCATGTTGAAGATGTACTCCACAATCCTGCACAGCTGGTCTGCACAGGATTTGAGGAGCCTGTAGCTGATCCCGTCTGGACCCGTGGCCTTCTTCACCTTCATCTTCCTCAGTTCATTCCTCACCTGGATAGTGGAGAGGGACAGATTGGAGCAGGGGGGCTGAGTGTCGGGTGGGGGAGGTGGGTGAATGTCAGGGGGGGCAGTGGGGGGAGTCTGCAACATGAAAGCAGTGGGAAGGGAGGTAGAGGTGAGAATGGGGCAGGAAACGGGGGGGGGTGGAAGAGGTGCTGGGGGGCAGCAGAGTTGACTGGGCCGGGGAGGGGTGGGTGTCTGGTCAAACCTATTGAAGAATAGGTTCAGGTCGTTCACCCACGTCTGATCCCCGGCAGCCTGGGAGTCTGGTTTCCTCTGCCCTGAGATGGTTTTAAGGCTTTTCCAGACTCCACTGATGTTACTCTGCTGCAGCTGGACCTCCATCTTCCTCCTGTAGCTGTTCTTCCCCTCTCTGATCTTCTTCCTCAGCTCCTTCTGCACAGCCTTCAGCTCTTCCTTGTTTCCTGACCTAAAGGCCCTCTTTTTCTCCTTGAGGAGAGCCTTTATGTCACGATTAATCCAGGGTTTGCTATTTGAAAAACACCGTACAGTCCTGGTGGGTTTTCAACACAGAAGTTTATGTAGTCCGTTATGCATCCTGTTAAACTGTCGATGTCCTCCCCATGAGAAACACACAGTTCTTCCCACACAGTAGAGTCAAAGCAGTCCTTCAGAGCCTCTTCAGACTCCTCAGTCCATGCTTTAACTGTGCGGGTCTCCACTGGTTGCCTGTTTACGAGGGGCATGTACACAGGCAGGAGATGAACCAGGTTGTGGTCAGATCTTCCCAGGGGAGGGAGGGGGGATGAGTTGTATGCCTCCTTGCTGTTGGCATAAAATAAGTCCAGTGTTTTATTGTCTCTGGTGTGGCAGGTGACATACTGAGTGAATGTGGGCAGGGTGGAGGACAGAGAGGCATGATTGAAATCCCCAGAGATGAGGAAGAGGGCCTGTGGGTGCTGTGTCTGCAGTGAGCTTGTGACTGAGTGGAGAAGGTCACAAGCTGCATCAGCGTTAGCAGAGGGGGGGATATACACAGCGATCATGATCACCTGTGTAAACTCCCTCGGGAGGTAGTACGGCCTCATGCTAACCACTAAAAGTTCAATGTCCTTACTGCAGACCTGTTCTTTAACAGTGATGTGCCCAGCGTTACACCATCTGTCATTAACAAACACAGCCAGCCCTCCTCCTTTCCTCTTACCGCTCTCTGCCGTCCTGTCTGCCCGCCGCATTTGAAATCCGTCCAGGTTAGCGTCCGTGTCCGGGGTCAGTGCCGTTAGCCACGCCTCAGTGAACACCATGATGCTGCTCTCATGGTAGTCCCTCTGGTGCCGGGTCAGTGCCGTTAGCTCGTCCATCTTGTTGGGGAGAGATCTTACATTACCCGGGAGGACGGGTCTGTAGCGTCTCCTCCTGCTACGGCGAGCAGCTCCGGCACGGCACCCGCGTCTCCTCCTCTTCAGCTCGCGCGGGACATCGGGCGAGCTGAGGGCCAACAGCTACTGAGGGCCAACAGCTGATCTCTACTCTAAACAACAGGTCCACGTACAGGCTCCCCGGACATGGCGGAAAACAGTGAAAAAAGCAGGATTAAGACCAGAGCGATAAAAACAACTCTGGTCTCCATACTGCCCGGAGAAAGAGCTCCAAAAAGAAGTAAATAAAAAAGTTAAAAAGTACTAAAAGTTAAATAAAAAGGAGAAAAAGCTTAAAAGGTGAGCGAGAGCTGCTGTAACAGGCTGCCACTCACGCGGCGCCATCTTGGCGTAAAGACCAATTTCACAACTGCCCTCATGCGCAGCACGACAGCTCAGTAGCGCCCCCTAACGCCCCCCTTATTGCTTTTCCCATTCATTTTTTTTTTCATTTCTATGCCTCGTACTTTATTTAACTTGTCCTACAGACTTAACGACACAGACTTCACACTCACTAAATCTCATCTTCGGACCTTGATGATGACACCTTGTCAAAAGCTTTCGCCTCCGATATACCTGGTGGGCGTGGCGGTGTGGTTAATTTCGATGACCCCCCTTATGGCTTTTCCCATTCTGTACGGACCCAAGTTCTATGGCTTGGAGTTTAACTATCTTTTCCTACAGATTAAACACCACAGACTTCACATTCACTCAGTAGCATCCTCATACCTTCAACAGCCTGTGTTGTACCTGGTGGGTGTGGCGGTGCGGTCAATTTTGATCCTTCGCCATCACGCATGAAGTCCTTATAACTTCAACATACAATTGCCCATCTGCTTCAAATTGCTCACACTTGTACAGGGGCTCACCCTGCATACGTCTCTGCATCAATACTGTGTCATATCTCTAGTGCCACCCACTGGACACAGGAAGTCACTGAATTATTACTATTATTAGGGCCCGAGCCCTAATTATTAGGGCCCGAGCTCAACCTCTGGTGTCACTGTTGTGTTTTGTGTGACACGTATCCCATTTAGTTTGGAAATTTCCACAGGCAGTGGGCGAGCACACATCTGGGCGTGCGGCCTCCGACGGCGCCACAGCCCGACGTATGTGGGGCGAGGGCCCGTTCATCGCTGCTTGCAGCTTTAATTTTTAATTGGCTTTCATGGTATACTAGCATTCCCATCCATTGTCATTATGCAAAACTAGAGACCATTTTGCAGAGATGGGATCACATCACGCCTAATCAGTGTGTATGGTGCAATGAAACACATGACATGATAGTCAAAGTGAGTTTGGCGAAACAGGTGAAGTTTACTAGACTTATTCAATATACCCATCCTCTCATGGTCAACTTTATGGTACAGTTGACCTTTTCACCACAGTGAATTCCCTCATGTGTTCCATTGAACTATACATGCTGATCTGGCATCGCAGCAGGTGTGATCCCCCTTGATGCCCTCTTGTAGAGGTCAACAGGTTAATTGGTTTGGCCGATTCATCATAGGACCTTTTACAAAAACTATTGTTACTGGCTAAACTTGGCTCCGATAGTTGCTGATGGGTGCTGCATGGAGGATACACTGAGTCAATTATCATCATTTCAGGGCCACTTCTGTTGAAAATATCTAAATCCTCTTAATCTCCCTCTCTCTTGTAATTAATTACTGTAATTAATGTCAAGTGTTTCAATGTAGACTAAGAGACTAACATTACATCAGAGATATTTTTTTCAGAAAGTAATTCTCCACTCCATGAAATACCTTCCATGCACTACTCTGGCCATAAGGTTAGGAAATATGGGCTAACGTTAAATCTTTGTGGTCCTGGGGTATTGTTAAATGTTGGAACAGCTGATTTTACCGGAGGCTGACAAGTGTGGCATTCAAGTCATATTCAGTCTCTCATAGCCGGACCTCGCTCATCTGACCTGTTTTTAGTTTATCTAGTCTTGAATATATAACGCGACACCATCACCTTTTCCACGATAGGGACAGGGCAGGCAGGCAAAGAAACCATTCCATTAACGTTATGTTACTTCATACTGTATTTACCAATGTGGTGTTCTCTCTTCCAAATAATCCAGCCACATAGCTATCCATCCATTCATGTAATGAAATACCACACTTTATACTTCTCCTTAACCCGGGAATATGCACAAACATTAATGGTTTGTAAGAGTGGCATTTAACAATGTAACGGGACACACAACAGAAGTAATCCTGGCCAGTTCAGCCACAGAACAGCTCATTGCTCATTGTTGTAGATAGAACAGATTCCAACGATGTATTCCACTAAATCACGTTTCCAGATCTTGTGTCTTGATATCAAACAGACATCTACTGCTAGCTCTTTCAACTCAAATTAAAGACTGTGTCCTGCACATCTCTAAAGTTACTCTACTAACATTACCCTATAATATCAGCCGATCGGCTATCAGCTTTTTTTATATCAGCCTTTAAAAATCCACTATGGGTCAACCTCTACTTTCTTGTGCACAATAAAAGGGGGTCCAGCTGCCTTTGGTCAGTTTTGAATTAGCAGCCAGGAAACTTGAACCTTCTGTTCACAAACTACTATTCTTGGCCAGTTTGCGACTGCTAAGTGACTGTCTTGACTGTCAGCTCGACATGGAGTTCTGTAGGCACATCAGCAGCTTCTTGATTCGGCACGTGACTTTTGCTCTTACTCTGTAATGGATTGCATACAAAAGTTCTTTACTTGAGATAAAAATAATTAACTAACAGCAGTGGTAGTGGTAGTAGCAGAAGTAGTAGTAGGAGTAGTTTTACAAGTATCTGCTGTCAGCCATGTGTTGTTTCTTGCAGTGAATGAGGCAGACAGTGTGGTGAAGGTGGCAGAGTGGCAGCAGACCTACTACGCCTCAGACTCTGGCATTCAATCAGGAGCCACCACAGTCCGGGACGATGAGAGCAGCACTGAGTACAGTGGACGTAAGAAGTACACTGGCAGTGCTACAACCAGTGCTCCTGCTACAGCCACTGCTGGGGGAGGAGAAGATACAGCAGCTGGAGGAGTAGAGAGCCCCACGGGTGAGACTTTATACATCACTTTAACTGAGAGATCTCATAAACCATTACGTTTCAGTGGTTCATGTGTTTTGGTTTCTTTGGTTTATTTCTATCATTTATTCTCTCTTTGCTCCATTGATCTTTGTTTCTATTGCTAACCCTGATTTTCATCATCTCATTCCTGCCCTCTCTGTGTTCATTATCACATATCTGGTCATTATTGTCATGCATCTGTGTTGCTTTTTTCTTCTGTATTTATAGTTCTGCTTATTGCTGAATTAAAAACAATTGTGTGATGAACACATTTGCTTGTACATAACTTCACTTCTTTGTTTGTTTGCCCATTGATCAGTCTAACACACATGATTATTCCAGACCACTGAATGAATTTTATGAAACACATTGATTTTGGATTAATTAATATTTATTGCAATGTGCATATACATAGAAATAAGAGTCTTTGGCAATTAGGCCCCATTGTGATGTCCATTGTATTTTAAGAGGGAGGGTGCAGCTGTGAGTAGGAGGCCCCCCTAATGGAGCTTAGATGCTGGTGGTGGTGATGGGATGGAGAGAATGGCTAAAGATCTGGAAATCTAGGTTGTTTTAACTGAAAGAGTAAACGCCCATCAACAGCTGATAAATTCGTGGGAAGAGAGTAAGATGGAGAGAGTTGTGAATGAATGAACATTAATATTGTCTTCCCGATTGAACTTACGCTGAGCTTCATTCATTTGATCCTGTGTCAATTCTTGGTTTGCTTAAAATAGTGATAGTATCTAACATCATGACAATGGTAAGTTCGTTGTGAGTAAATGCAAGTAAGGACTTGTGTTTCTCCTTCAGAAGAAACCAGTTTTCTATCATTCATATGTCTTCTCTACGAAACCAACTTCCACAGTGTAAATAATCCATCACAGTTGACATGAAGAAAGTTTGCATTTAATTCTCATGTTACTCTGTTACGTTCTGCTTCCTATCAACCACCTGACATCCACGGGAAGAAATCAAAGTCCCCCTCTTTACTCTCACACATAGTTGACACAGCCAATCGTTGGAAGCACAATTTGACACATTGATTCTTGTAATTGCAAAACAAATTAACTTTCAAAGAAATTATTCTAATGATCTGCAAAATATCAACTAAAATATAGACAGTAAAGTAGACAATTTATCATTACATTTGAATCTGCACAGTCTGCATATAGCCTTCTGTATGCAATGAATTTGCTGTTTTTGCAAAACACAAAAAAACAAAGAAAAAACATGTTTTTTATTTTATACCTGATGAAACGAGAAAAAATGAAATGACAACATGCTGTAGCAATGGCATTTAGAGTTCAGTTTGAAATAAACACGGGCTTGGTGCCAGGGGAAAGTTTGAACTCCCAGGAAACCTGAAAGATTCTCGTCAGCACGCAACACCAGAAAAAACTCTCCTCTAGACCTGTTCACAAGCTGTAACACAGGCTATATATAGGCTGCATTTATTTGTATAGGCCTATATATTTTTATTCAGTGTGTTCACAAATATCTGCTGCTTATCTTATAATAAAACACCTGATTAGCATTACAGTGGACCTTTTTGTTCACTTAATGGACCATCGTCCAACAGGTCTTCCAGCTCCCACAAGGTGCATTGTCACACTGGAAGCAAGAGCCTTTGTACAGTAACACTACAAATGTGCACTGCGCAACTGTGTCAGCAGCTTAGTAAAATTAATATTGATGGATAACATGGATATTGATGACCTTAAAATTGTGTTTACAAAACATGTAGAGCCTACTTGTACACTTTCAAATGACCTCTTAGTGTTTTTTTCATCAGTTAGTTATTATAATAATGACAGAAATAAAGAAATTGACAATAATATATGGCAACTAGAGAAGGCAAGTTCTAACGAACTTGCGGTTGTGAATGCTCCCTGTTGAGAAGCTGAAGCCAAATGCACAATGCTGGCTGTGAAAACTTTGAATAATGTCAAGAATATATGAAATATGTTGAATATTTTAATGTTTTTGAAGAGCTGATGCCAAATGCGGATTACTGGCTTTGAAAACTTTGAATAATGTCCAGAATATCTAAAATTTGTGAAATAATTTAGGGTTTGTTGAAAAGCTATGGTCAAACTGAATTGGTGGCTTTAATTTATTTGAAGTTTCATCTGAAGACAATGAAGCTTGGGTGAGAATGAACGATTAAAAATAGAGTATAAGCTGTGAGCCAAACTGGAGTATGAAGAGATGTTACAGTGAGAATGAATCAAATACTCTGAATGGGACTGAAAAGTTAAATAAATGTCAATGTATCAGTGATTGGAAACATTTAAATATTTAGATGGAGTTTCTGGCTTGAATGAATGAAAAGATAAAGATTTGAGAATGAATCAAATACTCTTTAATATAGTTAAAATGTTGGGAAATATACTCTATATATCACTGTGTGTATTAAACTGACTCATTGATAAATCTGTCTCTCTGTGTTGGCCCAATTGATCTCGGTTACCACGGTGATGGTAACCAGGGTGGTCGCGGTAACAGACTGTGAGAGTTGATTTAATAGTGATTTTAGCTGAGGCTCACCTCACATTATCATGTGTTCCCCTCAAAAACAGTAACTGCTATCACTCAAATAATGATATGGTAGAAACTTTAAGAGTCTTGTGAGCACTTTGTGAAATTAGTGTGTGTGTGTGTGTGGTCAAAAATGTGTCTTGTGGAGCAGTTCAGAAAAGTGGATGTGTTTGCCTGCCTCCAGATATTTTTCCTCTCAGTTTAATTGGACTTAAAGGATAACTACCGTTTTTTACAACCTGGACCTTATTTCTAGCATAAAATACGACGCTTTACTCACCCAGATAACTTTGGTGTCATTTGGCGTCATTCGGACGAAATTAGATCCAGTGGAGCGCCACATATAATGCGAGTGATTTTGTTACGATACGCTAGTGCTATTCCCCTCTGAGTCCGAGCTTGTCTGTTGTCAACATCCGGGGTCTGTAGGTTGACCTACTACCTCTAACCTGGAAGATGTCATCTCTTCGCTGCACGCGTACCCGCAACAGCCGGCTTGTTTACCTGTAGCTGCTACTGCTAGTTTGACCCCGGATGTTGATAACAGACAAGCCCGGACTCAGAGGGGAATAGCACTAGCGTATCATGACAAAATATTGGTGAAATGAACTACTTTCGTGGCAGATAATGCGTTATATAGAGGCTGTGTTTCAGTGCCCTATCACTCGCATTATATGGATATACCGGCGCTACACTGGATCTAATTTCGTCCGAATGACGCCAAATGACACCAAAGTTATCTGGGTGAGTAAATGATAATATTTTTTGCAAGAAATAAGGTCCAGGTTGTAAAAAACGGTAGTTATCCTTTAATGCGGCAGTTGGTCTGTGTTCCTTTCAGTTAAACGCCCACTGAGCCAAAAGTTTTTGTCCGATTGCCTCCAGAGAACCACTTTAGCGACCAGCACGCATTCACACTAACTAGAAAAATTGCATTTCCTGTGAAAATACAGTGTGAATGCTGACGGCTGAAGTGATTTCGGAAATCTGCTGAATGTGCTGGAAATACTTGCCTGAAATGCATATAACTATAAGAATGAATGGTCAAGATTTTGCAGGAAAAGCTGAATTTCTCAAAGCTGTAAAGGCAGAAAACCTGAAAAGTAATAGGCTGAATGGGCTAAAAAAGCTGAATATTGTGATAGTTGAACAGTTTCTCTAGCTGAACATGAAGCTGAATATTTGAAAAAGCTGAAAAGGCAGGAAGCTGAATATTTGAAAAAGCTGAAAAGGTTGAAAAGCTGAAAAGTAATAGGCTGAAAGAGCTTAAAAAGCTGAACGTTTTGATAGCCTTACAGTTCTCTAGCTGCACATATGCTGGAGCAGTAGCAGAACCAAAGTTGAAAATGTCCCCATAGGAATGAATGGGAAAACACCTCCCAAACTCCTGCAGGTCTAGAAAAAAGTGCCATAATATTGTAAAGTGAGTAATGGGAGACATTGCTGAACTCTGTGATGTCTTTTTTATATCTATAGCGTGAAAAATTAGGGCACTAGAGCGAGAGACAAAATAGGTACTGTCTACTCTAAACCAGAACTTTACAATAATGGGGGGTGACTTTAATTTGGTAATGAATCCAAAGGTAGATACCCAAAGTAAAATAAGACACAAGTCAGAGAAAGCTGCTTGTTTGCTGAGAAAAGCCCAAATAGAGATGGGACTAGTAGATGTTTGGCACTGTCTGCACCTTGAAGAAAAACCTTTTACTATCTATTCTGATGCACATAACGTGTTTTCAAGATTGGACTATTATTTTTTGTTTAGGAATGATTTTGCTAAAATTTCAAAATGTCAATAACTGATCATGCACCAATTATGATGGAATTAAAGATGATAACAGAGAGAGGTGGAACACTTTGGAGAATGAATAACTCACTGTTGATGGATCAGAGGTTAAAGGAGAAAACAATAAGTAGTATTACATTCTTTCTTGAAATCAACGATAATTGGGAAGTGTCAGATATTACACTATGGGAAGCAATAAAGGCAACAATTCGAGGAGAAATAATAGCCTACTCATCTTGGAAAAAGAAGTTAAATGAGGTACAGATAGAACTAAAAGCAGCAAAAAAATTACTTGAAACAATAGAAATGGTAGAGATAGAAAAACAGTTGATGCTCTGCAGACAAAGTTATTATGATAACAGCCCAAAAGCATTGAAAAAGTTGGCCTTTAAGTTAAAGAAACAAGAGAAATCAACAATTGTTACTATTAAGGATGAAAATGGTATATATAAAAGGGGCAAATCAAATATAGCTTTATGTTTCAAGGAATTTTATCAGGAACTTTATACCCCGGAAAATACTGCTAATACACAAGAAATTAAAAATGATTTGGACTCATTTAGCTTACCAATCATAAATATGGAACAAAACGGCAATTCAGGACATTCAATAGAAGAAATGGAAATTTCAAAAGTCATTCATGAAGGGAAAACCGGAAGAAGTCCTGGAAGTGATGGATTCACCTATGAATTTTATAAAGAATTTAAAGAATTGCTGATTGTTGTTATGCAGGATATTCAATGAGATCCTGAAAACAGGAAATTGGCCAAACACATGGAATACAGCTATTATCTCTGTCATACATAAAGAGGGGAAAGACCCAGAAAACTGTTCATCGTATAGACCAATTTCATTATTAAATGTTGACCAAAAAATGTTCACAGCAATAATAGCTAAAAGATTTTCAAATATATTGCCAAAAATTATCCATTTAGATCAGACAGGATTTATTAAGGACCGCTTACTTGGAGATAATGTTCGCCGTACTCTTGATGTCATAGACTATGCTTTAAAAACAAAGACACAAATGCTGATTTTGATGCTGGATGCGGAAAAAGCTTTCGACAGGGTGACACGGCCTTTCCTAATTGAAGTATGTAAGAAATATGGATTTGATGAGACATTTATTAATTTGATAAGAGGAATGTATAAAGAACCAAATGCAAGAGTAAAGGTAAATGGAACTCTCTGCCTCCTGCACTCACAACCAACAACCACGGTATTGTAAAGCACTATACCAGGCATGTCCAAACTATTCCACAAAGGGCCGTGTGGCTGCAGGTTTTCTTTCCAACCAAGCAGCAGCACACCAGACCTGACTCATGTAATCAGCTGATCTCAGTCTTCAGACAGCTGATTGGTCAAAGTGTGTGCTCTGGGGTGGTTGGAGCGAAAACCTGCAGCCACATGGCCCTTTGTGGAATAGTTTGGACACGCCTGCACTATACAGTATTCACATTACATCAGCCCATAACATGATGTGATGTATACCATTGCTATGGCAACAAATGGCAACTGCCGTTAGCTCATATTAGCTAGTTTAGCCCCATTGTTTGAAGAACAATAATCCCATAAAATTACAATTTGGCATATTTGAACAAAATCAACAACAGCTACCAACAGCCATAGTCCTTACAACCTTAACTAATGTGTTGTCATAGGTAAGATTGCCAAAATCAGAAAAATAACAGCTTAAAGCCCTGAGGAGCCACATTAGCATTAGTGACGGTTGCGTCCACAGTTTGCAGTTACCTATAGTTCCCTTAAATAATGTAATGAAGATGTGCATCAATGCTGACTGAAAAATACGTAGTTAGATGCCGTATATCTGCAGCACTGGTTAAAATTATATCACATGTTAATCTGGGTGTACTGCACTCTGCCACAGCTAATTAACAGCGATCTCCACACTGCCTTCGAGCTGGGCGTAAACATATACCTCATACTGTATGTTTCTCTTATAGGCTTATGCAAGTACAAACAGTAACTTAACATTACACAGCTTTAGTTTATTTAACTTAGTTCACAGAAGAGCTGTTAAAGTTAGATATCAGCTGAAACAGTCATATTAACATAGCGTTAGACTACATACATCCGCTTCTGTGGAGTCAACCACCCAAAATACGGACAGTGCCACTCTGCCATTGCTGAGCACATTGTCATCAGGAGTTTACTGTCATCATCAGGATTCAAGCACCCTACTGCCACCTAGCGGCTTTCAAGTGCAGCCACCCCTTTTACCGCTGCAGCATCACTGCGGTAACGCAGCGGCAAGCACTTCATAAACAAGTAGAGACATCTGTACTGTATATTATGTCACTTGATGATCGAAGTGACAAGAACCTATGTGTAGTCAAGAGTGAGAGAACCATAGAGACACACTGCTGTCTCTGTAGTATTCCCATAATATTCCTACTGTTTCTGTGAGGGCAGAGTGAGTAGTTGGCTGACATGAGATAATGTACTTTTTGAGTACAAGTATCATCTGGGTAAAATATGTTAGCATCTGTACTTGTGATGAAGGAAAATCTTCATTGGGTAGAAGTTTATTCATTCACGTTTATAAAAAGACTTGTTTTGTAAATAGTTGTCTCACTCTTAAATCAAAAACATTGATCTGAGATCTGAAGATCAAGATCAATTCTGAGGCTGAGTTTAGTTTTTAATACTTCTGACCGGCCACTTTTCAATTTCATGACTAGAAAGACACTAGAATGGATACCAGCCACCTAGATAGGCCTGATTTTTTTTTCATCAACATCCATGCATTAGTCCCTGAGAAATTAATGAAAATGTTGAAAAACACTCTATATCGCAGTTTTAAAGAAAGTGAGATAAAAAATTCCTAGATCCACACCAAAAGTTAATCGGGGCTGAGACCCATCCTCCATCCAAGTTTCAAGGCTATGGGTGCAGATAATTCAGTTAGTTGAACGGATGCAGATAATGGTGTACTATAGTGCATCCCTAATTTCTGTAATTGATCAGTATTGTTTGTACATTACATGTGTGTGTCTTGCTTGTTGATGTGGGAGCCAGGGGTTGCTCCAATTGGCCCTGTTAAAAATGAACACAATGAAAGACTGGCTATACAAACATAAAGACCACAGATTCGGTGGTACTTTTCTTCCCTACCTACCACAGTCCTTTCTACATACAAAGAAAATAAAGCATATGTCTGCGAATATTTTTGAAAAGAAAAATAAATAAATAAATAAATAAAATGTAAAAATCATGTGAATCAAGATGTATGCATTTTCCTAATCTGTTCCATAGAGCTCCACTATTGTCCAAAAACTATTAAAGACTAAAGTAATTAAACACACTATAGTTTATTATAGCTTTCCGTTTATTTATTATGACTCAATCTCGCATTCACTGTAATCCTGCAAGAAATACTCAGTGCTGCTCCAAATGTGGAGTCGATGTTGATCCGCTTCTCAAAATCGTCTCCAACCCATTCACTTTTTGGTCCTGTTTGAGTGACATTTGATAAAAACTACTGTGGCCAGCTGCTTGAGCTCAAATGATATTTGCATCCTTGTAGCCCTAAGGGGCTGGTTACCATGCATGCTGTATCATGTCATCATTTTCCCTTGCCTGTGTGGGTTTGCAGACACTCTGTGTTAATAAATGTGTGCAGCCCAAACTTTTGACAGTATGTACTGGGCTGGTACATTTAACATTTGATGTATGCAGTAGATGAGTGATACAAGTAAATGCACAATTGCAGATAAGCAACCTCAGGTTGGGCTCCTCTTTGTTCTCAGCAGGTCTATTATTATACAAATGCACATTTTGAAAAAATATTCTATCCCCAGTACTTACATTAATAGATGCTTTAACTTGTACCTTTCTGACTCATTTCATTTGGGTATCAAGTATAGAAAAGTCTCACTGATTTCCTTTCCTCAGTAAGTCTCTCAGAGGGCCAATGATCTGACTCCTGCAAAGTCAAAACACTTCCATCAAACTGATCTGAATGTAGGATTGTGCCATATTTCAAACAAAATGCAAAAAGAAAATGCTGTAGTTTGTAATTCGACTTTGTGTAAAGTACAGAATTTAGGGGGTTTTCTTTGGAAAGGGAAAAAATTACTATTGTTATGAATGATACAGGACCTAACCTAGACAGGGACCACAGCTGAAAGACTACTCATACGATAAAGTGACTGCAAATATTTACTTGAAAAAGGCATGTTCAATTAAATGTTTATGACATGGATCCCTTGACCACACTGAGAGTTGCATTTAGCTAACTTGTCAAGGATTCCTTGAAGGATCTCTATAAAGCCAATGACAGTTACCTCCTTCTTCAAGCATTGGAAATTAATCAGTAGGCCACTGCCGTACCTGGTGAGTCACATTTTCCTGCTAATCACATAATCATCGTATCTAGGGATCCAGAAGTCTTGTCCAAAGGCTGAATAGAGCCATCTGTCAAACATGCAGTGAAACTGTCAACATTAGTACATGTCAAAGTGACTGTGAGTGGGATCGAGGATAAAAATGTACATGACTGTGGCGCATGGTGCCACTAGTTGATGTCAAAATCTCTTCTGAAACATTCTGATGATACAAACTGAAAGTCCTGAATCTGAAATGACTCTTGCACAGAGGTACTTGCTCGTCACAAGGATTCCAAAACTCCAAAACAGGGTGTTTTGAAACCTGATTGGACGGTTCAGATGTTAACACATACGTTAACAATAAAAGTATAACTTGCACTTGTTTATTCTCTGGTCAGGACGCCATTACTTAATTGTATCTTTATAGAGCAAATAGTTGTTTGCTGCTATATTAATGTTGAAAATCTCATATTTAGAACCAGCACAACAGGTAGCACTGAACAGTATAAACATGGGCATCAGACATTACAACTACAATCTTGTGACCTTGCAAACTATAACTTATATCTGGGCCATACATGCCCATACACACTAAGTATGTGTAACACATCCTTAGTGTTGCATTAGCCAAACTTCATGGAACTTTCAGTTTTGTATATGTCAATAAGTGATTCCTGTATCATTGTCAAAATAATTCATTCAAATTCTATGAGAGTGCTGTAGTAGATACTTGTATGTAGAATATGGATAGGATGCTCCAGTAACATATTTCAAACTTCATCAGAAACATTAATGAAAGAAATGCTAAATCAGAAATTGCACTGAGTTACCAATGCTAGTGGAAAACAGGCTAGAATAGAGGTAACAACATGACTTTGGCTAGCTCAAGAAAAACAAGGAGCAAATTTGCTTTCTTGAAAACGATGATATGAATTATGTTGGGTCTTGGAATGGCCAGTGTTGTTTTGCCATTCATACACTCTACAGCTCCTCGATAACTGGGAAGACCTTGGGATCTTACGTTTGGCATACAGTGGCCCAAAATGTCATTTCTAATTTCAGACCGACGCAGTTGTTCATTTTCACACCCAGCACCCACGGCGTGTAAATAGCAAGTGTACTTGCGGCCAACTGTGCTTCCCTGAGCATGTTGGTTTAATAATGAAGTGTAGTCAGGTTCATTGATGGCGCATTGCCATCTTGAGGCAGCAGAAAGTAACCAACAAAAAGTTGCTCTAAAGACAAAAGTGCAGTGTGTTTCCTGCTATTAATATTAGGTGCATTATTCATTTAGTACGACGTTACCACCAGCTCTCTGAGAGGCGAAAACTGAGACTAAAGTGTACTAATATCGTTATACGTGGAGGCATTTCTTTTCAATTAATCTAATGTACTGCTAATAAACATTGTACATTATCTAGGTTTCATACCATTAGCAGCAGGGGTAAATATATATTAGGTTGGTTGTAATCTTTAACACTAGAAGGGCCGGAATTCCAAAACTACTAGAACGGCCGTAAGCGGTCATTTTGACCGGTAGATTTTAAACTCTAGTATAATACAATAATAACGAGTACAACTATATAAAATAACTTACAAGTAAATTCGCAAAGAAGCACAGCTGGAGACCGCCAACAAAGTTGGAGACAAGAGAGACAATGAAAGCAGCAAACCACACAAAATGATGTGCGGTCAATATGACCGCTTATGGCCGAAATAGGTAAAACATATCTTCTTTGTCTTTTGTGTAATTTATAGAAAAACTATTTTAAATTAAAATACAGACACTTTTAGGAAAAGTCAGGTAACAGCAGTATTGCATTTTTTCATTCAACAAAATTATTGCATATATAAATTTGAAAACGGTCAAAATGACCGTCTTGGCCGTTCTAGTGTTAACGTTACTCTGACCTGTCCAGCAGAAAGCAGGACACTTTGACGTCAGTCAGAAATCTGTGATTAAAGAGAAATAATTGCAATCTGGGAAAGGCAGCTCCAATGTCTATTCTTGTCATATGCCGTTGCTTGTCCCGACCTCGTTTAGCGTTTGGAGTTTCTGTTCCTTCGTGATTTTTCTTCTACAAAATAAATATTATCTGCCATGCTTTATCAGATTGTGGTTTCAGACTTCTCTCAATACAAATTGTTTGTCAGGAAACAGCAGCCACTCATTCTTCTTCTTTGTCTTCCAATCATACATTTTTGGTAGCCGGTGACTAAATTTAAAAAGGCAAAAGGCGCTCACTAGTGCCAGGTTTGTCCGTTCTGGGCTACTGTAGAAACATGGTGGTGCAACATGGCGACCTCTGTGGAGGTAGACCCGCTCCCTTTGTAGATACAAACAGCTCATTCTAAGGTAATGAAAACATAATAACTCTCATTTTCGGGTGATTCTACACTGATTAAATCATACTTATGAATATTATGTTCTATTTCTGCCAAGTCCGTTCTGCTAGATGCCACCACGTATTACACACTGGACCTTTAAGTTGTACTGAAATTCTCTGTAAAGATCCACACCAGTGATTTTACATGTTTCAAATCTTTTATCAAACCATGCGTTAGTGTTTCAAATTTTAAAAAAAAAAGTATTTTTCAAAATAATTATCCTATCACTGGAGTCAGTGCTCTTCATCCCAAAGGTGAGTGTTGAGGTCAGGTTTCTGTATAGGCCAATTAAGAGGCTTACTCCTCTAAAGGAGTGCAGGTGCAAACAGGTGCAACAAGGAAGCAGGTTCTGACCTAACAAATATTTGGATGCTTCATCTGGCCAACCACCTGGTGTGCTACACATTATTTTGTGATATACCATTAGAAATGGTGCTGTAAGGAAGGGGAATATATCCCTTGAGAACTGTCCAAATTCACATACATGTTTGAAGATAAAACAAAATGGTTGCTCTCAATTTTTCACATGTACTTGTGGGATTATCCATGAAAACTAGGCTTTGCTGTGCCTCTTATTCACTGTTGTTTAATCAAAAATACTTGTGGATGAACCTGCAATGGACAGGTTATTTTAAACCATACGGACATGGTTGAGCTTGTTGTATCGCTTGTCAAGACAGAGAGAACTATTTGCCTATTTGCCTTCCCAGACACTGCTAACACACTTCTAATCATCATTCCCCTGAGGAAAGGCTTAATCCATGACATCAATTTCTCCAGTGCTGAATTCAACTGACACAGGCATCTGGTCCAACAGTGTCATTGTGTACTTTTTAGTTTGAAGCCAAACATGTTTCTTGGGCATGCTGTCAGAAATACCCACAGCTTGTCAAACAATCTGCTCTGCAAGTTTAGCACCTTCATGTTGTCACTTTGTAAGTGAATGTCATCTTCATGATCATGTCTTAACACATTTTTTTTCTACAGGTGACAAAACCATCAACTGTACATTTCAAAGGCATTGAACAAAGGGAAATCAAAGTCCCCAGTATGTTGTTTTCAGACAGCGTGAAATAGAAGCAGTAATTACTTTAAAGGAGCAATTTATTAGATATGGCCAGAATTTTAATTTACAATCTTCAAAAAATTAACTAACATTATCAACAGAGTGGGAGGAAACAACAGTGTTGACGTGAGGTCAAAGATGTTTACTAAAGTTAGGATGTTAACCAACTAGCCCCAGCCCATCCTGTCTTGTAATACCACTTTGTACCACAAGAGGCGATAAACCCCCATATAATTCAGCTGGCAGATACGTATATGCAAGCTGTGAGTGTGTGACAAGCTCTGCTAGGTTTTACAAGGTCTCTTAGTGTTTAGTGTATGAATGAACTTAAATGAACAAATTGTACAAAAAACAACTGCACAGCCTCTGAATTCAAGTTTATCTCTTACTGAAATAAGAAAAGCTTAATTGCCTCGATTACCTTTGGTTTGGTCCAAAAGTCCTCAATTCACAGTGAGATATGAAAATATTCTGAAAATATATTTTTTAAGTAACTTTTTCCATTTCAGCTTCTGGATTTAGATTATTTTTAATAATTATTTCAGTTTTATTACTGTTTAGTTGAAGGAAATTATTTACCATCCTTAGTGCTGTATCATAGGCAACTGGACGTGTTTCAGTTTCTTGAAGAGGTTTCACCTCTCATCCAAGAGGCTTCTTTAGTTCTAACTAACTGGAGGGGAGTTGCAGGCTTTCAAACTCTGTGTTGGAGTGTCTTTACAGAGTCCTTAAGGACACTTGTGAGCTCTGAGTTACAGAGTCATCGGGGCCACTTGTGGGTCGTTGACCCAACCGGCCTTCATGTGGGTTGCTAGGGCTAAAGCCCATGTGTGAATGGTTGTTTAGCTGTCTGGGAGGGAACTCAGTACTGCATTGTAGGTGGGTGATAAGCAATGTCGTAGTCCACCTCCTCTGTTCAAAGACGGTCGTTCCAGTTTGACATAGATGGATTCTTTTACTCCTCTTTCAAACCATCTGTCTTCTCTGGCCAAGAAGTTTACATTGTTGTCCTCAAAGGCAGAAGAGTCTTGATGTCCAGTTGCCTATGATATAGCACTTAGAATTATATGACCTGGATGACTGAGAACATTCATCAACATATTTACCATCCTCGAAACAGTTCAAAGAGGTTTTTGGGAAAATTTTAATGGTACAGCTGATAATCATCAGTGTGATGGTAGAAGTAGATACTTGCTAATAATGTTTCCGAGAGCGCATGTATAGGTAAAATAAAACTGGCCCTAGAATGGATCCCTGAGGGACACTATAGGTGAAAGGAGGAGGAGGAAAACAGAGTTATATCCACTGGGATTTTGCTGTACCCTTAATACGATTATATAAACAGTTAACGTCCAGATTACATGTGCATGACATGGTTACACAGCCCAGACAAGAGCACTGTTAGAGAAAGACTAAAATCAATTACAAAATTTAGATTTTTGCAAATGACTGCCCTTACTTTAAAGGCAGCATGATGGTGTAGTAGTTAGGGTTTGACACCCAGCTGGGACAGGCCCTTTCTGTGCGATGTTTGCATGTTCTCCCCGTGCCTGCGTGGGCTCTCTCCGGGTACTCCGGCTTCCTCCCACAGTTCAAAGACATGCAAGTGAGGTTAACTGGTCACTCGAAATTGCCCGTGGTGTGAATGTGAGTGTGAATGGTTGTTTATATCTATAAGTTAGCCCTGTGATAAACTGGCAACTTGTCCAGGGTGTACCCCGCCGTTTGCCCAACGTCAGGTTGCAGATGATGGATGGATGGATGAATGCTTCACTTTAATCATTGTGTGTAGGACAATGAAAACACTTGCCAGCATAGCTGTGGAGTGTAGGTTGGAGTGTCCTTAAAGCACAGTCTAGAGATCTTGCTTAAAGTGACATCCATTCGCTGTCTGTGAACACCAAAATCTCTCACAGTATCTACTGGTAGGAGTTCAAAGGTCACAACTACTTGGGTCAAGAATAAACGTCCACTCTATGAAAGGAATCACAATGTACAATATGTATGTGAGTATGTGATGTATGCAAACTTAAATTACAATATTGCACTAAATTGTAAACCAGTGTGTCACTGTGCCACTGGTTCAGAGGCAGACATTAAACCAAATTTAGCCATATTAAGTCCAGTTAGATCACATTTAATGAGGCCCATTCCAACTCAATGTTTCTACTTCGGGGAGCTAATGCAGACTTTGAAACACAATAATACATTCAGATAACACTCATTAACATGTAAGCTGAATGTTGAATACTGAGTCACACAATCGAAGTTCATCTCCCAACTTTAATTTCATATTTAAGCATTATATAAACAGTTCATTCAATTGTGATGTGGAGTTTTCTTTCCTTGATCTGTTTTGCTTTAAGACAGACGGACACCTTTTATCTTTTTTTGTTTTCATATTCGAATGTCCTTGAATAGGTCGTTGTCAGTGTAAACACCACACACGTGCGCACACACAACCACACAAGCCATCTAACGTTCTCCATCTCTCTCTGTATCTCCATCTCCTATGACAGATTTCGACACCCAGTACTCACTAACCCGGGCTCAGCGCGTCAGGGCTGCCATGTTCCCAGAGACCCTGGTGGAAGGGGAGGCAGCCATGCCTGTCCAATCAGATCCTACACAGCAGAGCAATGTGCAACGACTGGCTGAACCCTCCCAACTGCTAAAGACAGCTATCGTCCATCTGATAAACTACCAGGACGACGCTGAGCTGGCCACCAGGGCGGTGCCAGAACTCACAAAGCTGCTGGCTGACGAAGATCCAGTATGTCACTGTTACACTAAATAGCTGAGAATTTTTTAACTGAGCTTTCATACTCATATGTTCTATTTTACACCGTTATTTCCTCCACTTTTTAGATTGTGGTGAACAAGGCGGCCATGATAGTCAACCAGCTGACCCGTAAGGAGGCCAGTCGCAGGGTGTTGGTGCAGTCTCCAGCCGTTGTGGGCGCCGTGGTGCGCGCCATGACGACAGCAGTTGACATGGAGACAGCCCGTTGCGCAGCTAGTGTGCTCCACAGCCTGTCTCACCAGAGGGAGGGACTGCTAGCCATATTCAAGTCTGGGGGGATACCAGCACTGGTCCGCATGCTAAGGTGGCACACTTCAATACTATACAATACAATACATTGATTAGATTACAGTAAATTTACTCTGAAAAAGTCCCCTAGTATGATGATATTTAGAAAAGCAGTGGCAAGTCCAAACTGCAGGACATTGCCAGTTCCATGATGAAAGGGCCTGTGTGCACAGGATCAGACTATAAATGGCTCTGCATATACCATAAGGCAGGCATGGACGTGTTAGTGACACTGTTTTTTGAAAGGGGGCTTATTGTGCATTAATGGTATTATGGGGGTAGTGCTGTCAGCAATACACAACAGCTGATGCCTTTTGTGTATGGAAATAACTGATAATAAATCCAACTAATAATGCTAATCAACAACAAAAAAAAAAAATTCTGTAGCTTTTATCGTCAAAATAAAATGATTTGTGCGAATGCATTAGCAGCTTCTAAAAAAACTACATGTAAATGTTCTTTTTAGTTCTAGTTTCATTTAGGGTAAAGCAGTTTCTTAAGGTATATGATATATTTTCAAATGTCATATAGTTTGAGACAATTCCTTTTAAAACAATATAGTTTGATGTTCCATTGAATAACACATTTTATCCATGAAGCCATGTCAGTCTGCCTCTTCCCTCTCTCACACTCTCCACGCAACCCGGCCTCACTCACTCACAAGTTCTCCTGCAATATTGAGTTTGCCACAATGCCAGCACTCTATTTGAATCAGTTTGTTAATCAGTCTATTCAGAGTTGTACAGATATACAGAGGCCTGTGTTTTGCACATGCTACACAAAAATCTGTCCATGAATGAAATTACTGGAGTAACACCTGTGTGATACAGCTTTGCACTGTGAGACACGCTGCATAGCCTGTTTGTGTGTGAGGTAACTCCACTTATTCTTGGTAGTTATATATTGTGTTGCAGGCGAGATGTTTCACATGAGATGTATATAACAAATACAAAGTGTCTTTCTCTTTGTGTACATGCTATGTGCAGAAATAGTAATGATACATTAGTAAAGATTTAAAACAATGTCTACACTTTTTCAGTACTTTGGAAAATGACAATTCTAAACAATAGACTTACTTAAGATATTTATAGTCGTGTCACAGTTTTGTGTCCTGTGCTACAAAACTTTTAACATCTGGAGCACCAATGCTACAGGCCAAATAGAGTTAACATGCAGCTGCTGCTATTTATTTCAGGCAAATATCAATTTTCATCTGCATTCTGCACCACAGTTTTGCATGCATCACACAGCATGGATGGGGACACCTCACAGTGATCATTTTCCTCTATGTATGTCTGGATTTATTTTATAACTTCCTTCTTCATACAGTTGTGGTCAAAACTTTACATGAACTTGTAAAGAACATGTATATAATGTCAGTCTTGAGTTCCAATGATTTCTACGACTCTCATTTTTCAGAAATGGAATAAGTGGAACACATACTACTTTGTCACGAAAAACATTCATGAAGTTTGGTTCAGTAATTAATTTATTATAGGTCTTCTGAAAATGTGACCAAATCTACTGGCTCAAAAATATACAGTAATTCTAATATGTCCCTTGGCCATTTTCACCTCCTTTATGGAAACAGTGAAGTTCAACTACATTTGTTGGCTTCCTGGCACAGACTTGTTTCGTCAGCACAGTCCACATGTTCTGGCCTTCACAAAGTCAGGACTTTGTGAAGGCCATTCCAAAATCTCAATTCTAGCCATTCCTTTACCACTTTTGATGTATGTTTGGGATCATCGTCCTGTTGGAACACCCAACTACACCCAAGACCCAATCTTCGAGGTTTTCCTGAAGAATTTGGAGATAATCCTCCTTCTTCATTATTCCATTTACTTTCTTTAGAGCACCAGATCCACTGGCAGCAAAACAGCTGCAGCATAATACTACCACCACCATGTCTGACAGTAGGTTTGGTGTTCTTGAGGTTAAAGGCCTCACCTTCTCTCCTCAAAACATATTGCTGCTCATTGTGGCCAAACAACTACATTTTTGTTTCATCTGACCACAGAGTTTTCCTCCAGAAGGATTTTTATGTGTCCATGTGATCAGCAGCAAACTTCAGTCAAGCTTAAGTTGTTGTGTCCGGAGCAAGGGCTTCTTTCTTGCACAGCAGCCTCTCAGCCCATGTTGATGTAAAACACACTTGACTGTGGACACTGATGCCTGTCTTCCAGCAGTGTCAAATTAATTGCAGACTTGCTTTTTAGTGGTTTTTGGTTGACTCGACCATCCTGACCAGTTTTCTCTCAGCAGCAGGTGATAGTTTGTTTTCTTCCTGATGGTGGCAGTGACACGACTGTGCCATGCACTTTATACTTAAAAATAATTGTTTACACAACTGATCTCGGGACCTGTAACTGCTTTGAAATGGCTCCAAGTGACTTTCCTGACTTGTTCAAATCAATAATGTGCTCTTTCAGATCAATGCTGACCTCCTTAGACTTTCCCATTGTTGTGTTTGTGGCTGAGTCTAATGGGTGTATCAAACAAGCCCTATTAAAATGGGTCCAGAAAAGTCACTAGCTGTTAGCAATCATAATCACTCAGAAGAAGAGGCCATGCTACTAAGAAAATTTGATTCACACAACTTTCTCTAATCACCATAATTGGTCGTTCAAGTTGCTATTTTCAGAAGAACTAAAATAAATGTAATAATAATTGAACCAAACTTAATATATGTTTTTTGTGACATTTATTAATGGTGTTCCACTCATTCATTACAGAAACATGAGAGTTGTTGAAATGATTGGAACTCAAGACTGCTATGATATAGTACATGTTCTTTACAAGTTTATGTAAAGCTTTTACCACGACTGTATAGCCTTTCAATACATTTGAATTAAGTCTCCAGAGCATTCATTTCATTTGTCAGACACAGAATTATATATTGGACTATGGTCTGAAACGTCAGTTATTCCTATGTCACATTTCTGTACTCTATATCTGTCCTTGTAAATAAGAAAATAATCTATCCATGAGTATATTGAATGCAGAGGGTGAGAAGTGTGTGTAGTGTTTACTCGTGGGGTTCATATCCCTCCATACATCAGTAATATCCAGCTCAGGCATCAGTACTGTGAATTTTCTACTAATTATTATCCTCTCCATTGTTGTTCATGAATGTCCGGACATAAGCAACGTGAACATCATGACGTCAGTGTGAATGGTAACGGCTTACACAGCAGCAAAATTTTGCTTGAGTTCAATATTTTCAACTCACGCAATTGTCGCTTGCGATTTTTTGCTGCATCGCTTCAATCGCGTCTTTCGTGACACCCGTCTTATCATTGACGTTATATGTTATCTAGTCGCACGAAAACTTGGCTTCACGTTTGGTCTGAACACGGCAGGTAATGGCAAGTAATTTTGTGTCATAATTTTTTCCATATCCTCTATCACCTTTGTTTCTCCAACCCCTCTTTCCATAGATACCCCTAAAGCTAACAAAAGTTGGGAATAAACATTCTTTAAAAACATTTTCAATGAACCTCATCTTCTGAGGACTGCTTTTCGACCTTTACTGAGCCTTGTCGACCAGTCACTCCGAGGAATATTTTCTGAACCCTATTGGCAGGGGACCCTCACTGCTTGTATTAGCTTGGTCCATATGTACTTATTAGCTCCACTGAACTCAACTGTCAACTGTCACCTCAATACCTGCCTGTATCTCACCTTAATCCTTCTTGAATGGTAGTAACATGAAAACAATCAGATCTTCACCTTAAAGTTTTATGCCCCTTCTCAGTTACACCCTGTCTTGGGTTCTCCTGAAGGCTTGCAGATTCTGTTTGAATACCGATCTTGGCTCTGTCCGTCATTTTTTACTTGGCTTGTTTGCTAGGTTGGGCATTTAATCCTCTCCATCCAATTCTCAGCTGACAGACACCCGAAATCCTCTCACTGCCATGTCCTTGTCCTCCTCTGCTGTGTTGTATGTGCAAAATATCTCTTGCGAGTAATTGTGGTCCAGAAACATTGTCCTTCCCTCATACATGAAGCCTTGTTCTGACATGCTATCTTGACAAGTTCTTCTTTATTTCTGAAACTCAAAAGTCACACCACAGTTGATGTTTGGTGGGGAAACTTTTGGAGTTGTGAAACCAGAGCACAATGAGCTCTTTCAATCTTGAGGTCAAATGATATGGGTAGCTCCAGATTCTCCCTGATGAGGAGACAATCATCGACTCTGCGTTCTTCTCCGCTCCTTCCTTTACCCCGTGTAGCCTTACATGTTCCCTCCGGGATTGTCCCTCTTGGTCCATCGTCTAGTTTCAAAATGCATTTGTAGCTCAAATGTGGCTCCTCTATGTTCTGAATGTGTTCCTCCAATTCCATAATATCGTTTTCAGCGTCATCTATTCTTACTGATATCATCCTTAACTTCAGACTTTTTAGATGAAGAATCCCCTATCTCTTGTAAGATTATTTCTAAGTCTGCCATGGTTTGGGTAATGTTAGTCTATAGTATTTCCTCTTCGTTTTGGCTACTCAGGCTGGTCTTCGGACTTGGCCGTCTTTCTCTTTAGCTTAACTGGTTGTCCCATTGCATCAGTTCGCACTTCAGCTGTCTCAACTAGCTCTATCGGTAGCTGAGTTTGCTCGCTGTCTTTTTCGTTGTGTAATATTTTTAGCCGTCTTTCTCGGTTTTACTCTCGTCATAATTAACGCCCTTTTGAAAAATAATTTACAGTGTCCCCAATTTCTTCAACTTGATAATGCAGGGCTTGAAATATCTCATGGTCAGGGAGCTCTTTTTCTATTTTGCTGCCATGTTGGCGGCGGCGGAAGTCCCCAGTTCTATTTTCTTTTAAAAGCCACCTCCATTTCCCACACCAGCCATATGTTAGACAACACTTTTTTGCATATCATGTTTACCAATGACCAGGACATCCTGGTTAGCATACAACTTATTATAATGCAATTTCATGACTTACCTGCATGCACTGTCACTTACATCGACAGTAGGTAATGGAGGACAGTCCATACTTTTTTCTTGTTTAATCCCAAAAAGGGTGTCAGACTAATCAATATTAAATCATAAGCAATAAGCAAATTATTGTTGTATCCTAAAACTACTGCAAACCCCAAAATACAAAAGTAAACTCCTATGTGCACATGAGCTGACATGGCAACAGTTTGTTTCAATGCATGAAGGAATAGCATTTAAAAGACACAGCATTCAAATCAAAGATACCCTCAGTCAAAACTTTGATTTAGATAAATTAAATTGCATTTTGGCGAGACAAAATTTAAATTTGAGATCTCACTACCTATATTCTGAATCGTTGAGTTGCATGGAGAATCTAATTACAGATACTGTATCGACAATTCAAGTTGCTAAATCTCAGATATCTCATTTAAATTATTAGTCAGAACTCATATTCAAGATACCTACAATGTGGTTCTGACTAGAAATATTTCTTTAATTCTGCACTTTTAAAGACATCTAGATTATTTTATTGGACATGTCAAACTAGGATATGACTAGCTTAAATTCAATTGTAGCTATCTGAAACTGGATTTATGCCAACTCAAAACTACAGAGGAGTTCTTAGATTTAAAGGAATAGTTCACTCTAAAAATAAATTCAGTCATTATCGACTCACCCTCATGCTGATGAGAAGTCCGGTGTAGTTTCTTATTCCTCAAAGTGCAGCTGGAGACCCGCGGGGGTACTCTCCGGCAGGAATAATCCATACAACGAGCGTCAATTGTGCCCGAGAGGAAAGGTCCATAAAACTACACAAAAACTTTGTAATATTCCTCCATACTGCTCGTCCGCTGCAATCCAAGTGTCCTGAAGTGGCGACATCCAGAGTTTACTCGAAACGACGTCATTTAGTACATTTTTCTAGCCTAAACAGTCACTATGCTACATCTGCCTGGAGGCACGCTCCGCGTTTACACGAGTCTCCCTCACAGCCGATTGCACTACGGACAAGATGAGCTAGACTCGCGATAGATACACACCGGTATTTACATCCTGCTGTGAGTGTCAAAGTTTCAAATCACTAGTGCAGGCAGATCCCTCTTGTGTTTGTGTGTCGCGCGGTCACTCACAACAGAAGGTAAATACGGATGTGTATCTCGGCCTCCACCTGCACTTTGAGGAATAGGAAACTACACCGGACTTCTCATCAGCATGAAGGTGAGTTGATAATGACTGAATTTTGTTTTAGAGTGAACTATTCCTTTAAGTCATGAACATTCATTGTATTACGTTTAATGATATGTGGTGAGAGATAGGTGGTAAGAAATTAAACTAAATGATCTAAACAAAAAAAACAAGAAAAAGGAACCAACAACGCCACCCTGGGAATTTCACCCAAGGAATTAATTTAAAGTGCAAGGCACACAGGTAAGTTCACTCATTAAAAGGCATGAGACGTGGTTTAAATGGTATGGAAAAAATAAAATTTTTGTTAAATAATTATTTTCTTTTAAAAGTCACTATCATTCACCCTGAATAAAAAAGGGGCTGGAGCCGAGTGAGTGGGCGATGACTAGTGCAGGGGGGGTTCCACCAAAGCTGAAGAGGTCAACCAAAATCACCCAAAATATGTGGCACACACACACACTGAAGTAAACCCGCTCCCAGGACACAGCACACAAAACAAGGGGGGAGACACCACCACCAGGACACCGGTCTCCAACAACTGAAAAGAAAAATAAACAAATCAATAACAAATAAAACAAAATTAAACAAAATAATTTCAGAAGTTAACAAAGTTATAACTATTGGGCAAATAAACTTAACACAACCAATATCAACAACTGCCCACTATTAACTCATGTCAATCAATCACATTTTATTTGTATAGCACTTTACAATAGCCAGACGGTACCCAAAGTGCTTTACATCAAAACAATAAAATAATATGTAGCGCTCCCCTCAGTAGTCTTATGGATGAGGGCAGGGCTTTTGGGTTCTTTTAACTAATGTATCAAATATTTTTAACCCTGATTAACTCAGTATTGATTATTATCTTGGATTTCTTTTTAAAACACAAACATGAAATAGTTTTCAACCTATCTATGAATTTACCTTTCTTAAATTATATTTTTAATAAAGATTTTTACCAAATGGGTCTCAATAAGTCTCTTCAGAATTAACTGACACTCTCTTGTCAGGTAAGTAATAAAGTAACCACACCAGTTTTTAGAAAAATAAGTCTCAATTATTTACTTAACACAATAATCAACAATTCCAAATGAAATAATATAATTAAATAAAAAGATGACTGCGGGTTCTTAAACCTCCAAAATAAAGTGTCCCTTTTCAGGAAAACCCTGTAAATTAATTATCCCTCTTTCTTAAGGAAAATACTGTAAACACTGCACCATGTAAATGCACAGACAACAATGTAAACAACTTAAACTCTCAAATGGATTACTTCAAAAACACTTAAACACCATATGTGGGCCCACACACACACCTTAATGCACAAAAGCCGGCACTGAAAATATTATAAAACCAAAATAAAGTAGCAGGCCTGATGCGTGGCACGTGTTCGTTGTGGCCCAAACTTAATGGCCAGTGGATGATACCTGAGGTAACGTCCCGGTCTCGTCCTTAATCCAAACAGTCACAGGTTCAAGCGCAGCCACAGGTCAGCATCTCCACACGGACTCCTTGGTTTCGCTTCTCCCCGCCTGCGTTGCCAGAAAACTCACGGGCAAAATCCTGGTTGCTCCACGCACTGTATGGGTCTCTTCTCTGTCCTCAGGTCGAAGCAGCAGATAACCCCTCAAATCGTTTAACTGAGGAAGTCAAACTTTGACTGGAAAAGGTCCGTTCACTTGTGATGAACTAACTCAGTCCTATACTTCCAGGTGTTAGCGTTAGCGTTAGCATTAGCTTTAGCACACACGTAAACAGTCTCTGAAGTTCGTGCAGAACTTCTTCCTGTTACTCAAAATGCAGCTTGTACTCTTGTAACTGGTTGTTGTGCAAACAATCATAAGGCACGAGTTACACACTGGTTTGTGCACTTTTAGCTCTTAACTTAACTCAGAAAAATCTCTGTCACGCTTGCTCTCTAGCTTACTCTGCCCGATCTCCCTTAGCCTGTGCTCACTCTTTCCTGGTCCGTGCTGAAAACCTGAGACCTGACGCTCCGGCCACTCGCTATTAACCCCATAAATGCTGGTTAAGACAATTTACTGAGATACATTATCTTTTAAATAAAACAATAAACATAACAATTTTTAAACCGTTTTTAACATTGTTATAATAACTTTTAAAATGAATTCCAACCTTTTTAACCACACTATTTATAGGCTTAGATTATTAAATGATACAATAAGCATCACTTATCACCTCATACTTTTCAACCGGGTTACAAATACATAAAAAACAATACATAAAAAACACAGGAAAGTGCCACAGTGCTGCAAGAAAACACAAGAAAGTGCTACTAGCGCTGCAGGGTGTTAAAGGCCCTCCAAAAGTGCATAAAGTAAAAAACAGGCAAAATAAGTACACCTAAGAGCAGGACTACCCTAGTCAGAGTTAGATGCCAATCTAAAAAAGTGTGTCTTCAGCTTTGATTTAAAAAGGCTGAGGTCAGTAGTGGTGCGAATGTCGGGGGGCAGTCTGTTCCACAGCCTGGGAGCTGTGACAGCAAAAGAGCGATCACCCCACTGTTTAAGTCTTGACCTTGGGACCTCTAACAGGAGCTGGCCGGAAGAATGGAGGGCCCTGCCATGATCGCGGACAGTTAAAATCTCTGACAGGTAGGAGGGAGCCAGGCAATTTATGGCGTAAAAAACAAACAATAAAAGTTTAAAATCAATTCTAAAACGAACTGGAAGCCAGTGGAGTGACGACAGCACAGGGGTAATGTGTTCATGCCTGGACGTGCCTGTTAAAAATCGGGCAGCAGCGTTCTGTACAAGTTGGAGACGCGAGATTAAAGACTGGCTGAGGCCGACATAAAGTGCATTGCAATAGTCCAGTCTTGAACTGATGAAAGCGTGGATCGTCTTCTCGAGGTCCTGCCGACTTAAAAAAGGCTTCACTTTGGCCAGGAGACGCAGCTGAAAAAAGCTTGTGCTAACAACAGACCTAAAACATTTGACATAGATGTTGGGCCAAACAAAATACATTCGGTTTTGCTGTCGTTCAGGTGCAAAAAGTTCAGAGCCAGCCACTGTTTTATATCAGTGATACAGTCCAGTAACTGAGTAAGTGCAGTGTTTTCATTGGGTCTCAAGGGCAAATATAACTGTAAATCATCAGCATAAAAATGAAAAGACAGACATTGTGTTTTTTTATAATTGACCCCAGTGGTAGCATGTACAATGAAAACAGAATAGGGCCAAGAATGGAGCCCTGTGGCACCCCACAAGAGAGGGATGCCTGTGAGGAGCAGAGGTCACCAATCATTACGGAAAAACTCCTATTTGCCAGGTACGACCTAAACCATTGGAGAGCAGTGCCACGGATGCCTACATACTGCTCTAGGCGAGATACAATGATTGCATGGTCGACTGTATCAAAAGCCGCTGTGAGGTCCAGCAGTACCAGCACAGCGGGGTTCCCAGCATTCACGGACAAGGCTTATGCACCTTTAACAGTGCTGACTCAGTGCTATGTCAAGATCTGAAACCAGACTGAAATTTATCGAGAACAGAGTTAATCTCTAAAAATGTTTGTAATTGAATAAAAACAACTTTTTCCAATACCTTAGAAAGAAAAGGCAAGTGGGAGACAGGCCTAAAATTGGACAGCACAGAGGGGTCAAGATGTGTTTTTTTGAGGAGGGGCCTAACCACAGCATGTTTGAAGGCAGCTGGGACAGACCCTGAGCTAAGACAGGTGTTTATAAAAACCAACAAACTTGATCCAACAGAACTAAAAACCTCCTTCAGAAACTTGGCTGGAATAATGTCTAAGGGACAGTTATTGGGTTTTAAGCCACTAACCACCTTAGTGAGAGATGACAGAGAAATAGTCTCAAATTGCTCGAAAACAGCAGGTTGTGCAGGAGGAGCACACACATCATCAGGGGACATAAGCATGTTACTGATTTTCTGCCTGAATGATGCCACTTTGTCTATAAAAAAAAGAGACAAACTCTTCACAGGTTGTGGTGGAGGCATCGGACAGGACAGTAGAGCATGGGTTAATAACAGAGTCAATAGTTTTAAATAGCACTCTCGGATTATTAGAGCTGTTAGCTATAACAGAGGACACATATTTCGACTTGGCCTCCTTCACAGCTCTCTGATAAGCGGCCAAACTGTCCCTTAACCAGCCCAGTGATACATGCAGTTTGTCCTTTTTCCACCGCCACTCCGCCTGTCTGCATTGTTGTCTGAGCAGACGGGTGTGGTCGTTCAACCAGGGATTGGCCTTGGTCTTGGTGTTTTTTTGCCGAAAAGGGGCAACAGAATCCAGAATTTCAGAGCATGTAGAGTGGAAAGTGGAGAGTAAGGTGTCTGGACAAAGGGGAGGAACCAGTCCACTGTCAGCATGCAGCTGAGAGTCCCCAAAGGCGACAGCAAACTCTCTGGCCGCTGATGCCGTAAAGATACGGCGTCTGCGGGCTGGGGAAACGGGCTTATTGGCAGGTGGGGGGGCAGAAAAATCAAAAACAATAGGAAGGTGATCCGAGATAGCAGTGTCGACTATTTCTCTAAGGGAAACTGAAAGCCCATGAGAAATGACAAGATCAAGAGTGTGCCCATGTTCGTGTGTTGGTGCATTAACAGATTGAGTGAGGCCAAACGAATCCAAAAGGCCTTTAAACTCATTTGCCAGTTGATTTGCTGCGCAACAAACATAAATATTAAAGTCCCCACAAATCAATAGTTTATCAAACTTTGGAATAAAATCAGACAAGAACTCAGAACTCTTGGAGAAAGTTCTTGTTAAAATTGGGTGGGCGATAAACTGTGGCACACAGCACAGGACGAGAGGTCGATCACAAACAGCTGCAGCTCAAAGCTGGAATAATTATTAGCGGTTATTATTTTGCATCTGAAGCTCTTTTTAAATATAGCAGCCAGACCGCCGCCACGACCGGCAGCTCGGGGGGTGCTGAAGAAGGAACAGCTGGGTGGGAGGAGCTCCGAGAAGGCGCTGATCTCACCTGGTTTCAACCAGGTCTCTGTCAACAGGAGGAAATCCAGATCACGTGTTGTGAAAAAGTCATTCGAGATGAATGTCTTATTTGTGAGAGATCTGGTGTTTAACAGCGCCATATGAACTGAGCATCGACCAGACAGGTGAGAGAAGCGGCTGAGCGGGCGGAGATTCCCCGGCACACAGCCCCACTGGGAGATCCGTACTGGCCGACAACACGGGAGCGGCACCCCGCTGTCCCGGAGAACTGGCCGGAGCCATCGATATCTGCACTCCGTGGAACTCCGCAGATCGTAGCCGCTGTAGTCTGTGAGGGATCCGGCTGGCGA
The DNA here is from genome assembly GCF_965226575.1 of Pagrus pagrus. Taxonomy (NCBI): domain Eukaryota; kingdom Metazoa; phylum Chordata; class Actinopteri; order Spariformes; family Sparidae; genus Pagrus; species Pagrus pagrus. The sequence goes on from NC_140197.1 coordinate 6,210,700, forward strand.
ACGACGGGGATCGTGGAAGGACGAAGCCAGATAAGTTTTCACTTTAATTAGGATCCCTCTCCGCTTTCCGCGTCTTCTGCGGCGACTGTTGCGAGGTAACCAACAGGAGAGACGCCGTAGATGTTGCGGTATGGACTCCAGGAGAGGCGGCGGCGTCTTTGAGTGTCCATCAGATCCACAAATTGGTAACTTTTCGAAAGAGTCACGAATATTAAGAAGTGTCAGGCGATCATACACCTGCAGCGGTGACACAATCCGTGCAATGAACAGCAGGCACAAGAAAAACAGCAACATACTCAGCAGAGGGAGACGGCCAGCCAAACACAGGGGCGCCATCTTTCCCCAGTTGAGCAGACTGTAGTATAAACAAAAGAATATGAAAAGAAGAAAAAACAAACTAAATTCAACCTAAATAATTACATAAGCTAAATAGAATTAAATAAGTAGTCAAACCAAAACAATTACAAAATTACTCAAATAATCAAAGCACACTTTAACAAACAAACACTCATTCACACATGGGGGGACATGGGCCCCGGTTAAAACACACTGTGGTGAACGCCCCTGGTAAAGCTACTCGGGACACTGCGCGCGCCGTGAGAGAGCAGACAGGCGGCGGTGGACGCAATAGGCCAGCCAGAGCAAAGCACGTGCAGCAAACAGCAGCAGCTAGGCAAAGCAGTGTGGAGCACACAGCAGCGAGGCAAAGCAGCGTGGAGACAAAGCATCGGCAGACAAAGCAGCAGCGACCCAGATAAGCTGATTGCAGTTAGTCCTAATCATGGGAAAATACTGTTAGTGTTGCTATTTTACCAGAAAAATGCTGCGGTTGCTCGCTACGCTAATACACACATACCTGTTTATGACCAAACCTGGACACACACACCCACTCGCACAGGAGGAGGGAGGGAGAGAGAGAGCTCCGGCCGCTGTCGGCGTTTACCTAAGACCACACTAGCGTTAGCCGTCAGACAGCATCAACTACATTGCCGAACGAGAGAACACTTACCAAGCCAGAAATACACCACAGCACGTACGGGGAGCCCGGAGCAGCACACAGGCAGTCACCCTACAAAACACAAATGCCATGAGCCCACAGGGAGAACCAAGTGACCGACGTGGTGAAGCAGTGTGGTGGCCATACCTGTCGGACCAGACAACCTTCGGCCCGGAAGTGATGCACCAGTGACAGGAGCGCAAAAGGAAGCAGCGGTGAAGGATGGCTGCTTTTATACCAGCCCACACCCTGACGGCCACTGGTGGCGCTAACAACAAACAGTAACACTAAATAACATGATGGCACATCTATGCTGCTACAGCTACAAGAATGATGACAGTGATCCAAAACAGTAAACTTGTGGGCTGGACAGCTGGGCAATGAGCTGCTCTGTCAAGCCAAGAAAAGCTGCAAATTCAGTTTAATATATTATAGGTTCATCGCTATATGCAACCTCTTCATATTGTCAAATTGTTTTTCGATTATCATTTGATGCATTGTTAGTGTAGTGTAAGTATTGGTTGCTTTAGTCAAGGATATTGTAGGAAAAGAAGAAAGGAGAAAATTAATGCATAGACTTTGGACACTTTGCAAACATGTATTAGCCACAGTTTGTTGTGATGTAGATTTGATATTGATTTGAATAAAAGACACATAAACTGTGAAAAAACAGTAGAGTAGACGAAGCTGAGCAGGGCTCAAAGTAAGATAAATTATTCATTTTTCAGATTGCCATTTGATGAACTATTGAAAGTTTTTTTTACATCCAAATGGTAACCAGAGGCCACTTGCAAATTGTAAAAGATGACGCGAGCAAGCTAGTCTTCAATTTTAGGACTAAATTTGGCCTTTCCAACCCCCAGGCAGGGCTGTGGAGTTAATCTCTTACACTGAGGCTTAACAGAGGAGGATAATTCACACTCATAATTGATTTGGGAGCCTTATTCATACAGAAAAGGAAAGAAAATTGAATAAAAAATGAAAAACTAAAAGAGCTTCACGGTAGCAGCTTGTTTGGCATGTGTGTGACTTAATTTACACTATCAACATACAGCCTTTCCCCTCTGCCTAATACACACTCTCCCATCCTCGCTCTCCTAATATTTCTTCTGGAGGTTTGTTTTTGTTTCTCACCCTCCTGCTCCATTATGCATGTGGTTGTGGTATGAAAGTTCATATATGATCCATATATATAAGCTGAATATCAATTCAGATAAACTTTACTGTCGTGATGTATTTATGTATCTGTATATGATGGCTGTGTTACAATATGAGAGAAGGGAAGAGATGAGTCAAAAGGACAAAAACAGCTTAAACAAAGTACAAATCAATGAAAACACAAGGAACTAACAACTAGTACATACCATGAGTTCAAACAGAGAAACGCTAGATGGCACTGGAGGATGCTGGGCTGAAACACTAGGGAACACAGGAGGGAAACACAGGAGAAAACGGAATGAACTGACACAGACAAAAGGTAGCACAAATACTATATACACACACACACTAACGAGGGGATGAGGTGCAGGTGAAGTGAGGCGAAAAAGGACAGGTGAGGGAAAGGAATGGAAAAACACTGGAAGGAGTGAAATCACAGTGGGAGGAACAGAAAAGCAACACAGGACACATGAGGGCAGGGGCGTAGCAAGCTATTCAAAAGTGTGGGGGATGGATGTGGCCTTTCCAGTTAAGAGAACTTGTTCCAGATGCCTTAACATTTGCATTCCCTCCTGCTCAAATCTTTCTCTAAACTGCATGTCAACAACATCTATAACTTTGTAGAATTCAGTCCTGTAGTAGTCAGAAGGGGACGCATGTACATGTGCAGGAGCACTACCTGTGAAGCGCTGAGGTGGGATACGGACAAGAGGAGAGGCAAGAGGAGTGAGATGTGTCTCACACATCCTTGTTGCCTCTCATTTACCCATTCACACACGTACGAATATATCTGGGAAACAGACAGGCACAAAAAACGTGTGTAACATTCAGAAGATTATAAACGTTAACTACTCCTTATATGTTTAGTAAACAGGTAGGCACCAAACCCACGTATGTATTTTTCTAATGTTTTTATGAGTGTTTACAGCCATAGATATACCTATGTTCTTTAACGTGCTTCCTTGTACATACAGCTGTATAGATATAAGTATGTTTATATGTTCTTCAGTGACCTGCTCTATGTAAAAGCCAGCCAGCCAATTGCAGTGTCTTATTTTTTGATTTTTGATTTGCAGACTTTATTTTTTTGTCTCCATGATTGTCATTTTTAGTAGTTAAAATCACTGGATATAAAATGATTCATCAAAATCAGACCTGTGTGCTTTTTATTTCCACAGACATCACATTTACATGTCAGGATCTGGTTATTATAGACACAGATTCAATATTTATTATCACAGTAACAGCTACATACATTGGCAGCTGTAAACACTCATAAAATCATTAGAAAAATACATACGTGGGTTTGAGGCCCACCTGTTTACTAAACACATAACGAGTAGTTAACGTTTATAATTACCAGAGAATGTTACCCACATTGTTTTTGGTACCTGTCTGTTTCCCAGATATATTCATACGTGTGTGAATGGGTAAATGAGAGGCGTTAACTTATAGCACTTTGTAGAAGGGCGCTTTATAGTTCACTCCATTGACTTCGACGTACGATTCAGCGCTCAGTGAAGTGTCTATGTATGTCTATGGCTAGTTTCCGCCTCCTCTGCACGATCTGAACAATATACCTAACACAGCAAGAGAGGCGGGACTTAAGGCAGAACAGCCGAATCATCAGCCGGTCACACTGAAAGCCAGTGTCATGTTTGAAGCAACAACAGGAGAGGGAGGGGGAGAGGAGGCATCCGCAGCGAGCGCAGACAGAGAGCGGCCAGAGAAACTGAGCGACTGTAGTAAGGCGTTTGTGCAAAACTGCAGAAAAACTGCAGAAAAAGTGTGGGTGTTGAACCCCTCTAACCGGGAAAAGTGTGGGTGTTAAAACACCCACATCCCCCACAGGTGCGACGCCCCTGCATGAGGGCACAATTCATGACAGGCTATTTTATCTCTCTCTTCCTCCGCCATTCCTTTATCTGTCTTTAGTATTGTAGTGGATACTTCTTTTTCCAGTATGTTGTTCCAGATGGCAGCAGCGTGAACAGACTGTGGCTGAGGTGGGTGTTGCCTTTTAGTATCCTTTGGACTCCATGCAGGCGTCTCACTTTATTGTTATCACTAATCGCTTTGTAGATGGTTATGATATGATCCGCTTTGATCTATCATACCTGCCCTCTCACAAATGGTTCAGAGAATGTTGTGTATTCTTCTCAGAATCATATGGTATATGTAGTGGCAGATTCCTCTTTCCTGTTTTAAAAGCCACCTGAATGATACGAGCTTGAGTGGTGTTCTGACGCGTGTCCACTTTTATCCATTAAATAATCCACTACTCACAGGTCTGCAGTTGATGTCCCATTTATTGGCAGGATTCCATGATTCAAAACATCAACACAAAAGAAAACGTATCCCGTGATTTATGTTCCTAATTTCACGGTCAAAAAACATTCTGCGTCCGGCTCGTCTCATCCTGAACAAAGCAAAAAGCTGCCCTTCACACCTGTGCTGGCTGACCTGAATAACTAAGACTCCACCTACAATCAAACATCTTCCGGACAGGTATAGATTAATCAATAAATTAACATAAACAGCCCACTTACATATATTAAAATTAATACATTTAAACTAAAGCCTTAATTTGCTGACTGAAATATAAACTCTTCAAATAAGTTTGAAATGGCTTCTACAGTATATGACATGCCTTGATGTAGTGACGATGCCAAAAGCAAAAGGAGCCAAGGGTTAAGAGACCAAATTTCCTTTGGATTATATAATTGGCATGTATATTCAAAAAACAGTTGCTGTTGCTAAGGAGTTTGGCAGTTAAGTTGTAAGCTCAAAAGGTTGCTGATCCATACTAATGTCTCAGTGATTGATTGACCATTGACACACCTGACATGTCCGAGTTTCTGAATAGAGAACACTCGATTACACATCCACACAAAGCACACACACAAAGCAACACAAACTGCAAAAGCTTGTTAACTTCATGTCCAACAAACTTGTATAGAATGACATTGGTGGCCAGAGGGGTCAGAGAGGTCATACATTGCTTAATGCGCCTTGAAATTATTAATTTTATGAAGTATCTATATATTTTTCTTTCTGTCTTCCTCTGTATATCTTAACCGTGCAGTTCCCCAGTGGAATCAGTCTTATTTTATGCTATTACCACCCTGCACAACCTGCTGCTGCACCAAGAAGGAGCTAAGATGGCAGTGCGTCTTGCTGATGGCCTGCAGAGGATGGTTCCTTTATTGAAAAAGAGTAACCCAAAGTTCCTGGCCATCACCACTGACTGTCTGCAGCTCTTGTCCTATGGCAATCAGGAGAGCAAGGTGAGGCAAGGACCTTGATATTCATTAGGATATCCTTGTTAATCCACTCATTTAATACAGAATTATACTTCCTACTTCCCCCTATTGTGTCAGCTGATCATCCTAGCCAATGGGGGCCCAGAGGGTCTGGTGTTCATCATGAGGAACTACAACTATGAGAAGCTTTTGTGGACCACCAGCCGGGTTCTCAAAGTGCTCTCTGTCTGTCCCAGCAACAAGCCAGCGATAGTAGAGGCTGGTATGTCCACATCACTGAACATGAATATAGAACATTGAGTGTAGATGTTTGTATTGTATGTAACTGTATCTTGACATCTGTATACAGGTGGTATGCAGGCTTTGGGCCAACATCTTACAGGTTCCAGTCAGCGTCTGATCCAGAACTGTTTGTGGACGCTCCGCAATTTGTCAGATGCTGCGACCAAACAGGTATGTATTTATTCTCACACAATAGCTACCATTACTATTACTACTACTATTGCTGCTACTGTCAAAGCTACTACCACTACTACTAGTACCACAAGTACTGATTCCAGTGCTAGGGTAGTAGGATACAACCTTAGATTTCTCATTCTGCCTGGGAACAGACATACGGTAACTGTTGATGTAGGAGCCTGCTTGATTACGTCTTCAGAATCTCATAAAGTGGCATGGAGTGGCAGAAAGTGAGGTTCCCCCCTTATCATTTTTTATTGGACATTTTTTATTCTCAAGGCACTGTAGCTGGCAGCACATGCACAACACCTGAAAAGCAGTATTTTTTAACATTCTCTCCAGGCCTTTTTTGACAACACAAACCATAAGCTAAGGTGTTCCCATTGCCATCCGTCTGCTTTTGTTTCCACTGTTCTCCTCTGGGTTTAGCTTGCATCTACATTTGCCAGGAGGTGCACAGTGATGGGAGATACCCTACTAGTTTGTATTACATTTCCCTGTTGTTCAGGTTGCATAGGGGTCATTCTGTACCAACTCACCTAGGGTCTCCCAATTCATGTCATGGATTTTCTTGAAGGAATGCATGTTGAAACTTATATTAAATTCACAGGACCTTGCAAAATCCTATATCTGTAATACATTTGAGTGGATGAATTTAGTATCGGTCTTCTGAAAATCTGAGTAAATCTGCTGGCTCAAAAATATACATACAGTAATTCTTACATTTGGTTAAATGTCTCTTGGCCATTTTCATCTCAATTAGGTGCATCTTATAGCCATCCACAAGCTTCTGGTAGTCCTCTGGTTGAATTTTTAACCACTCCTCTTGACAGAATCAGTGAAGTTCAACTACATTTGTTTGCTTCGTAGCACAGACTTGTTTCTTCAGCACAGTCCACATGTTCTCGATGAGGTTCAAGTCAGGACTTTGGGAAGGCCATTTCAAAACCTCCATTCTAGCCTGATTCAGCCATTCCTTTACCACTTTTGATGTGTGTTTGGGATCATTGTCCTGTTGGAACACCCAACTGCACCCAAGACCCAATCGTCTGCTTCATCTCTTCATTATTCCATTTGCTTTCTTTAGAGCACCAGATCCACTGCATAATACTACCAGCACCATGCTTGACAGTAGGTTTGGTGTTCTTGGGGCTAAAGGTCTCACCTTCTCCCCTCAAAATGTATTCCTGCTCATTGTGGCCAAACAACTACATTTTTGTGTCATCTAACCACAGAGATTTCCTCCATAAGGGTTTTTATTTGTCAATGTGATCAGCAGCAAACTTCGGTCAAGCTTTGAGGTGTTTTGACTTGAGCAAGGGCTTCTCAGCCCATGTTAATGTTTAGTTTAGTTTAGTTTATTAAGATCCCCATTAGCTTTTGCAGGGCAGCAGCTATTCTTCCTGGGGTCTTTCATTTACATAAGTGACAAATACAAACCATCAATAAACAACACATAATACATAAAAACAAAAATACATACAGAAAACACATACTTAATACATACACATACAAACAAAACATCCAAGACGAACACCTTACAGACATTACCAGCTCCTACAATGAATCGCTACACAACATTTACTATGTATCCTGTCACACAAGGATGCCAAGACCCAATTTACAGATTTATACTAATGGTCAAAATTGCGATCCAAATAATAATCTCTTAGTTTCATTTTAAAACTAACCATGTTTCTTTGTTGTATAACATAATTCGGAATGGCATTCCACTCCTTCATAGCTCTATATAATACTGTACATTGAGAAAGTGCCCTGGGTAAAATAAAATAAAGTCCAGCAGCATGTCAAGTTGAGTAATTATGTATGTCTGAACTAAAAGATAATTTTCTATAAAAAATATGTGGCATTTTAGTTGTTATAATATTTCTAAGAAATACCATCAACAAATATGACAATCTGTGCTTAACATCCAGCCAACAGAGACTGGCATGCATTTGACAAATATTCGACCTTATTCCACAAGTAAGTGCAACACGTGCTGCTTTGTTTTGTGTAAGTTGCAGTTTTCTGATGTTGGCTAGTGAGGTATTGGACCAAACAACTGTACAATAATCCATATGTGACAAAACCAGTGCTTGAATGACTTCTTTAGTAATTTGTATTGTTAGATATTTAGAGCGTCTCCTAATCATTGAGAGAATGTTTCCAATTTTGGTTATTATCCTCCTGATATCCATGTCCCATGATAGTGTATGATCTATGATAATTCCTAATAATTTTACCTCTTTCACATGTTTGATTAATTGATTATTGATCATAACATTAAGCTCTGGGTTTGAACGCAATGAATAGTTTGATCCAATAACCATAGTAGTTGTCTTTGACACATTCAAAATTAGTCCATTGCAGCTAACCCACTCAGAAACCAACTTCATTTCTTCACTTAGATTTCTATTTAATTCATCATTAGTTCCTTCAGCTAAATAAATTGTTGTATCATCGGCATACATTGTCATGCGAGCTGTGTTTAATGCCAAGGGAAAATCATTGGTAAAAATTGAGTACAAAAAAGGTCCAAGGCAACTTCGTTGAGGTACTCCATGTTTAACTTGTTTTAAGTCTGACTCAGTTTCATTAAAATAAACCATTTGCCATCTTTCACTCAAATAACTTTTAATAATTGGCAAAGCTGATGCTGAAAACCCATAATGTTTCAGTTTTGCCAATAATAATTTATGATCCAAAATATCGAACGCTGCAGAAAAATCCAGGAAGACAGTTCCTATCATTTTCTTTTGCATGATTACATTACACAAAAATATGACTGAATTTGTTCATACACAATTTTTTCCATGATTTTACTCAAAATTGACAATAAACTGATAGGTCGACTATTTGACTCAGAAAACTGCAACTTTGTTTTTTGGAATTGGTATTATTTTTGCAATTTTCCATCCCTGTGGCCCTATATTTTTTGTCAGACATAAATTAATTATACGTGTTACCACTGGAGCCAGAATACCAACAATAGGTTTCAATAACCTTCCATCAAGAAAATCAACCCCAGGTGACTTATTTTTCAATTCATTAATAATAACTCAACTTTTGAAACTGTAACAGTCTTGAAATCAAAATTACATTCTTTGCCTTCCATAATTTGGTCTATTAGTCTTTCTGCGAGGTCAGTATCATAATGCTGTACAGTACTTTTTAGCTTATCGATTTTATTAATGAAATAATTTTTCAAATGATTATCAATATCCTTGGGTTTGGTCAAGAACTCTCCTCCAGTTTCTAAATAAGATGGTGAAGACTTGGTGTGGCCCTTAACTAAAAAATGTAGTGTATTCCATAATCTTTTACTATCGTGCTGATGTAAAACACACTCGACTGTGGACACTGATGCCTGTCTTCCAGCAGCTTCTAATCCATTGCAGACTTGCTTTTTTTGTGGTTTTTGGTTGACTCTTGACCATCCTGACCAGTTTTCTCTCAGCAGCAGGTGATAGTTTGTGTCTTCTTCCTGATGGTGGCAGTGACACGACTGTGCCATGCACTTTATACTTACAAATAATTGTTTACACAACTGATCTCGGAACCTGTAACTGCTTTGAAATGGCTCCAAGTGACTTTCCTGACTTGTTCAAATCAATAATGTGCTCTTTCAGATCAATGCTGAGCTCCTTAGACTTTCCCATTGTGGTGTTTGTGGCTGAGTCTAATGGGTGCATCAAACAAGCCCTATTAAAATGTGCCCAGAAAAGTCAAAGGCCATTATCAATCATAATCACTGAGAAGAAGTTAAGAGGCCATGCTTCAAAGCAAATTTCACACAGCTTTCTAAAATCACCACAATGTTCAAGTTGCTGTTATATATTTTTGAACCAGCAGATGTAACGGGTTTGGTTTGGACCCAATAGCAGCACAAGGGCAGGCAGGTATTGTTCGTAACAAACTTTATTAGCTCAGGTGCAGGAAATATAGGCAGTAGACAAACTAGTCCTTTAACAGTCTCTGGTGGGGATTGTATCTTTAGACTCAGCCGAACCGAGCCAGGATACTGGCGAGTAGCGTCCGTGAACTCAGTCTTGTACTCACTCGGTGAAGGAATAATCAGTCACTGAACTGCAGGTAGCCACAGAGGAGACTGGAGTGACACTCACTCTGTAGAGCTGAATCAGGTAACCACCAGGTAGCCACGGGAGCCGACAGACAGAATCCAGAAAGGGACAGGCGAGGATCGTGGTCAGGGACGGAAGGCTGAGGTGATTACCATGAGATCGGTCAGGCAGGATAGTCAGAGGCAAGCAGGGTCGAAACCGGGAGATCAGGCAGATAATCGCTGGAGAGTCTGGTGCAAGCATCGAGAACAATCTGGCAATGAGTGAGTGTGGAGCTGAGGCTTAAATGCAGCCAGAGCAGAGCAGAGAGCACAGGTGAGTGGAGTTGGCTTGATGAGAGGGGTGTGTCTGATTGGCAGATTGAAGCAGGCAGGTGCAGAGTGGTGAGGCAGAGATGAACTGTGACAGCAGATTTGGTCATATTTTCAGAAGACCCATTATAAATTCATTATTGAACCAAACTTAATTAATTTTTTTGTGACAAAGTAGTATGTGTTCCACTCATTCCATCACAGAAAAATGAGAGCTGTAGAAATTATTGTAAGTGAAGACTGCCATAATATACATTTTCCTGTGAACTTGAACATACACACACACACACACACACACATATGTATATATATATATATACATATATGTTTGTTTGTTTGTGTGTGTGTGTGTGTGCATGTGTGTATGTGCGTGTGTTTGTACAGTCATGGTCAAAAGTTACCTATTTAGCCTGTTTTTCATTGGGTTCTGGAAATCTCCAAGTTACAGTTTGTAATGGTTTGGTGTATTGCATAGTAGATGGTGTCATCCTGTTCCGTATGCCAGGGCATAATATTAATCTTAATTCCTTAGTTCAATGCACATATATTATTTGACAACGTCAAACTTCTCTGAACTAATTTCTGACATAATCAACTAGCAGAACTGGAATAATCCCACCTGGATTACTGTAAAATTAATTACAATTAAAATCAGAATTATTACATTCGTATTTCATAATTAAGCAGTTTGATGTGATAGTGAGATCATGGAGCTGCTCGATAGCAAAAACCTAGAAGAGGAAACCAACTACCACAAGACAGCCTATGGAGAAGTTGATTTTTCTTTTAGTTTGGGTGAGTCGTTGATGTCATAAATTAGTTCAGATAGTTTGTAATTGTGTATAGTGTGTATTAAAGTCAACATAGTACAAATATTTAAAATTAGCCACACAGACAGCGTTATTTTATGTCCCACAACAGCACTTGCCTATCAAAAACACATAAATATGACATTTAGCCTGGTATTACGTGTATAATGGTATATATCCTAAATGCTGTGGTTTGCTCGATCTATCTCAATTTCTCTCTCTTGGTCTGTCTCCATTGGTCTCTCTCTTCAGGAGGGGTTGGACGGTCTGCTGCAGATACTGGTCAACCAACTGGGCTCAGATGACGTCAACATGTTGACCTGCGCAACTGGCATCCTGTCGAACCTCACCTGCAATAACTCGCGCAACAAGGTAATCTTGATGAGGTGGCCAATTGTGTGTAAACATTAGCTTTATTTGATAGTTGAACATGTCATTCCCAAACCATGGATATTAATCTGCAGCTATAATGCCCTGCACTTTCCTTTGAGGGCTGAGAATTAGATATAGAACAGGCGAAAAAACAAACTTTTTTTTGTGAATATAGGCACTAGTTGTCAAGTTAAGTTCCTTATTTATTTATTTATTTGATTGTTTGTTTATTCATTCATTAGTGGGTGAAAAATAAGTTTTGCCAGGATAATTTTTCAAAGTACATTTTTTTTGTTTGTTTTGAAAAAATGGTTTTGACAGTTGCAAAGTTCAAGTGTTTGATTAATGTTCATTTCAGCTACAATAGGCGGAAGTTCACTAATACACCATGCTCTCAATAGGACTACACATTTATGTTTTCTTCCAGGTGAGTTTAATTTGAAAATAATAACAATAAAAAAACTAAGCAAACTGATGATGGCAAAACCATTTTTGAAGTTATTTCTGCATTTATTTAAGTTATAAACACAGGAGACTACCAATTTAGATCAGACGCAGAACATGGATCACAGGATTTTATTTTCTCACAAAATCAACAATCACCTTCAATTCACTACCATTCGATTCGTTCAGTGGCGAGGCAAATCTGCACTTTGGCTTCACGTGGAGTTAAACTCTGGTGAACTTTGACCAGCCAACTCGCAGCCACAATCCACTTGACCCCACATCCAGACTACAAACCAGCAAACTGTGTGCCTGACATGTTTCACATTCAGCACCAGCAGGCGATTTTCCTTTGCCTGCATTTGCATGTGTAACCACAGCCTTGGTCTGACCCAAGCCAAACCTGATTGTGCATTTATATGCATAAAAAGCACACGTTAATGAACATTCATTGAAACTCCTGTAGGATAAGAGGTTCTGAGTGTCATGGAGAGCTTTTAATAGCTGATCACAATTTGATGTCTTTCTGTGTGTCTTGATTATTCTCCTGTGAGTTGTTTAAAAGGCAACAACAAAGAAAAGAAAGTCTATGCACCTCTTTGTGTTTGTATGTCTGTGTTTGTGCTACAGTAAACAGTTTTTCTGTATACTCGTCATCTCAAACAAAAGTAGTATGTCATATTGATATTGATTGTTTCCTCTTTGCTTTCATCCATGGACACACACACACACACACACACACACACACACACAAGTGTATACATGGCATGTATTCATCTATCATTGTTTTCTCTCCACTCTGTGTTTAAATCTGAATTTCTGTGTTATACTTTGTGGCTTTCAGACATGAAGCTTCACTACTCACCTGGGGCTATATTCATAAAGCTTTCTAGTACTAAGTGGTGAAATTCTAAGTAATTGCTTAAAATTCTGACATTTCGAAGAATTTTTCATAAAAATTTAGACTAAATCCTTTGTAAAGAAAAGAGTTATTCACAAAGCATCTTGGCCCTTAAGAGAGCTCCTAAGTAGAAAATCTGTTGATCTTGGAAGGAGGACTTTTAAGAGCCTTAAGAGTTACTCAAGCAGAGGAGAAAATGGTGGAAGGACAAAGATGGAGGAGAAATATTCTCAAAACACTGAATGACAGTGAGTTAATGAAACACTAACGTTTCGATCGATATAACGCAAGAAATGAAAGTGATCACAACACTGAGATATTTGGCAACTACAAAAAAATAAATAAAAATAAATGTATATTAAAAAAATCTAAAATTGCACCAGTGATTTCTGACACATCACGTCAATAAAGTGATAAAGTCTCCCTTGTTATATGACCCTCCTCACTGGTGCACCCCCTTTATAATATGGTTTTACACTTATCACATAGACTCAGTAAGCTTATTTAAATTACCTGCATGGCTAATACATGTCAGCAAACAACTGTCACCATGTCAACAAGCTACTACACAAGTAGGGCCGTGTTTTCAAACATTTTTTAGGCATCTTTAGAGTATGTCTTACAAGTTATTCACCAAGTGTGCATTTTTATGTATTTTTTTGGATCAACCAATCACATCTTTTATCAGAGTTGCTCTAAGAATTTTCCTGAGTCACTCTTAGGCTGGATTGCACCAACAAGGTTTAACCTTAAAATCAGATTAAATCATGGTTTAAGTTTAAATTCTGTTGCACCAAACTTTAGACTTAGTTTAGAATTAAGACAGATTAAATTTAAACCTCTCTTTAAACCTCATTTTAATTTTTACTCTAAACCAAGTTTAAATTTAATTCTGTTGCACCAGACCTTTAAACTCCAGTTTAAACTGTGATCGAGAATTAATTTTAAACTGACAGTTGGGAAGGTTTAACTTTAACAATGGCTGCATTTTTGAGGTGGATAGAGCAAAATAATGAAGTTCCTCGAAGAAAACTGAGAGACAGCCTCAATCCTCTTGAATTTTATGATGAAGAGGAATTTTTGGAGAGATACCGGTTTACCAAGAAAACAGTTTTGGAGCTGAACAGGAAGACTGGACCAACTGTCAAACATAGCAGTGACAGAAATGCAGCTGTACCACCGATGCTACAACTCCTGGTTGCCCTGAGGTTCTACGCTACTGGCTGTTTCCAGAGGGTGGATGGAGACCTGTTCTACACAACTGAACTGTTTGCCATATTGTCAGCAGAATGTCTCGGTCCATTGCATCTCGAAGAACCAGTACATCCGATCTCTCCAACAGTGGAAACCGTGCTGTTGTCCGTTTTCTTGTCTTCTATTATTTGCCCACATTGCTCCATTAATTCGGTCAGCAAGTGTTTTTCAAAGGAGGAAAAGTTTGAGCTTCTCTGCCGAGCCAAAGTAACGTATCCGATCTGTCACAAGTGACGTTAGGCTAACGTTTTTGCTAGCTAGCAACAATGTAACGTTTGCTGTAAAAGCACCCATTGAAACAGTCTCCCTCTTTTTTTTTATATAAATCCGGGGCCCTGACAGCACGCTTCCGATGTAACCTATATATTTAATTGCTTATTTAATTATTAATTTTAATTTCGATATCCACAAGTATCCCTCTTGATTTAAATCAGTTTAAACTAAGTTTAAATTCAATTAAACTGAGATTAATTTTAAATGGTGCAACAGAGCTCTGCTTAATTTTAAACCTGGATTAACTCATTTTAAACCTAGTTTTACTAATCTCTGATTAGAGCTAATCTCAGATTAAATTAAACCTTGTTGGTGCAATCCAGCCTTAAGCTCGGACTCCTTGCTAGCAGTTATTAGGTTAAATGAGGAGCGTCTCTGAGAGGATTCTCAGAATGTTTGTGAATAGGGGCCCTGTATTTCAGATTCTCCTTTATCTCTCAACCTGTTATCACTCAGACTCTGGTGACTCAGTATGGTGGTGTGGAGGCGTTGATCCATGCAGTGCTCCGTGCCGGGGAGAAGGAGGACGTTGCCGAGCCAGCAGTCTGCGCCCTGCGTCACCTCACTTCCCGCCACCAGGATGCCGAACTGGCCCAGAATGCTGTGCGGCTGCACTATGGTATCCCAGCTGTTGTCAAGCTGCTCGGGCAGCCACACTACTGGCCTGTAGTTAAGGTGAGGGGAGACAGTGGTTGGTAATGAGTTACTATTATCATACAATAAAAATGGTAATGGAAGCAAAGGAAAGGATGTTAAAAGCACTGATGGTTTTTCTATGTCAATTAGTCTGAAGGAAGACAGTGATACAGAAGACAGTGTTTCACACAAAGAACATCCAGATCAGCACGTACAGACAAGTAAATGCACACACATCTCCAATCATGCCTCACTCCCAAAACAATTCAGCTGTGACAACACGTGCTGGCTTGCCGTGTCCCTGGAGAGACAGACAGACATATAGATAAGGAAAGAGAGACACTCAGAGCTCCAGAGACAATGCTGGTTGTTTTGTTTCTCAGTGAGGAGAGAGACTGAGACTGAGCCTGAGCGACATTCAGAGAAGGCAAGAGAGAGAGACAGTAGCTGGGTTTAATCCAAGTAAAATGAACAAAACTTTAAGTCTGAAGCCCTGCAAGCAGTCTGTAGAGATTCAGTACTGTACAGCACGAAAGCTGGAGGAAATGAACAACATACTGACAGTATAGCTATTTCTGGAGGCTTACTATGGAGCCTGGAGTGTGCCAACAGAATAATTACAGACTTTTACAGTTCTTAATTATAATCAGTTAATAAATTTGACAAAAACAATTATAATTACATTTGCGTTATGAGAATTAATTAATGCTTCCGTCATCATACAGAACAGTACAGTACAAAACCCCATGGTTATTTGGTTTACTACCACAGGAGTCAATGAAGAAGCAGTACATTTTTAAAAAAATGAGAATCTACAATGCATTTGGAATCTTAGGAATTTTACCTGTTCTTACCTGTTTTAGTTACCACAACTACAGCTGCAGATGGACCAACTTTCAGTCAGAAATATCAGTTCTTTGTCACCACAAACACCACCTTGAAAACATCCAGTGTAGTCACACTTTCAAATGCTGAAACATAGTGTCAAACTGCAATCAAAGACTTGGCTGCTTCCTCCCCTATAACTCCACCACTGTCCATTGCCTCCACCTCCCAACATGAAGTCAGGTCATAAACATGTAATGTGAATGTAATATGATGCGTTTTGTGGAAATGTCAATATGGTATGTAGCATATGACAGGTTAAAACATATCTATGGTTTGCAGAAACGTTAACTGCCAACATTTGTATCCTGGCAACTGGGCTGAATTTGAGCTAAATGCTCACAATAACAATACTGACGTGCTGATTTGTAGCAGGCATTAAGTTAACTACGTTCATTGTCTTGAATGAAAATAGCTAATTAGTATGAAATGCAAAATACAGCTGAGACTGATTATGGAATGTACTAATAAAGAAAGTACTTGACACCCAATGATGGTGCAAGAGGAAGTCAGAGGATTACCAGAGCCATTGGGATATATCTTCGAGGAACTGTGAACATTTTGTGCCAATCCATGTCAAGGAGTTGATGTATGTAAAGTCAAGTAAAACTTTGACCTGGTGCTGGTAGCCTACTTACTCTGAAAATTACAATAAATAACATGTCTAGTAGTGTCTTACTGTTAGCAATTGCCCTCCTGAGATAAATTAGCAGCCAACTTTCAGGTTACAGATGGTCATTAACATCATGGACTGAGATTTTGCACCTTAATGATGGTTTGACTGCAGTTGTTGTCCACAAACAGATTTGGTAGACATTTTATATTATTTGTTTTGGTGTCCTTGACATGATTTTGCTCTGCTGTGCAGGCCTTTGCAGAATGTAAATCAAAACTGGCAACTGTGTGAAGGAGGCAAATTGCTTTTTGATATCTGCTAATGTCGGTCATATTTCACACTAGTGGAAGACAAAAACAAAGAAATGCTCATGGCTACTTTCAATGCACCAACTAATAGCTTCACAACCAAAACAGAGACTAATAAAACAGCAGGGACAGTATGTAGACATTTTTAGAAAACCATGGTGGGCAGATTAACACTGCTTCTTACTATTTTCAGGAAGAAAACGTTCAAATTTGCTATTTCAATTCCATTCAATTCTTGTACAGATGCCATATTGCACCAGAAATAAATACTACAGAACTGTGGTGTTCTGTGGTCTGAAGAAAAAGAGGGTACTGGGGTTTACATGCAGAGCTAATAGCTATTTGCTATTTGGTGATATGCTGTTATCCAAAATATCTTACAGTCAAAGTACTTAAAGCATGTTTGGCCACAACACTGCCGTTGTCTGTGCCTTGATTCAGCAGTTTTTCTGTATCGGCAAGTTATTTTTTTGTGTTGTTTTTTGTGCCGTGATTCGACCTTCATTTTATGTCAATGATGTCTATATCTACTGTGTTGCAGAGGTGTCTCTTAAAGTTTGTAACTAGCCAAGGGTCGGCCTGTCTCATAATACCACTTTGTACCGGCAAGATGATATAGTATGATAGCCCCCATAGTTTCAGCTGATAGATATATGCCAGCTTTTAGCAGAATAAATGAACATAATAAACATATAAAATGTAAGAAATTAAATACGCTTACTTTTATTTGTCTTACCAAACAGAGAAATACAACCATACACAGTCTGAATTGAAGTTTCTCTCTTTGCCGAACTAAGACAAGCTTAATTGCCTCATTAACTTATCATTTAACATATAAAACTTGAAATAAACTAATTCAAACTCACACCATCTTTGTTCGTCTTTCCATAATCACTTCTGGTTTGGTAAATCTTGATAAATAATTCACAGAGTAAGATGTGAAAATAGTCAGGCTCTCTCTGTCACGGTCCGTGTATCATTCGTCCATTCAATTATTCCATTCAATCTGGCAAACGAAAAACAAAAAAAACAGTCAATATTTCGTTTTTCTGTTTTCTGCTATGAACTGACGTCGCTAAGCTACATGGACGGAGTGTATGCCCTATTGACAGAATTAATGTTAATGCAGTAATGTTGATGGCAGACGTATTGAATCGATATGTTGCTACACTGATATAGATAGGCCTACCGATGTTACATGCTACGTAGACAGAATTAGCAAGATCAACATGTATGCCACATTTAAGAAATTAATGGTTTTAACATTACAATGTTGATTAATTAAATATAAATCAGCGACATAAGCTGACAATAGCGCTTCCACCGGAAGTGTCTACATGTTTTTATTTTGAAGCTTATTATGGCTAAACGATTTTATTTTGAAGTTTCTTGCATGCACTTCCCGGCCTGAGACTGGAGCCGGCCTGAGACTGGAGGCTGCACCGGAAGCGACCCCACACTGGAGGTCTGCAGCCAGACGCTCTTGGCAAAGTCAGCCAGCTAGCAGGGAGTTGAGCACGTTGTTGGCTACTTTGTTGCGCATGCGCAAGCAAGGCACCGTGGGAAATGGGGACATCAATAACCCGAAAACATAAGCCCGAGAACGAAAATAGATTTATTATTTCGTTTTGTAGGCACTAGTCGTTTTCTCTTAGATAACTCATGCACTCTGGACACACACACACACACACACACACACACACACACACTTAGAAAGTGCAATATTCTAATGCAACTAGAATGAATTTAGGCAATGAGAGCAAATCAGGTCGCCTGCAGATCTCTCTCTCTCTCTCTCTCTCTCTCTCTCTCCCTCTGTGTGTGTGTGTGTCTGTCAGTTTCAGATCTGCTGATCCAGAAGACACTGAAAGCGTCTTTACTCCTGGTCTATCATTATTATTATCATCATCATATTATCATATCAATAAAGTCTGGCTGAATGTGTGTTTTGGCAGTTTGCAAAATCGGTTCATATGTCAGCGTGGGATGAGGTGGTTTTAGATACTGTTTGTGGCTGACAAGTACGTTGTTTGAACACTAGAGCGTGTTTTCTTCACTTGACTTTGTACATATCTCTACCAGAACAATCTTCTTGACCCCACTAGTCTCGGGGCTACTCAAATAAGACTGCCCTCCTTGTCTTCACAGAAGACTCCACATTGCTAGAGCAGCCTACCTCTCCTTTGTTGCAACCCCCAGATCCTCCTTTTCACCATCCAAGAACTGGGGTATCAGTCTCTGCACTCTCCCTGTGCACATCCTACCTCAAGGACAGCACAGGGTAACTTGTTTAGTTTTCCGACAGCTCGTCCACATGCCACCCACTTCATTCACATGACAATACAACCGAGGCTAGAGGCTAAGTAATCGAGGTGCTCATGCCATATATCGTAAGAAAGCTTAGATTTTTGTGATTCATCTGGGTGTTTCAGTAGTGGATCAAAATCCAACAAAAATGGTCTTCTCCTATTCCCTGATATCCAGTCAATCCATTTCAGTAAAATATGTACAGTATTCAAAGTAATAAATGACATGGCAATGAAATAGCAACAAACTGTGATCGTGGATACTTTTACATGCTTTTTCTGTGCAAGAATACACACAACATTGCTGTGAATACTGGAGATCTTGAAGGGCCAGCGTTTGATTGACACCCTATTTGACCAGAAAGTAACTTGAACTATGCCTACCCTGGAGCCTGCAACAGCCCATGAGTGATGGCCAGACAAGAGACCCACCCAGTTAAAGGTGAGAAGAGAGAAATAGAAAACTGAATAGAATGAATTATAAAGATGCAACACAAAGAAACATACTGTATGTTTTAGCTTATCTGTGGTTTGGCAGAAACGTACTTTGCTTACATTTATACTGGTTGGTTCATGATAATGAAGGCACTTGTTAACCAGTGCAACAGTGTGGCTCACTGATGTGTTTTTGGACAACAATGGAGCACAGGGACTGGGACTGGGACTAAGGTATATCAGGCTTTGGATACACATAAAGTGTTTGTTTGTAGGATATTTTTTTGGTGGTGTACTTCTTTAAATGAGGTTCGTTGAATGCAAGAAAAATGTAGACTAATATAAAAAAGATCTATGCATAAACACTGGTTCAAAATAATCATATCGACTCCCTCTCTTTTTCACTCTGTTACCAAGGACAGTGGAATGGCCTCTTTACCTTTTGTCCCTCTCTCACTTGCGCGCACACACACACACACACACACACACACACACACACACACACACACAGACTTGCTCTTCTCCCTCTCAGTACTGCACTGCGAACTCAGGCAGAGTATATTAATAAGCTGAGGTATTGGAGTGTAATGATGTGGAATGGAAAAATGGACAATGTGACTTTATAGGGAACCTTTTACAGAGCTGGAGTAGGCGAGTTATAGAGAGGGGTCAGGGGTGGGGGGTTCTTCTTAATGTTCTCAGATATGATATGATGATACTATACCATTATGTGTTCTGTCCTCTGGCTGTCTATGTATCTTCAGTTTGAATCTAAACTAGACTTGTTAAATTCCAGGACCAGATAACTTTTATCATTTTTAAATTATAGTGTTGATGCAGTACCCATACTTTTTTAAACTGACCACACTGTAAAAAAAATCCTAATTTTACAGTATATGACTCATTTTTTACAGTAGTTTTGCTGTTCTTTAAAAATAGTGTACAAAACTGTAAAATTTTAGACACTATCTGTAAATCAACAATCCGCCTGTTATTTTAAGTATTATGACAGTAATGACAAACTACGTTTATTTTTCCTTTTTTTTTTTTACAGAAAAATACTATATTAATTTTACATTATCTTTTCTGTTTTCTTAAATTACATACAAATTCAGGTAAAATGACAGTAATTATCTGTAATTAAATATGTAGCCTGGTATATCAAAGTTTATGTCCATACTAACAATCGTAACACTTTCTCTGTAATTTTAAGGAAAATCTTGATATTTTTATATTTGCATGTAATTATACATTCAACCTGTAATTAAATGTAGCTTGTTATATAAAGGTTTAAGTCCATACTAACTATCTAAAGGTAAAGGTAAATCCTATTAGTTTTATAGTTATGTGTACTTCTACATTCAAACTCTGTGATTAAATATGTGGCTTGTTTTATAAAGGTTTAAGTCCATACTAACAATCTAACGATTTTCTCTGTAATTTTAAGGTAAATCTTATTAGTTTTAGATTTGTGTACTTTTACATTCTAACTCTGTAATTAAATATGTAGCTTTTTATATAAAAGGTTTATGTCCATACTATGTAATGTTTTTCTCTGTAATTATAAGGTAAAGATTAGTTTTATATCTGTGTATTTTTACATTCAAAGTCTGTAAATAAATATGTAGCTCATTATATAAAGGTTTATGGCCATACTAACAACGTTTTTCTCTGTAATGTTAAGGTAAATCTTATTCACAATCTTGTTCACTAGTACTTATATGGTATGTATAAAAATACTGGTGTAGATTTACTATATAGTGTACTATAACTATACTAGAATACTATATTATATACTATACCATAACTATATTACTAACTATATAGTTAGTAATATTCAAACTGTTATTCTGGATATAATGCCAATGAATCTGACAAAAATACAATGGCAAAGGCAAAGTCAGGAAAAAGGATTGCAATAGTCCAGCCAGGAAGTAACAACAACGATTAGCTTCTTGCTGTTGAATGTTTTATTCAAATAACAATACATTTGCACTTTATCAAAATAATAAGGGCATCAATGACCTCCAGAGTGCTCTTTTGAATGAAGGGCCTCTAAATTGAAACTTAAATTTTTGTGTGCCAAAAAGGCTTAAAGGATAAGTACAGTTTTTTACAACCTGGACCTTATTTCTGGCAAAACATATGGTCATTTACTCACCCAGATAACTTTGGTGTCATTCGGCGTCGTTCGGACGAAATTAGATCCAGTGTAGCGGCGATATATCCATATAATGGGAGAGACGGGGCAGCGACACACAGCCTCTATATAACGCATTATCTGCCACGAAACTAGTTCATTTCATCAATATTTTGTTATGAAATGCTAGCGCTATTAGCCTCTGAGTCCGGGCTCGTCTATTGTCAACATCCGGGGTCTGTAGGCTGATCTACTACCTCTGACCTGGAAGATGTCGTCTCTGAGCTGCGCGCGCACCCGCGACAGCGCGGCTTGTTTACCTGTAGCTGCTACTGTTAGTTTGACCCCGGATGTTGATAACGGACGAGCCCGGACTCAGAGGCTAATAGCGCTAGCATTTCATAACAAAATATTGATGAAATTAACTAGTTTCGTGGCAGATAATGCGTTATATAGAGGCTGTGTGTCGCTGCCCCGTCTCTCCCATTATATGGATATATCGCCGCTACACTGGATCTAATTTCGTCCGAACGACGCTGAATGACACCAAAGTTATCTGGGTGAGTAAATGACCATATGTTTTGCCAGAAATAAGGTCCAGGTTGTAAAAAACGGTACTTATCCTTTAACACATGAATATTTAACAAATAGTTTGATGCACCTAAAATCTAAACTAGCCAGCCACATTGTGAGACACTGATAACAGAAGTCTTCAATCTCTTGCAAGTAAAAAAAAAATCAAGAAACAATATATAGAAAAAGGCTGTGGTTACAAAAAGTTTGTCTCAAATGAACAAACACTTTTCAATAACATTGATCAACTCATTTCAATGGGCTGTTCTACTTGGAAACCTTTGGTCCTGGCATTCACATGGACACGTAACCTAAACATTGCTTGACGGATGATTGTGTTTGTTCGGTGAGGTAGTGATCTCACCCTTTTACTCTGTCCATTCAAAATTGGCAATTTTGGTAAGGAGGCTCAGCACCCTTGGGTTGACAGCATACTGACGTCCCTTTTCTTTTCGTTTGACTTTGGTCCCTTGATCTGGGTTGATTTTGAAGATGCATCTGTTGGAAAAACACAAAACATTCAGAGAAAACTAATCTTGGCATTAAAGCCAGTGAAACAGCATCTTTAGATACAAAGTTAACAAGTTTTCCCAAAGCTACACTATGCAATTTTCGATCATTAGAGGGGGTTGAGAGTAGAGATGCACTGAGACTCCTAACATGAGCAGTATTTATACATACCCTATGTCACAGAGCCTGTGAATATTCTCATCCAAGAGGCTTCATCAGTTCATGCTCGTCTGACTAGGCTGGTCTAGTCCAGCCTAGTCAGACGAGCATGAACTGATGAAGCCTCTTGGATGAGAGGTGAAATGTCTTCAAAGACATATAACTCCATAAAGTGCAGTTGCGCTCGAATAAATTTCCTTGAGATACGCATGTCACAGAGTTATGAGCTAGGGAGGAGTTGACAGGTTTGAATGCTGTGTGTTCACAAACAAAAAAGCAGTGTGTGCATGCATACTGAAAGCGTACCTTTGCAAGAACTCCAGAGTAGCGGCAAGTTCCACTGGGTAGTCAATGTTGTGCAGGTAATATGAGCAGAACATCATCTGGACTGCTTTGGTGAAGCAGGGAAACTGTTCGTTGATTATGACCTGGTCCACAGCAACCATGTACATCTTGGCAGTGAGTGGGCTATTACCTGCAAACAGTGCGAGTATGATTACTTTAGCCAGTAATTAGTCTGCTACATGTATATGGATCCCCATTGGTTTAGTAAGCCAGGAGCTGTGTTCTGCACACTGCAAAACAAAAACTGTGCCAAGTAAAAAAAAATTTAAAAAGTAATGTAAAATAATTTCTCCAGCTCTAAACATGTTTTGCGATGTACCGTACACTCCTCCATATGTGTAAACATAAAAATGTTAAAATAAGTCATAACATTATTTTTTGGCACACCTACCACAGACCACAATGCAGGGTGTCCATGGTAGCTTGGTGGTGTCCACATCAGTCGCAATGGCGGTGTCATCGACATTTATCAAATCAAATCAAATCAAATTTTATTTGTGTAGCCCAAATTCACAAATCACAGTTTGCCTCAGAGGGCTTCACAATCTGTACAGAGACGACACCCTCTGTCCTTCGACCCTCGATTCGAGTGAGGAAAAACTTGCCCCAAAAAAAGGCCCTTTTAACAGGGAAAAAAAATGCGGAAGAAGCCTCAGGGAGAGCCACAGAGGAGGGATCCCTCTCCCAGGACGGACAGACGTGCAATAGATGTCGCATGTACAGAGCAGATCAACGAGATCACAGTGTATTCAATTATAAGCGATGGTTGACAGGAGTGAAAGTACATAAAGATGTATTACAGCAATAATAATGAAATGCACATGGAAATGTGATTACTAGTGATAACAGTAGTAGTGATTAATGGTAAGGATGGTATGTAGTAATGCATTACAATAATAGTAGTGGAACGTATGTAACAGAGATGTGACTAATATTAGCGACAGTAGTGGTGGGTGTCAGGCAGGGTCATGGCAGTAGGCGCATCCACGATCCGGCAGGGCCATAGCAGTAGGCGCATCCACGATCAGACAGGGCCATAGCAGTAGGTGCATCCACGATCAGGCAGGGCCATAGCAGTGGGCGCATCCACGATCAGGCAGGGCCATAGCAGTGGGCGGATCCATGATCAGGCAAGGCCATAGCAGTGGGCGCATCCATGATCAGGCAGGGCCATAGCAGTGGGCGCACTCACGATCCACGACCCGGGCGCGGCCAGGATCCATGGGAGCCTGTAGGACTAGAAAGCACAAGGACTCCGGGGAAGAAGTAAGTCAGTGACATGCAGAGATGGGGCATGTATACAGGCATAATGTATACAGATGGAGAGGAGAGGAGAGGAGAGGGGAGGAGAGAGAAGCTCAGTGTGTCATTGTCCCCCGGACTAGGCCTATAGCAGCATAACTAAGAGCTGGTCCAGGACAGGCCTGGGCCTGTCCTGGACCAGCCCTAACTATAAGCTCTATCGAAGAGGAAGGTCTTAAGTCTACTCTTAAAGGTAGAGAGGGTGTCCGCCTCCCGGACCAAAACAGGAAGATGGTTCCACAGAAGAGGAGCTTGATAGCTGAAGGCTCTGGCTCCCATTCTACTTTTGGAGACTTTAGGAACTACAAGTAATCCTGCGTTCTGGGAGTGTAATGCTCTAGTTGGGTGATAGGGTAGTATGAGCTCCTGGAGATATGATGGTGCCTGACCATTAACAGCTTTGTAAGTGAGGAGAAGGATTTTAAACTCTATTCTTTATTTTACAGGGAGCCAGTGCAGAGAGGCCAATACAGGAGTAATATGATCTCTTTTCTTAGTTCCTGTCAGTACACGTGCTGCAGCATTCTGGACCAGCTGGAGACTCTTTAGAGACTTGTTAGGGCAGCCTGATAATAGAGAATTACAATAGTCCAGCCTGGAAGTAACAAATGCATGGACTAGCTTTTCTGCGTCTTTTTGAGACAGGATGGGCCTGATTTTTGCATGCTACGTAGATGAAAAAATGCAGACCTTGAAATTTGTTTTATGTGGGAGTTGAAGGACATATCTTGATCAAAGATAACTCCCAGATTCCTGACGGTGGTGCTGGAGGCCAAGTTAATGCCATCCAAACTCGCTATATCATTAGATAATGCATCTCTAAGGTGTTTAGGACCAAGTACTATAACTTCGGTTTTATCTGAGTTTAACAGCAGAAAATTGCAGGTCATCCAGGTCTTAATGTCCTTGAGACATGCATGGAGTTTAGTAAGCTGATTAGTTTCATTTGGCTTTATTGATAGGTATAACTGTGTATCATCTGCATAACAATGAAAGTTTATGGAGTGTTTCCGAATTATATTTCCTAGAGGGAGCATATATAAGGTGAATACTATGGGTCCAAGCACGGAGCCTTGAGGAACACCATGACTAACCTTGGTATACAGGGATGACTCATCATTAACATGTACAAACTGAAATCGATCCGATAAATAGGACTTAAACCAGTTTAATGCGGGTCCTTTAATGCCAATTAAGTGTTCCAGTCTCTGTAGTAGAATGTGATGATCAATGGTATCAAATGCAGCACTAAGATCTAGTAAGACCAGGACAGAGACAAGTCCTTTGTCAGAAGCGATTAGGAGGTCATTTGTAACTTTCACCAGTGCCGTCTCTGTGCTATGATGTGCTCTAAAACCTGATTGAAAATCCTCATTTAAACTATTTTTATGAAGAAAGTCACATAGCTGGTTGGCGACTGCTTTCTCAAGGATCTTGGAGAGGAAAGGGAGGTTGGATATAGGTCTATAGTTGGCTAAAGCTTCTGGATCAAGATTAGGCTTTTTAAGGAGCGGTCTAATTACAGCTAGTTTAAAGGATTGTGGTACGTATCCTGTTAATAGAGACAGGTTGATCATTTCTAGTAGAGATGTGCTAATTAAAGGTAAAGTTTCTTTCAGCAACCTAGTTGGGATGGGGTATAGGAGACAAGTTGTTGGTCTAGATGAAGAAACCATCGAAGTTAGTTGGTGGAGGTCGATGGGATAGAAGCAGTCTAAATATAAGTCAGAATTTACAACTGTTTCTGTTTTCCTGTGTTTAAAGATACAATAGTGCCAGTTGAGGGCAAGCGATGATGGATTTTGTCTCTAATAGTTAAACTTTTATCATTAAAGAAGCTCATGAAGTCATTACTACTGAGCGTTGTAGGAATACATGGTTCAGTAGAGCTGTGACTTTCTGTCAGCCTGGCTACAGTGCTGAAAAGAAACCTGGTGTGGTTTTTGTTTTCCTCTATTAATGACGAGTAATAGCTTGCTCTGGCATTGCGAAGGGCCTTCCTATATATTTTAAGGCTATCTTTCCAGGCTAAGCGGGATTCTTCCAAGTTGGTGGAACGCCATTTCCTTTCAAATTTCCGTGATGTTTGCTTCAATTTGCGGGTATCCGAGTTATACCAGGGTGCTAACCTCCTGTGTTGACTGTTACTGACATTTAGTAACATCTTGTCTTCCTGCTCTTTGAAATGGACAAGAAGCATCAGTACAGCTGCACAAGTTTCATCACCTCCTGCCAGGGCTTGGTTCAGAATAGTGCCTGCTCTGCTGGACGGCTCAGTTTGAACAAACTGAAAGTACCGCAGGATTCTTCTGAACTTGGTGGCTGTTGACTCTTCAAAGCTGTCATCAATCTGGACAGGTAAACATTTTCTGGGTGCACATAGGCAAAGTTCTTCTCAAAATACTGCCTCCTAGTATGTTCAGTGGAGAGATGAGCGCTACATGCAGCATGCAAATCAGTTTCCTGGAGACTCTGAAAAACCGAATCAATCTCAGCATGACATGCTGACATGTTACTATTAGCTCTAAGTGTCTCTTTAATCTTGTCATTTGTGTACTGATGACAAATGTCGTTCAGGCCATTAATTTCTTCAACAATCATTTGGATAGTTGACGATGGAACCAGGTATTTTGCCTGGAGTTGCATGTAAAACAGGCACAGATTCCTCATGTACAAGGAACTAATGTCAATATCTTCTGTAACCTGAGACTGATTTTTACTTAGGTCCATTCCAGTTTCCGTTTCATTGGACTCAATCTGAGAGGACACAGATGGCTCTGAGTATGTGACTCTAGTACTTACATCAGTTTCATGTCTATGTTTTCTTGCACCATGTGACGTAAATGATGACTTTACTTTAAATGTCTTGTTACAATTGTGGAATGGGCAATGTATTAACTCATGCTTACTCAAATGTTCCTTGAGGTGTGCAACAAGATCTCTCAGATCTATGCACTGCTTCCTACAATGAACATCATCACATATAAATGGCCTTTGTGTGTCATCCACCTGAGAAACAGGACTGTTGTGGGAACGATAGACATGAGCTTTTTAAGGCAGTGTACTTAGTGAATTTTTGTTTGCAGTCTGAAAAGCAACATGGATAGTACCTATTTGCCTCATGTCTATGCAGAATCTGATGATCAACATAGCTTTTGATACTTTTCAGGGAGACACCACATGAGTGGCATATATACTTTGGCATAGAATATGCCATTGTAGCCCACTGTTGGAAAATCTCTGCAATACTCCACACAGCACAAAAGGACTAGAACAAGCCTAAAAACTATGTAATTAATAACATAACCAGGTAATAACTGCAGTCAGAATTCTGAACTCTCTAAGTAAAGCCTCTACAGACCCACTCTACAGACCCACATTCACAGACAACTTCAAGCTGACCTTGTGTTTGTGAGATGTGACATATGATAGGCTGTAGTTGATCAACTTTCTTGTTCCTGTAGGCAAGACGTGCTTCGAAGAGTGGCCCACTGTAGCTGTAATAAATGCACCTGTAGCCAGTGGGGGAAAAAAACAGCAAGTTAATTCAAGTTAGTGCAATGCCGCAAGTAACTTGGAACAACAAGAAATGCAGTGATGTTGATAGGGTTTCATTGTAGTGAGTCCCTAGGATTGAACGATCCAATTGCCAACCAATAACACGTTATGATCTATATAATTGTAGTCAGCACTGAATTTCAGTTATTTCAACAGGTAAAAAAGGACTAAGCAGCAACAATCTGTCAAATATAGTTTAGTTTAGTTTAGTGTGTTTATTTCGGTCTTGTAAAAAAAGACAAATACAATAGACAAATATGAAAGTATAAATACAAAACAAAAACGTAACAAAACAAAACAAAAACAAAAACAAATCAGAACAAAAAACACAACAAGCAATACAGTGCACTTTGACCGAAAAGGTGTAGGCTGAAGCATCAGCTTATTTTGCCTACCCTTCTTAAATTATCATTTTCCGTTCACTCATTTTAAAAATTGTGACAGAACATAAAACCTGCATACAGCAGTTTATGAGCATACTGGTGTTTATAATTCAGTTTTATATTTATTAATAATATTATTTTTAAATAACTTTTTGAATCTGTTAAGTGTGCTGCACAGTTTGATTTCTAATTCTAGATTATTCCATTGATTGACTCCTTTAATTGATATACATCTTTGTTTCACATTTGTTCGTACCTTTGCTTTTGTATACACATAAGTCCGTCTTAGTTCATATCTACTGGTTCGAAGCTGAAACATCCTCTGGACACCATCTGGGAGCATATTATTATTTACTTTATACATAATTTGAGCAGTTTTATAGTCCACAAGGTCATTGAATTTTAAGGTCTGTAGGTTTATGAAAAATGTGTTTGTTGACTCTCGATAATCAGCCCTGTTGATTATCCTTATTGCTCTCTTTTGTAATATAAAAATTGGTTTTGTAATTGTTTTATACGCATGCCCCCAGACCCCAGAGTATTTGTTGAGGATGCATTTTGTTTTATTTAATATTGCAATAGATTTTGATATTTTGTTCTTAATATGATTTATATGTGGTTTCAAGCTGAGTTTGTCATCCATAATAACTCCTAAAAATTTATTTATATTAACTCTTTCTATTTCAATATTATTTATCCTAATTAGTGTTTGATCTAACTTTTTGCGGTATCCAAATACTATATATTTAGCTTTATTTAAGTTAAGTGAGAGTTTATTAATGTCAAACCATCTTTTTATCGTTCTAAGTTCTCTCTCTACTGTGTCCAGAAGGTGCCTCAGATCTTTACCAGAGCAAAGTAAATTTGTGTCATCAGCAAACAAAACAAAATGTAATAGCTTGGACACATTACAGATATCATTAATGTACAATTTAGATAAATATAGATGTCAAAGACAGACCTATACTATTACAGTTATGTGTTAAAGTTATGACTGTTTGATCCAGATAAAAGCTGCTATAGACTTAGACTATAAACTGACAGATACAGCTTTAAGACACTGTTTATCTACTTTTTTATAAGTTTGTGTCCTTTTTGAAACGGACACTATTTGTGCTGGAATTTATGGACAGCAACATTTGTTTGGTTGATTCTTATTAGACTAATTTAACATATATTTTTGTTCACAATGTACAATTATCAGGGAAAAAATCGTGATAGCGATAGTGAGTTAAAATTTTCAGATTTTACCTATCAACATCACTAGAAATGCCTAATTTCCGTGAATTGTCACAAAAAATCGTTGATAAACCATAAACTAAGACATTTACTTTCTACTGCTTTTAACACTTGATGCATGCACTATTGGCTAAGCTAGTTAAAATTGCTAGCGAGCTAGCTTTATAAGCCACCTTCAATAGACATTTATATTCTAATATGCGGCGTAGTTACAAAAGTTCACGACGGCGTCAAGTTGACACAGTACTTTCATATAAACTATACACTTGGCTTTGTTTCTTACCTTCTTCGCGTAGGTCAAGCTCTCTGTGAAGACAGATATGTCGAGTCTTTCGGTGGCTGTAGGCAGCGTAATGTGTGGGGGAAGGGGAGGTCAAACACAGGGCAGTGGCACGTTCACGTGCAATAGGTAAACTTGTTGATGGGTAAAGCTTGAATTCGGATGGTGCTTAAATAACAAAGATTATTGCAAAATTAAAAGTTATGAGTGGGTTAGCATTTGTAAATTCCAAGGTAGATTAAAATAATGTCTATCTATTGTGTTACATTAAATTGGAATAGGCCTTTATCCGCTATTCAGCAAATTGAAAATGACAGTACCATGAAAACCTAAATGATGACCAGATTCTGGAATGCAAGTAAAAATATCGATGCTTTTGATATTTTGCTTAACCCTCATGTTGTGTTCATTTCATGTTAAACAATTTAGTGTTTCTGGTCAAAAATGACCGTCCAATAAGACTCATCATAAAAAATGTAATAATACATATATTATTACTACTTGTTATTCTTGTAATTCTTGTGAACATTACAAGTTTTGAACTTCTATTTGTTATTTATAGCCTGTATGCCTCACTGATCTGAGCTTATACATCTTGAATTTAAGTTCTAAAAAACATAAATTCTGGATTATTTTGACTATAATAAATAATCAGATGAAACATAGTATACTGTTTATCACAGACTACTCTGGGTCAAAGTTACAAGGGACATTTGTTTTGAAACCATTTAAAATTTTTATACAGTCACATAAAGTAACACCTGTTGTGTTCTGGTCAAAAGTGACCGGATCAGATGTGTTTACCTGATAACAGAAAAAAACTGAAAACTGATAACACGGGATACGGCATAACATCTTGTCATCCTGATAACATTTTCAGCTGAAAGCCTACCTTGATTCTCAAGTGGGGATGAAAACCAGGATAAGTTCCCATTCTTTGACTTGAATGTGACAGCAGCCTCAACATGGCCATCCTCTTCATCACCGGATTCCTCCCCATCAGTTATTTCTTGGTCTGGATTATATTCCGTGTTGTCTTCAGCTTCTGACACATCCTCCTCTAATCCATCCTCACTGTCAGTTTCCTGGCCTCTCTGCTCCTCACCAGTGTCGTGATCAAATATATAATCAAGAGCCTCACTTATGGTGTATTGATCTGCCATGGTGCTGCTACACAATGAACTGCAAGCAAGGCCTCAAAAAAGCATTATATACCAAAGCTACGAGAAAAGTTCAATATTATTGAAACTATGTTACAACTGTCTGTGAGAACTGCCAACAGGTGTTGTTCCAGTGGGAGACAGACTCTACTGGGCAGAGGTTCCCGTAGTGGTTGTCAGGGGTGTCAAGGTGCGTGTGTGTGTGCCTGTCCATCTGACCAAAGAGGATGTACCTGAGCTCAGTATTACACTTATTGTAGTTAATACTAGATTATGTTCATCCAATAGATGGAAAACATCCCCATGCACACCCACACACCCCCACACACACACTCTCTCTTTCTCTCTCTCACACACACACACACACACACACACACACACAGAGAGAGAGAGAGAGAGAGAGAGAGAGAGAGAGAGATGACTATTCATGTTGATTTTCTGATGTTCTGTGAATTTGGTCTCTGGTTTGATTATTATTATAATTTTCAGTGTCTATTCTTTGGATATTCACTGCAGTTATTCATGTTCACCACTAGTTGGATACATTATTTACGGCATTAAAAGGTGTTAAATACAATTTGGTGATGATTATGTTTGAATGATGTTTTTTGTGTTAATGAGCAGTTAAACCAGACTGGTCAAATTTGACTGGGAACACCAAAGTAAGGGGGAAGAAACGAACATAATACAAGGGTTAATAAAAAAAAAATGTGTGTTGGTATCTTTGTGGACAAAGTCAGGGAATCTTAGGTCAGTCTGATCAAATTAGCTACATTTTTCAGAGATAAAACTTTTAAATCGGTCAAATCTGACAAAACACAAGGGTGCAAGAGAAGTCAACTCACCTTTGTTTATATAGTGCTTTACACATAATACAGTTGATCATGTGTGACAGAGAGAGAAAGAGATGCTTATGTAATTGAATATATCAGCCTACAAATAAAAATAAATAAACATTTCTTTTCTTTTCTTTATAATCTTTTCTTGATATAAAAAAAACGATACCACACTGATACAATTGCTATTGGCTGTCTCGCCATGTTGCTTTGAACGTGACTGGTTGATGTGGCTGTCAAAAAGACAAGTGTGCGCGCCTTCTTTTTTGAAAATACGTCAGTTTGGATGGGTACGGTACGGCGCTAGTGTCAGTCAGGCTATCTGACCACTAATGGATAACCTGTATTATTACCTGGATTATTTTACATCTGCTTGCCATGTTTTTTTGGAGCGAATCCGAGTTGTGGGATTTCAACGGAGAACAAAAAAGTGGAGTATGGGCGCAGTTGAAGGGTCAGACCGATCTATTTGGTCAGCTAAGATTAAGTGAACTTCACGGTTATAACTGCTCTCCTGCTATATCAGGTAAGAAAACACGTCCCTGTTATTTTCTGTAAATTCATAACCTAACGCAATGTTTGTGTTCAGTCCTTGATTTACAGTGATGGTGTTTTCAAACAGATTAGCTAACCTTTAAGTAACGTTCAATTAACAAAAATGACAGGTGACAGCGTTAGTTAGCTTGTTGGCCTGATTCATGATTTTAATATTGAATGTGGTTTAAATGAGAGGTTTCGTCTATTTTGTTTGCAGGCAGCGAGTCTTTGTCATGTCATTAATGTTATGTTAGTAACCTTACAGTTGGTTCTCTCTCTACCGTTCATGAACTCGTTCATATTTTGGGCGAAGGTGAACTGAATGTATTGTATTTCTGCCTGATGAACGTTATTGTGAACGCGTTCATTCTGGCGTTTGTGAACGGCGCTCCGTCACAGTTTAACTTGGTACAAGAGAGTGCCAGATTTCCATAGAGCCTTCCAGGCGAGGCAAAAACAAATGAAGGCAGCAGCACTACCTCAGACTCTGCCTTCACCATTAATACGCCATCTTCGTATGATTACTTAAAACGATTATATGAAAAGGTCAGTGATGATCCAGAAGAAGTAAAGCAGTGGAACAACTCAGCCAGGAAAACAAGGTGTAAATGTCTAATATGTGAACATGATGTAAGCAGCAGAGTACACATTACGTTACATCGTATATCTGTCAGAAAATAGTGAAGAATGTTGATCACTGTTTCCCAAAGACCAAGATGACATCCTCAAGTGTCTGCCTTGAATCAATGTCTGTCTTACATTACTTTAGTAGCAGTAAGTTAACATTAATTCGTGGGGGAGTTTTTCTCTATATGCTGACTGTAAATGTATATTAAATTAAATTAAATGTAAATTAATGAAATGTACATTTTACTGTACATTAAAACAACACTGGAAACTTTTGTGTGTATGTTCCCTGCCTATCCCACCCTTATCAGCTTTAGATGGACCTATTTCACACCTTGTTTTACCAGCCAAAATGCAACTGCTTGATTAATGGATATTTTATTCACTTAATGAATGCCTAGCAATACATCCAAGTTAGAATGAATAAAAATGTATATTAAGTTCCATGTACTTATATACATACTAT
The DNA here is from genome assembly GCF_965226575.1 of Pagrus pagrus. Classification (NCBI taxonomy): domain Eukaryota; kingdom Metazoa; phylum Chordata; class Actinopteri; order Spariformes; family Sparidae; genus Pagrus; species Pagrus pagrus. The sequence continues at coordinate 6,244,327 of NC_140197.1, forward strand.
ATAAATTCACTGATACTTCTTATTCTAATTCCAGAGACGCTCATCAAGGCAAGGTGATGATTGTCAGAGGTAAAGGTAAGTAATTTATATATACAGTCTATACTACAGGTCATTTTAAGACAATAAAAGATGTGAATGTTTTCAAGTTATTTACATAAATCATACTATTTGCCCCAAAAATCCTGATCAGTCTAAGAGATTGAATGACTGTGCCTGCTTAGCATAACTACCATCCTCATCTCTCATTTGGTTTTGTTCAAGTAGTTGAGAAATTAGTAGAAGAAAGATAAACATGATCTATCCTGTCTCTGTCCTCTCTTTCTTTGCAAAGAGGGAAAATGCAGCATGAGCTCCACAAGTGCCCGGGGAGTTGCTGTGATGTATTGTGGGGTTGTTAGTTTCAACAACTTCACTGCAGGCCTTCACTCAACCTGCAGGTAATACCCTTTCCTCTTCTCACACACATCCAAACACATATTTATACACGATATGATTCATTTACTCAGTGGTGTGAAATATTTCGATTTGATCTGAAGTTTGGTGTGTGTAGGGTAGATGGCAGATAACAACATGCGATTAAATATGCAATTCCTAAAGTAAGTGCCTGTATTATACACAAGTAGGGCTGCACAATATCACATAGCAAAATCACATAGCAATTTTTTTGGACAGATATGATCGTGGGAATGATCATTTTTACATCCAAAGTCTTGTGCCTCTGTGCTGGCGATAACGGAGACAATGAGCACATAATCTGGATGTTTATAACAAACTAAAATATATGAAGTAATATTCTCAATTTTGTAGAAAATATACACTACATTATTTAAAAAAATCAATTCTTCACTACACGTTACATGCATCTGAACACACATTAATGTCAACTTCAAAATAACATCTGCGCAGAGGCATACAACCGCCTTGAGGTATTTCTAGTTATTGTCTTCTATAGTGATACCACTAAATATGACACACTGGACTTTGATATCAAACTGCTTTGAAGATTTTTACATCAGCTCCCCCCTAAATTACACAGAAATATAGTATATGATAAGACTTATGCTTGTCTTGGAGAGATGTTACAGAGATGTTATATTTGGCCTTATGTATGTGTGTTACATATGCGTAACTGCCTGTTTATTTCTGAATATTTTTTACATTCTCATCTCCAACACTGATAACTGCTAATGATGAGAAATTTGCTCATATTTTTTGTAGACCAAGCATTGGAACAAAGTTTACGGCAGAGAACAGGCACCCAATGGAGAGACATGTCTACCATCAGTAAGTATCAACTGCAATATATAAGACAAGATATTGGTCAATGTTATCCACTATCCCTTACATTATGATGGAGATCTGTAAGTGTAGACAAATCTTTAAAAGCGTTGGCAGAAAAGTATTTTGCTCCAAGAGCTGGAAATACAGACAAGTCATCAGTTACAACTCACATAGGCCTCTCAATTGGCTGTCTTTTCACACGTGACTTTTGCCACACTTCTGCCGCGGTAGATTTGCAAATGTGTGTGGTGATTTGTGTGATTCTTTTTCACATTTACAATCTGATTACACACACACGGATTGAGATACAGACACAACTCTCCGCACACATTTGTAAATAGTTTTACTAAAACAATAGAGAGCCGAAGTCACGCTCCTTTCAGTGTGCCCCATGGGACCTTATTTCAGAAAAGGTTTGTATGGCAGTCAATGGTGAGAGACAATTATTTCTTGAGCCTGTTTGAATTGAGCCACACCCCAAACAAAGCAAAGCAAACTCTTCATGGTTGTTAAAATAAATAGTAAAACAATAAATAAATAAATAAATAAATCCTACTTTTTATAGTAAGGACTTTTCAGTGGATCTTACTTTGTCTTTTTCCCTTCCCCCCACCCCCAGATGCACCAAAGATCCAGCTGATTACTGGCAATTTGGAGGATGATTCTTCTTTATCTGCTACGTTGCATTGTCACTTCTGGTACAGATTCATTGACCTTTTGTGGTATGTTTTGATTTTACTTAATAGTACACTGTATATTCGGGTTCTAAATCAAGAATGTAATGCTTGTCCACAAATACTACAAATATTATCAGAACTACAGTATACAGAGCCCCCAAGGGTCAGGGGAATATTGTGGAAAACAAAGCTGAATTGGAAAATACAAGCTAAAAAACAACAGACCACAACCCCCTCAGCCCATAAGCTCTCCACCTGTTTCAAAGGTGAAATCATGACCTCACTGTTAACAGACAAGATACACATATGGAGAAATAGAATTTTTAGTTTTTCAGTTCCTCCTGGGGGGCTCTGAAGAACTGTTTGTGAATAATTGGTTGATATTGTAAATTTACAACTCAATACATTAAATAAAGGGTTTTAGAATCAACAGTGGTGTGTATTTCATTGTAATTAAGTTCCCCACCCTACTTTAATTGGCACAGTGAAAATATTTAGGGTTTTTGTTTGGCAGTCGTAGCTGCCAGTCATTTGACTGTTTTTCTAAGGTGGCTTTTAAGGCTTATTAAAGGTGTTTGATCATAATTTAGGAATAATCTGTAGAATAACGGTATTTTTCTGCAGAACTTTTAACATTGTCACTTTATTAAAGGTGTTTGATTGTAATAATTTAGGAAAAATCTATACAATAACGGTATTTTTCTGCAGAACTCTTAGCATTGTCACTTTATTAAAGGTGTTTGATTGTAATAATTTAGGAAAAATCTATAAAATCACGGTATTTTTCTGCAGAACTCTTAACATTGTCACTTTATTAAAGGTCTTTGATTGTAATAATTTAGGAAAAATCTATAAAATAACGGTATGTTTCTGCAGAACTATTAGCATTGTCACTTTATTAAAGGTCTTTGATTGTAATAATTTAGGAAAAATATGTAAAATAACAGTATTTTTCTGCAGAACTCTTAGCATTTTCACTTTATTAAAAGTGTTTGATTGTAATAATTTAGGAAAAATCTGTAAAATAACGGTATTTTTCTGCGGAAAATTCAATGAAAATTTCTGTAAAAGTAATTTTTTTGGACTTTATTTGAATTAGGATATTTTACTTTAATATTACGGTTTTTGTTTGGCAGCCGTAGCTGCCAGTCATTGACCGTTTTTTTGCAGTTTTTTTTTACAGTGCAATATGCCACAGACGTGCTACAAAAGTTTACTTGTTTATGGCAGTCTTCAGTTCCAATGATTTCTACAACTCTCATTTTTCTGTGATGGAATGAGTGGAACACATACTATTTTGTCACAAAAACATTCATGAAGTTTGGTTCTGTCATGCTTTATGCAACATTAATAGGGAATTTTGGTTAATTTGGCTAACAATAATAATTAACGATTATCAGGGATAAGTATTGATTATGATAAATAATAATATCCAATTTACATTAGATCACCTCGTGGGCACCACCCTCAAAGAAGGGAAAAGATAGCCAATTCACCAAATCAATCTCATAAAAAGGCACTAAACTGTCAGTTTGTAACTCTGATTAATAATTATCTTAATAACTACAACCAAAATTACCATAACAGCTTGGAGTCCTAGACAGAGCAGAGGTTGGCAACATTCACTCTTGTACAATATTATTATTATTATTATTATTTTCCTTTTTTTAGGTGCAGTACAAGTGAGGAATGGGAACATACATATATTAGGGGTGTGTAGAGCAGCCGATATTTGTATTTGGTTAAACCAGCAACTAATAAAATATCATTGTGAACATTATGAACCCCACCACCACCCGTCCTTGTTGGAGGACGTTGAACAGACAGAATAAAAACAAATAATACTTAAAAGAACTGTTCTTTCAAATGCACAGAATTCCAAGAACTAAACTTGATCTGTAAATAATATGACATAGTAGCCTATAGCTAGCGGTCATTATGCTTCAGGCTTCTACCTGGTCTTTTTACTAAACTTAACCAACTCCTTTCTTCATTGCCTAAAACCCAACCAAAGCACCGAGCAAAGAATTTTTTTTCTCCCCCAGTCTGCTGTCAGCAGGGTCGCCGGCTGCAGCAGCCTCGCGCCCGTGAAGTGGGCTCAAGCCGCGTTCAGCCGCGCTCGAGCGGAGCGGGGGAGAGAAACAATGTGTATTTCTTTTACTCTGTGGAAGATCTCCCAACGGAGTGAGGGACAAAGCAAGTGGGACAGATCTGCCCAGTCCCTGAGCAGCGCGCATTTCACAGACAAGCCACAACGCAGAGTGTAAACAACGTCACCTGGTCCAGCAGCACCATGGACAGCTGCGGGGGCGGGGGGGTCGGAACAGCGGTGTTTCGACCCACCCGCCCCCACCCCCGACTCCTGAACGTCACTCACTCACTCATCCGGGCATGTACTGCGGTCTCATGAGGAAACGTAGCTTTTTGATATGATGTTTTTCTTGTTCCCGAATACAAATATTTTTTAAAGTATTTGTTTGAAATAAGTATTCGTAAAAAACACGTTATTTGTGCCTTTCCGAATACCGTTTTCAGGTTCGGCTCCACCTCTAATATATATAACATGGCACAAGACGAGACAGAGGAACTATTAACAAAGAAACAAAAACAAACAAAAATAAATTATAATTATAATAATAATACGAGAAAAAAAAAAAAGACTAACAGCAGCAATAATTGCAGAAGGAACAAAGGGGGAGAAATACAAAACAGCAAAAAGACAAACAGGGAGAAGATTTGTAGGGTATGAAACTGTATGAGGTGAAAGAGGGCATGTTTTATTATATTACATATTACATTATATTTTTTTAATAAGTGAGTAAATGAAATAAATGAGACAAAATGTAGAGTGAGTAAATTAAATAAATACTTGTACAATATTAAATAGACAGCATGTAGGTTCAAGTCTTTTATTTAACACAAAATGAAAACACACACTCTAACTAACATGTACTATATACACTAGGGTTGTCACGATACCAGAATTTCAGTAGTCGATACCAATACCTGTGAATTTCCACGATTCTCGATACTAATTCGATACCACAATTTAAAAAAAACCAACAGAACCCATGTACTTTGAAACAGTTTTCAATAAATTAGTGAATTTAAAACTGTCAAGTATTTAACACCACTGTGCTTCAACATCTTTTTGCACAGAATTTAAATTGCAGTACCAGCTGCCAACTGCCAAAAGGTACTTTTAGCTTAAATAACAGAAGGTAAGAGACTGTCAGACAGTATCTCATCATGTCACCTTACGTATAATGACGCAGACCGTACCGTTACATTACGTTAAACATCTACATGAGTGAGCGACTGGGCGAGAGTAGAAGCCTGCGCCCCAGCTGACTCTCATGCCCAAATGACGGAACGTAGGCATATTCGGGTTAACGTATGACGTGACACAACAGTGATAGTAAACGGAAATTCACTTGAAACTCACTGAATTCTCTAAACAAGTCGGGGTGCCTGTCTTTGAGGTGTTTGGCCAGGTTTGACGTGCTTCCTCCTTTCGTTTGAAAACTTCTGAGGCACTGTTTGCATGTCGGCATGTTTGAGTCTAGAATTGCTCCGTATTCATCCGCCTCGAATGCAAAATATTTCCACACGCGACTCTTAGTACCTGTCTTGTCGACGAGCCGACGTGTTGTGCTTTCACTCTCACTTGCTGAAGCCATTTTTTCTAAGACGGCAGGTTTCCTTCTTCAGCGCCGCTGACTGCTCTGTGCGGCTCACACGCGTATACTGCCCCCATCAGTTCTGCCAAGAATCGACACGGCTCGCCGAGTGAAAAGTTGTATATTTGGTTCTGACGTTACCAGAAAAAAGCAAGTATCGTATTATTTTTTTCGTGTCGGCATCGAATTGGTATCGAAGTATCGGTTCTTGTGACAACCCTAATATACACGGTGTGTGTGTGTGTGTGTGTGTGTGTGTTAGAGAAGATAGTTAGTTGCATGCAAAGACCCTGAGTCTGTGTGAAGCACAATTCAACTAATGTCAACTCAGCCGCAAAGCAAACGACCAAAATCTGACTACACAGAGATCACACTAACACCCAAACAGTGAACAAACACATAGATTGAACACATGTGCATTACATCAACCAGAGTTAAAAAGTCCTGTGCTTAGCTGTGCTATGCTATGCTGTGTGCTATCTAGGCCCAGTTCAACGTTGCCAGTCTTTGAAGAAAAGGTGCTGGTGAATACAGTACATACAATAAATTAATGACAGATATTGGTGATTATAGAAAATTGTGTGAATCACGTTTTCTTTGTAACATGGCCTCTTAACTTCTTCTGAGCGATTATGATTGATAACAGCTGGTTACTTTTCTGGCCCATTCAGGGCTTGTTTGATACACCCATTAGACTCAGCCACAAACACAACAATGGGAAAGTCTAAGGAGTTCAGCATTGATCTGACAGAGCACATTGTTGATTTGAACAAGTCAGAAAAGTCACTTGGAGTCATTTCAAAGCAGTCACAGGTCCCAAGATCAGCTGTGCAAACAATTATTTGTATTACTGTCCCCTGCTGCTGAGAGAAAACTAGTCAGGATGGTGAAGAGTCAACCAAAAAAAACACCAAAAGGCAAGTCCACACATGAAGTAGAAGCTGCTGGAAGACAGGTGTCAGTGTCCACAGTCAAGTGTGTTTTACATCAACATGGGCTAAGAGGCTGCTGTGCAGGAAAGAAGCCCTCGCTCCAGACACAACACCTTAAAGCTTGACTGAAGTTTGCTGCTGTTCACATTGACAAATAAAAACCCTTCTGGAGGAACACTCTGTGGTCAGATGAAACAAAAACTGAGTTGTTTGGCCACATTGAGCAGCAATATGTTTGGAGGAGAGAAGGTGAGGCATTTAACCTCAAGAACACCAAACTTACTATCAGGCATGATGGTGGTAATATTATGCTGTGGGGTTGTTTTGCTGCCAGTGGATCTGGTGCTCTAAAGAAAGTAAATGGAATAATGAAGAAGGAGGATTATCTCCAAATTCTTCATGAAAACCTCAAATCATCAGCCAGAAGATTGGGTCTTGGGTGCATTTGGGTGTTCCAACAGGACAATGATATCAAACATCAAAAGTAGTAAAGGAATGGCTAAATCAGGCCTGCCAGAAGCTTGTGGATGGCTATCTGAAACACCTAATTGAGGTGAAAATGGACACAAGACATTTAAACAAATATTAGAATTACTGCATGTATATTTTTGATCCAGCAGATTTGGTCACATTTTCACAAGACCTATAATAAATTCAATATTGAACCAAACTTCATGAATGTTTTTTGTGACAAAGTAATATGTGCTGCACTCATTCCATCACAGAAAAATGAGAGCTGTAGAAATCATTGAACTAAAGACTGCCATGATAAGTTCTTTACAAGTGTATGCAAACTTTTGACCATGACTGTATGTGTTACAGCACCATTACCGTGGCAGCAGAGTAGAAATTAACACATTTACACTGACAATAGAAGCAGAGATGTTTCAGCTGATCAGTGCTTGCAGATGAAGGGATCATTTGTGAATGAGGATGTTATGCAGTCTCAAAATAATTAGTTTGTTTGAGTATTATAACCTCTATTTGAATGAAATTCAAATGACTGTATTTTCAACATGGAACAGGTTTTACCTGTTCTATACTAAAAATATACTATATATACTAAAAATAACAGCTTGAACAGATTTCCAGGACAGATTTTGTGGCAGTAGTAGTTAAACGGTAAAACTGTTTTCACACATTACAGTGTTATTGCAGTAAGATGCCACTATAGCAATGGCAGTTGTCAGACGCGTCACCAGAGAAAACTGACTGGACTAGCCCCTGATGTCTGGCAGATGGCCCATTGTGTTTACATGCACATGAGAATTCTAGAGTATCACAATTGTGTGTTGCGCATGTAAACATCTTACACTGGTTTTAGAAACCTGGATCTGCTATCTGCAGTACTCCAAAAGAAACCAATATACTGTTACATGGTAACACCTTATCCAGGCTTTTTTTTTTTTTTTTTTTTACATTCTTTGTCAGTCCAGAACATAATGGCTGAGATGGTGAGGAATCAAGACAAGACTGTACAGATGATCAGACTTGGGTACTGTTAGAATCATGTGTAATGGAAGATGAATAGCTGGATTTCTCATGTTCCGTGTAAATATATCTCGAGTATGATCAAAATCAGGATATAAGGCTCAAAGCCAGGATCCACATTTTGTTAGGGGCTGTTGCATCATGATCCAAGATTCTGAATATTGTTTTTTAACTAACTTAATTTAATTTTTCATCAGGCTTACTATTGAAGCAAGGACACTCTATTTAAAAACACAGCAAGCCGGAGCTTAATCACATTTCTGATATTTTCAGCTCAAAACACATTTAAAAATGTTTGACTTCAAAGTTAGGTTATGGAATTTTACTCATAAGTAGCCATACAATATATGTCAATACAAGAATGGTAGTAAAAACAATATATCACTTACAGGGAAACGACAAATTAGGCTCGCCAAAATTTCCTGTTTAGATCATATTTCATTGGGATTTGCAATACTGTCTTTCAACTGAGAAATTTGGATGTGGTTTCTTGGTAAGGCTCCATGAAGAAAGGCTATCGTTTGCACGTTTTAAAGGATGAAACGTTTCTCTACCTTGTGAGCCACAGCTACCCCATGTACTCCTATGGCGTAAACCCTGGCATTTATTTGTTCAGCTTGTGCAGCTTGCTCCACAAGTCCCAGTTCAGAGTAGTCAGAGCTGTAATGCCTAAGTACTTGCACATGCACTTTTAAGTATATGCAGCCATACTGACCTGGTGATGCCAATTCATAACTGATTATTGTTATTATCTTGAAACTTGTTATGTGAGGTTTAAAAGGTACAAGGTCAATTATTGTTATTTTTTTTTAATCACGAGGGTTTAAATGAAACAATGTTTGAGTCCTTTGAGTCTTGCTAAAAAATTTTTGAAAGAGGGTTGATGATGAATTGAGGAGTCTCACGGGCTGGGGAATGAAGCTGCTCTGTAGCCTGGTGGTATGGCAGCGGGAACTTCTGTATCTTTTGTAAGACAGCAGGGTGAACAGACTGTGGCTGGGGTGGGTGTTTTTCCAAGTCAGAGTTAAATTGACCTTCAAGCAATTTAAGTGGCTAAAATGTCTAAGTTCTTGCACATGCACTTTTCAGACGTAAGGGAAATGTCTTATTTTACATTTATATGTAGAACTGTTCCCATTACAGTGTCCTGGAAGCTTCTTGCAATTTCATTTTTATGACATTTTATATGAAACATAAGCTGCATTGAAATTACCTTTTCATGTAGACCACATTTCACCTATCAGTGGATAATCAGAATCAGAATCAGAAATACTTTATTGATCCCCGAGGGGAAATTGCTTGTGTTACAGCTGCTCCCATTCAAAGTCCCAGAAACATGCAGAAAAATACTATACTATAAAAAACTATATATAAGCAAGAACAACAGAAACAGAACAAAAATACAAGAAATGTACATTCTACTAGAATATATTCTTATATACAGTGTAATAAATAATAATAATAATAATAATAATAATAATAATAATAATAATAATGCTACAGTTGAAATATGGGTTATTGCACAGTCTTAATTATTGCACATGAGAGAGAAACAAAGCATCCAGAGTCCTCCTATTGACTCAGAGTGTCTGACACTCAGTGTGAGGAGTTGAACAGTTTGATGGCCACTGGCAGGAATGATTTCCTGTGGCGCTCTGTGGTGCATCTTGGTGGGATCAGTCTAGCACTGAATTTACTCCTGTGGCTGACCACCACGTCATGGAGTGGTTGGAGCCATTGTCCAAGATGACATGTAACTTGGACAGCGTCCTCCTCTCTGACACCACCGTCAGAGAGTCCATCTCCACCCCCACAACGTCACTGGCCTTGCGGATCAGTCTGTTCAGTCTTTTGGCGTCCGCTACCCTCAGCCTGCTGCCCCAGCACACAACAGCATAGAGGATAGCACTGGCCACCACAGACTCATAAAACATCCTGAGCATAGTCCGGCAGATGTTGAAGGACCTCAGCTGTCTCAGAAAATGGAGACGACTCTGTCCCTTCCTGTATAGGGCGTTAGTGTTCTTAACCCAGTCCAGTTTATTATCAATTTGAACTCCCAGATACTTGAAATCCTCCACAATGCCCACAATGACCCCCTGGATGGAAACAGGGGTCAACGGCACCTTGGTCCTCCTCAGGTCCACAACCAGTTCCTTGGTCTTTGTCACATTGAGCTGTAGATGGTTGCACTCACACCATGTGACAAAGTTGTCCACAGTAGTCCTGTACTCATCCTCAGCACCTTCACTGATACATCCAACTATTGCTGAGTCATCTGAGAACTTGTGGAGATGACAGGTCTCTGTGCAATAGTTGAAGTCTGTGGTGTAGAGGGTGAAGAGGAAGGGAGAGAGGACAGTCCCCTGTGGGGCCCCGGTGTTGCTGACCATTCTATCTGATACACAGTGTTGTAAGCGCACATACTGTGGTCTGCCAGTCATGATAGTCAATAATCCAGGTCACAAGGGGGGAATCCACCTGCATCGATGTCAGCTTCTCACCCAGTAGAACCCAATGGATGATGTTTAATGCACTGGAGAAGTCAAAAAACATTCCTCTCACAGTGCTTGCCAACTTGTCCAGTTGGGCGTAGACACGGTTGAGCAGGTAGATGATGGCATCCTCAAATCCAAGTTGGGGCTGATAGGCGAACTGTAGGGGGTCCAAGAGTGGTTTGACCAAGGGCAGGAGCTGCTCCAACATGAGTCTCTCTAGGGTCTTCATGATGTTGGAGGTCAGTGCCACAGGTCTGTAGTCCTTGAAACCACAGAGACCACATGTCTTCCACATCACAGGGACCCTCTGTAGCAGGGGTGACCAACTACATTTGTCGGAGGGCCAGAATTTTTCCGGACAGACACCTTGTGGGCCGGACATTCAAATTAAATGATATAAAAATCACATTTTGGCCTAAAACATTATTGTTTCATGTTTATTGTTTAGATATTTTAATTTTATTACAAAACTGAAGGCATTTTTAGCCTATACCAGTCAGGCTCCTATCACCTATACCACAGTCAACCACCAGCAGTAGTCTAGCCTACTCAACGTTTTATTTGATGTGCCGAGCATTATTTGTGACTTGTGTTTTGTTCTGTTACCACGGTATTTACCATGCTCTTTTAAGTTATGCCAGTTGGTTTGTCATGCAAGGGCATGTGGAAAAATTATGTCAAAGAAGAACAGTGTGTAAAACAATGAATGTTAAACAGTGCAGCGAGTTTGTCCTCCTTTTGGAACGTAAACAGACTGCGAGTCATAAAAGGTGGGGATTTCTGATGTCAGGCTTAGGGGTTATACAAAAATGGAGGACCCAAATGCAGACACACAGGCGGCAGGCAACTAAAAATGCGTCACAAGGACAAAAACAAAGTAGCAACTAAAAGCTAAAACAAAGTGTAAACAAAAGCAAAGTACAAACCAAAAGAGAAACCAGACACCAAAACTACAAACATACCAATACGGGAGACACGAGGAATCACTGGATGAAACACTGGGGAAGAAGCTGGTGGAGAACAAAGGGTGACAACAAGGGGAAACACAGAGGAAGACAGACCAAGACGGACAGAGACGGACACAGGCTAACAGACGCTAACACGGAGAAAAGTCGGGAACGGGAAATCACAAAACATCACGGAGGGAGAAATGAAACAGACTCACGAAGACAAGAGGGAGGACAAAGACTAAATACTGACAACACTAATGAGGGGATGAGAAACAGGTGGAGTGAGGAGGGACACGGACAGGTGAGGGAATCAACGGAAAAACACACAGGAGGAACTGTCAAGCAGGACGTGACACACAAGGGCAAAACTTCAAAGTAAAACAGGAAACAGAAACAAACAGACGCTGAACCATGACATCTGATAGTTATTTCAGTCTCAGTTGTTTTTTCTGTTGCTTTAATAGTGGGGACCACTCAATATTTTCTCTTTGATCCTCACAATTTTGGAATCCAGTTGCGGGCCGGATCCGAAGGTTCAGCGGGCCGGAACCGGCCCGCGGGCCGCCAGTTGATGATCACTGTTCTGTAGACTCAGGCTCATGCTGAAGACATGGTGAAGTACTCCACATAGCTGGGGGGCACAGGCTTTGAGCACCTTGGGGCTGACAGCATCAGCACCTGCAGCCTTGCCTGAGTGGAGTCTCACCAGATGTCTCCTAACATGGTCAACTGCGATGCTCACTGTAGAGGTGACAAGTAGGGGAGGGGGAGGTGTAGAGTCTTTGGGTTGTAGTGTGTAGTGAGTCTTGAGACCAGGGGAGGAGGTGTGGGGAGAGATCTATCTATCTATCTAATACCTTTCACATAAGTCAATACTTTCTTTCTTTCAACCTACAAATGAACAAATTATTAAAATGATTACGCATTTGTGTTTTGTGCACAATCTTCTTACCGTATTTTAGCTGTTTGAAAAGAGGGGGAAAGATATTTTAGACATCCAGACCAAATATCATCCAGTTTTCAACTAGAAGTCAACACTGAAGTCCTGGTTGGTGCTCACACTGGCCTCTATGGCTTTATGAAATGCTGAGTTGTTTATTCCAACACATAACTGCACTCAACCATGTTCTTTCTCAGTGAAAAAACATCCATGTTATGAAAATCTAATGCTGATAGCCTGGGGAGTAGCAGAAATCAAACCAAGTTACATAATTAGGATACCAAAAAAAGGTAACTGTGTTCCATTGAAAAGATGCAATCAGATTACACATCTTTCACATTTTGTGAAAATGGGGATTATTATCAGGATTACAATTTCGAAGAGGGTTGCCATGTCTCATGCACTGACATGACAGACTCACCCAATTAACACTTTTTACATGCTCTGAAATCACACGTCCATTTTCTCACAGCAAAAAAACCAAAACAAATTTATAACTGATAACGGCACAAAAAAAGGACTCAACAGCACACAGATAGACCAGAGTCAGTTACTTTTCTCCCTCTCCTCTGCAGGCAGGCAGGAGTGACAGTGGATTACTATGGTTATGGAGACGCTGAATGTTAGACTTATTCATCGACCATGATTATTGACCTGACACGATTATTCTGACCCTACGGTGAGTAGTGTCATAGCATACCTACTCATTAAATACTGAATGTCAACAATATACTGCCATGTATATGCACACATTACAACGCCCTGCAAATCTCACAACACCACTACAGTCTAAAGTGAAACCATAACTTATCTCACAGCTGTCAATTTATTATCATGGCCTCTGGTGAAAAAACGCTTTAACTGGGTGAGAGTTTCACCGTTATTTTGTCTAAAGCAGAAAATATAAAAAAATATCACGTTACAGTGCAAGGTATTTGTCTTGTCTTGTCCTTTGATTTGATTATTGAAGTAATCCATAGGAAACTAATGAAGTTATATGACTTTAATATTGTGACACTAACTGCATTTGTAATAGGTAATTAGTAACTTGATGGGAATATAAAATTAAAGTAATCCTCCAAACCCTGCTGATTTATTTTCTTCACTTCAGTTCATTGCACATACATTTCAACATGAAAAAACAAGTATTTTCCCTCATAATATGAGTGGTCGGTATTGTAAAACATGGAAAAGCTTATAAGTTGTAGTAAAACATCCTGGCACCTCGGGTTGGGTGGCGAGGGCCTGGCCCACTGGTTCCAGCCTGTATTGGCAAGTCTGGGGCTTGTTTACTCCCGCCTACAACTGGACTTAGTCGAACATATTTACACATCTTTCTTTTAGGAATTGAATCATGTTTTTCCATAAGCTCCTGTATTCATTAAACACACAAAAGTAATCAAATGTTATATGTTATCTAAGAATGTACAAGAACTTAAAAAACATTTCTGATTAAAAAGTTGAAGTTTACTTAGAAGTAAAATAAATTTTGGGTCTGCCTGAACATATGATGCTAGTTCTTATGAACAGCTGATGATACATCAATGCCAGTGGTTGATGTAAACATTTATGGTAATATAATATGCAGACGTTAGGAACAATTGCTGAAATGAGAGAATGATTGGACTCAAAGACAGGGTTGTGGATCAAAAACCTTTCCAAAAAACCTTCATATAGTAATTTCCTCCCCATGATTTCTGAGTTTTGCTGTATTTGTAATGTGTTTACTTTTTTGGGAACTTTCCCAACATGCTTTCCCTCTGCAAATGTCTGTAGGATTACAGGATATGCATGCAGTGCTTTAAAAGTAAAATCAGAGGTTTTCATTTCTTTTTGGTGTAGCAGGGAGACAGCACTGAGCTCTTGTGGATATGCAGATGCTGGGAGTTGGTCCAGCTGTCTCCTCACCAGTGAGTGAGCGTTCCATCCATGAAAAGCTGTTAGATCTTTTTCCTCTCATCCCTGTGGTTTCCTTTGATATGAATCATCACACACTGGTTGGTAAACATGAGTCCAGTGCATGCAGTTTGCTGAAGCTCCAAACAGCAACTGGAAAGACCATTTGAAGCGTTTAAAGCTGACCCAAATGGAGAAAGGTCTTTGATCTCTGTCCTCTCCTTAGGCTACGGTAGGTCTCATCCGGAACCTGGCACTGTGCCCGGCCAATCAGGCACCTCTGAGGGAGGCAGGCGCAATTCCACGATTGGTCAACCTGCTGCTGAAGGCTCACCAGGACACACAGAGACACGCCTCCTCTGCACAGCAGACATACCAGGTCTGGATAATGCACACAGACACACACACAAAAACACACATGCTTAACACAAAATCCTTAAGCTCAACTGAATCATTTTATATCATTGTCTTAATCAGTAGCACCAACATTCAACCGTCAGCTCATCTGTGTTTCACAGCTTTGTGGTTAGTAACAGGAAGTAACAGAAAACCACATAAACAATCATGGTTTAATAACTCTATTTCAGGTATGTGGCTGATGAGCTATTATTGTTATAAACAGTGCTTGTATAGATATCATTTTGTACAGGACAGTTTGCATCAGAACAGACTGTAGGAACTACTAAACTATGACAGTCAGAATCAGCACAGAGTTCAGCGATGCAGTTGCTGAACTTACACCGTATCCCAACTGCATGTGAGTGTTAGATGTGAGCAATGTTTGATGCTCGCTATCCAGGAAAGCAGGGAACCTGTGAGGACCCTATTGTAATTGTAATGATTTATTAGGGCCCGAGCAGGAAACCTGCGAGGACCCTATTGTTTTTGTAAAGATTTTTTTTTTTTTTTTTTTTTTAGTTTTTCTTTGTCCCAAATAATCGCATTTTTCACTGCCTGAACATACCCCAAAACTCGCCAAACTTGGAATATACGTCACACCTGGCGAAAAATTGTATAATCTGTCGTCGTTGTGAATTTTCACCACTAGGTGGCGCTGTTATCAAGGAAAGTGCGTTTTGCCTAATAACTCCCACACACTTTGTCGCACATTCTAAATCCTTATATCCACGCGTTCAGTGAATCCTCCTGAATCTCTGGGTATAGGCCACGCCCATATCCGCCTACCGTTTTTTTTCGCTAGCTCGCAAAATGTCGCAAACCTACTTTTTCGAACTCCTCCCAGCCAATTTCACCAATTTGCACAAAACTTTGCACACAGCATCTGTGGACCCTCCTGACAAAAAGTTATTAAAATAATTTTGATATACCAAAAAATACTCAAGTTATTAAATTACAAATTCCTGCAGATTTCGCTCAAAACAGGAAGTTTTGCATATCTCCACACTGGTGTGTCCGAATGACTTCAAACTCAGGATCCTACTTCCCCATGAGCCCCTAAGGCTCTGTGCCAAATTTTGGCCGACCACCACTAGGTGGCGCTCTTTAAATTGAAGTAATTTATATCTCCACATCCGATTGTCTGATTGACATGAAACTTGGTACACTTATTGCAAATGCCCTCCTGAGGATGGCTGACGAAGGTCTTACCGATCTGACACTAGGTGGCGCTCTGGCGGCAGTTTCATTTTGTTTTTGGCACTGTGCCCACACCATAATACTTATGGATATGAAATTCATAGGGGTGCTATAGACTGGTGCCTGTAACTCACACACCAAAAATGACCAACAGGTGGCGCTATTTTCAACACAAAACCGTTTTTGCCTATTAACTCCCGCATTATATGGACCACATTGTTAAACCATATGTCTACCTGTTCCCTGCATTCATCTGAATTGTGTGAATTAGGCCACGCCCACTTTCGCAGTACATTTCCATTTGCACATTCCGGAATGTCACAAACCTACTTTTTCAAACTCCTCCCAGGCAATTTCTCCAATTTGCACAAAACTTTGCACACAGCATCTGTGGACCCTCCTGACAAAAACTTATTAAAAGATTTATGATAGTCCAAATAACGGCCAAAATATGAAACAACAACTTCCTGCACATTGTGGTAACACAGACAATCTTCCATATCTTGATGAAATACAGTCCCATTCACACTAAAGTTTTTTTTTTATTGTGCTCCATGGCCCGATGACGGTTTGTGAAAAATTTGGTGCAAAGCGGCCAATAGGGGGCGCTTTTATTGCTAAATGATGAAATAACAGCTTGACTGCCTTCACTTTTGATTCCTCAACGGAAGTTGTTGCATGAGCAAGCCCCGACAGCAGCATGCCCCGACAGCAGCATGGCCCCGACAGCAGCATGTAGCGACAGCAGCACGCTGCGACAGCAGCACGCCCAACGTGCGTGGACTGCGAGGGCCCGTTCATCGCTGCTTGCAGCTTTAATTATTTTTAGTTTTCCTTCCTCCCAAAGGATGGATGCTCCTGACAAAAAGTTATTAAAAGAATTTTAATATTCCAAAGAATGCTCAAGTTATTAAAAAACTTCCTGCAGATTTCGTTCTAAACAGGAAGTGTTGCATATCTCCAGATTGGTTTGTCCGAAAGACATGAAACTCAGGATGCTACTTCCCCATGAGCCCCTATGGCTCTCTACTAAATTTTATCTCATGACCCCTAGGTGGCGCTCTTTAAATTGAACTATTTTATATCTCCACATCGGTTGGTCCGATTAATGCCAAACTTGGTACACTCATTGCCAGTGCCCTCCTGAGGATAGCTGAAAAAGGGGTTACGGATCTGCCACTAGGTGGCGCTCTGGTGGCAGTTTCATTTTATATTTGGTACTGTGCCCACACCATAACACTTATGGATATGAAAGTGATAGGGGTGGTATAGACTGGCCCCTGTAACTCACACACCAAATTTGACCAGCAGGTGGAGCTATTATCAACACAAAAGTGTTTTTGCCTAATAAATTTGAAATTGCCTCCAAATTGGAGGCAATTTCTCCAATTTGCACAAAACTTTGCACACAGCATCTGTGGACCCTCCTGACAAAAAGTTATTAAAAGAATCGTGATAGTCCAAAGAACGCCCAAAATATAAAACAACAATTTCCTGCACATTGTGGTCAAACACACAGTCTTGCCTATCTTGATGAAATACAGTCCAATTAACACTAAACTTTTTGTAATTGTGTTGGATGGCCTGATAAGGGTTTGTGCAAAATTCGCTGCAAATCACCCAATAGGTGGCGCTTTTATTGCTAAATGATGAAAGAACAGCTTGACTGCCTTCACTTTTAATTCCTCAATGGAAGTTGTTGCATGAAGAAGCCCCGACAGCAGCCTGCCCCAACAGCAGCATGTAGCGAAAGCAGCACGCCACAACAGCAGCATGCCCCGACACGCGTGGACTGCGAGGGCCCGTTCATCACTGCTTGCAGCTTTAATATTTTGATTGTATTAGTACTTGAATGTACCCACTGCTATGATAACCTAATTTCCCCTTGGGGATTAATAAATATAATAAAATCTATCCATCTATCTATCTATCTATCTATCTATCTGTCTATCTATCTAAACAGAACATAGCATCAGTGCTGTAATTAGGTTAGCTGGTTCATTTCTTCCTTTGATGTCTCTCTGCTGGTTTACTTTTTAGTTTATTTATCAGATCCCAATTCCCTGTGCCCTGAAGTGTAGCTTGTCTTTCTGGGGTCCACATTAAAAACATACATCAGAGACATTTGAAAACAAACATCAAACATTACAGCTGGCATAGCACTAAAAATGAATTGAAACTAACAGAAAGCTTCAATTATATTTTATATATATATTATATATATGTATATATATATATATATATATATATATATATATACATATATATATACATACCAAATTATCAGTCAAATATCAACAGATGTAAGTTCTTCATTGATTTGCTCTCCATTCTCTACTCCAAACGAACTCACAGGAAGATTTGGTCTTTATGAAAATATTTATTGATTGATTATATACTAACACAATGACTGAAATGAAATGACTGATCATCAAACAGAAATGTTCATAGTAAGCAAACAATCAAGTAAGTAAGTGCACTAAAATGGGGAATGGTGGAAGAGATTATTTGCCTAATATAGATGTCCCAATAACTAATGCTGAATAGGATGATGGAATTTAGAAGTAAAATGAAATCAATATTATAATTATTATTGTTATTTTGAAATCAACCCAGTCATAAGCAGTTCAGAAGATGGTTCATGTCTATTTCTAGCTGTGAAGGCCATTGCTGGAGACACAGTAAGCTTGGTCATACCCACAGCTATGGATGTTATGGCCTCAAACCTCTTCTCGATGGACTCTGGGTTTCTCCGTTTTCCCGAGGCTGGTAGTAGTTTTAACGCTGTGTCTGTCTCAGCTGTTGGATGAGTAGTCCGCCAACAGACTTCCTTCATGAATCTCTCTCTGTCAGGTTCATGGCAACTTTAAAATACTTTTAAAGACCATAAATGCGGGAGAGAACAGTGACTTCATGAAATTCTTCAAGTCTTTCATAAGTCTTTTCTTGGCATGGGCAAACTCCCCATTCTGTTTAGCATCAGTGTGATAGTTTTGTGGAAGGTGAGTGGAAGGAAATTCTTTGTTCCAAACAGTTTTACCAATAATTACCTCTTGTTTTGGGGATGTTAATGGCACTAAGCTGTGTCTGCTACATTCGTAGAATATGATCAATAGAGTGTGAAGTACCTTAGTGTTTGTAGAAATTCTTGAAGGTTGAGTTATTACCTGGGTAAGATTGAAAAATATTGTCAGTTGACATGTTTTATTCGTAAAGGAAAATTTTTAGAAAACTAGTAACCGAGAGGGAAGATATCCTGACTTTCATCGGTCTAAGGTTCCACAAATTCTATCAAAGTAATTCCTCTGTCTTTCTGTCTTTTTCTGTCATCAGGATGGTGTTCGTATGGAGGAAATAGTAGAGGGCTGCACAGGAGCGCTTCACATTCTGGCAAGAGACCCCATAAACAGAGGAGAGATTGCCAGCATGCAAACCATACCACTGTTTGTACAGGTACACTCACATGAATATGACATGAAGATCATCAGACTGCACAAACTACAGAAACAGCTGATATAACATGAACCAGTTTCTACATTTTTTCTTTTGTGTCCTGAATTGTTTGCAGTGGACACAAAGTTATTTGAGAAATAGAGCCTTAATATTCAGCACTGCTCGGAATGTTCTCAAAACACACACATTACCAAGGGTGTAGGTCTTATTTTTTCTTTGGTTTAACTAAGGCCTGTTCCATCCATCTATTATCTATATCCCCTTGCCCTCTTCATAGTAATGAAGAGCTGGACTTAACCCCAGCTCACACTGGATGAGAGGTTGTATTCACACGGGTATTCAGCCAGATAGATTGTCACCCAATTTATCACAGGGCTACACTTTGCTTCAAGCAGAGTGAGAACACACCTGCCTGGTAAATCTTACAATAAAGATGTATCTGCAAGTAATCGGTGCTGTTCTAAATACATCTCAAACTCTAAAATTATAGATTTATGTTTGTGTGTCCAGTTGTTATACTCATATGTGGAGAACGTGAAGCGAGTCTCAGCGGGCGTCCTGTGTGAGCTGGCCCTGGACAAACAGTCTGCAGAGCTCATCGATGCAGAGGGAGCCTCGGCACCCCTCATGGAGTTGCTGCACTCCAACAATGAGGGAATTGGTACGCCTTTCTATCCTTTTCTGCTCCAGAGGAACATCACAATATGGCCTTTTCTTTTTTTGATGTAATTTAACTGAAGGAGTTAGCCGTTTCTCAAATACACTCTCACTGAGTACATTTTCATTCACCCTTTTTATGCACATTTTCAATTTGTGCCTGAAAGAAATCTGATTGGAAATGCATAACAAAAAGAAAAGAAAAGATTTGTTGTTTTGATAGACTCAAAATGTGACAAAGTTCAAAGGAAACAAATCATGAAATGCATTAAGCATTTGACTTAAATGTCCACTGAAGCTTAAACTTCAGAAGAGAGACTAAAAATAGCGGCAGAGAAAAACATCAGATCTGAATTTGAAATGTTGAGATGGTGCCCTGAAGTGCAGCTTGTCTTTCTGGGGTCCACATTAAAAACATACATCAAAGACATTTGAAAACAAACATCAAACATTACAGTTGGTATAGCGCAAAAAATAAATTGAAACTAACAGAAAGCTTCAATTATATTTTATATATATATTATATATGTATATGTATATATATATACATATATATATATATATATATATATACCAAATTATCAGTCAAATATCAACAGATGTAAGTTCTTCATTGATTTGCTCTCCATTCTCTACTCCAAACGAACTCACAGGAAGATTTGGTCTTTATGAAAATATTTATTGATTGATTATATACTAACACAATGACTGAAATGAAATGACTGATCATCAAACAGAAATGTTCATAGTAAGCAAACAATCAAGTAAGTAAGTGCACTAAAATGGGGAATGGTGGAAGAGATTATTTGCCTAATATAGATGTCCCAATAACTAATGCTGAATAGGATGATGGAATTTAGAAGTAAAATGAAATCAATATTATAATTATTATTGTTATTTTGACATCAACCCAGTCATAAGCAGTTCAGAAGATGGTTCATGTCTACTTCTAGCTGTGAAGGCCATTGCTGGAGACACAGTAAGCTTGGTCATACCCACAGCTATGGATGTTATGGTAGGGTAACAAATGACACATGAAACAAACAAGTGCCATATTTCCATCATGTTTTCCACATGGTTCTCCAATTCAATTATTAGTAAACATCGTCGGGTCCTCTTCTGTAACCCAACAGGAAAATTAGCTCCACATACTCCTTATCTTGATGTACCCACTCATAGTCGGACTGACCCATCAAAGTGAGTCAAAGGGACAGAGGAGGGCAGTGTAGGTAATTTTTCAAGCTGTTTTTTAGTCCAGTCCCTCCCTGATTAACAAAATGGTAGTGGGTGGAAATGAGCATTTATTGCAAAATTACTGGGAATTGGTTAAAATTTGCACCACATTTGAAATTGAGACTTGAGTAGGGTGCTATACACATAAAGACATATTCAGCTATTATTGCTGATGTGACCCTACACACACCAGTGTGTTGGTGCAGGTGAGCATATCACTCTGCAGCAGTCAAAGTTACTGTCCTAACATTCCAGTTGTCATACCTCAGCAAATGTGGATTAATCCACTAAATGCACCATGCCCTTTTGTTTGAGTAAAATGTCTGAAAGCTACAGCATGTAGCTGTCTTACACTGAGCCTTTTTATAAAAAAGAAACAGGCGTCTTCACAGACATATGCTTAGGGCTGGGGGGAGGGAAGTATTAGGGCCTGTGTCCACGTTACGCGCTGGGATGAAGCACTTTTGAGACTTCTTGTTTCTATGACAACAATATCTTGATGACTGCCATTGTGGTTTACTATTTGTTTGTTTTTTATTTGACATTGGGACATCAGAGCAAGGAGGATGTATGTGCATGATATGACCCATACTGTCACATCTGAACAAGGACTTGAACCCAAATGCATGACTCAGGAGGCAAAGTAAAAAATAAACAAATCTTTTATTATTTAAAGTGCAACAGAAAATCACTCACAAGGAGGAAAAAAAACACTATTAAAGTACAACAGAAAATCACTCACAAGGAGGAAAAAAAATCACTAAGACAGCTAATAAACAGAAAACCTACTAACAAAACCAAGGGCTTGACAAAGTATCAAAAAGTACAAAACCTGACAAGATGGGCATGGAACAAACGCTGACAATTCTTGAAGCAATGATGGCATGGAGTTGGTTCACTGGCACACGAGACAAGACAAACTGGCAACAGACAAAGGGAGACGCAGACCATATATACACAGGGTAATGGGGAACAGGTGGAAACAATCAGGGCAGGGAAGACAATCAGACTGGCGGGAAAAACACAAGGGGCAGGGCAAGTTACCTGAAACGAGAGGAGAGTAGAATTTCAAAATAAAACAGGAAACCATAAGACAACATAGACACAAGACATTTAAACACCGCCAGCTTTCTTGGCCATGACACATACAGACAAAAATAAGGTGAATATTTTTGCCAAGGCCAGGAACAATAAAACGAGCGATGGTGATTTCAACAATGACTTCTTGATTTTGGTCTCATGCGGTTTGTCGACAGTGAGAAGTGGAGACCATGTTGCGATGGGATCACACTAACCATGACACCTGTCTACAATATAACTATCTGACCCATGACTACTCAGTAGTCATTACTACATTATTACGAGTACTCAGTACTTATGGGTCGCTGAACTTGAATACACATGAAGTTTCATGACTGCATCATAATGAATGTGCCTCAGGGGCATAAAGTGTAATGGGGTCACACCAGTAATTTCGCCCACCTTGTTTGGTCCAGGCCCATCTACGAACACAGCCTTGATTTTGATTTCTTGACCATATCTTGCACTGTTGTGATGCTATAGTCCGGACAAAAATCTGACAGACAAAACTGCTTCTGTGGTAGTTCCAGCTACAAAAGCTGTCTCCAGGACTGTATTTAATAATATTAATGACACACACAGACTCAAACATTAGCAGCTTATGCCGTTGCCGCTGGTAAAAATTGTAGTATAAATACTATGTGACTCCATAGACCAAATTTCAACAACCTGATCAGAAATGGCCTGTTTCCATATATTTAAAAGCGATATAAAAATGAAAATTGCTCATAAATTTAGTTCTGTATTGTTTTAGTTTTGTGTACCAAACTGCAGTCAATGTTCTCCCCCTTTTATCATGTCTATTAATTGTTTTGATGACACAATTGCACATCAAATTTGGGGTGAAAAGAAATTTAGTTTAACAAAGAGGACAAATGAGTTCCTGGCTTTTTCTCTTAAGTCTGTATATAAGTGACTGTTATGTTGCTGTCTACCTGCAGCCACCTACGCTGCAGCAGTGCTGTTCCGAATTTCGGAGGACAAGAGTTCAGACTACAGGAAGAGAGTATCAGTGGAGCTTACACACTCGCTCTTCAAACACGACCCTGCTGCCTGGGAAATGGTAAGAACCCTCTGTGTTGATGTAGAGTTGTTGTCATGACACAAAAGTTTAACTTTAACCCCACTCAAAATACCTCTTAGTGCGACAGCAGAGATCACAATAACATGTGTTTAAATAATTATACAAGAGTCCGCCAAAAATTAATCTACAATCAATTTCAAAGTGCTGGTCCTGTTTGTTGATTTCCTCCTCATATGAACTTCACAATAGTTCTCTCTCTGAGCACACTCCCCATCCAGGTCTGTGTATCTGTTGGTCAGGCTAGGCAGGTAAGGCTCCATGCAGGCTGGGATGTTGTCTGTGATGTGTTGGAGAAGTTTCTCAAAAGCACCATATAAGAATGGGGGGTTACTGCCACAGGGTGGTAGTCGTTTAGACTTGACACTGCATTCAGAGACAATGGTGGCTCTCTTGAAGCAGGTGGGAACAGTCTGTGTTTGTTTAAAATGTGCTTAATGACATCAGCTATCAGATTGGCACATATTTTTAGTACACATGTTCTTAGTACACAGCCAAGGATGGTTTCAGGACCAGCAGATTGTCTCTCAGCAAGATTCTTCAAGATTCTAATGCGGCGATAATGCAGCGACTGTGTGAAAAGGGCTACTGAGTCTATGACTTCAGTCTCGCTCTTCTCGTGTTGTATGTGTCCTTTTCACCTGACTGAAAGGCACATTTCATTTCTCTGGATAGAGTCCTCACGTCTGCAATCAACCAGGCTTTTTTGGTTGGGAAATTGTGTTTTTGCTGATGTATAGTGTCACTGCTAATGTATATTCATCAAGACCCATTTTATCAACTGAATGAGTAGGGAGGATAGCACAGATGTACTTGCCAATTACAGCACAGTAGGGCAGGACTAGAGGCAACAGTCCTAGGAGAGAAAAAAAACAACCTAAGACAGTCCCATGGCTCCCCAAGCTGACTTACAGTAGCTCCGCCTAGACCTCTGATGTGGATCATGTTACTGAGAATTTATTTTCTGTTTTTTCTCCTGATGTCCTTCTGCTGCCTGAATTCTCAGTGATTTTAAGTTTCCTGATGGACATATAGCTTAACCACTAACTGCTGCTAACTGTGTGTTACGTTAGCTACCATTAACCAGTGAGCTCATTTGGCCGTGCAGGTAGTGGTCCTTTTAGCTGTTCCCCTGTCCAGTGCCTGAAAACATTCTCTTCCCAGCAGTCTAAAGCTCCTGTGCAAGAGGTGTGAACACCAACTCCCCTGATGCTCCAAGTCCAAACAGAGTTAACTGATAGGAATGCTAGCTCCACAGCTAACTAGCTAAGTATAAAGTAAAGCTGTCTGTGCTTTTGTAAATCTCAGTTATTTTATCTATTTAACATGATGCAGTTTCAACAAAATCAGTGTACAGTGTTTTATTTACAGTTTCTATACTAAGCACTTCTGAGAACACTGAGCTAGCCTCTTGTTAGTTGAAGACCCATAATGAGCCTGACTACCAGCATGGGAGCAAGGCATGTATAGTCAGTCTATGCACAGTGCTGTCAATAAGCCAATAGGCTAAAAGTTGACCACATGACACACTTTGAAATAATAATAATGAATGAATTTAACAGTGAATAAATTAAGGCAAATTAAATGGTAAAGTAAATTATTAGGTGAATTAATCAGAGGTTCATATTTTATTAATTAATTAATGCCTGTTTTTTTAATATTGCTTTTGGTGTATTGAATGCAACATTATGTAGAAGTTAGCTTTTTGTGTGATTTGGCACCTCCCACAGTGTCTGAGTGTAACGCAACTGTAATAAATACAGATCTCAGGTCTGTAACAATTAGTCAGACATATGTAGGTGCTAACTGCAAACAAAAACCATTACATCATAACAGTGTTATGTCTGAAGTACTTGCATCTTGAAGTGAACATGTATGTAACATTGTGATCCTATCTATTCACTTAAGTTACATAGTACAGAAAGAAGTGATATGGGGGTGGAGGGGCAGAGACAGAGACACCATTCACCCTAGTTCAAGACACTGTACCATCAAAATTATGTTTTAATCATTTTAATCATAAAGCTACGGAGCCCCTAAAGGGACATAGGGGAAAAAAAAAAAACTTAAACATTTCTGGTGAGCACCAGATACTTTCTCGTGCGTATGAGATACTTTCTCATGAGCACGAGAACCTTTTCTCGTGGGCACGAGAAAGTATCTTTTTTTTTTTTTCTTCACGTGCCCAAATTATGTGCGACAATCTGTGTCTGGGATATCGTTTGAAAATGTAAGTTTGATAGGTAAACACTATTCATTGAAGTGTACTTATGTGAACGCAGCCTGCATCATGATCAGGACTCACAATGAAGATATGGAGTGTAATGATTGTGTGAGAGCTGTCACTGACTTTATTTACAGGCTTTCATAAATCATACAATCCATATTCGCAGGTGGTGAGGATGATCCAGATGAGCTGACTGGAGAAGGCAGAGTGTGCGGCGGAGACTGCACTGTCTCCACTGCGCTCTGTGCACTGTCACCAGTGCGCCCTGTGCGGCAGAGCGCAACGAGTGCACCTGACAGTTGTGTCCACTGCAGCGATTTCACACACAAACTACATGAAAACTAAAATCGTTTTTGGTGAAACATGCACAGTAGGCTATTCATTCTTTAATGCTTTTTGATTAAATCTTGGATTTCTACCATCGATTATGATTACAGTTAGTTACCAAAGAGTCCAGCCCTCTCCGCTGCGCTCCAGGACAGGGAATGATGGCACAGTGCTCAATGGGGAAATATTGATTTAACATTTGTGTTGGCTGATATTTTTACAACTGAAAGGTGTTTATGCAATAATTATTACACTTCACTATAAGCTCAAATACGGAAGCGCAAGTACGCGAGTAACACTGCTGGTTTGAATGTTTATGAAAACGCTCACAAAACTTTTCTCATGAGCATTTTCATGAACCTCGTATTTGTAATAGCCTCGTATTTGCGCTTATAGTGAAAATATGACATATTTTGTTCATCATATTTTGTTCATCTCTATCTGTGTCTGTTTCTCTCCAGGCCCATACTGCAGTTCCTTTGGAGCCTTCATACCTTGCTGATGGTGAGTACTTGCATTAAAATAATGTTAGAGAGTACTCCCCTGAAAATCAAATAGAGTTTTGGGATCTTACTTAACTAGGACACATGACTGGATTTATTACAACTTATAATTAGGTGCATTTTCATAGTTTCTAATAATTATCGAAACATGGTACTCATCAAAGTAATTACTGAGGTCTGAGAACTCCAAAACATCACTGAAACTGGTATCCAGATTCAGTTGATAAAAGAAACATAAACATGAGCACAACCAAAATGCGTACTTGATCTACTAAAACAAACAGTCCACTTTTGGCCTTCAGCTCTATTCTGACAGCCTTTTCGGGAAATTACAGGATAAAGTCTGTATTAGACTTGAACATTCAGCAGGACAAAGAGAATCTAGTGGAAAAATCATCACATTTTAAAGTTTTCTACAGTATTTAGTATTTTAATAGCCATTTATAGTTGTCTGCACATCCATTTGTACATTGCAAACAGGAACTGCTAATAGCTGATTCAGAATATTTTTAATTGTGGCAATTTGCCAAAATGTAAACAAGTAGGCTTTGATGGGACCTTACGCTCCAGATGGTATTCTTTTCTGTCATCTTATTGGTTCCTAAATAAGCCTATATGTTGGTGTTAGCATGCTTAGCAAAAAAAAAAGATTAACAAAAACATTTTTGACTTCCTCAATTTTCACACAAGAGTCTAAACGGGCCCAACTGATTAAAAAAGAAAGAAAGAAAAAGGAAAAACATGCGACGAGTATGAGTGTGTTGCTCCGTATGGAATTTTAATTACAGGAAGACTAGTGACTTTGATGAAAAACTGTAGGTAATTGCAGCAGTAATTTTGGGATGGACAGTGAAAAATGCTGTACTTACATACAGGATTGTATCAGGGCAGGTGATCAATCAGTGTTTCTTTTTCCTCAAAAGTAATCTTTTGTTCATACCCCTGCTTGTAGACAGCTCATTAACCACAAAACAAACAAAAGTTTTATCTCATGCAACTAACTTTAATTTTTGACAGCTGATCTGCCCCTTGTACTGTTGATCATTTGAGCCAGTGACAGTCACAGTCAGGGCCAGCAATCGTTATGTTGCTCTAAGCTATAAACATGGAGAAAAAAACAATTTGATAAAAGCTGCAGTTTCTGTCACAACTGCTTTCATCCATCTATTTAGACTAAACATATTCACACTATTTTTTGTCCCTTTAGTGTTCAAGCCCCCCCTGAATCCTCTCTCCTCACACATTTCAAAACTTCACAAAAGGTGAAGAGAGCCGCAAACAAACCACACAGCCTCATTAGACACGAGTCACAGGGAGAAACTTGGTTGTCAGCACATCAGGAGACACTGAAGACACAATAAACAAAATAACAGTGTCAAAATAAAGCTGGACATCATCATACGCAACAATCACCCAGCCACATACAGAGAGATCATATGGTATTCCTGTCATATACCTCCTCAACAACAGGACTGTTCATACACACGCGCGCACACAGACACACGTCATGAGGCTGTCATGCAGGTAGTTTTCCCGCTGTTGACAAAATAGACGTGTGCCGTTAAGGTGTAGCGCCATATGTGTGTGTCTGTGTCTACGTGTGTGTATTTGTGTGAGTGATATCATGTGGAGTAAAGTTCAGTTTAGTTTAGTTTCGTTTATTAAGATCCCCATTAGCTTTTGCGTGGCAGCAGCTATTCTTCCTGGGGTCTTTCATTTACATAAGTGACAAATACAAACCATCAACAAACAACACATACTTAATACATAAAAACAAAAATACATACAGAAAACACATACTTAATACATACACATACAAACAAAACATCCAAGACGAACACCTAACAGACATTGGCCCTGTTTCCCAGATTCGATCGTTCTTAAGGACTTAAGAAGGCTCTTAAGAAGGGTTCGGCTAAGAAGGAGCGCTAAGATACGGGTGTTTCCCAGACTCGTTCTTAACTGTCTTCTTAGGAGAACCTTAAGATCAAGCCAAAGAAGCTTCTTAAGAAGCTCTTAGTGGGAGCTGTCCACTGCGGTACTGCTGAAACTGAATCAATCGATGCCAGGCAAATCGATCACCCACCTCTTTATCAGCGCATAAGTCACACACAGCGCCCCGTGGTCCCCCCACACAGGTGCAATTAGTCTATGCCTGTATCGTGTGTGTGTGGGGGTGTGGATGCGGGTGTGTGTGTGCGTGTGTTGATGGCCGCGTAGTGCTTTCTACCGATCCAGCACGGATCCACCAGGGAGGGATTGTGGAGTCGAATGAGGGTGCCATCCACCACACCGATCACCCGGGGGATCCCAGCCACTGCATGGAACCCTTGGTGGACCTGGCGGACCTCGTCCCGTGTGGTGGGCAACTTTATGTGGGTCCGGGCATGGCGCAGGAGAATCGGTGTCACAGCTGCCACACTCCGTGACACCGATGCCTTGCTGAGGCCGGTGCCGTCCCCCACCACCTCCAGGAAGCTCCCCACTGCGTAAAACACAGCGCAGCCAGGAGCTGCACCTCCGGGCTGAGGGCAAAATTGCAACGGGTCGCTCTTTGGATGTGTGGCGACACCAGGGTGATCAGCCGTTGGATCTCCGCACGGGGCAGCCAGTACTTTGCCTGGACAGCCCAGTCTGACAGCACGTCCAGTGGGGAGAAGTGCTGACACACGTATGCATTTATGTAAACCGTCTGGCTTTGCGCACGGTGACGCTGTTGGTTCGCAGCGAGAATGTGCTGTATTGCAGCCATGGTTTCTCACACGCGCGGACTTTGGCAACGCCTTTATATAGAGTAGCAGGTGAAGCCTCTCTGGATGAGGTTCAGCTGAGTTCAATTACATCTGTTTCCTTGATATCTGTGAAATGCCACAGGGTTGTTGTTTTTTATGTGTAGTACTATAAACTCATATATGCAGATGTGTGTGGAAAACTTAAACGTGTAATTCAATAGAAAGGTTTTTTTTCTTCTACTATTAGCCTTTGTTTCTTGCGCCAGTGGTCCACAGCTATGAGCGCATTTCAACATTGAGCATTGTTTTATTATTTCGAAAAGTGGAGGATATAAATTTCCCTGACGCGGCTTGATCACTGAGCATTTGGTCGCTAAGAAGGCTGTTAAGAGTGGGTCAGCTCGATCTTACATTTCCTTCTTAGTGAAAGATCTTCTTAAGCTAAGAGCGACTCTGGGAAACACATCCTTCTTTCACAGCGTTCTTAAGAGCGCTCTTAAGAAGATCTTAGCACTTAAGAGCTTCTTAACGAATCTGGGAAACGCGGCCATTACCAGCTCCTACATTGAATCACAAAACAACATTTACTATGTATCCTGTCACACAAGGATGCCAAGACCCAATTTACAGATTTATACTAATGGTCAAAATTATGATCCAAATAATAATCTCTTAGTTTCATTTTAAAACTAACCATGTTTCTTTGTTGTATAACATAATTCGGAATGGCATTCCACTCCTTCATAGCGCTACATAATACTGTACATTGAGAAAGTGTCCTGGGTAAAATAAAATAACCTCCAGCAGCATGTCGAGTTGAGTAATTATGTATGTCTGAACTAAAAGATAATTTTCTATAAAAAATATGTGGCATTTTAGTTGTTATAATATTTCTAAGAATACCATCAACAAATATGACAATCTGTGCTTAACATCCAGCCAACAAAGACTGGCATGCATTTGACAATTATTCGACCTTATTCCACAAGTAAGTGCAACACGTGCTGCTTTGTTTTGTATAAGTTGCAGTTTTCTGATGTTGGCTAGTGAGGTATTGGACCAAACAACTGTACAATAATCCATATGTGACAAAACCAGTGCTTGAATGACTTGTTTAGTAATCTGTATTGTTAGATATTTAGAGCATCTCCTAACAGGTCTCTCTTGTAAATGAGACCCTGGGTCTCAATGAGATCTTACCTGTATAAATAAAGGTTAATAAAAAAATAAATAAAAATAATAATCATTGAAAGAATGTTTCCAATTTTGGTTATTATCCTCCTAATATGCCTGTCCCATGATAGTGTATTTTCTATGATAATTCCTAATAATTTTACCTCTTTCACATGTTTGATTAATTGATTATTGATCATAACATTAAGCTCTGGGTTTGAACGCAATGAATAGTTTGATCCAATAACCATAGTAGTTGTCTTTGACACATTCAAAATTAGTCCATTGCAGCTAACCAACTCAGAAACCAACTTCATTTCTTCACTTAGATTTCTATTTAATTCATCAATAGTTCCATCAGCTAAATAAATTGTTGTTTCATTGGCATACATTGTCATGCGAGCTGTTTTTAATGCCAAGGGAAAATCATTGGTAAAAATTGAGTACAGCAGAGGTCCAAGGCAACTTCGTTGAGGTACTCCATGTTTAACTTGTTTTAAGTCTGACTCAGTTCCATTAAAATAAACCATTTGCCATCTTTCACTCAAACAACTTTTAATAATTAACAAAGCTGATGATGAAAACCCATAATGTTTCAGTTTTGCCAATAATAATTTATGATCCAGAATATCGAACGTTGCAGAAAAATCCAGGAAGACAGTTCCTATCATTTTCTTTTGCGTTATTTCATTACACCAGTCATCAAACATTTGTGTCATAGCTGTTGATGTGGAGTATTTTTCCCTATAAGCATGCTGAAAATCTGTAAATAAGCTATTATTAGAAAAATTTGACTGAATGTTTTTTGTTTATACACAACTTTTTCCATGATTTTACTCAAAATTGACAATAAACTGATAGGTCGACTATTTGACTCAGAAAACTGCAACTTTTTGTTTTTTGGAATTGGTATTATTTTTGCAATTTTCCATCCCTGTGGCCATATATTTTTAGTCAGACATAAATTAATTATACGTGTTACCACTGGGGCCACAATACCAACAATAGGTTTCAACAACCTTCCATCAAGAAAATCAACCCCAGGTGACTTATTTTTGCAATTCATTAATAATAACTCAACTTTTGAAACTGTAACAGTCTTGAAATCATCATTATGCTGTACAGTACTTTTTAGCTTATCGATTTTATCCATGAAATAATTATTCAAATGATTAGCAATATCCTTGGGTTTGGTCAAGAACTCTCCTCCAGTTTCTAAATAAGATGGTGAAGACTTGGTGTGGACCTTAACTAAAAAATTTAGTGTACTCCATAATCTTTTACTATCGTGCTTTATTTCCTGAACTATATTACCATAATATTCTTTTTTTCCCCTCTTATTTAACTTTGTAACAAAATGTCTTAATTTCGATAAATTTGCCAGTCTGATTAAATACCAGATGATAAAGCAATCTGTTTTGCCTGATCTCTTTCAATCATATGTTCTTTCGTTTCTCTGTCCAACCATGGTGAGTTAATAGTTTGGAGCAGATCTCAGGTATATTTAAATAGAGATGATCAATACAAGTGGCCACACTCCTGCCATCATTATAAATGCGTTTCAGACAAAGCTAAAATATGAAAATTATTTGACAAGATTATGTTCTCCACTTCATTTAATTTATTCCTAATACTACATATATTTATATGGGCCATTTTTAGGCCTTTCCTTGGTAATTTATGTGACATTAAACAGGGTGTACATTCTTATCAGTCTTATTTGAATTGATTCAATTTCAGAGCAACATAAAGTACATTTAACATTATAACAAATACCCACAAACATTAAAAAAACAAATAAATTAACACTTTGTATTGTCACAGAAATTATACTAATCGTCTATCCGTGAGAATCAACCAACCTCCTATATTGACATTTAAGTAAACTCAGTTCGGTTTAATCCTCCTGAAACCATACAATCATATCACTGAGCCGATAAACTGCAAATGCATTAAATTAAACTTTATTTTCTACCCTTTTATCACTCCTTTTTGGGTTGGAAATAAATATAAGATAATAATAATAATCATAGCGGAAACCTCACTTATTTCTTGATATACAGTGGGTACTGAAAGTATTCAGACCCCTTTAAATGTTTCACTCTTTGTTTCTTTGCAGCCATTTGCTAAAATCGAAAAAGTTCTTTTTTTCTCATTAATGTACACTCAGCAACCCATCTTGACAGAAAAAAACAGAAATGTAGAACTTTTTGCAAATTTATTAAAAAAGAAAAACTGAAATATCACATGGTCATAAGTATTCAGACCCTTTGCTGTGACACTCATATTTAACTCACACGCTGTCCATTTCTTCTGATCCTCCTTGAGATGGTTCTACTCCTTCATTGGAGTCCAGCTGTGTTTAATTAAACTGATTGGACTTGATTAGGAAAGGCACACACCTGTCTATATAAGACCTTACAGCTCACAGTGCATGTCAGAGCAAATGAGAATCATGAGGTCGAAGGAACTGCCCAAGGAGCTCAGAGACAGAATTGTGGCAAGGCACAGATCTGGCCAAGGTTACAAAAGAA
Source organism: Pagrus pagrus (assembly GCF_965226575.1). Lineage (NCBI taxonomy): Eukaryota > Metazoa > Chordata > Actinopteri > Spariformes > Sparidae > Pagrus > Pagrus pagrus. The sequence goes on from NC_140197.1 coordinate 6,277,268, forward strand.
TTTCTGCAGCACTCAAGGTTCCTAAGAGCACAGTGGCCTCCATAATCCTTAAATGGAAGAAGTTTGGGACTACCAGAACTCTTCCTAGACCTGGCCGTCCAGCCAAACTGAGCAATCGTGGGAGAAGAGCCTTGGTGAGAGAGGTAAAGAAGAACCCAAAGATCACTGTGGCTGAGCTCCAGAGTTCCACAAAGTCAACTATCACTGCAGCCCTCCACCAGTCGGGGCTTTATGGCAGAGTCGCTCGACGGAAGCCTCTCCTCAGTGCAAGTCATATGAAAGGCCACAGAGTTTGCCAAAAAACACATGAAGGACTCCCAGACTATGAGAAATAAGATTCCCTGGTCTGATGAGACCAAGACTGAGCTTTTTGGCGTCGATTCTAAGCGGTATGTGTGGAGAAAACCAGGCACTGCTCATCACCTGCCCAATACAATCCCAACAGTGAAACATGGTGGTGGCAGCATCATGCTATGGGGGTGTTTTTCAGCTGCAGGGACAGGACGACTGGTTGCAATTGAAGGAAAGATGAATGCGGCCAAGTACAGAGATATCCTGGAAGAAAACCTCTTCCAGAGTGCTCAGGACCTCAGACTGGGCCGAAGGTTCACCTTCCAACAAGACAATGACCCTAAGCACACAGCTAAAATAACAAAGGAGTGGCATCGGAACAACTCTGTGACCATCCTTGATTGGCCCAGCCAGAGCCCTGACATAAAACCAATTGAGCATCTCTTGAGAAACCTGAAAATGGCTGTCCACCAACGTTCACCATCCAACCTGACAGAACTGGAGAAGATCTGCAAGGAAGAATGGCAGAGGATCCCCAAATCCAGGTGTGAAAAACTTGTTGCATCATTCCCAAGAAGACTCGTGGCTGTACTAGCTCAAAAGGGTGCTTCTACTCAATACTGAGCAAAGGGTCTGAATACTTATGACCATGTGATATTTCAGTTTTTCTTTTTTAATAAATTTGCAAAACTTTCTACATTTCTGGTTTTTTCTGTCAAGATGGGGTGCTGAGTGTACATTAATGAGAAATAAAAAGAACTTTTTTGATTTTAGCAAATGGCTGCAATGAAACAAAAAGTGAAACATTTAAAGGGGTCTGAATACTTTCCATACCCACTGTAAACAAAATCATATTTTCTTTATTGATCACCCATAGTTTATCCAAGCTTAAATTTAAACCATCCAAGTTTAAACAATTAATCATCATACATATAACAAGTGATTATTCAGTCTGTATTCTGCATGCTTACCACACAGGTTTACCAGGAGTCAACTGACTTTTTCTTTTCAGGGTAGATCATATTGAGTCCGTCTCCACATTACGCACCAGCTGCGCTCACGCTGTTCGCCACTCTCCCCGTCTCCATATTATGCTCCATCTGTGCTCGCGCTGTTCGCCATTCTCCCACACCTCTGCAACTGCGCATCCCCTTGAGATTGTCTTTGGGTTAGGGTCCAGTTCCTGTCCATTGCTCAAACACATACTGCTTCATATGAGCTTCCTCCAGCTTTAATCCACCTCAGCATTTACTGCACATACAGCGATGGTTTAATCTTTTCCTCAAAGAATTTCTCCGCTTCACTAACTTTCTGGAAGATCTTTTTCTCTCCGTTGAAAGTTAGGATAAGAGTGGCCGGATGAATTAACCACTTTGTATGCCAGCCCGATACGACTTTCCTCTGATGTTGTTAAACAGCGCTCTCCTCCTTGCCATTTCTGTTGTCAGATCAGGGAACATCTTTAGTTTCATGTTTTTATATTCTAGCACCTTTTCTAATTTTGCAATTTTCAAGATAGCTTCCTTCACCATGAACCGCTGCAATCTCATGATCATGGGTCTTTGACCAGGGCTTTTGCCGGCGACTCTGGGCCGGATCTACTAAGATCCCAAATTGCTTGTACTAATCCGCGTGCGCAATCTAGAAAATTGCGTGTGGGGTTGAACCACGGTTTGCGAGCGATTTACTAAGAGTGATTGCGTTAATGACAATAGGTGCAAACGTGTTGGAGACACGCCTATTTAAATGAGGGTTTAGCCTGTTTCATGGTTTTCAGCATGGCGAGTTTGAGAGAGCGAAGGCGCAAAGTGAAATTTGACCCTTTGGAATTAGAAGTGTTTGTAGAGGAAGCGAATAAACATTTCAATGAGCTGCAGCAAAGGAATCTGACGGTCGGGAGAAAATCGGTGAAAAAGTTAATGCTGTTGGAAAACGCGCTATTTAGCACCTTTGACAGATGCAACCCTTTTTGCGCACTGTTAGTAAATCAGTTTGTACATTTTTTTGCGTGTGCAAGGAGTGCACAGAATTTTCTGTTTGCATTGTGTGCCCTGATATTATGGATTCCACTGCTTTTTTTGCAAGATTTGCATTGCTCCACTTCCTGCTAAACATCAACCTTTTTGGCCTCTTGCCCATTCTGCTGCTGCTGTTCTGGTGGTCACTCGAAGCCGCTCTATAGGTAGAGCCGACAGCCTGGAAGGCTATAGGGTGGGCTACAACTGAGCTGCCTTGCTGCTGCTCCGCTCTGCTGACAGCAACAGGCCGAGAGTCTGACCTATTTGTGTCTCTGATTCTCTTGCTCTTGTGCGACTGCACATTACTGCTGTACTTTTCCTTTTGATAATGGAGGTGACTCTGTTCTTGTGAGTATATAGAATAGAACAGAATAGAATAGATATACTTTATTGATCCCAAGCTGGGAAATTAAGGTGTAGCAGCAGCATTACACACAGAGACGAATGACAACACAGTGAAATAAAAAGAACAACCTAGACATATTAACATAGCAATATAAAAAATGTAAAATAAAAAGAACAACCTAGACATATTAACACCGCAATTTAAAATGTAATATAAAAAATGTATAAAAAATATGTATAAAAATGTATAAATGAGCAGTATTGATGTATACATAAGCAGTATTAATTGTAGTGCAAAATAAAATAAAATCAAATAAAATATAAGGTGCAGTGAACAGATAATGTGCAGTGAACAGATGAGGTGCAGAACAGTGTAAAAACATATAAAGTGCGCAGAGACTGTATGACCAGAGTTTTAGCTGTTATTATACAGTGTGATGGCATGTGGCAGGAAAGATTTCCTTTATCTGTCCCTTCGACAGCGGAGCTGAAGCAGCCTGTGAGAGAAGGTACTCCGCTATCTGTCTACTGTGTGATGGAGAGGGTGCTGATCATTGCCCATGATGGATAAAAGTTTCTTCAGCGTTCTCCTCTCCACCACGGTCTCAAAAGAGTCCAGCCTGAGACCGAGTACAGAGCCAGCCTTCTTGATGATTTTATCAAGTCTGTTAGTGTCGCTGGCTCTGATGCTGCTGCCCCAACACACAGCAGCAAAGAAAATTGCGCCGGCAACAACAGACTGGTAGAAGATCTCCAACATCTTGCTGCACACGTTGAAGGCTCTCAGCTTCCTCAGGAAATAGAGTCTGCTCATCCCCTTCTTGTACACAGCCTCGGTATTAGTTTTCCAGTCCAGTCTGTTGTCTATCACCACTCCCAGGTACTTGTAGTCGTCCACCTCTCCCCCCTGATCCGTAGTGGCTGTGAAGGCATCTTCTTCCTCCTGAAGTCGATCACCATCTCTCTGGTCTTGTTGACATTCAGCCTCAGGTGATTCTGTTCGGACCACTCAACAAAGTTGTCTATCAGTGTCCTGTACTCCCCCTCCTCTCCCTCTCTTACACACCCGACAACAGCTGAGTCATCAGAAAACTTCTGCAGGTAACACGACTCAGAGTTGTACTGAAAGTCAGTGGTGTATAAGGTGAAGAGGAAGGGAGCACAGTTCCCTGTGGAGCTCCTGTATCACTGACCACCACATCAGACAGGACACTGCCCAGGCAGACAGACTGTGGCCTGCCTGTCAAGTAGTCAGTAATCCAGGAGATCCATGCGTCGTCAACACCCATCACCTGCAGCTTCTCACTCAGTAGCAGAGGTTGAATGGTGTTGAAAGCACTGGAGAAATCAAAGAATGTGATCCTCACAGTGTCTCCTCCACCATCCAGATGCATATGGGCTCGCTGCAGCAGGCAGATGACAGCATCATCGACTCCTAAATGGGGCTGATGCAAATTGCAAAGAGTCCAGATACGTCCTCAGCTGTGGCCTCAGCTGGGCTAAGACCAGTCTCTCCAGGACCTTCATCACATGAGATGTGAGGGTGACTGGTCTGTAGTCTGCCGGGTCGGATGGTCTCGACTTCTTGGGGACTGGAACCAAGCAGGATGTCTTCCACAGCATTGGGACTTTCTCCAGACTCAGGCTCAGGTTGTACAGATGTCCCAGAACAGGAGACAGCTGGCTGGCACAGGTCTTCAGGATCCTAGGTGTAATGCCATCAGGCCCTGCAGCCATTCGCTGATGTAGTCTTTCCAGCTGCCTCTTTACCTGGCCTGTAGTCACCGTTGGGCGGGGGTTGGTGCAGATGTCTTCAGTGGAGGAGGAGGATGTGGGGGAGAAGGAGGGGGGGCAGATGGAGAGGTGCTGTACAGGAGAAAGCTGGGGGGTAGGACGAGCCATTTTGGACAGTGTGGGCGGCAGGGGGTGTCGGAGGGGTGGCAGGAGGTGAGCTAAACCTGTTAAAAAACTTGTTCAACTGGTTTGCTCTATCCAGGCTCCCTGAAGTCTGCCTGTCTTTCCCCTTCATCCCCATGATGCGCTTCATTCCTGTCCACACATCCCTCACACTGTTCTGTTTGAGTTTGGCCTCCAGCTTCCTCCTGTAGTTGTCCTTGCACGTCCTTAGCATCTCTCGGAGTTCATGCTGCACTCTCCTCTGCTCCTCTCTGTCTACAGACATGAAAGCCCTCTTCTTCTTGTTCAGAAGTGCCTTCAGGTCACTGGTAATCCAGGGCTTGTTGTTGGAGAAGCAGTACACGGTGCGGGCTGGTACAGTGGTGTCCTCACAGAATCTGATGAAATCTCTGATGCAGTCAGTCATCTTGTCAATGTCATCTCCATGTGGCTCACAGAGTATATCCCAGTCTGTTGACCTGAAGCAGTCCTGCAGTGTCTCAGCGGCCTCCTGTGTCCACCTCCTCACCATCCTGGTGTGCACGGGCTGCCGTCTAACAAGAGGGACATACCTGGGAGTCATCATGACCAAGTTATGGTCTGACCTGCCAAGGAGGGGAAAGGGCTGGGGCGTCATATGCATCCATGGCATTAGCATACAGGAGACCCAGTGTTTTATTGTCTCTGGTGGGGCATTCAACATATTGGTGATAGTTATTTAAAGTTTTGTCCAGTGAGGCATGATTAAAATCACCTGCAATCACCATGAATGCATCCGGGTGTTCAGTCTGTAGTTTAGCAGCGGTGGAGCTGATGACGTCACAGGCCACCGCTGCATCAGCTGATGGAGAGATGTAAACAGCCATAACAATGATCGACGTGAATTTCCTCGGTAAATAATACGGACGCATTCCCATAGCCAGCAGTTCAATGTCCGGGGTACAGAGCCGTTCCTTCACAGTGACATGTCCGGGATTGCACCACCTCTCACTCACATAAAGTGCAAGCCCGCCACCCTTCTTCTTCCCACTCTTGGACTCTTGGAACAGTGTGTCTCCTCGTACCAAACCGTAGCCTGGAACCTCAACGCTGTTGTCCGGGATGTGTGACTGCAGCCAAGTTTCACTGAAGCAAAATATGCTGCACTCACGGTATTCCATCTGGGTCTTCACCAGCGCTGTGAGTTCGTCCATCTTATTCCCCAAAGACCTCACGTTTCCCATTATAATCGCCGGGACCACTGGCTTATGTCTTCTCCTTTTCCTCTTCCGTATGGCTCCAGACCTGCAACCCTGGCGTCTCCTCTTATACTCCCCTGGGACCACAGGTCTGTCTCCGGGCAGCAGCACAGGCTCACACAGCGCAATCAGCTGTTCGCGCGTGAAAACAATGCCCCCACTACTACCGGCAAAGTTCTCTGTTACAAAGAGTAGAAAAAGTAACAGGAGAATGCAGAGAAGGGCAGCAAAACTAAGTCCAGCCATTGTCACAACTTTTATGAACGGGTTGTGATTGATCCGAAAAAACAAACGAAAGGAATTAACCAAAAAATCAACGAAAGTTTAAAAAAACATGACGGGAGCTGCGGCTACAGGCTGCCACCTGGAGCGGCGCCATTTTGCCATATAAGCTATGATATAATATAAAATTAGCCTATATACTCAATAGAGTAGTATCATCTTCTTAAGACAAAGGACAAGTAACAATGGGCAGCTGTAGAACAGCAAGAAGATCATAGAGACACACTGTTGTCTGTAAATTGTATATAATACTTCTATGAGCAAAAGGTAATAATTATGCTGCTAGGTACAGTTACAGCTGCCTCGATCTCCCCCTCTCATCCGACTGCCGTTCAGCTGCCTTTCCCAGTCGTAGTAGTAGGTATAATTTGAGAATATACTATATGTATTTTATTCTGAAAAGGACAATTTGTTTATTCAGTCATGAAAATGAAGACCGTGTGTTTATTTAGTGTGTTTAAGCACATGAAATCAGTCAATATTCTGCAGGGGCCCAGTGTTCGAGCCCAGATTCAACTAGATATCATCATCGCTTCACCAAAAATTGTTCTAATGTGCCTTCCACATTTGTGGAAATATGGAAAAAATTTGCAAATGTTTTTGTCTTTGTTTTGTTTGTGTAGGATCGCTTCTGACCTGTGTAATCTGAACATTTCTAATAATTTCAGAGCACTTGAAGAGTCCCAATATATTGGAAAAACATTGATGTAATAATTTCCAAAATCCACAACATGTTTTTACCTGATAATATATCTGCTTCAAACCATATTTGATGCCGTTTAGCCATTCAAAAATAACACCACCACTGTGGCAAAAAAAAAAGTTTATTCACGGATTTCCGCATGCACCTGACGCCATGGTCTAGCAGTAACAAACAAGAAAACGGCTCTTACACTACAATAGTTTGTCCCTGTACCACTGCACCTGCTGTTAGCACAGTCAGCCACTCAGATGAGTGCTGCACATGCAGTTTTTTCTTCCTGTTAAATCATTAATTTCCCAGCCATATAACTTCCATGCAGTATTGTTGAAAAACAAAACGCTGAAGCATCATATTGATGACCTCATGATATGGTAGCCTAATAATCATTAAATATGCTCTGTGGGGGAATCACTCTCTCAAATACAGTATGCCTATGATACAGTAAGAACAGCTGATTTCACGCTGAAGTAATTCCATCATCACTGTTCCTCCTGGTTGATAGATAAACCATTGCAACTGGTTTCCACACATATCACTTAGGAGCGTTACAATTCCCATGTTCACTACATCATTGGGGGGGATCTCAGGATGAACAGGAAGTTTTAAGAGGCTTCATCTGTAACCAAGTTGCCTCTGTAACTAAATACTAATTTGGCAGACATGACCACACATGTAGAAGGGGTTGGTTAGGGCCATAACCCCTGGTATAAAACAAGCAAATCACCTACTGCTGTTGGGTCACAAGGGACCAGGGAGTGGCCCAATAGGTCCTTGCTCTTGGACCAACACTAAAAAGTAGCCTCTTCAACGTAGACTGGAGTCAGGAAATAGGCTCAAAGAAGATGTGTGTGTGTGTGTGTGTGTGTGTGTGTGTGATTTAGGACCAAATATACGGTATGCACGGGCGAGCATGACGTATTTCCGGTTAAATCTCAGGATGGATGTAAACTTCCAGTTACCGTAGAGTGCTATGCTGCCATTGAATGCTTGTCGTCAAAACATCCAAAACTCTTCATTTTCGTTGTTGTTGTGTTGTTTATGTTAATGTTTTTACTTGTAAAACTTAGACTTCACTAATAACACGATGAAGTGTAAACGTACAAGTGTCCTTTCAAAGACGGGATGACAGCTCTTCCAGCTACCACTGTACAGTGTCTGCAAGATGCAATTCTTCTGTTAGTTTTTTTACTTTTCCCAAAGACAATGAATTACATAAACGGTGGGTGATTGACATCTGACGAGACAACTTTCTTACAATGAACACACAAGTCTGCAGCCGACACTTTCAAAGTGAAGATGTGATAGAGCCTCCAACTCCAGCTGGATGCAGACGTCTGAAGAAGGGAGCTGTTCCATTGCTTGGAACAATTTCAGTCTTCCAGCCCCAAGGCCCGGAGTTTGGGAAAGGACCGAGCGTCCCAACACAGAAACCATGCATGATCCATCTGTGGAATTGGACTATCCTCCTGACCCTGACTACTGTGACAGTACAAAACCTGCTGCGCTGGATATGTCCCTTGACCACAATGAAGAACTTCATGCAGAGATAGCAAGGCTCCAAAATCAAATTGAGGACATAACTATCAGCAGCAAGTTCTGCGTGGAGCGGTTTGCTGAATCTGATGGAGACATAAGGTTTTTCACAAGGTAAATTAAAATCTCCACTGTGTTTAATATAGATGTATTAGACCTGTCAACAATGACTAGTATTATTATATGTTTATGTTGCATGTGTGATGTGTGTTGTTGTAAGCTACTGGAAGCCTTGAATTTCCCTCGGGATGAATAAAGTATCTATCTAAAGCTATCTAGCTCTATCTACTAGCGCATTGTATTTTAAAACACTGAGAAGAGCAGTAAGCAAAAGGACTGACGTGTGTGTGGTCCAGTTTCTGACCTTAGTGCCTAAATGTTCCAGGATGTTGTATAATATAACTGACAATAAGGATGCTAACATGCTTGCAATTTAATGCTGTGTGGACACTTATAGAACATATAGAACATATAGAAATGTAACACGTATGTCCCACAGGTTTGCAAGTCACGCCCACCTGATGGCCTTTTGGAAGCAGATAGTGCCAGCCACACGCAAGATTATACGGGTGACAAGAGCACGGAGTGTAGTGAAGACTGATGAGGTCCCTCACACTGGCAATGCAACAGTGAATGTATTTTACAGTTGTTCTTACAAAGCAAGATATATTGCATCATCATATCAAATCCTTACATCTAAGTTGAGCCAGTCACAATCTATTTGTATAATGAGGTAATAATGGAATTCTTACTCTTTTCAGGTTCCTCAACCCATTGACGATTTTTATCTCTTTATGAACTACTTGTCATTGGGTCTGATGCAGAAGGATCTGGCCCACAGATTCAAAATCCACCAGTCAACTGTGAGCCGCATCATAAATACATGGGCTAACTTCCTGTATACTGTACTAGGGGCTGTGGGTATTTGGCTGGATGAGGAGACTGTCAAAGCTAACATGCCAGAGGTTTTTCAGGGTTAGTCTGACACACAAATTATTTTGGACTGTACCGAAATACGTTGCCAAACACCAAGTTCTCTTCTCCAGAGTGAGGTGTTCTCGACCTATAAATCACACTGTACGTTTAAAGGATTAATTGGGATGGCCCCTCAAGGCGCAGTAACCTTTGTGTCGTCTCTCTATGAAGGTGCCATCAGCGATAAAGAGATTCTGAAGCAGTCTGGCGTTGTGGCTCTCTGAAGCCCATCTATGGCCATAATGGTTGACAAGGGTTTCCTTGTAGAAGACTGTGTGCCCTGCAAAGTCCACATACATACCTTTGTGTAAGGTGTGGATGCACCTACTGCCATGACCCTGCCTGACACCCACCACTACTGTCGCTAATATTAGTCACATCTCTGTTACATACGTTCCACTACTATTATCGTACTGCATTGCTACATACCATCCTTGCCATTGATCATTACTACTGTTATCACTAGTAATCACATTTCCATGTGCATTTCATCATTATTGCTGTAATACATCTTTGTGTACTTTCACTCCTGTCAACCATCGCTCATAATTGAATACATTGTGATCTCGTTGATCTGCTCTGTACATGCGACATCTATTGCACGTCTGTCCGTCCTGGGAGAGGGATCCCTCCTCTGTGGCTCTCCCTGAGGTTTCTTCCGCATTTTTTCCCTGTTAAAAGGGCCTTTTTTGGGGCAAGTTTTTCCTCACTCGAATCGAGGGTCGAAGGACAGAGGGTGTCGTCTCTGTACAGATTGTAAAGCCCTCTGAGGCAAACTGTGATTTGTGAATTTGGGCTATACAAATAAAATTTGATTTGATGATTTGATTTGTAAGAGAGCACAACTGTCTGGGCCAGAGGTCAGGAAGACACAGTCTATTGCCAGACTGAGAGTCCAATCTGAGCGGCTCATTCGCAGGGTTAAGGAACATAAGTTCTTCAGTACAGTAATCCCTCTTTCACTGACAGGCAGCATCAATCAACTTTACACAGTCGCCTGTCTTTTGGTCAATTATCAAAATGGGCCCTTGGTTAAAGCCTGGGCAACCAATGGCTAATATTGGCAGCACAGAAAGAGACAGATGTCATTTGTGTAAAAGTTTTCCTTCCAACCCTAAAATGAACACTCGTGAACACTCAACACAAACACTCACACAAAACGAACACTCATGAAAAAATAGGCTGGGATGAAGTATGTGATGAAATTCATGTATTTTTTATGTTATAATTTCATATGTTACAATTTTCATATGTGACAATTAATATTACAATATTGGAAATAAGACAGTTGACAAAATACATTTTAAAATTATTGTACAATAATGCAAGAATTCATGTGTCTGTTCAGTTACTTTTCATAGAGAGGCATTTTGACATGTATGACAAATCAATCTCTCTTTCAGGGAGCTTAATACAATGCTGTCTTGGTAAATGTGCTGCACGAAAATGTCATCGTGGGCACAGACAACAAAATCACACCATGCCATGCCATGCCTGTCCCTGGGCTTGCCAATAATAACAATGGCTTCCTTCAATTTGTGTAGGCCATGGTCAATTCCCCCGAACTTGCAGTCTATATAGCTTGCTACATTTGGGCATTTAATTTCAACCAGACCAAATGATTGTCGCTCAGGTGGGTCATATACAAGCCCATCAGGCGATGTACCCAGCCAAGGTGCATCCGGATGAACGACTAGCCCACACTTTGTCAAATTTAGATTGTTTAGAACTGCATAGTCCTTCAGTGCACCTGCTTCCATTTCCAGCCCCATTTCATTAGTGCGGTTTGTCTTGTCCCTCTGATGATTCTTTCTGCCAGTTTTTCTGCTGAGCTTGTACCTCTAACATGGCTTACCTCCTGGAAATGTGAAGCAGTCACTCTCTCCTTCCTCAGTGAATGCCACTCGGGTGTAGTTGCACTTTGGCATCTGGTTGATTCCTCAATAAGGTATGACTGTGACGAAGTCACAGACAGTGAACTGAGGTGCAGCTTTTCTTGATCCGTTGGCTCATATGTACAGTCTGTTGGCTGTAAATGGTAACCGTCCAGTGACACTTTTGGGAATGGTGGTGCATCCTCATGGATGACAACACTGTCAGGTGGAGGTGGTGGGTGTTGATATGTCAGGATACTGCCAGTTTGTACCCTGCCAAAAATGGAGTCCACGAGTGGTTTGTCAGATGTGATGTTCATTCTGCAGATAAATGGAAGAGAGTCTGGTTCCATGTCAGCATAGGCAGGTAGTGGGTTGATGGTTGATGGGTCTGGTAGCTTACCGCTGTAGCCATGGTAAAGTGTAGATCTGGAATAACAATTTTAGGCGATCAATAACATTTATTTCGCAAGACATTGTAGTCTGCCTATTTAATTGGACTCTGCATACTTAATTCCGCTTGCATCTGGTTTGGGCTTCACTACAACCATGGCATCCACAGGTCCTGGCTTCACTCCCTATTTATTTATGTATTAGGAGAGATGCTAGTAAAATGTGATACAACTGTCTGGTATTGAAATGATACAAAGCATTGTTCATGGTTAATGCCACTTCTGCTCTGTTTCAGTGCACGGAAGTACAGGAGGGACGACAGACACGCCACAATCAGAGTAATGGGCAGTCTGATAAAGCAATGCAACCAGATGATATATATATATCCCACACCCAGCCACACAGGAAAAGTAGCTTTTAACAAGCGCGACTGGCTGTGAATCATGTAATGTCATCTGAAATACACAGAAGCATAATTTAATGGGTTTGAAAAGAAGAGGGTCTAGGAGCAAAACCTGTTCTTTCCTCTTTTTACTGGTGTAAGCAACTTATCTACTGTCTCCTGTCACTTTTGTGCTTTTCTGCGTCACTTTCCTACTATCTTGCACCATTTGGCTAAACTGTCTCACACCACTTACCTATTGTCTTGTGCAATTTACCTACCTTCCCACAGTATTGGTAGAGGAGTTGGGAGTAGGTGAGTGGTGTGACATTGTAGCCTAGTGCCATTAAAAACAGTAGAGTGGAGGTTTTGCTCCCAATTCCTCTTGAAGAGTAGAAACATCAAGTATAAAAGCAAGGAAGTTGGGCCATATGTTTATAAAGAATGAAGTAAAGATGACAGGATAGTTTTGAGTAGAACATCAGCAGTTTGAAGAAAAGCTGAGTGGAATATAGTACTGTCATCAAGTCAGGCAAAAGTAGTAATTTCATCATTGTTTACATTTTAAACCAAACTCCAATTTGTTTACAACAGACCCAACAACAAAGCATGGGAATTCCCACTTAGCTACCCTGTAACTGCATTAGGCTACCACTGTTCAGCTATCCTGAAAACCACAGACAAAGATGTTCCCTTTGCAATGGTAATCAAAGCTGAAATGTGGTAACATTAAAAGAGTAAAACTTGTGTTGAACGGAACCTTGAACAAGTTCACCAGAACTTTGAACGTGTCATTTAATCTAGTCCTACTCTCAGCTGGTGTGGTGGCTTTGATTGAGTGGTAGCAGTGGGCTCTCACAGAGATCTCATTTGTAGCCCTGTTTTTACCTGATACTTTAATAATAGTACAAACATATGAAGTGAGAGGTATATAAACATGATTAAAGCATGATTAACCTCCTAACGGAGTCATGACTTAAAACACCAAAGCAAGGCTTCTAGCTCAGGCTAGTTAGCGTTAGCAAATTACCTTCAAAGTTAGACAGAAACTAGGTGGAAGTGAAAATGGCATGATGAAAAGAAGTTAAGCAGAAACCAGTCACCTGGAAATGTATTAAAGAAATGTTGGGTACAAAGGTAGGGCAGGTTTGGTTATTAGCAAAGGAAATTAATCTGAGCATGGACCGTCATAACCAGCTGTTATCGCAAAACATATGCTCAAATAATCACAGAAAACTGCTCTGTACAATATAATAGAATTTATTCATGTTAGCAAAATTCATCAATAATACTTCAATCAATAATAATCCCTTATTCAACTATAGCAACTAAGTGGAGGTGACCATGTGAAACTTGAACGAAACAAATGATGAAACAGCGACTGCCAACTTAACACGTCCATTTAATCACAGTGTGATTTGGTCAGAGCTGAACTCTATACTGAATGAATACTTGCTTTCTATCACTCCGGCCGAACTCAGGCTTGAATCACCTTCCACTGGTCATTCTTCCCTGATAGAAATGCAGCTTATTGTGCCTCATGGTGGCGGCAAAACTAACACCGAGGTCCACAAGTGGCTAAGCTCAAATCAGCTCATGATTAGCACAAACAAAGTCAATCAAGCACAGCGTAAAGCCTGCAGCACATCAGACTTGACGGTCCACAAATTCACAAATAGATGCAGCTTAGAGCTTATAGATACACACTATAAATCTCTAGTATCTGCCCAGATACTAATTAAGCCTCACTTGTGATGCACTAGTGGCGGGTTAGCCTGTGTCCGTCAGCCTCGTAAGTCCAGCACGTTCCTCGGTGTGAATGGCATTGCAGCAGCAGAGTCCTGCTAGCGGGCGGGGTGGCTGTTCTTGGCGTTGTAGGAAACAGCATAGTCAACATGGGTGAAGAAAACAGGGCTCAGCAGCGGTCTGCTTCTTGCTGAGGGAAGTCCTCACTTCTGCAGGTATGAGAGTCTGGGTTGGGCAGCTTCTCCTATGAATCTGGAATGCGTTTAAAGATGGAGCAGTTTGTGGCTTGTCCAGTGAGGTTGAACACTGCGGCCTAGGCAAAAGTAAAATCCGAATGTTTGGATGCTCCCTTTTTGTAACTGCTGCGCAGGTGAAAGCTGATGCTTCCAGCAACTAATGCAGCGTGCAGCTGTACTTCAGCTCTCCCTGCAGCAGGCTGTCACACTTGAACTGATGGCACATTCAGGTGCACTTTCAGCCAGTGGGAGAAAGGAGTTTCAAACCTGGGAAATGTAGCAACCAAGTCTGACTTACTGGACACTGGGTTTCGTGCACTTTTCCTTTGTTTCCAGGCTTTTTAAGTGTGTGGAGGCTGCATGTTAGGCTTTGGTTTACATGCAGGCCTCTCTATTCTTAGGACCATGTGGTGAGGTCACAACAGAAATAACCATCTACTATGAACTGCTTATTGGGAATTGGCAGAATATTATTATTAAATCATGTTGTGGTAATTTTCACAATTTTTTTAGGTAATTGTTGTGGTAATTGGGGGTTAATTTAAAATGAATTTCAAATATGTAACGTAGTTATTTCAACTGCTGACCGTGACCTGTAAAATGATTTTTTATGGTCTGGTACTTGTTTCACACCATGAACAGGGCCATCGGAAATCAGAGTCAACAAAAAATGTTAGTTCCTTGTAGAGCTGACTGTAATCCTGATACATTTCACCCTGTGCGACTAAAAAATAATGTTGGAGAGAAAGGCCAATTTTTTTTCCTGAAAAAGAAAACGTAGTGTAGGCTATAAAATGCACAGCAGGTAACACATGATTGTACCTTCTTCATAATTCAACAACATTTATTGACAGCTTCTGTTGTACTTGAATGGTTTTCTTTACTTCAGTAAAGTCAACACTGTGACAATGTTAGTAACAAGCAACCGGGTGGTGACAGTAACATTTCCCCTCTCCGATGACCACATTATAAAATCACACTCTGTGCCCTTTTCTAATCCAAGGATTTGTAACTACAATTCAGTAGCAGAGGTGTCAAGTAACGGAGTACAAATACTTCGTTACCTTACTTAAGTAGAAATTTTGGGTATCTATACTTTACTGGAGTAATTATTTTTGAGCTGACTTTTTACTTCTACTCCTTACATTTTCACATAATTATCTGTACTTTCTACTCCTTACATTTTAAAAATAGCCTCGTTACTCATGAAATTTCGCTGCGCCTCTGATGCGCCTCCAGAGATGCACAGTATTGGCAAACCGAACCAGTGTGAACGGATAAGCCGGCGACACGGAGCGGGGTCGTGTGGTTCTGGTGTTCACTGTCTGATAACTGTACAGATCCTTCACTCAACAAACTATAGATAAATGTCCCACAAAGCAACGTTACATGACCATACAACAGTAACGTAGTAACTGGTCGTGTCTTTGGCAACTTATATGCGGAAAAAAGTACCGCAGTTATTCGTGGAGAAGTGTCTGTCCGATCGACTCTAAGTCACATTTCTGCCCGAAAAACAGCGTCTGTCCCTTTGAAACTTTGACTCACCAACTGTTTGTCGCTGTGATTTTTTTTTCACCGCGGCAAACAGTTGGTGAGTTAAAGTTAAAGGGTCAGCCCTCCCGACCGAGACTTAGTGAACTTTCCCCCATAAACAGCCTCTCTCCCTGCGAGTGATAGAGTCAGACAGTGTCCCGTTTACTGGTGGTGATTATGTAATTAAGAGAAAAACGTAACTTTGTCATTTTCCAGGATGTTTGGTGGGTCAGGATCCCAATCGCAACACATTATAACAGCATCCATATGATTATAAACAGTCAGCAGGTACATGTTTAGATTAACAGGAGGACACCGGGGGAAACACTTTGAAAAAAACACACGTCTTCATCAGGGGCGGGCCGGCCATAGGGAGTATTCCCGAACGGCCAGTCTGTTCCAGGCCGAACCGGCCGGTGGTCGGTACGTTATTTTACCCCATAAAATGGCCGCAGGTGGCTCAGAGTGGAACATCAGACTGGGTCAATCTAATATTTTGCATATTAAGGGGGGATACGAGCAGCCCCTCCCAACTTGAGCTGATCCTTGTTTCTATTGAAATGTGATTGGCTCAGCTGCTCAGTCAGTCATTAAACCGTTATTTTCCTGTTTAAAAAAAAGAAAGAAAAGAAAGAGGAGTGGGATAAATTCAAATTAGCGAACATGCTAAAAAGAAAGAAGCTGGAGAAAGAGATGGGTGGAGCAGAAAAATTAAGGGCAAAAAAGAAAAAAAGGTTCATACAGGACGCAGCCAAATGCGCCAAATTAACAAAGCTTCTCGTGGTTGAGGGGCGAAGGTCAGCGCGGATAGTGTCAGCCAGGCCAGTGACGACATGGGACCCAGCAGCTTCGGGCAGACAATTAATGCCGGTATGTCGAGCTGCGTCGGGTCGGGTTGTAATTTTCAGGCCCATTGAGAACTCTAGTTTTTGGATGTGTTCAGGGCACACAGAACTAGGCTTTCCGCCGATCTGATCGGCTATATCAATATATATTTGTTGTTTGTCCTTTGAGTTATACCTAAAGGCTATGCATCCTAATTCTTTGTGTATTTCTTTTGAACAGATCATAATGTGTTGTTTTGGTGTTGACAAAGACTTGAGATAAGATTAACTTTGAGCGGATGCATTAATAATGATAATAACTCATACCAATAACTCATACCAATAAACAGTTAAATGGCTTTCTTGGATCCTGCGTGTTTGAATGTGCACCCCAGTTAGGAATTCTATGGTCCAGTCACCTTCATCCTCCACCACATGCAACCTTTAAATCATACAGCTCTTTTACACTTATCATTAAACACACACACAGTAGTTTTGATTGTTGAAAAAACAGTGTGTGAGTATGAGTATGCATAGTATGTGTGAGCATATGTACTTCAATACACTCTACTGACTGACTAATCTGTGTGTGTTGTGTTTAATATCATTAGATTGTTTTTTACTGCAAATAAAGTATTTGTGTTAAAATTACGGTTTCGCTTGCGTCCATAATGCGATCGAATAAAAAGGCCTCTCCAAACCAAGCTCCCGGGCTGAATTTCAACCCAAGTGCGCCCCTGGTCATCATCATGACGTGTACTGTCACGCCTCTTTTGGAGCCGTGGCGCCAGCTTTCTGTGTGAATTACACTCTTTTACACTCTTTTTTTGGATGTACTTTAAAAAAAACAACTGTTTTCTAATGTAACATTAAGTTGATATTGGTATTAAAAAATGTTTTAATACATAATCCATGTCTTATTATAAATTAGGATGTTATGGTATCAATCTGAAAGGTAAAACCATTGAATTTTACTCAATGGCCTTTTTGCCCTGTCATGTGGCCTTGGTGCCCCTAAAAAAAAAAAAAGTTAAGGCCAAATGGCCTTGCCCCTAAAATGATGAAATTCCAACCCTGTCCGTCACCCTATTGTTTTCTACGCGATCCATCGCCCCTGCACATGACACAAATCACGTCACACTCCAGCAAGGACATAGCAGACTTTATGTAGCCTAGTACGAAGATGTCCGTGGCAGAGACTCAGAGAACTCGAGCAAAATGTCGCAGATGTTAATGCTCAGTAGTACACATATATGGTTCTTTAATGTATTTGCATTGTACTAAAATGCATTCATTAACAATGGGCATATATGAGGCTGAAACAGGTAGCCTAGCCCTTTCATGCATGGAAGACACTACAGTGTACAGCTGATTAAAAGTGGTTTATCTCTTTAATTGCCTAAAATCTTGGGCACTGTTCTACATAGTCAACACCAGGCGGTGCTATTTCAGAAATTCATACAAAAAAACTAATTGAAAATCCATTGGGAGGGGCTACAGTAGTCACTGATCCCAAGATGGCTGACGGAGATCAAAAGAGACCAGGCCCCTCACCTATATCTGTGTCTACCTTCTACAAAAAGAATCCCTTGAAGGTAAGAAAAATAACATAAGATCAAGGAGCATCTTAGTTGACATAATATCCAAGAAATATCTCAGTTTTGAATTTACATTGGGAGAAAATACCAATTTTCCATGTGTACACTGTAGTGACCATTATGCACTGGCCATGTCTACATGCCATGTGCATTAGTTATTCTCTACTGTAAATGCATTGTGTTCTAGCTAGCCATTACTGAATGTTTGCACTTTCAATGCATACATTTATGTTTCTTTATATTTTATAGAGCTTCATGAGACAGGAGTACAGGGTTATAGAGGAGTTTCCTGAATCAAGTGAGGAGGAGTGTGGTGATAGTGGCAGTGATGAGGATTGGATGCCTGAACAGAATGGTGCAAGCAGGGAAGTAGCCGGATCCAGCAGTGACAGTGATGAGGGAGATGAGGCACAGGAGGAAGAATATGAGGGTCATGAAGAAGAACGTGAGGCACATGAGGTAATAGATGAGGGTCAGGAGGAAGATGAGGCTGAGGAAGCTGAGAATTCACCACCACCCAGAGCTCAGGGGAAGAAAGCAAAGGGAAAGAGTGTCAGAAATACATGGAGATCTATGGACAATGAGTTTGGAGGAGATCTTCCCACTTTCTTAGGAGAGAGCCAGATGAATGTAGAGGGAAGGTATCCAATAGACTTCTTCTCACATCTTTTCACACAGGAGATGATTGATGACATTGTCTTCAATACAAACCTTTATGCTGTGCAAAAAGGAAATGAGAAGCTGGAACTGACCTCTGACGAGTTCAAAACATTCCTTGGAATGAACATGGTAATGTCCTACATAAAGTACCCAAGAGCAAGGATGTACTGGTCATCAGAGCAAGGACTTCGCCTTGATTTGGTTGCCAATGCCATGCCAGTCAACAGGTTTGAGAAGATCTTGAGATACGTTCACTTTGTGGACAATTACTCCATCGACCCCGAAAACGCAGACAGGTTTGTGAAGATCAGACCATTCCTGAATGCTCTCCAGGGCACCTTCAGTGCATCGCTTGATCCAGAGGAGTATCAGTCTGTGGACGAGATGATGATACCCTTCAAGGGACGTTTGTCCATAAAGCAATATATCCCCAAAAAGCCGAAGCCCTGGGGAGTGAAGGTGTGGGTTAGAGCTGGGTCCTCTGGCTATATGTATAGCTTCGAACCATACCAGGGTCCATCTGGAGGACGAGGAGAAATAAGCCAACTTGGAATGGCTGGAGATGTCGTGATGCGCCTCTGTGAGGACCTGCAGGACCGAAACCACAAGGTGTTTTTCGATAACTTCTTTTGTACCATTCCCCTCCTCCAGGCTTTGAAGCATCAAGGCATCTTCGGCACTGGCACGTGCCGGAAGAACAGGCTCCATGGAGCACAGGAAAAGCTAAAAACAGAAAAGCAGCTGAAGAAAGAGGGAAGAGGGTCTATCTCGGTTGTGACGAGTCGCCAAAACATAACCATCACAAGCTGGGTGGACAGTTCAGTTATCCATATGGCCTCTTCCTGCACTGGTGTGTCTCCAACCGATGAAGCAGAAAGATGGAGCAAGAAGGAGAAGAAGATGCTGAAGGTCCAAAGGCCATTTGCTGTAAAGCTCTATAATCAGCACATGGGAGGAGTCGACCAGATGGATCAGATGGTGGCAGCGTATCCCCACAGACGCCGAAACAGGAGGTGGTACATAAGAGTCTTCTTTCACTTCGTGGACGTCGCAGTTGTGAATGCCTGGTTCCTGTACAAGATGTCTGGGAATGAAGCAAAAGACCTCCTGCACTTCAAGGCATCGACAGCTCGTGCTCTGATCAACACAGGTTCTGTGAAGATCCGCTCCCGAGGCAGACCCAGTGCCACTCCACCACCAGTGAAGCGAAGAGCTGTGGTCAAGGTCCCTCCTGAGGTCCGGTATGCACCTGGAAACCACTGGCCCAAGCTCAAAAAGGAAAATGCCATGAGGTGCAGTGATGAGAGTTGTGACCGGAGAACCAAGTACACCTGCTTGCAGTGTGTTGTGTTTGTGTGCCCTGATTGCTTCTCCAACTTTCATTTGAGGAGATAATTGAAAGAGGAGATGCCCCTTTCCATCCTCTCATCCATCAATCAATCCATCTCTTCTCCATACCCTGATTTATCCCCTCCACCAGTCCATTACTCCCGTTACTTTGGTTGAGAGTATTTGTTCAGTGACTATTTATAGGGTGAGAGGAGTTCTGTAACCTCTTACTGGGTGTGAGAGTGTGTGTGTGTGTGTGTGTGTGTGTATGAAGTGATATGAATTGACAATAAAGTAATTTGAAAGAAATTGAGTGTGTTTGAGTCTGTGTGTGTGTGAATAGTCAGCAATAAAGAATGCAATGGCACCATCTGCCAGGCAGGAAGACTAGTAATGACTGTAGTGTGATTATACAGGTATACTGTGATATTATATTAACAAATTACCATATAAATATTTGTTTTAAGGAAAGCGCACAGAGTACACTGGAGTGTACAAAAAAAAAATCTCCTTAGGGGATGGAGATAAAAAAATAAAAAATTCTCACCATGTTTATGTACCCTTATGGTACTCTAAAATCACTGGGTAAAAAAATATGTAATCAAAATTTGATAATTCATGCATGAAAGGGCTAGTGCATCCCAAATTTTTCAACATTAACATTTTAATATAACATGATAGTCATTATGGCCTTTAGAAAAATATTTTTTTGGGGAGGTGGGGTAGTGCACTATAGGCCCCTGTGGCACGGCCTAAGCTTTTGTCCTTAATGGCATTTTTTCCCCTTACATTACTTTTACTTTTATACTTTAAGTAGTTTTGAAACCAGTACTTTTACACTTTTACTTGAGTAAAAAGCTTGAGTTGATACTTCAACTTCTACAGAAGTATTTATAAACCCTAGTATCTATACTTCTACAGGAGTAATTAATGTGAATACTTTTGACACCTCTGTTCAGTAGTGAATGTCAGTACCATCATAAATAATAGCGATCTGATTGAGAGGGGCAAGGTGCTCCCAGTGTAAATATCAAGAGGAATTTGCCTTTCAGTCTCTCACAGTTAATATGACTTCCACCCGCATAAAGGGTGAGTTTCAAGTTAATGCTTTATCTCTACATTGTACCATGGTTGTCTCAAACTGGTTGAAAAAGTAGCCCAGTTTATCTGGAGAGTGTTTGATATTTGTATTTATTAAATAGTTTAACATTTTACAAAATACATGTACTTGCTTTCTTTTTATGGAAAGAGATAACTTGTTAGCTCATCGAGACAGGAAGCAGGGGAAAACAGCGAGCCTTTAAAGTCAGAAAACACACCTACCAATACTCAAAAACTAACTAATTAACAACATGTATTTGTTTAATCCATACACAGATAATAATGTAAAAACAACAATATGTGGGTTTAAAGGGAGTCGCAGATACAGCCACTGTCGTTTTGACATTTTATATCATATCTCATTTATTTATTTATTTATTTATTTATTTATTTATTTCGGCATGTTATTAGACAGTCATCATCACACATCATCTTAGTTAAAATCAGGTAGTACACATGGCCGAAAGGGAAAGCGGGAGAAGCAGATGCTTATCTAGTCCCGCCCCCGTTACCCACAGAATACATTATTTCCACAAATTATATTTCTTTTGTATTTTGACGTACATGTTACAGCAGCATGCAGTGAACAGAGCTGCAGTCCAGCTCTAGACAGTCAACAGACTACGTGTGTGTCTGCACAGTGTCTATATTGGTCCATCATGAGTGAACAACAGTCTCTACTTGTTGCCTGGAGTGTAACACAGTCATAAGGTGGTCCAATCGATATAGGTTAGTTTCAGTTATTTGGTTGTTAACTGGGATGGTGTGAGAGCCCGTATTGCCGTCTTTATTCATCCATCTCTTCTGTAGCTTTCGCCGCGCTTAGCTTCACCAAGACCTCTTGGTTAGAAGCCACGTCTGCTCGCATCTTTCCCATGTACTCGCACATTGTGGAGATGCCAGATCGCATCTCCACCACAGCACTCCGAGTTTTGGCGTTGTCAGCCCTCACACTGGTCTGCTCGGCAGCAATCTTTCTCAGCTTCCGAAGTTGCATGAACATTCCATATCCCAGGGAGAGCATTCCGATTGTCATGAACGTGAATATGTACACGTCCTCAACGTCCTCTATATCCATTACGGCAAGGCACAAGACTCTCCATTTTCCCCATCCATCCATTGTGTAGCCGGCCATGAAGGTCCCGTCCGGGCATGGAGGCTCACCAGAACCAGTACGCCTTGTTGAGAACACTCTGTCAATTGCATTCAGTGACCAGTTTAGCAACTCCATCATGGACCAATTGATTCTCCTTTGTGTCTCGATTAACAGAGTCAGTTGAATTCTTCACAAAAGTGGATATTTGTACTTTTCAGTGTCAGCTATTGTTTGGGTACAGTTGGTACTTGTTTAGTCTTCCCTGTAGTCTCAACATAGCGTTTGCTGATTCCTGCCTCTGACCTTTACCAGACTCTCTTCTTGGTTCAGTTTATAACGATCAATAATCATATTTACATACTTTTTTTTGAAAACACTCAGATTTGCAGATTTTTTGAGTTCCTCATCAAGATTATTCCATTGTCTGACACCCATGACCGACATGGTAAAAGACTTTAATGTAGTTCGTACCTTTCTCTTTCTGAAAACAAAGTTCCCTCTCAGATTGTGTCCCTCCTGTCTATGTAGGAATAGTGTTTGTAAGTTGTGAGGGAGGCTTTTGTTGGCAGCCTTGTACATCATTTGTACTGTGCGGTAGTTTATTAAATCAGGTAATTTGAGTAATTTTGATTATATTTTTGGATAAAACATAAAAAATACACATGACATCAGTATGTTGTTGGTGAAACAAAGTGTATCTGTAAAAAAATATATTTGGTGTCCTCTCTGTCTCAGAGTTAGATGGCTCTTACCCTGCATATGGCTACGCTGATCTGCCTCTGGACACCCTGCCGCTAGACCCAGACCTCCACGAGACCTATATCCCTGACATGACGTACGCCCCAAGACAAGCCTACCCCGAACCACTCTAACAGGTAAACATATACACAACACTCTGTTGACAACTTTATAACACAGAAGTGTGACCAACAAAAGCTGCAATGATCTTGCAAGAAACAGGGCTTGAACCACAAACCCTGCAAGTGATAGTTAATCTGCTCTACCACTGAGCCACATATCACACAAGACCAGGGTTTCTGCTAGAAAAAATTGGCACCGGACAATGTGACCGGCAGATTTTCAATTTACCGGACAAATGTTTGAAATTTATATTTATGTCAATTTATAATCCTTTTTATTGAAAAGTATAGGCTGTATCAAATAAAATGAGTGCCATCAATTGACTCATGTGCGTAACTTCTAAAATAAATATTGCACAATGCGCTCTTTTAACATGAACAGAAAGAAACTGAAGGCCTGTTCTCAGATAAAAGAATTTGCAAACAAAAAACACATCTGGACTGTCTCATACAAACACGGTGTGCTGCCAACTTGAAATAAATAAAAAAAGTATGTTTGCTATATGCTTTTGAAATATATATACAATAAAAACTCTATATAAACAAAATCCCTTGACATGTTTCAGGCTTTTGTTTTGTTTTTGTTTTTGTCCTTTTTATGCATTTTCGCTGCAGTGAAGTGTGCAGCAGCTGAATTAAAATCAAAAGTGTGCAGTGTCTCTCCGCAACTTGGAAGGCGCATCAGTCTCGTCGCCTTGTTCTCCCCCAGGCGACTTCGCTGTGCTGTTTTGATGCGGTTCTGCAGAGAGAAACCTCTCTCTGCTGGCACACTGGAGACTGGGATCACGCAGGCTATCTTGGCCAGTTTAGCCCACTCGGGGTAGATTTCGCTGAAATCTCTGATGAGAACTTCACAGACTGTTGAGAAATTCAAGCCTCCATAACCGCGGAGCGCTGTCATTACAGCGATAGCGTCTCATTGCGCACAAGTGGCATCGATGAGCGGGGCTGTAGATGCAGCCGACTCGTCCTCACTTGTAATTTCTTTGTCAAAATGACCAATAATGGTTTGGATGGCTGATTCAGCATACTCCTGAAGCTCTGAACAGACGGAGTGATAATTAATCAGTGATTTTCTTTTTTTACTGAAACGTCAATAAACAACTTTTGAAAGAGCTATGGCACTTTATTTTTTAGTACAGAGCCCTTTTGTCATGCAGCCTATAGATTATGGTTATTTTTGTTATGATGATGATGATTAGACCGTATATTTCGTTATACAGGCATTTTAGGTTATCAAATTTGCTTCAACTTACCACTCGTTCCCTGTGGGTATCGGGAGGGGTTCAGATGGACATCAAAGCAGTTAAGTAGATCCAGTGAATCTTCAGGGAATCGGTCGTGTAACGCATCTATTAAATGTTGGATGTAGTGTGCTCTGGCTTTTTTGAAAGCCTGCAAGGCCCGGTCACCTGCTTGTGTCACTTGGACATCCCTGTACATGTTGTCTTCGCACTCCGCCTGAAACAGCTCCTCTTCTGGACCTGGTGCATCTGGTAACTGTGTTAGTGCCGCAACTGATGCTTGAACCATTGGTCTGATTGTGGCCAGATTTACATCGTCTTTCTGGGAAACCAAATTCAGTTTGGTCATCACAGGTTACACATCAGACAGTGTGTGAGTCAAGGCAAAAGCTGTATGGCTGGATTTGACTCAGGATACCTTGGGCTTGGGCATTTCCTCCTACAGCCTCTTCATTTAGCTCCATCACTAGAGCAGGCCAGTTACTTTTCATGCTTTCCACTGCCTTGTGCAATGATAACCAGCGGACAGCGCACGGCTGCTTCAGACTTGTCATGTCTTGATCACTGAGCGCTGCTGTCAGTTGACGGAGGCAATTGGTCCTGCTGGCTGAGTGCTTGTAAAAGGAGTACACAGAGGCAACTGTGCGCTTGTAGGCCCCTATCTGGTCCACAGATTTTGCAGCATCTTGAGCGGCCAGTGCCACTCGGTGTGCAACACAGTGCACCTGAATGGAAAATGCACTCTCTCTCCTCAGAAGAGAACCAACTCTAGCACATTTCCCCATCATTACACTAGCTCCGTCTGAGCCCAGGCTGATGACGCGGGACAACTCCACATCCCTCTCGCGGAGCACCTCAACCAGTGTGTTGAATATGCACTGTGCGGTCCCGGAGTGCACATCATAATTTCCCAGCGAATGTGTTTCAACTCTCCCTTTTACTTCCATTTTGACGTATATAATCAGTTTCTTGTCCACGGTGGTATTTACCGTCTCATCAATGACAACTACAATGAAGTCACTCCCCTTTAGCTTTTCATCCAGCTGCTTCATCACAACACTTTCTAGCGCCTTTTCCATGTCATCAACGGAGTCGCTATGCCGGTAAATGCCTTCACGCGTGACAAAATCTTGAGCCCTAACTGCTCCAAGTAGCTCGGTCAATCCCTCATACTGGTGACATGCGATGTCATTTTTGGTCATATAGAATACAACTTTTGCTGAGAGCACAGCTCTTTGATGTTTCTGTAGCCTTCTCACAGTGGCCTTTCATTGCTGTATTCCAACCTTCTTGATGGTTGTAACAGTGTTATTGGTCCACTAGCCTCCTACTGTCGCCCTACTGATAGGAACCTAGGAGTTATCTTTGATTCTGCTTTTAAATTTGACAGACAGATAAGTTCAGTCGTCAAATCTAGCCTTTTCCAGCTAAGAGTACTAAGTAAGGTGAAGCCCTATCTCCCCCTACCTGACTTTGAGAGGGCGATCCATGCATTTATCACCTGTCGTCTTGATTACTGCAATTCTCTTTATGTTGGACTGGACCAGCAGTCTTTGAACCGCCTACAGGCTGTCCAAGATGCAGCAGCCCGATTGTCGACAGGCAAAAAACGATGCAATCACATATCCCCTATTCTTGCCTCTCTTCACTGGCTCCCTGTCCAGTTCAGGGTTAAGTTCAAAATCTTATTGTTTGTTTTAAAAAGCCTGAATGGTCTAGCCCCTCCTTATTTATCTGACCTCATTAAACCTCACACTCCAGCTAGAGCATTGAGGCCAAGCAACCAGTTACTGCTGGTTTGCCCCAGATCGAGCATTTTCAGTTGTGGCCCCTAATTTATGGAACAACCTACCACTCCATATTAGAGCAGCTGAAACTCTGGAGCATTTTAAATCACTTTTAAAGACCCACCTCTTCTCACTGGCCTTCAACTCACCCTGACACCCTGACCTGTTATTTTCATCTTTTAGTATAGCTTTTATTTGTTTTACCTTATCTTAGTAATTGTTCTTATTGCCCTATCTTATTGTTACTCTATGTTGATGATTTATGCTGTCTTTATCTATATTGCTAGCACTTGACTCTATGTATGTTCTGCAGAACTTTTGGCAACTAAGGTTGTTTTTAAATGTGCTATATAAATACATTTTGAGTTGAGTTGAGTCGAGTTGAGTATGCTGTGAAAATAAACTGTCCTTCGAACTATTCTGTTTCAGAAAATAGTTTTTGAGTTTAGCTTGTTTTGACATGTCTCTCCCGCTCTCACTATTGCTGTTGTACTGCACGCTTTGTCAGAGTAAATGAAGTGCTACAAGTTTAGTTCCGCATGAAAAAAGAAAAAAGTTTTGTTCCACATAGACCTTGCCTATTCATAAAAAATAAGACTCAGGTTTGTTTTTTTGTTTTTTTAATAAAATGACGTGGAAATTGCCTATTTTTATAAAATTCAAATTGTGCTTGGAGGGAATATTTTCACTGGACATTTTGACCGACGGGGTTAAAAAGTACCAGACTTAGGCAGATTTTAACGGTCAAAGTCCGGTAATTACCAGATAACGGAAACCCAGCACAAGTCATATTGATATTTCATATTCCTCGATGAAAAAGTGCATTTGCCTTAAGAATAAAATGAACTGTGATTTTGTTATTTTTAGTTAGAGCTTGAGTAGCCGAGAATTACATTGTATAGTATGTTTCCACACTCCAAACCTGAAGGAAGATATTGCATGTTGAGGAATTGATCAGGTGGGGAGAAAGTCAATCTGCTGTTTCTATTGCAGTGTTTAAGTGCTTGACGGTGGGTTGCCTATCAATTAAGGTTTAAATCTGATGCTCATGGGGAAAATCTGCTTGACTAAGAGAAGTGTGGAAAATGTTTTCTGGTCTTCAAAAGCTAGTGCTCTACACTCTAGCTGGCCATGTGACACTGAAAAAAACACTGAAGAAACTGTAAAACCCTTCACTCTGGGCTTAAAAATCTCCTAAAGTAAACCTTTTTAGCTAATCCACTGTACAACATTGCAAGATCAAAATTTTGCGAGCTGTTTAAAGTTTAAATGGACTATGTAGCTGCACATACGTCACCTCAGTAAGCTTGAGTCTCTACTCCAATAGGAACCCATTCATTTTAAAGTTCATTAAAAAAATTATATATTAAAAAAAAGCATTACAGGTTTCAGCACGTCTCCTAAACATGCTTAACATTTCAGCTTTGGAATCACATTTTTAGCTGCCAGCGTGCCAAAAAAGGGGGAGAAGAAAATATAACTAGAAAATGTATTTCCTGTGAAAATACAGTGTGAATGGCGACAGCTGAAGTGCTTATAAAAGAATCACCGAAATGTGAAATGAATTGCCAGAAATATCATGAAACTAAAATGCATTGCACCACACTGCTGAAAAACCAGGAAGTCATAGTACATTAGTTTAAGAAGATAAGAGATTCACAAGCGTTGCTAGAAAAGCTGGGAGGTAAGTGTCCTGCCAAAACTCCACAAATATGTGAACTTCCTGACAAGAGAAAATAACACTCTTGATCAAGTCTGCTGTAACATCTCCAAAGCATTCAAAGCTCAGCCCTCTGCCACATCTGGGACTCTCAGACCATCTGTCTCTGTCTCTGATCCCAGCATACAAAACTCTCAGCTGTAGACAAAGACCAAATCATGAAGACAGTCAAAGTATGGACTGAGAAAGCCACCTCAGCCCTGCAGGACTGCTTCGAGGACACAGACTGGGATGTTTTTGCTGAGGGGACAGACCTGGAGGGACACACGTCAGCTGTTCTTTCATAAACTTCTGTGCTGAGACTGTTTCAGAGAGAAAAACTGTTAAAGTGCTCCCCAACCAGAAACCCTGGTTCAACGACAAGGTGAGGACCCTGCTCAGGACACGGGATTCTGCGTTTAAGTTGGGGACCTGCAGGCCTACAAACAAGCACGGCGAAGCCCTAGCAGAGGCATCAATGAGGCCAAACGCAGGTACAAGCAGCGCATAGAGGAGCACTTCAACAGCAACAACTCCAGAAGCATGTGGCAGGGGATAAAGACTCTGACCAGCTATAAGGACATCTATACAGCCACTAACCCCACAGACCGCTCACTGCCAGACTCCCTCAACCACTTATTTTCTCGCTTCGACAGCTGGATTGCTGCTGACACACATCCAGGGAAGGTCAACACCATTCAGCTGGACCAACATCAGGTCAGATCCACCCTGTGCAGAGTCAACGCGTGAAAAGCAGCTGGTCCAGAGGGAGTCACCGGCAGGATTCTCAAGGCCTGCGCAGACCAGCTAGCAGAGGTATTCACCACCATCCTCAACCTCTCGCTACTACAGTCTGCAGTCCCCACCTGCCTAAAGTCAGCAACCATCATCCCAGTCCCAAAGAAAGGTACAGTGAACTGTTTTAATGACTATCGCCTAGTTGCTCTCACCCCCATAATCACCAAATGTTTTGAGAGACTCATCCTCTCTCAAATCAAATCTGCCATCCCTGCTGACCTGGACCAACACCAGTTTGCCGATCAAGCAAGCAGGTCGACAGAGGATGCTGTCAACACAGGCCTCCACACAGCCCTTACACACCTGGATCAGCCCAACATGTATGTAAGAGTGCTGTTTGTGGACTTCAGCTCAGCATTTAACACGGTCATCCCCCACAAACTAATCCACAAACTGAGCAACCTGGGCTTAGGCAGTTCACTGTGTACATGGATACTGGACTTTCTCAGCAAGGCATACGGACTATCACCAACTACAGGATTGCCCCTCCTGCATGTGACAATGATGTGGACTTCCTAAATGAACTAAATAACTTCTTTGGGAGGTTTGAGGCACTGAACAACACTCCTGCTGTGAAAGCTGTTCCCCACCAGGATGAAAAGGCACTCTGCCTTGACACAGCTGAGGTGCGAAGGTCTCTGAGGAGTGTGAACTCACGGAAGGCTCCGGGCCCTGACAACATACCTGGGCGGGTGCTCAGGGAATGTGCAGATCAGCTGGCTTGTGTCCTAATAGACATTTAACACCTCACTGGATCAAAGCCAAAGTCCCATTATGTTTCAAAACTGCCTCCATCACCCCAGTGCCAAAGAAACCTCAAATCACATCACTCAATGACTACCAGCCCATCGCATTCACTCCCATTATGATGAAGTGCTTTGAAAGGCTAGTAAAGGAGCACATCACCTCCAGACTCCCTGCCACGTTTGACCCCTTCCAGCCAAACCGCTCCACTGAGGATGTCATCTCCACCGCTCTTCACTTGAGCCTTGCACACCTGGAGGAGAAAAACACTCATGTTCAGATGCTGTTCCTGACTTCAGTTCAGCATTTAATACCATCATTCCACAGCATCTGGTAGACAAACTGGGACCCCTGGGCTTCAGCATCCCCCTGTGCAACTGGCTGCTAGACTTCCTCACTGAAAGACCACAGTCAGTGTGGGTCGGTCCCTCAACACAGGCTCCCCTCAAGGCTGTGTCCTGAGCCCCCTGCTGTTCACTCTGATGACTCACGACTGCATCCCAAGGGCTACCACCAACCACATTGTGAAGTTTGCGGATGACACAGCAGTGGTAAGCCTCATCAGGGATGACCACGACCTGGTGGAGCAGCTGGTGGGCTGGTGTAGCAAAAACAACTTGATCCTGAACGTGGACAAAACCAAAGAGATCATTGTTGACTTCAGGAAGAAGCAGCCCAGCCACGCTCAACTTCTCATCAACAACACGGCAGTGGAGGTGGTTAGCAGCACCAAGTTCCTGGGGGTGCACATCACAGACAACCTCACCTGGTCTGTGAACACTGCGGCACTGGTCAAGAAGGCACAGCAGTATCTGCACTTCCTGCGAAGGATGAGGAGAGCCCTCCTGCCCCCGCCCATCCTCACTACATTCTACAGGAGCACCATAGAGAGCATCCTGACCAGCTGCATCTCCATGTGGTGTGGAAGCTGCAAAGCCTCTGATTGGAGGAATGTGAGGAGAGTGGTGAGGACAGCGGAGAAGATCATTGGGACTTCTCTCCCCTCCATTCAGGACATTGCTCCCAAGTGCTGCATGTCCCGAGCTGAGAATATTATCAGAGGAATCAACAGTGAAGACAGTCAAGCTGTCGTTTCGTCATTTAGCAAAAAAAGGTCCATCTATTGGCCGATTTGCGCCAAATTTTGCACAAACCGTCATCGGGCCATGGAACACAATTAAAAAAACTTGAGTGTTAATCGGACTGTATTTCATGAAGATATGGAAGACTGTCTGCTTAACCACAATGTGCAGGATATTGTTGTTTTCTATTTTGGGCGTTCTTTCGACTATCAAAATTCTTTTAATAACTTTGTGTCAGGAGGGTCCACAGATGCTGTATGCAAAGTTTGGTGAAAATCAGAGAAATTGCCTGGGAGGAGTTCAAAAAAGTAGGTTTGCGACATTTGGCGAAGTTGCGAATGGAAATGTAGCCTACATTACACAATTCAGCCGAATGCAGGGAACGCATAGATATAAGGTTTAACAATGAGCGCCATGTTATGTGGGAGTTATTAGCCAAAAACGGTTTTGTGTTGATAATAGCGCCCCCTGCTGGTCATTTTTGGTGTGTGAGTTACAGGGGCCAGTCTATACCACCCCTATCAATTTCATATCCATAAGTGTTATTGTGTGGGCACAGTGCCAAATATTAAATTAGACTGCCACCAGACCGCCACCTAGTGTCTGATCGATAAAACCTTCAACGGATATCCTCAGGAGGGCATTGCCATTAATTCTACCTAGTTTTGTGTTAATCCGAGTAACCAATGCGGAGATATAAAATAGCACTTCAATTTAAAGAGCAGCACCTAGTGGTCATCGCCAAAAAAATTTTAATTGCCTGGAAAGGAGTGGGAAAAAGTAGGTTTGCGACATTTGGCGAGTTCCTTCATTATAGCGCCACCTAGTGGTGAAAATTCACAACGACAACATATTATAACATTTTTCAGCAGGTGTGATGTACATTCCAAGTTTGGTGAGTTTTGGGGTATGTTCAGGTGGTAAAAAATGCGACCATTTTGGCAGAAGGAAAAAAATTATAATCACTACAAAAACAATAGGGACCTCGCAGGATTCCTGCTTGGGCTCTTAAAGCTGCAAGCAGCGATGAACGGGCCCTCGCCCCACATACGTCGGGCCGCGTGGCTGTGGGAGGCCGCGCGCCCAGATATGTGCTCGCCCATTGCCTGTGGAAATTTAAAATGGTATACCTGTCACACAAAGCACAACAGTGACATCATCAGTGACTTCCTGTGTCCAGTGGGTGGTGCTATAGATATGACACAGTATTGATGCAGAGACGTATTCAGGGTGAGCCCCTCTACATGTGTGAGCAATTTGATGCAGATGGG
Organism: Pagrus pagrus; assembly: GCF_965226575.1. NCBI lineage: Eukaryota > Metazoa > Chordata > Actinopteri > Spariformes > Sparidae > Pagrus > Pagrus pagrus. The sequence goes on from NC_140197.1 coordinate 6,308,809, forward strand.
CAATTGTATGTTGAAGTTAAAAGGACTTCCTGTGTGATGGCGAAGGATCGTGATTGACCGCACGGCCACGCCCACCAGGTACAACACAGGCTGACAAACTCGAATTAACGTACTCATGGGTAAGGAGCTACGGGCCAAATTTGCTGAGTCTGCGAACATCCTAAAGTCCCAAAAAATGCATCGGAAAAATGAAAATCGCCGCACGCCATTCAAGATGGCCGACTTCCTGTTGTGGCTAAAATTCTGACAGAAATAATTTCTGGCTAAATCCTTGAGACCCATGAGTTCTGCGATTTTCAGGACAATCCGAGAAAATTGTTGCGGGGACAAATCGACATTAGGTGGCGCTATGGAGTCCCCTGGCCACACCTACCCCCAATCATTTTGAATTCAGATAGCGGCGCACAAATGGGATGTATGTCCGAGTTTGGTGAGTTTTGGGGTATGTTCAGGCCGCCAAATATGCAATCTCGAGGAAGGAAGAAAAAGAATAATAATTAAAACTGCAAGCAGTGATGAACGGGCCCTCGCCCCCCTACGTACGTTGGGCTGTGGCACCGTCAGAGTGCTGTGTGTCCAGATGTGTGTTTGTCCGTTGTCTGTGGAAAGGTTCCGACCTAAATGGGATCCGTGTCACTGAAAACACAACAGTGCCATTTCAGTGACTTCCTGTGTCCTGTGGGTGGCGCTATATAAAAGAAACAGTATTGATGCAGAGACGTATTCAGGGTGAGCTCCTCTACATGTGTTAGCAATTTGATGCAGATGGGCAATTGTATGTTGAAGTTATAAGGACTTCCTGCTTTATGGCGAGGGATCAACTTTGAAGGAAAATGGCGGACTTTCCTGTTGGGCTGAGGGCATGTGTCCAATAGGGTTTTTTGTGCGTCTGGTCATGATACATATGCGTACTGACTTTCGTTAATATGTGTGCATGTAGGAGGCGGGGCTTCAAGTTTGAAATATTCCAGGGGGCGCTATGGAGCCATTTGTTCACTTATCACAGTATTAATGCAAAGACCTATTCAGGGACAAGCTCTCTACAATTCTGACCAATTTGGTGTAGATAGGAAATTGTATGTTGAAGTTATAAGGACTTCCTGCGCGATGGCGAAGGATCGAAAATGACCGCACCGCCACGCCCACCAAGCACAACACAGGCTGTTGTAGGTCTATGGATGCTACTGAGTGAATATGAAGTCTGTGGTGTTAAATCTGTAGGACGAGTTAGTTGAAGTACAAGGCATAGACATATTGGGTCAGTACAGAATGGGAAAAGCCATAAGGGCGGCGTTAGGGGGCGCTACTGAGCTTTCCTGCTGCGCATGAGGGCAGTTGTGGTATCAAAATAACGTACTCATGGGTGAGAAGCTACATGCCAAATTTGGTGAGTCTGCGAATATCCTAAAGTCCCAAAAACAGCATTGGAAAAATGAAAATAGCCGCACGCCGTTCAATGGCCGACTTCCTGTTGCAGCTAAAATTCTGAAAAAAATAATTCCAGCCTAAATCCTTGAGACCCATGATTCCTGTAAATTTCAAGACGATCCGAGAAACAACGTTAGGTGGCGCTATGGAGTCTCCTGGCCACACCCACCCCCAATCATTTTGAATTATCAAAATTTTCACCACACGTGACATACGTTCCAAGTTTGGTGAGTTTTGGGGTATGTTAAAGCTGCCAAAAATGCGATCTTGGGGATGGAATAAAAATAATAATAATCCTTAAAGATACAATAGGTCCTCGCACGAGATTCGTGCTCGGGCCCTAATGAAAAATAATAATAATCACTACAAAAACAATAGGGTCCTTGCAGGTTCCCTGCTCGGGCCCTAATAATAATAAATTCCAGAAAAACATTAGTGTGACTACTGAATCAGCATAAAAAATTTTACTAACTAGAGTGAGCATTTTCAGCAGGAAAATGTGCTGTGAATGCTGAAATGCCCCTTGCTGGAACAGCAGAAATTCCCTCACACATTCCTTACCAAAATTCAAACCAGTGATCTTGTTGTTCAGTGCATGAGTTCTATGCTCAGACCACTTTCCCACTGCGCCAGGCAGGCATTGCTCATGTGTTTGTCAGTATGTGTGTGTAAAAGTTAAGTCATAAGTAAAAGTCATAATTCATGGAGGGTGTGGAGTATGAAAGTAAAAGGGAGGAAAGGTTGCAAAGCGAAGAGCGACCATGCGAAGAGAGAGAAAACGGAAATATCTTTTAAGAGAAATGAGACGTCCTTTTCTCTGAAGCATCACGTGAAGCGATGTCCGTTTCTGATGACGGCTGTAGTTGATCACAGCTAGATCAGCTGTAGAGACTTTTCGTTGAATTTGTCTGCACACAGCCCTTGTCATAAATGTATGTAGAGATTTAAACATTATACATATATGTTATGTATCCATATAATAATAACACAGAAGTAATAATTGTCGAGAGATTTAAATAATCACTAAAGTCAAACTGGTGTGTCTCATGCATGATCAATGAGATGTATTATTTCACCCAACAGCAGCCCATCTGATATTAATCAGAGTGTTTATTTTTATTACCTGGACCGCCCAATCCATGGTGTCCATGGATATACCTGTGATCTGTGCATCACGACTGTGATAAAAGCAAATGTGCATCTTTGTTTGCAGTTCATAGTGTAATCAGTGAAGACATTTACATAATTAAAGTTATAGGCAATATAGTTGAGGCCTACACTTGGAAATTACACTGTGATTAACTTGACTTACTGATGGTGACTTTTTAAGGAAAATTAAGAGGAACCAAATGCAGAAACACACAGGAGGCAGGCAGGATAAGGAAGAAAGAACAAGGTTTTAAAACAAGCTGAAAAAACAAAAATCCCATAGTCCACCAACCAAGAAGAGCAACATATAACTCAGGGAACACAGGGGCTGATTAACAAACAAGACACAGGCGGACACAGAAGAAGGGCGGGAAATCACACAAGAGGAAATGAAAAGCAACATATGACATGGGTACTAGAAAACACTGGAGTGAACAGTAGGCTAGCTAGCTGGTGGCTAGCAGACACTGGAGCTGACAGGAGACTAGCTGTCTCCATACAAAGTCCTGTATGGGAGCCATTGGAATGTAATTTGTCGAACGAAGTCTTTTCTATCATAGCCACTCCGGACAAGAGTTCTGCTGGACCTGGAGCTTCCAACAACCACGGCTTAAAGACCAGTTTCATATGAAACATAGCAATGGCCTTTAGCATCTCGACTAAGTCTGTGTTATTCTTGAAACATGAACACAGATTGTCCCAAATATCCTTAAATTGCGAGCTGGTGTCTGCTGGGTCCATTTTAGTCAATTTGTTCTGACACGTTAAGGCAAAAATTGTGAGGACCCAAAGGCAGAAACACACAGGAGGTAGGCAAGAAAAGGAACAAAAAACGAGATTTAATAACAAGCTGAAAATAATAAAATCACATAATCCAAAAACCAAGAAGTGCAAAATACCAAAAATACAAAGTAGCAACACAAAAGCAAAAACAAAGTATCAACCAAGAAGAGCAAAGTACAACTCAGGGAAGATACGAGGAATAAAGCATAACGTCAGGAACAAACACCAGAAAACATACCACAGGGTGACACTGGAAGACACGGGAAAGGCTCAGGTGAATGCACACAGGACAAAGGACGAACTGACAGAGACATTAGGGAGCACACAGACATAAACACACAAGGGCTGATTAACATACAAGACAGGCGTGGACAGTTTGGAACCACCAGGGCTCTTCCTAGAGCTCGCCGCCCGGCCAAACTGAGAAATCAGTGGAGAAGGGCGTTAGTCAGGGAGGTGACCAAGAACCCGATGGTCACTCTGACAGAGCTCCAGCATTTCTCTGTAGAAAGAGGAGAGCCTTCCAAAAGGACAACCATCTCTGCAGCACTCCACCAATCAGACCTGTATAGTAGAGTGGCCGGACGGAAACCACTCCTCAGTAAGGCACATGACAGCCTGCCTGGAGTTTGCCAAAAGGCACCAGAAGGACTCTCAGACCTGATGAAACAAAGATTGAACTCTTTGGCCTGAATGCCAAGCGTCATGTCTGGAGGAAACCAGGCACCGCTCATCATCTGGGCAATACCATCCCTACAGTGAAGTATGTTGGTGGCAGCATCATGCTGTGGGGATGTTTTTCAGCGGCAGGAACTGGGAGACTAGTCAGGATCGAGAGAAAGATGAATGCAGTAATGTACAGAGACATCCTTGATGAAAACCTGCTCCAGAGCGCTCTGGACCTCAGACTGGGGCGAAGGTTCATCTTCATACAGGACAACAACCCTAAGCACACAGCCAAGATAACAAAGGAGTGGCTACAGGACAACTCTGTGAATGTCCTTGAGTGGCCCAGCCAGAGCCCAGACTTAAACCCGATTGAGCATCTCTGGAGATATCTGAAAATGGCTGTGCACCAACGCTCCCCATCCAACCTGATGGAGCTTGAGAGGTCCTGCAAAGAAGAATGGGAGAAACTGCCCAAAAATAGGTGTGCCAAGCTTGTAGCATCATACTCAAAAAGACTTGAGGCTGTAATTAGTGCCAAAGGTGAAACAAAGTATTGGGCAAAAGCTATGAATACTAATTTACATGTTATATTTTCATTCTTTATTTTTAATACATTTGCAAAGATTTCAAACAAACTTCTTTCACGTTGTCATTATGGGGTATTGTGTTTAGAATTTCGAGGAAAGAATGAATTTAATCTATTTTGGAATAAGGCTGTAACATAACAAAATGTGGAAAAAGTGAAGCACTGTGAATACTTTCTTGATGCACTGCACATTGATATTCCAATTGTGAAATCATCATTTGATAACCCAGAATGTGATTATGGTGTCTTTTGAACACTGAAAACTATTTTTAAGGAAATGATGTAACGTATCAAACCCAATGCTCAGGAATGATCAGCCTCTCATGAGTGAAACAGACCATGAAAAAAGGTTCGAATAAATCAAAAAGTCTTTTGTGGTCATTTTTTTGTTCAGACCTACAGTTAACTTGATTGTGAAAAACAAAGAAAACAAATATAAACATAAAACTTGATGTCGATACACTTGAGCTTAATCTGTGTCTTCACTTTAGTATGAAACTCCAGTGATGTTGTAGGGTATCAGATCAGTCTGGTCTGCTGCAGCGTCCAATCAATAATTGATATCCACTAAGGGGACATTTCGGCCACTAAAAGAGCTTCAGAGAAAGCTACTCTTGTGTGTCCTCACTCAGGGCCCCTCTGAGATTGCTCCTCGCTCCTTGATGTAGTAGCTGTAGTCACAGTAGCAGTAGTTTAGCAGTAGCTGTAGCAGCAGTAGCAGCGGTAGTTGTCGCAGTAATAGCAGCAGTAGTAGTAGTAGTAGTAGTAGTTGTACAAGTAGTAGTAGTAGTAGTAGCAGTAGCCATATTAAATGTTTTAAAAGTAGCCAGAGTCAGGATTCAAACCGGCAACCTTATGATTATGTGCCTCCCATTCATCCTCTTTGGCAAAATGTTGTTGAAAAAAGCTTAATATAAAAAAAAAAACAGTAGATAAAAAAAAAGTTGAATACAAGCACACCATTCCTAAAAGAGCTGCACATTTAGATATTTTAATGCATTTTGTAGCTGAAAGCATGCAGGAGTGGACAGGTGCCAAAAAACGTACCGATTCGTAATGATAAAAGAGATTTGAATAACTAGAGTGTGAATGCGTCCACATTTAATTCTATGATTAGACCAATCCATTTTACTGTCCATTTCCTGCCCATTATCACCAAGATGGCAATTTTATTATTTTTATTATACCAAAGTTTTTGTCTTTTCCTTGCTCAGAGTTGCTCCAATAAGTTTCCTAAATCCCTCCAAAGCTAGGAGTTAGAACTTTAGCTGATGTCATGAAGGTAAGATTTGATGAATGTAGATTTTGTTGTTGAGATGGTAGTTTGTGCTTACTGTTGTGTGTATTAAGACATAAAACGTTTACAGCTGACATTGGATTTTTGGGAGGGTATAAATTCTTCTGTAAAATCTTGCATTTGGCTGAGTCAGCGCTGACAGTCTGTATGACTCTTATGTGACACTAACAACTCTGCCACACTCAATGTGTGAACCACTCTACAGAGGTCAAATGTCTGGGACTCCTTCAACAGACAGTCAGAACTGAAGCTTTTAGGATGAAAAATGAAATGTTTAGAAGAAGTCTACAGCAAGTTGCTTTTGACCGAGCTCCTCAACACCTCCCATGACCTGGATGATTGGGAATATTAAGAGCATTGCCTTTTGTACAAGACCTATGCTTGATAAAAATGTCAGGTAACCTTGGGCATGGGTGGAGCTGAATTAAGCCTTGACTCTGGAAGAGCCATAACACTCATTTTGACCTTTTTCAAATGTATATGTGCTATAACTTGTGTCGAATTAAACATTGCAATGCTGCTGGTGTTTGTATTTTCATTTAAAATGTTTATATAGTTTATATAAATTACACAAAAGGCAACAAAATTGTAATCATTTTAACCTATTTTGGCCACAGGCGGTCATATTGACCTTTCAGTTTTTGCCGCTTTACCACTTTCATCAGAGATGGATCACCCATTTCCGTTCATGGCTGAGGAAAGTGGGCTCCACTCCGCTGCCCTGCGCTGCTTCTTTGGGAAACATAAAGTAGGGGAGACTATTAGTTTATGCACCTGTATAGACTTTTTAATGATATCCCAACACATTAAATGCATTACTCTCTATATTGGTTATTTATCATGATTATGGAGTTTGAAATCTAGCTGTCAAAATGACCATTCACAGCAATTCTAGTAGTTATGGAATTCTGGCACGTCGAGTGTTAAAAACAAGCCCACTTAGCCGGAAACCTCAAAGCTAGCTGAGGTTAACAAACTTAATGTTCACATATTTAAATAAATTAATATCACGTCACATTACTTGTGTGAATTTGATCATGGGTTAATTTGCCCCAAACCGCCAGAATACCTTACTGTACATTAGCTGCGTTAGCTGATGGGGTGTGGGTGGGTGAAATTATTCATCTTTGATGAGGAACATTGATAACATAACCTGCAATGGACTCCAGTCACAGAAACATTAGGTGCGTCTCCCCCTTAGGAGAGACGATGCGTGCTTTACGCAGGACACAGAGTATAGTTCAACTTCATTGATTATTGAAATCCCCCGAACCCTGAGTTCCATCACTGCTGTTTCCTCTGGAGAGTATTACTGTACTGTCCTGCTTATAACTACAGATTTTAGTTTTGCTGCTTAAATGAGCCATGATGTTTGCGACAGTGACATTACTACATGCATGGAAAGGAAACCTTTAAATGACTGAAAGCAGCCTCTCTAATCATTTAAGCACAGTGTACATGCATTGTGAACCTACCTATGACGGTGCATCTTACTATATGAATACTGAGCCTTGCGTTGCGCTGTGCGCCACTTCAGCCAGCAGAAAGATGGGCCCTGATGCTGGAGGATCGCTGCAGGTTATGTTATCAATATGATCCTCATCAAAGATGAATTATTTCACCCACCCACACCCGATCCCCTACTAATGAGAATGATAGTTCTGATGACCTGTCCAGTCCAATTAGAGGATTGAGATCCAGGCACCACATTACACACACAGACAGGCACCACAGCGCTCCTCCTCCTCCTTTAAAATAGAGCATTCTGCTCATATACAGTCAAACAGAGTTGTTGTCATCATTTTTACTGATTAATGATCACTATCAAAGGAAAAGATAGGACTGTCAGTAGTTGTGCTGGGTTGCTTGTATCCATGGTGCTTCAAGCTGTTCAATGACAAGAGGGCAAAATCCGTACGCACGGATTGTGAATCCGAGAACATGGATTTGCAAAACCCCTAGGGCCATATGAATAATAATTTTTAATAATTTTTTTTATTCTACCATGTTGCCCTAGGGGGGCTCCATACATTTCCCTCCATTCTGCAGTCAAATAAAGAATCAATACATTACAATACATTACAGTGGATTTCAGTACCTCTGTAGCTCTTGCTGTAGAGAAGTGAGAGTGAAGATAATCCACTTTTTAATTCCAAAAGTTTAAAAACAAACTTGGTGCTCTCTTCAACTCTGGGTGTTTATTCCTCCAAAGTTCCCGGCCCCACCTACGGCTGTGTCCTCCAGAGCTCCCCAGCTTCAGCAGCTGTCTGCCAGTTAACGGTAACAGGGGTACTCCGTACAGCAAGCCATATTATTTGTCCGATAGTTACCAACACCACAAATGTGATGATCAGTGACTTGAATCAGCTGAGGTGACACTGAGTGGCCACACCCTTAATTATGCATAATGTATTATACAGCAGCAAAAAAAATAAGCTACCAGCTGTAATTAGAGACCAAAACCATTTTTTGCACCAGGTTGTTAAAATGTTGATTTCTGCTGGGGTGTTTTTTGGAGCGACCTTAAAGTGGCCAATTGAGGAATTGTTGTTTCTGGTAGCTCCAGGATGGATTCATTTTCAGCCCTGGAGGTGGCTGCTTGGTTGCTAGCAGCAACTTTTAGTCTTAATGCTAAGCTTGACTAACCACATTCCGATGCCAGCTCTTTACTTGATTCACTGATTCAAGAATGATATTGATCTTCTCATCTCACTCTGGAAAAGAAAGTGATACACTAACTTTAAGACTGGTTTTGCGATTTAAAACTTTTAAAATTTGATGTCAGGACATTGGGTGTGCAATCTTAAATAGCTGTGTAATGAGAATATTTTTTCAGAATGCTTAAATAATTCATTGTTAATGCGATATTTCATATTGTGTATACTCTTTTTGAACCCAGTTTAGTTGATGATCATAACTGGCAATATTTCCTTTGTTTTTTTGCAGGAGAATAAAGCAAAAATACTCAAACCAAAACAACAAATCACAGGATGAAAAGACTGGGGGAATGGATGGAGGAAGACTGAGATTTGGAGGCTTTAATCACAAAGGGAATCAGCCCTTTCCAATGGCTGAAAAAAATTCCCATTTTGCAATCAAGAACTATGACAAGAGGATACTTATTAAAAGAGTTTTATTGTTGCTGTAAATGAAAAATGTAACTTTGTTATAATGTTTTACTGTGGGCTGAAAGTTGGGGGTGTCTAAAGCTTTCAGGCATTGTTACATGGGTAACTTTTTGAAGCAATCAAGTTAGGCAAGAATGTCTTACATTGACAGTTTTGAACATGTGGGATAAGCAGGAGGGGCTTCACCAAACTCATCTGATAATCATTAAGAAATATTTTAGAATTTCATCTACAAAGGATTTTACTGGTTAGAATTTGAATTACTGAAATGTTCTCATTGTTGAATGGTGATGTCAGTGATGCAACGTATATTGTAATATTATTTGTCATATACAGGAACTTTTTTCCCCTATGAGTTGGGACACAAGTGGGGTCCCCAAATTAGTCATGAAGAAGTTCAACTACATTATGTTAAAGTATAGTCCAGTTTAAGAATTTATTTTTACTGACATCACAAAGGCACTCACTATGAAAACTATTAAAACTCTAACAAAATTAATTACTGCCAATCACCATTGCTACCAAATGCTACCCGTGTATCCTGGCCTGTATCTGCTGTCTTTTAGATGTCTCCTCTGTGTATTTGAACAGTGCACATGTCCCAGGTTTTCCATGTGTGGTTGTTGCATGGTAGTATATTGTGTATCATAAAAGTATTCTTCACCTTTACATACTGAGAAAAGATGAAATCCAGACTTTTCAAGCCATTTTGGATTATGTCGGCCATTTGAAAAGCCTTCGTGTGGACTACAAATACTCTGTTCATGTCTCAGTTTCACCAAGAGGATATACTGTTCAAATGTCCAGGAAATGGACTACAAGTCCCTTTGGAATCGGAATGCAGATCTCATCATTTTCTAGTCATACCCAATTAAACCCACACATCTCCACTGGAAATGGACCACAGCTCTCTGATCAGCTTGTACATGTCTTTGTGGGTACCAATAAGTACACTGCGGAGTAAATTTACAACAGAAATTACATTGTGCTTTGTCATTATGACAGATAACTTTTTTTTACTAGGGGTGTGACGATCGTAGAAGTGTGTCATTAACTGTGTGTCGCTGTCGATAGAGAGGTGGGGCACTGCAAAGACTAGTATGATATAATAATACTTGCTGCTGCTCACAACATGTATTAAAGGTCCAGTGTGTAGGGTTTAGCAGTAAGGTTGCAGACTGCAACCATCTTAACATCCCTTATCTCACCCAATGGTGTGTGTGCCAGTGTTTGGTGTGTCCGTTCTGGGCTAGGTAGAAACATAATGGCTAAACATTATGATATCAGTGGAAGAGGACCGCTCCTTCTGTAGATATAAAAGGCTCATTCTAACAACACTTTTCAGGTAATTATGCACTTATAAAATGATGAATATTATTTTCCATTTCAGTCCCCAAATCCTACACACTGGACAATGAAAGATTTAATCTTTGATTGGTGTGCAGCACCTTTTCTATCTAACCATCACGTCATAGTACAATCACATTGTCAGCATTGATGTTTGGCTGCAGTTGGGAATGTGGACATCGTGGACAGTTGGGCCAAAAAATGCTCTGTGCACCAGGGGCAACTGTGCTTGTACAGTTCAAGGCTGCTGTTGTCGGTGCAGCCTTAGCCTGCAATGTTTAGAAGGCACAACTCCAATGACTTACCAGTTGCTGAGGCAATCTACCACTTATACTGTACATGAAACTGAACATCATTAAATTTTGTTATAACTGTTTTGGTATAACTTTATTCTGTTTGCATGGAGGACGATCCACTGTGCCTACATTTAAACAAATTTAACAGAGAAAGGGTGTGCAATACCTACATATTACATATTGTATTATGTATTTCCATTTCATGTATGCATTACATTTTTGTGTAATTCTTTTTGTAAAGGACAATTATTTATCTTTTTGTCTTTGATAACTGAATGAATTGTTTCCCAATTTCCCAGGCCACATTAATATCAAATCACAACATTTCAGTCACAAATGTAAGTGAAATGTACAGTTAATAGTAGCATTCCCTAAATGTTTTTTATTGTTAAAGTGTCTGTCGTGGCTGCCATCAACTGTTTTCGGCAATAATAAGCACTGCACATGGTTCTGCTCCCTCAAGCTGCGATTGGACGGTGGATTGTTTTTCATTGTAGCATTGACAACGCGCTTTCATCTTAAAAAAAAGATAAAGCTATGCTGCACCTCTTTATGAAAACTAATGATTTATTATTGGTAGGTCTATACTGCTCTCTGCTGGCGATACTAAAATGCAATACACTGCAAAAGCTCTTTCATTTAATTTGATTTGATTTTAATGTGACATGGAAAATGTATTTCACAATGAAAAATAATTCACTCAGGTATTAAGTACAACAAGATACATATTTGTCTGGGTGCCACAGTATCTCACCCGGTAGAATGCATACCACACATCAACCCAGAGTCCTTACAGCATAGTCATTGGCTAATTACAGCCTGGGTTCTTTACTGCATGTCATTTTCTATCTCTCCCCTGCCTCTCCTATCTCTCTACTGTCACTATCAAGTGGAGGCAAAATGCAAAATACAAAAAAAAAGGATAAATAAAATGTTCCGTTCTGTTTTCATTTAATCATGACACAGCAAATCCATACACAGAAAGGAAATACATATAACAATGTTATTTGTATTTTATTGCATTTCTTTGATTTATTTTCATTTAGGCATTTTAGTGTCAATCAAGCAAGCTCACAGTTGCAAAGTACAAGGTTCATTTATTTGTCATTTTACAAAATTAGTTGCCAAACGAAAGTTAGTTTAAGCTCCTTAATGCTACATAGGAGAAAAACAATACAAAACAAAAACGACCCATGTGGAATGGGGATTTCAGGAGTCTTGGGAAAAAGAAGCTGCTTGGTAATATGGTGGTATGGCAAAGTACACCGCACTTTACCAATGTCAGATGCTCCTGAGATGAGTACCAATGATGTTCTGGGAAGTTTTCATAATCTGCTACAGAGAACCTGAAGCCGTTCTCCTACTCCACCTCAGCTCCGCAGATGTAGACAGGGGCGTGTGTCTTTGCCACCAAGGTGTTGCCTGAGCTACCAAAATAAATTTCCTCCTTAGTTATTAATTGGACACTGCAGCGGATCAGACTGCTCTGATGCATCACAACATGACTGGAGTTTCATACCGGAGTGAAGACAGATAACAGATTCAACTCAAGTGTATCACCATAAAGTTTTATATTTTGTTTGTTTTCTGATTCACCAGCGAGTTAGAATGTGTCAAGCCTGACTGAGGAGAACAAAAGGACCACAGAAAACTGTATTCATTCATTAGAAACATTTTTCTTTTCATGGTCTGTTTAAAACACGTCAGGCTGATCATTCGTGAGCATGGTTTTCATATGTTACATCATTTCAGTTTTCCCTGAAACATTTAGCCTAAAAATAGCTTTCAGTGTCCAGAAAACACCATAATCACATTCTGGATTATTGAATGAATGAATACAGAGGCAGATAATGACAGTAGCGCCGAGATCGAAAAGTGGCCAAAGGTATGTCGATTGCTGCTCAGCGGCATAAACCACCTGCTCAGCGGCATATACCGATCCCTAGACTCTTATACCGATCCTCGGAGTGGTGACCAAAGGTATGTCGATTGCTGCTCAGTGGCATACCGTAAATTACCAAATAATAGCCGGGTTTCAATTAACCGCAGGGTCCCCTTTAAACGCCAGGTGCAGGTGTATATTTTGATAAATAACCGCCGGCTCGAAATAAATGCCGAGTATAATTTATTTTTTTAAAAATCAAGGAAGAAGACGTGACCACTGACACTGCCCGTTTTTCTTCTTCGTCTTTTTGTCATATTGTGCTTGCTTTCTGTCAGTCAATAGCTATCACCTTGATGATCGCCATGGCTCCAGCGCAGCAAAAAAATTAAAAGTATGACTTGAAATTCAAACTTTCTGTCGTAAAATATGCAGAGAAAAACTCGGGAGAAGCAGTCGCTAGACATTTCTCTGTCGACCCCAGGGGAGTGACAGACTGGCGAAAAAATAAAACTGAGCTTCAGCGTCTGTCCGAGGAGGACAGCAAAAGGGCCAGGCTGCCTGGTGGAGGTAAGAAGAAGGCTAGCGAGGAGCTTGAGATAAACATGCGGGAATGGGTTATCAGCAAACGGGCACGCCACGAGAGAGTGTCCCGCAAAATGATCAGGGCGATGGCGAAACAAATGTACGCCACCGTGACTGACAGCAGAGATGAGGAGTTTGCCATGAGTGCTGGCTAGCTAAATCGTTTCCTCCGCTGCAACAACTTCACTTGCAGAAGACGTACAACTATTGCCCAGAAGGATGCCAGAGAATTCACCGAGAAGCTGGCGAAGTTTGTGACATTTTCATCCCGGATGATTGAAACAAAGAAGATACCGGACAGAGACATCATAGCAATGGATGAAACGGCGGTGTGGTTCAACAGGTCGGGTCAACTACTGTGGAGACACGTGGGGCCCGCAGTGTCCCTTTGAAAACTACAGGCCACGAGAAGAGCCACTTGACTGTGGTTCTGGCAGCAAAAGCGGACGGGACCAAACTGAAACCTTTTGTGGTTTTCAAAGGAGGTGTCAGGGAAGTCAAGGCGATGCAAAGCATTGGTGGAGTGGTGATAGCTTCCTCTAAAAGAGGCTGGATGAGTGACGACCTGACTGCAGATTGGCTGCAGAAAGTTGTGGGGAAATTCAACTTTGGCCCTCCTCTCCTCGCCTGGGATTCCTACCGATGCCACATCAGCCAGGCCACTAAAGAGGAGCTCAAGCGGGGCTTCAAGATAACTACGGCTGTGATACCGGGAGGATGTACAAAATACATCCAGGCACCTGACGTTGTTTGGAATCAGCCGTTCAAAGCCAGTCTGCACGACTCGTATGACAGCTGGATGGCCGGTAACGCGGACAAAACCTACACCGCTGGAGGAAACATGAGAGCCCCAGCTCGTCGCCTACTTGTCACCTGGGTGCTTAAAGCTTGGGAGGAGTTGGATACGGAGCTGGTGAAAAAATCCTTCAAGGTGATTGTGTGTGTGAGTTTGTCTGTTTGTGTGTGGAAAAAAAGAGAGAGAGTGTCTGTTTGTTTGTGTGTGTGTGTGTGTGTGTGTGTGTGTGAGCGAGAAAGAGAGAGAGAGAGAGAGAGAGAGAGAGTCTGTTTGTGTGTGTGTGTGTGAGCGAGAGAGAGAGAGAGAGTCTGTGTGTGTGTGTGTGTGTGTGTGTGTGTGTGTGTGTGTGTGTGTGTGTGTGTGTGTGTGTGAGAGAGAGAGAGAGAGAGAGTCTGTTTGTGCGTGAAAGAGAGAGAGAGAGAGAGTATAACAGTAAATGTTATAATTATTTTAATATACGTTTTTGGAATATTGTGCTTTAAGGTGTGTGGCCTGACAGTGGCAGCTGATGGCAGTGAGGACCATTTGATCCACTGTTTCAAAGAAGGGGAGCCATGTGCAGCAGGGAGAGAGATGTTAGCTCAGGCCAGACAAGGAGAGCAGGAGGATGATGGAGTAGCTGAGCAGCAGGAGGAAGATGAGGGTGAAGAGTTTGAAAATGAACTGGTAGTTGAGGATGATGATGATGATGAGGAGGAGGAGGTGGATGCTGATGAGGAGGATGAGTGAGAGGATGGACATGGACTTGGTCTTACAGTTCTCTTGTTGTCTTACTCAGGTTGCCTTCCTTCATGTTTTTTTTTAAATGCATGTAGATGTTATTTTTTCTTTGTGTTTCAGAAAACAAGTTGCTGATATACAGACAGGATCTGGCCGTTGTTGTTCAGTATTTGGCCTTATATTGTCTACCTTCCTGGTTTGAGGTTTAATTGAGTTTGCATGAGAGTGTTGTGTTGACAAAAGAGGAAAAAAGTTTAACAACAGTACTGTTATCTTACTTTTAAAAAATGTAAAAGTTCATACTGGTTTTAATAAAAGAATTTGAGTAAATTACCATATTTTCCCAGTTTTGCTGAGCAAGATTTTTGTGAGGAAGGAATTAAACGCCTGTCCCAAATTGCCGCCTGGTCCCAAATTGCCGCCTGGTCTGTTAAGTGATTGAAACAAATAAACGCCCCGGCTATTATTTGGTAATTTATGGTATACTAAGCCCTAGACTCTGCTGATATTACGCTGAATAAGTGATGAAAGAGATATCCTTAGCTAACATGGCTACTGTTAGCCCAGCCACCGTAGCCAGTCTGACTAATCGATAGCAGAAACTTCGAGCCAACCAACTAAACAATACTTACTGACAGGTTTCCTTTATTAGGAGAACACAATAATACATTACTTGATATAAAATCTACTTCGCCGAACATTAACCATTGTGGCATATTATGTATCATGTTCACTGTACATTGAGATATTTTCTAACTATTGTCAATCAATGTGTGTGTGTGTGTGTGTGTGTGTGTGTGTGTGTGTGTGTGTCCAACTGTCTTTCAGAAGCATAACAGTCTCTAGCGGCACATACCGTCATGTGTCAGTGGAATATCAGCAGCATAACAGCGGCATAACAGCGGCATACCACTCCGAGGAGCGGTATAAGAGTCTAGGGATTGGTATATGCCGCTGAGCAGGTGGTATATGCCACTGAACAGCAATCGACATACCGTTGGCCACCACTCCTAGGATCGGTATACCAGTCTAGGGATCGGTATATGCCGCTGAGCAGCAATCGGCATACCTTTAGCCACTTCTCGATCTCGGCGTCACTCGATAATGAATCAATACATAAACACATTCTGCAAGTTGAAACGGTTCCTGTGCCTCCGAGCAGACACAGTACAGTGTATGTGCAGCTGATTGTTAAACAGGTAACAGACAGAAAATCACAGCCACAGTTTGAATGTTAAGGTTGTGTGTTCACAAAAACAAAAAAACTAAACAAATCCAGAATAAGTTTAATGTGTTTAACAGAAGCTTCATTTGCACAAAAATAAATGATCAGGATATCAGCAGGAGCATCACAACCAGATATGTCTAATGAGAGATAAAACTGTGAAACAGGAACTGAACTCACACAAACCACAAAACCAGACAGTAAAGCATATCCAGCTGTTAGAGAGGACAGCTGATCCAGTTGTGATCAGCTGATCCAGCTATGATCAGCTTCAGGACTTGCTTCACGTGACGTTGCAGAGGAAAGGACGTCTCATTTGTCTTAAAACAGATTTCCTCGGTCCTCTCTCCTCCCGTGGTTTTCTCGCATCTCTCCACAAATCTTTGATGGGCAGGACTAAGATGCAAGAAAAGGACGCAAGTGAGGGAAACGTGGAAACAATTTAGGTGAAATGAGAAGCACCAAGGAAAGGAGAGGGAAAAGGAGGGGATAGGTAGGGAGAAAACAACTGGAAAAACAAGAACAAAAGAAGCTGTAGCACCTGTAGCATAGCATTACAGGCATTACAGCCTTCCATAATACCAGGACAGCTTTTACAAGAACTGAATATAAACGTGTTTGGTGGAGCTGTGCAGAAATGCTATTAGTAGTGAAGCAGCCCTTTCTCAGACCCTCAGCATACTGTGATCACACCTGCTCCATGGCATGAAGCCATCATTGTGGCTTCAAGTCCCCATCTCCTCACACTAAGAAACATTTCCAGAGTAGTTACAAACTTCACACATGCACACACATGGTTGACTGTATCGTTATTTATACATGTCTTTTCTTTTGTGCCTATGTGACAATGGGTAAAGCACATGGCTCATGATCCAATGTTCTGGGGTTTGAATCCTCATCTTTTCTTTTTATGAGAAATTACTGTAGCTAATAACTTCACACTTGCAAACACATGGTTGATTGGATGATTGATCAGGCTGGAAATGTTTTCCTCAAGGAAACTGTAAGTCTCTGTGTTTTTAACAGACATGTTAAAATATTCCATGTCACTGCTACTGCAACTACTGATACTGGTACTGGTACAACTACTACTACTATTGCTGCTACAAGTACGGCTAAACTAGTCCAACTAATGATGTAGAACCTCTCTATAAATGTTAAACGCCTTCAATTGTGCCAGGATTGTTGCTAGTCAAGTACTTACCACTGGAAAAACTATTAAACTGTATCAGACTCACTTTGCTAGATACCCTATGTTAAAATATACCACATTTAGAGTGTCCCAGTAGCTCAATTGGAGTTTGTGTCCTTACCAGTGGCCCAGGGTTCAAATTCACCTCATTGCTCTTTGCTACATGTTGTCCCCACTCAACCTCTCGCCATTTCCTTCACTCTTTCTTGTTTCCTATCACAATAAAGCCATGAAACAGCCAAAACATTAAAAAAAAATACTCCACAACCCTCATGCAATATGACTTTTAATTAACTTTTATACACACAAACTGACATAGACATAAACAGTGCTGTGTGGTGCAGTGGCCAAGAAGTTTGAGTGGGGGACTCATATCCATACACTTTATCACAAGTACTTATGTACTTACTTTTTGGTAAGGCATAGGCATTTCAGCATCCACACTGCATTGTCTGCAGGAAATGCATATTCTGTTCAAAAATGGAAACCACTTCAAGAAAATTTGCAAATATGTACTTGTTTCTAGGCGTTTAATGCACATCTTGACATCGGCAGGATTAAAGGAGGATCCTGCTTTAGCAATAAAGAAACCATCGCTGCCAAATATGAGAGAGGAGAAAAAGCTCATTATCTGATTATTCATAGCAACTCAAAAGAATTGGATAAACCAGTACCCTGACCTCATCTAGATTACATTTCTGCCGGTTGTAAATGGTTTATATATTTTATGTATTGTATGTATTGTATTAGATGTTCATACTAACTTTGATTTTATGTTTTCATCATGGTTATTTAATGTTCTGCAATTTTGACGAAAGAAAGCCCACAGGGTCATTTAATTTCAAATATATATAAGGACCAGATTAGGTTGAAAATCAAGCATTTTTGAATGGGTATATTTGAATTCAAGCCTATTCCTAACCTTGAAAACATAAGAGTTAAAATTGAACTTGGTCCAAACTTTAAAGAGTTTGTATGAACTGTACAACTTTGGCTTTAAGAGTCAGGTAAAGGTCCATATAGGCCAAGTATTAACAATTTGTGCTTTGTGGGGAATCAGATTTTCATTTTGTTCTCAGGCATGCTGAGAGAATGTACATCTTTATATTAAAAAATTAACATGACCACAACAGGATAAAATGTATCAGTGTCCCCTATGACTGACGTGTGGGTGGTGATGGTGTTACAATGTCAAACAGGGGACTCAAAAGCAGCCGCAGACTCAAGGGTAGATTTAAAGTTTTTATTGTCCAAAAACTGTTTCAGAGGGTGAGGGGAATGGAAGGGAGAGAAGTCCAGGCACGAGAGTGGGGTCCAGGATCAGGTGGCGAGGGATTCAGGTCTGTTCCTCAGGACCATAACCCTCCCAGCCGACCAGATATTGGAACCCCCGGCCTCGACGGCACTCATCCAGCAACCGCCGCACTGTGTAAGCTGGATGGTCATCGATGATGCGGATGGGTGGTGGGGCAACGGCTGGAGGGCATAGAGAACTAGTACAGACTGGCTTGAGCTGAGAGACATGGAAAGTGGGATGTATCCTCATGGTCTGGGGTAACTTTAATTTAACCCTCTAGGCGCCAGAGTTTATTTAGGAAAATATTCCGTTTGGATTTTAAGATTTCAAAAGGCTGTAGCTTGGAAGTGGTGAGAGATAAATCCACAGTGTAAATGAGAAAACTATTCATAATGACCTACTGTTTGTGATGGGAGTAAATTTAGTCATCTAATTTGCATATTGTGACATCACCAGGTGACTGAAAGTAACGTTCAGTAAAACTGATTTTTACACAGAAAAAAAAGATTTAAATTGTCATCTCATCCTCAAAATAAAGGAACAGGAGTTTGATTGGAGTAAATTTACTAATCTAATTTGTATATCACCAGGTAAAATTCAGTAAAATGGAATTCTGAATATATTTACACAGTAGAGTTTTTTCATTGATTTTTTCATAGATTTTTTTCATCCTCTCATCCTCAGAGTAAATGAACAGGAATCTGATAGGAGTAAATTTCCTTATCTAATTTGTAAAAAGAAAAGAAAACTCTCGCTGTGATCAGTGTATGTTGCTTGTGTGACAGTGTGTGCAGCTGCAGCATTGTCAGTCACTCGTCTCTGACGAGCGATCGTCATCAGAGGGCAAATCATCCCCTCTGAATCGCGATCAGCAAAGATCTGTGCAAGCACCTCATCTGCACTGTAAAGTCTTTTGGGCATTTTGTTTTTTATTACAAAAATCGCTATCTGTCTCTCTATCTGTCCAGCACACTTCTGCCACCGCTCTGCGGCTCTCTCCTCTCCCACTCTGCCGCTTAGCCGCTGCTGCTCTGACAGCTGGTGTCGGGTTTCAAACTTTTTTTTCTCAGGTATTTTGCATAGAAACACACCCACAAATGACGTCAGCATTGAAGCTGAATCTAGTGGCCATCTAGTGGTTGCAAGCAGTAACAGCACAAGGCAGTAGATTTAAAGATATGGGCTGTTTTATTCAGCAATGTTGCCTGTCGCAATAATGCAACTTTGGCGCACTGTAGGATTAATAATGGCAGCCACTTCGAAATGAGGTGACAGTTTCTTGGAATCAGTATTCAGGGGGATATTTCTGGAAGACAACCAAACACTCTGACCTGGCACGTAGACTGGAGCGGGGGTCCAATGTTTGTCGGCAGCACGACGGTTGTGGTCCACAGTGTGGAGCAATGTGGCCTGAGCCCTAAGCCAAACTCCAAGGCAGCATCGAAGATGGGCCTGTACCGAAGGTGGTTGGTCACCAAGGGCAGCCTCAAAAGGGCTAGGCAGAAGGCTTTCCAGACTTGTGAGATGAACTGAGGGCCCCAGTTGAGACGATGTCAACGATGTCCATACCATGGAGGCGAAACACATGCTGCGCCATTAACTCTGCTGTTTAGTGGGTGGTGGGTAATTTAGCCAGAGCAACAAAATGATAGTGTTACCTTTAGATGGTGGTAGTCCAGTGACACTGTCCTAAGTTGGATGATGTGTGATATGTGCCTCTATGTTTTTCCCATATGTGTGTATGAGGACTCTACTGCAAACAAAATCTACCTCTGGGTACTAATAAAGTAACTTGAACTTGAAATCCAAGGAAATGTGGGACCAGGGACGAGTGGGAACTGGCAGAGGATGTAGCAGCCCAGCGGCTAGCCTGTGGGAGGCCTTTCCTCGTGCACACAATGTGCATGCCAAGATGAAAGCTTCCACATCAATGGAAGGCCACCAGAGAGTGCCTCTTCAGGAGGGATAGAGTGCGACCAATTCCTGGATGGCAAGCAAACCGGGAATGCCCCCACTGAAGGACCTGAGAGCGGACTTTGGTACAAATAACCGGTGTGCTGGTCCATTACCTGGGTCAGGTTGGATCTGCTGTGTCTCCTCGATGATGGTCTCGATCTCCCAGGTTACTGCTGCCACAACACAGGAGGGTGGAAGGATGGTATCCGGACTGAAGATCTCCCCCCCCCCCCG
The DNA here is from genome assembly GCF_965226575.1 of Pagrus pagrus. Taxonomy (NCBI): domain Eukaryota; kingdom Metazoa; phylum Chordata; class Actinopteri; order Spariformes; family Sparidae; genus Pagrus; species Pagrus pagrus. Next base: position 6,329,379 of record NC_140197.1, read on the forward strand.
AGACAAACTGGTCCAAACTATGAACGGGTGCTCAGCTCCCTCCAGCCAGTGCCTCCATTCTTCTAGGGCTATTTTCACTGCCAAAAACTCATGGTTCCCCACATCATAATTTCTTTCAGCAGGTGACAACCAGCAAGAGAAGAAAGCACAGGGGTGAAACTTCTGGTCAGGATTAGAACGCTGGGACAGGACTGCCCCAACTCCGGTGTCAGAGGCATGCACCTCCACAATGAGCTGGCCAATGGGGTCAGGCTGCACCAATATAGGAGCTGAGGTGAAACATCTCTTCAGCTCCCTGAACGCCTCCTCCACCTCAGGGGACCAGAAGAAGGGGACAGAAGAGGAGGTAAGTCAGGTAAGGGGGGCTGCCACTCTGCTGTAGTCCCGAATGAAACGTCGGTAAAAATTAGCGAACCCCAAAAACCTCTGCAGCTCCTTGACGGTGGTGGGTCTTGGCCAATTTGCCACTGCATGAATCTTTTCAGGGTCCGTCTTCACCTGCCCACCCTCAATGATGTATCCCAGGAAACACACAGAATGTACATGAAACTCACATTTCTCAGCCTTCCCAAACAGCTTGTTGTCCAGCAGTCTCTGTAGCACCTCCCTGACATGTAGGACATGTTCCTCCTTTGAGCGAGAAAAGATCAAGTTATCATCAAGATAAACAAACACAGTCCGGTTGAGGAAACCCTGGAGCACATCATTTACTAGGGCCTGGAAGTAAGCAGGGGCGTTAGTCAAACCAAAGGGCATCACAAATTATTTGAAATATCCAAGGGGTGTGTTGAATGCTGTCTTCCAATCACCCTCTTTGATGTGGAGAAGATGATAAGCATTTCTCAGATCCAGTTTTGTGAAAATGGTGGCGCCATGGAGCGACTCAAAGGCAGAGGTAATAAATGGCAGGGGGTACTTATTCTTAATAGTTATGTCGTTAAGACTGTGGAAATCAATACAGGGGCAAAGGGTGTGATCTTTCTTGGCCACAAAGAAAAAGCCAGCTCCCACAGGGGAGGAGGATGGCCGAATTATACCTGCAGCTAGGGAATCATTAATGTAAGTCTCCATGGCCTCTCTCTCCGAACGGGACAGGTTGTACAGGCAACTAGTGGTTAGAGGGTCTCCAGGGAGTAAATCTATGGCACAGTCATAAGGATGCCGAGGTGGCAGGGACAAGGCTCATTGTTTGTTGAAAGCTTCACAGAGATCCTGATAGACTGAGGGAACATTGGAGATATGAGGTGTTGCTTGCCGATGGGGATATGGTAACCTTTGAAGAGGGTAATGCTGATTGCACGCAGGTGTTATGACAAATTAACTCCAACTTACAACTTTACCGGCTGACCAGTCGAGATGAGGGTTGTGACGTCGTAGCCAAGGTTGTCCCAAAATGACCAGGGCATGAGGTGAGGAGATTAAGTGAAAGCAGATCTGTTCCTGGTGATTTCCGGCGATGATCAGCTGCACAGGACAGGTTTGCTGAGTGATGCGTGCCAAGAGTCTCCCATCCAGTGCGTTGGCATTGAGAGGGTGGGTTAATGGTTCTGTCTTTATTCCTGCTTGGGAAACCAGTGACATCCATGAAATTTTCATCTGCCCCAGAATCCACTAGAGCTAGCACAGACAATTTCTTCAGATTCCAACACACAGTGTCTTGAAATTGCATTTGTGGGAAAGGGGAAGAAGGTATCTTACTCACCAATACTCCCACAACTCCCCCTTTTGGTCAAAGGGAGCAGGTGGCGAGGAAATGGCTGGTTTGGCCACAGTAGAGGCACTCCCCAGCTCTCATCCTACGGAGGCGTTCCTGAGGTGTTAGGCGTGTTCGACAGAGCTGCATGCGCTCCTCTTCCGGTTGACTGGGTGACGAACTGGGTGGTAGGCATAAGGCTGGCAGACGCTAGGGAAGGGGCCTATGGGTGGTAAGTGCGGGCCAAACTGATGGTGATGGAGAGGGTCAGCTAACTCTTTCCCTGCGACGTTCATGGAGACGGTTGTCTAACCTAATTGACAGTGATATAAGGGCTTCTAAAGTGTCAGTTTCGTCCCAAGTGGCCAACTCATCCTTAATATTATCATTAAGCCCATTGAGGAAAACCCCCTGCAGGGAGCTATCATTCCACCCTGACATGGCAGCAATGATCCTGAACTCCACTAAATATTCAGCTACACTATGGGAGCCCTGCCTTAAACGGAGGAGATGATTAGCTGCATCCCTGCCTCAAACTGGATGATCAAACACTCTCAATTTGGAAATGAACGTGGGTTAGGAAGACATCACAGGGGGCTGATTTTCCCAAATAGCAGCAGCTCAGGCTAAAGCCTTATCCCACAAAAGCCCCATGATGTATGCTATCTTAGCTCTATCAATTGAGTAAGTAGATGGCGGGTGCTCAAAGACTAGTGAACACTACAAAAGAAAAGCTTTGCACAAACCTAGATCTCCAGAATAATGCTCAGGAGCTGGCACATGTGGCTCACGGGGCTCATCTGAGTGATGGGTTCCAGGGTCTGTGGGGGAGGAGTCTGAAGCCGCTGAGTCCATGGTGGCCAGATTGTTCTGTTACAATCTCAAACAGGGGACTCAAGGGTACGGCCAAGGCCGTAACAGATGGGTTTGCAATTCTATGAAATTTCTTGCAAATGCTTCTCAAGGTAGATTTTCAGGTTGTTACACTGTAGACTGCTAAATAAACAAATCACATCAGTGTATACACCATACAGTTTATCAGAATCACAATGGCATAAAAACATCCAAATGTCACTTTCCCACGTGAAGGATCTGCTTTATCCTGTGTCTTCTTGTCCTTATTTGCTTCCAGTGAGGAACTCGTCAGTTCAAGCAGCCTTTATAAAGGCATTAATGATATAACACATGATAAACTTACTTGGAACAAAATCTGGAACCACCAAAAACCCTTTGCTTTGCTCTCTTTTCAAGGACAGAGTTTTGAACCATCACCTGGGAAAAGAAAATGGAGGATTATAATAAGCATTTCCCAAAGAAACAATAACATTACCATTGATTTGCACCAATAAAAAAAGACATCTTTTGGCTCTGCCATGGGGCTCTTGACATCCAAGGGATGATTGATAAGTTCATGGCCTAAGGTAGAAGGAGAAGAGTTATACAGCTCTCATTCCATGCGTGTGCAGTTCATTTCTTTATTGATTATGCAGAAAGTTTGAAGTTGTGGTATTTCTGTTTCAGGTAAATTTAGTCAGTACAAAGTATAAAGTCAGTACTGTCTGAGAAAATGGACAACATTGGCCTTCATGCAGTCATATGGTACGTCGGTCTCATAGGCTTATGACTAAGTCTGGGTACAGTTCACTAGATTGTGCATTAGCCACCCGTCCTCCACAGGAAGCTACCCCCTATAGTGTAGGCCAGGACATTGTTTGGATAGGTTAGAGTACTCCCCAAGCTACACTACAGACTGTCTGCCAAAGCAACACCATAGCCAACCCAGGATGAACACCAGGCCCTGAAGCCAGTTTTCGTAGTGGCCAAACCATGTAATTACATTGTCACGTGATGCACTAGGGCCCAAAAAGACTTTTTCCCTTAAGCTTGCATTGAGAAAGAAGTGTCATTACATGTAAATTTTTTTGAGCGTCCCCCCTGCTGACAATAATAATTTGAGCCATTAAGTCCAATAAATTTGGAAAGTCTAAAACAGCTGCACAATTAAATTATTAAGTTAGCCGGGCACTACACCGGAAGTCAGCCGGCTCTTTTGGCGGAAGTATCTAGTGTGCCTCACAACAGTGAAGTATTTTTTATCAAGCCTTCCTGGCTTCATGCGCCACTGAGCAGCTTTCATAGAAATGAACGGGCTCCGTCTGGCTGTGTCCAGATATAATTAAACGTCCTTGAGCCAACCCCATTGATTGTTGATAACTTGCTCAACAATAGAGAACCCTTGTGTAGAGCGATTTATTTCTTCCCTGGCACAGAGTGTACAGCCTGGCTGCCCTGAAATCATTAGCAGGTTAAATTTCAGTGAGCGCAATGAAGAGATAGAGTCCCTACTTAATGACAGGTGGGATGCACAGACCGCATCCATAGGCCCATTGTTAAGATATTTGCTTCTGATCGTCCACAGCCAAACCAGCCTTGCTGTTCAGAGCTAAACAACCTTAGAAACGGAGGTAGAACTCCTTCGGCTGGATTGCACCAACAAGGTTTAACTTTAAAATCAGATTAAATCATGGTTTAAGTTTAAATTCTGTTGCACCAAACTTTAGACCTAGTTTAAAATTTAGACAGATTAAATTTAAACCTCTCTTTAAACCTCAGTTTAATTTTTACTCTAAACCAAGTTTAAATTTAATTCTGTTGCACCAGAACTTTAAACTCCAGTTTAAACTGTGATCGAGAATTAATTTTAAACTGACAGTTGGCAAGGTTTAACTTTGACAATGGCTACATTTTCGAGGTGGATAGAGCAAAATAATGAAGTTCCTCAAAGAAAACTGAGAGACAGGCTCAATCCTCTTGAATTTTATGATGAAGAGGAATTGTAGGTGAGATACCGGTTTACCAAGGAAACAGTTTTGGAGCTGAACAGGAAGACTGGACCAACTGTCAAACATGGCAGTGACAGAAATGCAGCTGTACCACTGATGCTACAACTCCTGGTTGCCCTGAGGTTCTACGCTACTGGCTGTTTCCAGAGGGTGGATGGAGACCTGTTTGGTCTACACAACTCAACTGTTTGCTGTATTGTCAGCAGAGTGTCTCGGTCCATTGCATCTCTGAAGAACCAGTACATCCGATTCTCTCCAACAGTGGAAACAGCTGCTGGTTTCTACAGGCAAGCTGAATTTCCAGGGGTGCTGGGTGCTATTGATTGCACACAAATCCCGATACAGAATCCTGGTGGTGTGAATGGAGAGCTTTTCCGCAACCGTAAGGGATACTGCTCCATCAATGTTCAAGTCGTGTGTGATCAAAAATCTGAAATAACCAACATTGCACGTTGGCCGGGATCAACTCATGACAGCAGGATCTTTGACAACAGTCAGCTTTGTGCCATCCTCGAGAACCAAGCTTATGAGGGCCATCTCCTCGGGGATAATGGTTATCCATGCCGCTCATACCTGATGATTCCACTTCTGAACCCTCAAACACCAGCAGAGAGAAGGTACAACTCCCGTCACATTGCAGCCAGAGGAGTGATAGAACAACTCTTTGGGGCATGGAAAAAAAGGTTTCCCTGCATTAAAGATTGACTGCACACAAAGCTGCCAAGATGGTGCCGTACGAGTGGCAGCCAGTTACAGTGTTTTTCTGTGGTTTAGTGTGTTTTTGTTCGTTTCGCGTGTTTTTTTCCCTGCTAGTCTCAGTCGGAAGTGTGCACCTATGGATGTACAACTCCTGGGACTATGCATTTGTCAATTTTTTTTCCTGGGACCACTTAAATCGGCATCAGCAGACCTTTTCAGCCATGGCTCCATCATCTACACATGGGAGCAGCTGTTAGCACTGTCCTGCACGAAGGTACTCCCCGTGGAAAGACCGGAGATCCCCGGGGAATTAAGTAGAAGGAGAAGGGGATGCAGAGCTGAAACGAAGCACCGGGAGAAGAAAAGACGGTATAAACCGTGTATACCGTCTGTTATTATGGGGAACGTAAGATCTCTCCCTAATAAGATGGAGGAGCTAACGGCGCTAACCAGGCTGCAGAGAGAGTACCGGGAGTGTAGCATTATTTGCTTCACAAAGACTTGGCTGAATGAACTTTTTGAAATTGAACTTTCACCGGACTCACACGTCACTCTGGGTGGATTTCAACTCGTGAGAGCGGACAGGAAAGCAAAGGAGAGCGGTAAGAGGAAAGGAGGGGGCATTGCGATGTTTGTGAACGACAGACGGTGTAACCCGGGTCACATCAGGGTGAAGGAACAGTACTGCACTACATTGAACTGCTAGCGGTTAGCATTCAGCCATATTACCTCCCGAGGGAATTCTCGCACGTTATCGTGATAACTGTGTACATCCCCCCATCGGCCGACGCTGCTGCAGCCTGTGAGACCTTACACACTGTTGTTTCACAGCTTCAGACATCGCATCCCCAGTCCCTCCTCCCAGTCCCTCCTCCTCATCTGCCACACCAGAGACAACAAAACTTTGGATCTAATGTATGTGAACACCAAGGACGCATACACCTCATCACCCCTCCCCCCACTGGGCCGTTCTGATCACAACCTGGTTCATCTGTCCCCTGCATACATACCTTTGGTGAACAAACAACCACCCACCAAAAAGTATGTAAGGAGCTGGTCTGAGGAGACCAGTATTGCACTAAGGGACTGTTTCGACACCACTGACTGGGATGTGTTGTGTGAACCTCATGGGGATGACATTGACAGCCTGACAACCTGCATCACGGACTACATAAATTTCTGTGTGGATAACACTGTGCCTACCAGGAAGGTACGGTGTTTCCCAAACAACAAACCTTGGGTGACCCCAGAGCTAAAAGCCCTGCTTATAGAGAAGAGGAGGGTTTTTAAATCAAGGGGGGAGCTGAGGAGAGTGCAGAGGGAGCTGAGATGGAGGATAAGGAGAGGCAAAGACAGCTATAGGAGAAGCGCCTCACGGGGAGCAACACCAGAGAGGTTTGGAGAGGCCTGAAAACCATCTCTGGCCACACAAAGGACAGCGGGAGGGGCCCTGAATCTGGAGACAAGGTCTGGGCAAATGAGTTAAATCTGTTTTTTAACAGATTCGACTGTGCCACTTCTCCCTCCCCCACTCACCAGAGCTCAGACCCTACTGTGCTGTCACACCACCCCCCCGCCTCTCCCTCCAGTACTCCCTCCAGTACACCTCCAACACCCCCACACCACGCCACCCCACCCCCCTCCACTTCCTCCCTGAATGACCGACACACCCCACCCCCAACCCATCTCAAAAGGAATCACTCCATGGTCCCATCAACACCCCAAGCCTTCAACACCCCCACCTTCGACACCTTGTGAACAGTGAGATGGACCTCCTGCAGTTTGCTTATCGACCTGGCATTGGTGTGGATGACGCTGTCATCTACCTGCAGCACAGGTCGCTTTCACACTTGGTGAGCACCGGGAGCACTGTGAGAGTCATGTTTTTTGACTTCTCCAGTGCTTTCAACACAATCCAACCTTCACTGCTGAGGGTGAAGCTGGAAGGAGCTGGAGTCGACTGCCACCTGGCTGCATGGACCACCGATTACCTCACAAACAGACTGCAGTATGTGAGGCTCTGCGACTGTGTGTCTGATGTGGTAGTCTGCAGCACGGGAGCTCCACAGGGTACAGTGCTCTCTCCTTTCCTCTTCACACTCTACACGTCAGATTTCAGTTACAACACGGACAGCTGTCACGTCCAGAAGTTCTCCGACGACACAGCCATTGTTGCACGTGTGGCAGAGGGGAACGATCTGGAGTACAGGAAGGTCATCACCAACTTTGTCGCCTGGTGTGAACTGAACCACCTGTGCATCAATGCCAGTAAGACAAAGGAGGTGGTGAACGATTTCAGGAGGAAGGCTCCTCAAACTGCACCGGTGAACATCCAGGGTTTGGACATTGAGATCGTAGAGGAGTACAAATACCTCGGTGTTCACATAAACAATAAACTGGACTGGACACACAACACAGATGTCCTGTTCAAGAAGGGCCAAAGTCATCTCCATCTATTGAGGAGACTGAGGTCCTTTGGTGTGTGCAGGTCACTGCCAAAAACTTCCTATTTTGGGTAGCATCAGCGATCTTCTACGCTGTGGTCTGCTGGGGTTGTGGAAGCTCAGAGAGGGACATGAAGAGACTCAATAAGCTGGTCAAGAGGGCTGGCTCAGTCTTGGACTGTCCTCTGGACTCCATTGAGGAGGTGGGTGAGAGGAGGATGTTAGCCAAGCTGACATCTATTATGGACAACCCCTCGTACCCCCTACATGAGACTGTGGGGGCCCTAAGCAGCTCCTTCAGTAACAGACTGCTCCACCCACGGTGCAAAACAGAACACTACTGCAGGTCGTTCATTCCATCTGCAGTCAGACTGTACAACACCAAAAACTCTTAATGTAGCACCATAAGCACCTTAAACACCTACATATCTTGCACTATTACCACTTCTACCTCCGCCATTCTGTGTAATTATTGTGTGCAATAATACCTTGTTAATACCTTTTTATTTATTTATTTATTTTTTTCTACACATTTATATTTTCTGTCTCTTATTTAAATCCTTTTTAGTATTTTAAGTCTACTTGTTTTATGTCCCCTGTATGTATTGGATGTCTGTCTACCTGCTGGTGTATTTATTGTATGTCTGTTCTACCTGCTGCTGTAATGAGTAAATTTCCCCGATGTGGGATTAATAAAAGTCTAAAGCTGGACACCACCTTGACCGTCATTGTCACAATTGCAGTTCTCTACAACTTTGGAAAGAGGCGTGGAGATGAGCTACACTTTGAAGCCGATGAGGACCTACTTGAGGACAGAGAGGACAGAGAGGATGACCAGGAGCACAATGCCAATCCAAGTGGGAATGCTGTGAGGCAAACTCTAATACAGAACCACTTTTCTGAATAATTATGTTGATAAATGTTTTTGTAAATAATTGCTGACATTGTGGTGAAAAGTCTATTTCCACATAATAATTGAATTACTGCCAACTATGTCTGGTTGAATACTGCTTTAAGCAATATCAATAAACTAATAGCTTGACCTGTCGACAAGTGTCTTTTTCAAACTGTGAAGCACAGGGGAAGATACACATTGAAGAAAAGTAAAAATAGAAATTTGAAGAAATTTTATTTTAAAATTATTTCATTTGTAAATATTTCAGTGCAGATAGCTATACATTTTTTAATTCCCATTCATTTTACAATAGAGGTAGGCTACATGTTAAATCACTGTAGAATATTCTCATTTTATGATAAAAAAAAGTGGCATCAAGGGTGAAACTATCAGTAAGCATCTTCTTTTTTTTCCAGCAGCAACACTTCCTTCAGCAGCTTTAATACTTCTTTCTGTAATATGGCATTTTTCATTTCCATTTCAATCTTCTCTTTCTTTAATACCAAAATTTCCTGGTGTGTCACGTATGGTCGCTTGTTTCTCCTGCAGCTGTTCAAATCAGATGTGGAGGATGATGACAATAAAGAAGAGGAAGTAGCACTGTCTTGCAGATGCTCTTCTTGCTGCACTGGGTGCATTGTTAAAACGATCTCTATCAAAACATAAACCAAAATATATGGCGAAAAAACAAATTAATTGGATAGGCCAAATAATAACTGATTATTGACTGAGGTCAGCAAAGCGTGACTGGATTACCTACCATCTTCCCCGGGTGAGTCTGAAGTGAGCTGGTCCAAGATGCCGTTGTCGTCATACGGATTTTGTAATGGCTCCATCTGCTGCGGGATGAGGGAATTGATTTTCTCCGCCAGTGAATCATCTTTCTTTGGCGGAGGACCTCCTCCTGAGATGAACATCTCTCGTCTCACAGTCGCCGCATCTTTTTTGGCTTTTGTTTTTAAGTTTTTCCAGCAAGCTTTAAGCTGAGCAACATCTCTTTTCTCTTTCACTCCGGTCAATCCGTTAAAACTGTCAGCCAGTTGCTGCCATGCAGTATCTTTTTTTTTCACCGTGCTGTTGTCCGTTTTCCTGTCTTCTATTATTTGCCCATATCGCTCCAATAATTCAGTCAGCAAGCTTTTTTCAAAGGAGGAAAAGTTTGAGCTTCTCTGCCGAGCCATAGTAACGTAGCCGATCTGTCACAAGTGACGTCAGGCTAACGTTTTTGCTAGCTAGCAACAATGTAACGTTTAATCGGAAAAGCACCCGTGTAAACAGTCTCCCTCTTTTTTTATATATAAATCCGGGGTCCTGACAGCACGCTTCCGATGTAGCCTATATATTTAATTGCATATTTAATTATTAATTTTAATTTCGATATCCACAATTATCCCTATTGATTTAAATCCGTTTAAACTAAATTTAAATTCAGTTAAACTGAGTTTTACTAAAGAGATTAATTTTAAACACTGTAAGACCAAACAGTAAAAGTTTGTCAAAGAGAATTAGTATTGTTAATGCAAAAATTTAAAAAAGTTAATTCACCACTGATATTATGAGTTATTAGTGCATATTTTTAGTTTTAAGTGTACAGTGCTCAAACACTATAATTCATTTTTGTCATTGCACTCAAATAATTTCACAGCAGTCGCTTCACCTGTGTGACGTCACGTACGTGTGTCACGTACGTCACATACGTGCATCTTCTCCAAGCTAGTGGAGTGTCCACCATATTGACTGCTGGTGTTTGCTGAGAAATTGAGACGGACGTTTGCAGCTTGCCAATAACTTGGATGTATTTGAAGAAAAGTAGATGTTTTCACTGGAAAAATACGCACCCTAAGCTAGCCTTCTACCTCTACAAGTGTAGACTTACCTGAGATTTCCACCAACAGTGGGCCCTCCTCCTGGACCCTCGCCGGTAAGTCTCCAGTCCGTGTTGTTGATCTGCCACCTCACTGCTACGGGCTCCAGGACGGAGCCCTGGCTTGTAAGTGTCCTACACGGCACAGTCCAGTCCTCGCTGCACATTGTCCACTGATCGTCCCTGTCTGGTGTTGTTGGCTGCCTGCTGGCTGTTGTCCTTTCTGTTCCAGCCATGGCTCCACTCTTCTCTCCATCTGGCTGAAAGGATCCAGGAGTTAGAGGGAAGAATCTCCACTCTGTACCAGATCCAGGAAGCCGAGAAGCTGCCGGACACCATCATCTTTGCACCACCACATCCCAACACCAATGGCGCATCGGAGCCTGATCCCACCGCTCCCAACACTGCTGCCGTGATCAACTCCCTTCCGGAGCCCGCTGTCACCACTCACTGCCCCACCGGAGGACCTGCTTTGCCTGTTTCCGCTCCCCGTCCTCCGACGGCTGCTCCTCCTTCACCCTCCGTCTCTGAGGCCGCCTGGTCACGGCTCGGAGCTAAGCCAAAGGCTCCAGTTAGCTCCACTCCATCTCAGCAGGAGCACTGGTCTCAGATCAGCGCCTCCAGGAAAAACAGGAAAATGAGGATTCCACCACAGGCTCCTCACTTCCACCTTCACCTGGAGAACAAGTATAACATCCTCGACCTGCACGATTTCCCTCCCTTACCCATGGGATCCCAGCCCATTTCTCAACCCTCCCGGCTGTCCCATGGGTCCCACAGCTCTCCGGCAGCTCTCCTGTCCTGTCCACCTGTTGCACCGCAGCACTGCCGCATTGGGTCCAGCCGCCGGTTTATCCCGTGCTTCACACCTGCACCCCGGCGTGACCGTGCCCCTCCCGTCACACCACCCTTGTCCTCTCCAGAGAGGTCTCCTCCATCAACTTCCTCACCTTCGTCCACGCAGATCCCACGCCCACTCCTTACCCCGACAACTTTAATTGTCGGCAATTCCATAATAACAAACATCTGCTTTCACAACGCAGTCACACGGTGTTTCCCCGGTGCATCTTAACTTGTCTCCCCACTCTGCTAAAAATTCAGCCTACCTCCATCCAGAGAGTCATAATCCATGTCGGTACTAATGACACATCCCTCCAACAGTCCGAGCTCATGAAGATCCACTTTAACAAACTTTTAAATTTCTTGGTAAACTGTGAACTGTCTGCTTTCATCAGCGGTCCCATTCCCACCGCTGGCTGTGGATGTGGGCGTTTCAGCCGAGTCCTCAGCTTGAACACCTGGCTCCAGTCCGCGTGCTGAGCTCACAGCGTTGCCTTGTAGACAACTTCAATTTATTTTGGAACCGTTTCTCCTTCTTTAAACTGGACGGAATACACCCCAACAACCTAGGTAGCCGCATGCTAGCGGCTAATCTACGACACACTGTACAAACAATTCCACGTGACTGACTGTCCACCTTCCCCTCTCACACACCCCTCTCCCTCTATGGTGGACCCACTGTCTACGGTCCCCTCTGAGAGCTCCCCCTGCTGGCCTAACCTGTCATTAACTCCCACAGCCGCTGGGCCCCCCGTCACCAGCTCCCCATCGCCCAATAATCACACCACTCATAACTCAGTACCTAAAACCAGGAACCCTGTTATGAAAAAACATAAAGCCACCAAGATATTTCAAACTTTAAACCAAGCAAAATAATCTGGGATCCAACGTGTAAAAACAAAGGTCTGTTAGGTGGTCATCAGAATATAAGAAGTATGATCCCAAAAAGGGAACAGCTGGAGCATCTTCTTATTAACTCCAGCACTGATTTTCTGGGGTTATCAGAGACATGGCTCAGCTCCTCATCTCCAGATGCAGCTATATCTCTGCCTGGCTATAATATCTTCAGGAGAGACAGGCTCTCAGGGAAGGGTGGCTGTGTACTTTTGAATGTCAAGGATTCAATTAATTGCAAAGAAATAGCTTGGTCTTGTGTGACTACAATAGAATGTGTTGGTGTAAACATTACACTCTCTGCCAAAATGTCTTTTATTGTAATCTGCCTGTACCATCAACCTTCAGCCAAAGTGGACTTTTACGATCAATTTAAAGCCCTTCTTAACCAATGCAACTTTAACAAAGAGGTACTCATCCTAGGCCATTTTAATGTAAACTGGGACAACAAAAAAGACAGAAAAAACTTTAAACAAATCACCAGTTACTATAATCTCACTCAACTGATAAATGACCCAACTAGGATAACGCAAAGATCTAAAACTAAAAAAGATCTGGTATTCTCCAATAGACCTGAAAGAATATCAAAAACCCATAATCTGCTGACTGGTCTATCTGACCATAACGCGATCTTTCTCTCCAGAAAACTCACTAAAAATAGGTCCAGTCGTGCACATTCTAATGTCATAGTACTTGCTGGTCATAGTTACATCCCCAAAAATCAAGAGCACAATCTAACTATAGCTTTAAACAATCAGGACTGGGCCAATATCTTATCCTGTCAGGACCTCAATACAAGCTGTGATCTGTTCCATTCTTCTGTCAAAGCCACCATGTGTCTATCCCTGAGGAAGGGAGGCCATAAGAAAAGAAGGCACTACCTTCCATGGATAAATGACAACTGTACTGTAAACATCTCATGGCACACAGAGACCAGCTTTTAAAAAAATCCTTGAAGTCCGGACTAACCACAGATCGACAGAACTTTACCTCCATAAGAAATAAGGTCATTCAGACCCCACGCATAGCCAAGGCCAAATTCTTTATGACCACTATAGAAAATGCAATAGGTAATAGTAAACTGCTCTGGGAAAACATCAACAAATTACTGGGTTTGCAGAAACAGAACTTTAACAAAGGCCTTGAACTTAAATTTGGGGATATAATGGTGTCTGAACCTACCACCCTTACGATTAAACTAAATAAATATTTCCTAAACTCTATATTCGAAATTTCCCAGCATTTTCTAAATTCTAACGCCACTCAGCTTACTGGTGACAGTTTCAACACTGTTGCGTCTGTGGCCACTGGATGAGCAGTTGCTGTTATTAAGCGTCTGAGCAGTAGCCCCACCAGGGTCGTGCCCATGGCCCCCGGCACGGCAGGTGAATTGTCCCCTCTGCCTGCTGACTCATTATTTGAGATAAAGGAAATATCAATGTATCAAATCAAATCAAATAAAATTTTATTTGTATAGCCCAAATTCACAAATCACAGTTTGCCTTAGAGGGCTTTACAATCTGTACAGAGATGACACCCTCTGTCCTTCGACCCTCGATTCGAGTGAGGAAAAATTTGCCCCCAAAAAAAGCCATTTTAACAGGGAAAAAAATGCGGAAGAAACCTCAGGAAGAGCCACAGAGGAGGGATCCCTCTCCCAGGATGGACAGACGTGCAATAGATGTCGCATGTACAGAGCAGATCAACGAGATCACAATGTATACAATTATAATAGATGGTTGACAGGAATGAAAGTACATAAAGAGGTATTACAGCAATAATAATGAAATGCACATAATGGAAATGTGACTACTAGTGATAACAGTAGCAGTGGTTAACGGTAAGGATAGTATGTAGTAATGCATTACAATAATAGTAGTGAAACGTATGTAACAGAGATATGACTAATATTAGCAACAGTAGTGGTGGGTGTCAGGCAGGGCCATGGCAGTAGGCGCATCCACGATCCACGACCCGGGTGCGGCCAGGATCCATGAGAGCCTGTAGGACTAGAAAGCACAAGGACTCCGGGGAAGAAGTGAAGTCAGTGACATGCAGAGATGGGGCATGTATACAGGCATAATGTATACAGATGGAGAGGAGAGGAGGAGAGAGAAGCTCAGTGTATCATTTGTCCCCCGGACTGGGCCTATAGCAGCATAACTAAGAGCTGGTCCAAGACAGGCCTGGGCCAGCCCTAACTATAAGCTATATCAAAAAGGAAGGTCTTAAGTCTACTCTTAAAGGTAGAGAGGGTGTCTGCCTCCCGGACCAAAACAGGAAGATGGTTCCACAGAAGAGGAGCTTCATAACTGAAGGCTCTGGCTCCCATTCTGCTTTTGGAGACTTTAGGAACTACAAGTAATCCTGCGTTCTGGGAGCGTAATGCTCTAGTTGGGTAATAAGGTAGTATGAGCTCCTGGAGATATGATGGTGCCTGACCATTAACAGCTTTGTAGGTGAGGAGAAGGATTTTAAACTCTATTCTTGATTTTACAGGGAGCCAGTGCAGAGAGGCCAATACAGGAGTAATATGATCTCTTTTCTTGGTTCCTGTCAGTACACGTGCTGCAGCATTCTGGACCAGCTGGAGACTCTTTAGAGACTTGTTAGGGCAGCCTGATAATAGAGAATTACAATAGTCCAGCCTGGAAGTAACAACTGCATGGACTAGCTTTTCTGCGTCTTTTTGGGACAGGATTGGCCTGATTTTTGCAATGTTACATAGATGAAAAAATGTATGACGTTTTAAATATCATCTCACTTCTGAAATCATCCAAAACCAGAGATGACTTTGGTCTTGACACTAGCTTTCTGAAACTCAATAAAACCTCCTTAGCTCAGCCTATCACTCATCTAATTAATCTATCCATTAACCAGGCAGCTGTCCCCCCAGCTTGGAAGGTGGCAACGGTAACCCCCGTGTTTAAATCTGGGGACAAAACTGACCCTGCCAACTATAGGCCAATAAGCATCCTCCCTATAACCTCCAAGATAATTGAAAAATGGGTTGCTAAATCTATTACCAAACACCTAATCAAGATTGGCCCTTCTTTACACCCCATGCAGTTTGGTTTCCGCCCTCACTGAAACAGCTGTCTGTGTCTTCACTGAAAAGGTCAAACTCTATCTCGACAAGTATGCATGTGTTGGTGCTATCTTTATTGATTTTAAAAGGGCTTTCGACACTGTTGACCATAATATTCTGCTATCCAGACTTTCTGCCTTTAACTTTTCTGGTCAAGCTACTGCTTGGGTTAAATCTTACCTGTCAAGCAGGACACAGTGGCCCTCATTTATCAATCTTGCGTGAAAACGCTTGCAGATCTGAGCGCAGAATTGGTCTTACGACAGGACACACGTGTGATTTTTGAAACATTCGTATCTGACCAATCCCAGCGTACAAATGATCGGGTCTTGATAAATGCGCCGGCTGAATTCGATCGTCATTAACATGTTACGCCCTTAAATATTCCTAGTTCAGAGGCCTCGCCCATTGAGGTCAAACATGGAGAGAAGAAACACTGGCAAGAAGAGAAACTTTTCCGAGATGGAGAGACAAATAGAAATATGCAGTTTATTGGCCTCAGTTGTCGGCGCACTTGAGGCAATAAATAACACGTTAAAAGAAATTAATGAAACTCTAAAAAAGCCTTAATAAAATGTTTAAATGACTAAATGTTGTCCATTGTTTGTGTTTAGTATGCCTTTAGCCAATTTCACCTAGAATACGTCACATTACTGATTAAATACTGCAGAGCATTTGCAAGAGTTTAAGGTACTTTATGTTCTAAAAGCGATGAATGAGATCCTGTCTCCTCCCTGTAGCCCCAAGTGGAGGCTGTGCTGGCCACGATCTGTTCCATGGGCATTGGCTCATCTGGCTGCGCCGGCACATCTAGAGGCACTCCATTCACTAATGCAATGTTGTGCAAAACTGGCCAAAATAACAGGCCAAAATAATATTGCACACTTTCTCTGGGGTATACAGCATCGTTCCCCCTGCTGGTCCGAGACAGAGCCACCTGCCCTTCAGCAACCCGAAGCAGCGCTCCACTGTGACCCGTGTGCGTGTGTGCGCACTATTGAATCTGCGTTTCTGCTCTGTAGCAGGGTTTGCCAGCGGGGTTATTAGGTATTCCGTTAGAGGATAACCCTTGTCACCTAGAAGAACCATACCAAAATGTTAATCATCTGATACCTTGTTTAGTTTAATGCAATTTATCTAGGGTAGCTACTTACCGAGGAGATGACTTTGGCTCTGCAGTGTGCCCTCCTGCAGCCGCGCGCCAACACAGTTGTTTTGAAATATAAAAACAGCCACCGGGCACCAGCCCGGGCCACCAGCCCGAGCCACCAGCCCCGGCCACCTGGCCACTGTGTTTAAAAAGTGATAGCTTGGCATCACAAATCACCTGTACATTTATCGAGTGGTAGTTTTTGCGATTGATGAATGCGTAATCATTCATGGATGGTGCCTTCAGACGCATGAGTGCAATCAATTGCTCCAACCACATTCGGAAACCCAGCAATCTCATAAAATTGCCTTTTTGTATTATTATTTAAAATTTTAATGTGCAATAATTAGTTGTCATGTTATTGTTGTCATCATATTGTTTTATTTTACAAAAAAGTGGTATCAGTAAAAACGTGGGGGTTTTTTTAATTAAATTTTGTTTTATTCGTTTTAAGAATCCGTTTTGATCTGCTCTAAATACGTGACTGCTTATGCTAAATGACAGCTGAGGTTTGTTTAATAATTATTTCAGACTCAGATTTTGCTGTGCTGCACCGCAAATCCACAGACTCAGATTTGCGTACACGAGCTCAGACCTGACGTGAGATCTGATCGTAGCTTCCGCTCATGTCCAAATTGATAAATGCCGAAGTTTGCGTGGAAATGGTCGTACGCACGGTTTTCTGCCGTACATTCATTTGATAAATGAGGGCCAGTGTGTCCAAGTGGCAGGTGAAAAATCCCCATACCTGCTCTGCCCAGTAGGGGTCCCCCAAGGGTCAATCCTAGGTCCGTTACTTTTTTCTCTCTATGTTAACAATCTACCCAATGTCTGCAATAACATCGACACCCTGATGTATGCTGATGAAACAGTAATCCTAACCTATGCTAAAACCTCTCAAGAAGCTGCCCAAAAGCTATCAACTGCCTTAAACAATATACAGGAATGGTTAACTATCTCATGCCTATCTCTGAACACTAAAAAAAACTGTCTGCATGATGTTTGCCAAGCCCACAACCCACCTGTCACCTACTAAAATCTACTTGAAAGGTGAGGAGCTTTTGATGGTGAAGGAATTTAAATACCTTGGTGTCACCCTGGACTCTTCACTATCATTCAAAAGCCATGTTAAAAATACTGTGAAAAACGCTAACTTTAATCTATATGACTTCAAACAAATTAGATTCTCCTTGACAGATAGTGCGGTGCTCACGTTCCTACATTCCATGATTTTTTCTCACATTGATTACTGTAACACCACCTGGTCCTTTACTAGTGCATCCACCTTCAGAATCTTGTTTTAAAAAAGCCCTGAAGGTCCTGGACAAAAAACCTCTCTCCTATCATCATTGCAATATTCTAGACAAATATAATTTTCTAAGCTTTATTAATCACAGGAACTTCAAATCTGCCTGTCTTATCTACAAAGTCCTGCATGGCCTGGCACCTCCTCCACTAAACACCTTTATCACACAAAAGTCTATCCGTGGCTCTACCTCTCATATGACCAGAGCCACTGATAAGAGGCGACTGTGAACTCTCATTCAGGCGGACATCTTTTGCCAAAAATGTCTTGTCTGTTAAAGGCTGTGCGATATGGAATAGTATCCCACCCTCAATGAGGGAATGCCCAAGCCTGGTAACCTTCAAATCCTCGTTGAAATCATGGTTAAGGGAAAACCAGACTTATGACCATCAGTAACGTGAGTTATGAATTAATTATTGAATGTATATGACTATCTACTAGCACCTAAACAAGCCCTACGGTACCTTATTATATTATATTACATAGCACTAGCTAGCACTGTAATAAGAACTGCAGCACTCTACCCTGTCTTACTTATCCATAGACTCACTTTCGTATACCCCAATAAGAGTCATGTCCCGATCTCTGCATTGCTGCAACCCTCCAGTCCACCTCCACATCACCCACAGTCCCACATCTTGTACTGAGCTGTCCAGCTGTTTGTTGTTGCTGTTGTTGTTGTTTGCTTGTTTGTTTGTTTCTCATTGCTGTTTGTTTGATTACTGTGTGGTGATGCTGTCTCTTTTGTTTGTTTTTAAATGTACTTGGGGACAATGGATGGAAACTAGCCTTTGGCTACATTCCGGCTTGCTTACATTACATTCCTAGTGAATAAATGTTCATTAGCATGCATTGTCCCTCCCAAGAGGAAGAAAAAAATATATACAGCGTCTTCAAACTGGTATGTTGATGTGTAACAATAAGCTTTTAAATATTTATTACACATAGTTACTAAAATGTGAATAAATATTTAGTGCACAACACTGAAATTGATCTAAAACCTGTCTCAATGTTTTCACACTGTCTGTAAGACTTGCAGATTGGGATTTTAGGTGAATCATTTTCAATTTTCAAATGGCTTGGAGGTGCAAACTTTGTGCTGCTGCCTATGGTAAAAGGGCACAGTTGCTTGAGCATTATCGTTTGCATCACAGCAATTTTTCATCAGTGAGTCCATTGCCTTGTCTCTATGATGACTGCATCTGCACATTTCAGACAGTAAATGCTTTGAAAATTCACTTAACTCGCATTCATACAGAGACAGCTGTGTCCAGTGAAAATCAGGCAGGGTGCGTGTCATTCATCTGTCCCAAATGTGGATTCAGGCAGCCGTTCAATGATAAAAGTCTTCTCAGTCATTTAAGGGCACATTTAAAAAAACATGAGATGGTGGATTGTCCATTCAAAAATTGTCACTACCGTACTAATGTGTATTCCTTCTTTAATGCCCACAAAAGTAGGGATCATCCAAATGGTGATATCTCAGATTTTAAGAAGAGAGATTGTCCAGACAGAAACCAATAGCCAGCCAATGCAGAGTCAAATTGAATCTGATGAGAATGATCCCTTTCAGAATTCCCCTGAGCTGGATGCTCCTGAGTGTATCCCTCCTGAGTCTGTTGGTGACACAGGTGAATTGCAAGCTCAATTGCGAAAAAATGTGGCTTCTTTGTTCTTGAAGATGCACAGTGTCCTTCATGTATCAGAGACGGCTATTCAGGACATAGTTGAAAACTTGGTGCAAATATTCTCATTGTCTAAACCTCTTGTGAGAGACTCTGTCATCACAGTTTTTCAAGAACATCAACATGAGAACAAAGGCCTGCCATGATCTTCATGTGCAGAATGTTGTTCAAGGAGAAAATGCAACTCACCTTGGTGTTACAGGTGAGTGTGCTCTCAGCAAGGCATTGCATTATTTTCATCCCATTACTGGTTTCCCGCCTGATATCCTTTTTTTTTTAATACTTTATTTACAGTTTTTAACTTTACAAAACTGTACAAAACATGCCACAACAAGAAGAAGTCAAACATAAAAGAAAACAGGAAAAGAAAAGAGAAAAAAAGGGGCTCCCAGACAGTTGCAAATTTACATAAATAGACTTACAGAAAAAACACAGTTGCAGTAGTTAAAGTAAAGTAAGTACCATGAAAAAGTACCGTGAAAAGTTGAGTCAGGCATCACACCTGACACTGGGCTAGGAAGGGTCCCCAGATTCTCTCAAATCTGTTCTGTTCATTGGGTTTGTGCAGGCGCAGTCTTTCCATTCCAATAACCGATAACATCTCGCTAAGCCAATGAGCAAAGGTGGGTGGAGTTGTAGACTTCCAGGTTAGGAGAATATGTTTCTTAGCCACCACCATCCCTAGGTGCAGAGCGACCTGTGTGTCATGCAGAAGATCAGAAGTCTCGGCAGAGCATCCAAGGATGGCCAGGTCATGGTAAGGCTGAATGACTCTGGAGTAGGCTTTTGAAAACTGCTCAAATATGGCTGACCAAAAATTGTGCAATTTAGGACAAAACCAGAAAAGATGCACTAGTGAACCCTCAGCAATATGACACTTATCACATATAGGGGACACAGATGGGAAAATACGATTTAGCTTTGTTTTTGAGTAATGCAATCTGTGTAGCACCTTGTACTGAATTAACCTATGACGTGAGTTAATAGAGCAACAATGGACTCGAGACAGTGCCTCCTCCCAAAGTTCTGCCGATATTTCAGAGTTCAAGTCTTTGGCTCAAGCTACCCTAATAAAATCAGAGGAAACTGAATTTGTAAAAGAACCCACAAATTTTGATATTAACTGTTTGGAGTCTGGAGGGAGCAGGAGGGTCTCAAGGAAAGGATGAGTAGTGGAAGTAGAATCGAAATGTGGCCAATTCTCCTTGACATAGCGTCTGACTTGGAGGTAACGAAAAAAGTGAGAATTTGGAAGATTGAATTTATTGCTTAGCTGAGCAAATGATGCTAATTGGCCGTTAATGTACAGATCCAAAAATGTTCTAATACCCCTCTCTCTCCAGACCGCAAACACCCCATCCAACCGGGCAGGCAAGAATGAATGATTTTGACATATGGGCGCATGAACAGAGACACTGGGAACCCGGCAAGCCACTTTTATCTGATTTAGGAGTTTTTCACGGTGAAGTTTTGCTGAATTAATTTGGCTACTGGGGCAGAGTCAGAAAACAGAAGAGCAGGAAGTGAGGACATTTCAGCTGCAGCAGCTTCCAGCTGTAGCCACAAAGGGTTCCCCTCAGCCTTATCACCTCCACACTTCCAGTAGGTAAGAGCCAGAGTTGGCTGCCAATTAGTAGTGTTTAAAAACAGGCAGTCCCAGACCACCCTTTTTGGAAGGTTTTTGAAGGTGAGCCTTGGATATCCTGTGTGATTTGTAACCCCACAGAAAGGGCAATACGATAGAGTCAAGCTTCTTAAAAAAAGATGCATTTAAGTATATGGGCAAGTTCTGGAAAAGGTATAGAAACCTGGGCAGGCTCACCATTTTGATTGCATTTACCCAACCGATCATAGATAGGGGCAATATTCTCCAAGACTCAATACTTGTTTTGAGTTTTTCTATAGATTCTGTAAAGTTAAATTTGAAGAGATGCCTAGGGTTTTTCATCAGTTTAAGCCCTAAATAGGTGAAATACTCCTTCATCACTCTAAAAGGCAATTTTGTCAGGAAGTCATCAGTGAATTGGTCAGTTAAGGGCATGAACTCACTCTTTCTCCAGTTTATGGTATAGCCAGAGATGCTCCCGAAGGAATTTATATATTCTAGTAGGATGGGAATGGAGACCACCGGGTCAGCTAAACAGACAAGGAGGTCGTCCGCATAAAGGGTCACACGGGTCTTGGTACTGCCTGAGCTAATACTTTTAATGTATGGATGTCCTCTAATACCAATAGCCAGGGGCTCCAGCGCTATATTGAACAGCAGAGGAGACAATGGGTCGCCCTGACAGACGCCGTGCTGCAGAGTGAACAGACCAGATCTGTCCCCATTTGTTAGAGTGGAAGATTTTGGGTTGCTGTATAATATTTTGACCCACTCTATGAAAGTATCGCCGAATCCAAATTTCTTAAGTGTTGCAAATAGATAAGGCCACTCTATCATATCAAACGCCTTATGAGCGTCTAAGGACAATATGGCCGCTCTGTCATCTTTGCCATAATCTGCATACATGATATTGAGATACAGAAGGAGTACCTACCCGGAATAAATCCTGTTTGGTCCGGGTGAATGATACTTGCTACATTTTTACCGAGCCGGTTTGCTAGAACTTTTGCAATTATTTTCAGATCGTAATTTAGTAGGGCAATAGGCCTGTAGCTACCGGGTCTGTTTCATCCTTGTCCTTTTTTAATAAAACACAAATATTTGCTTCACTGAGAGAGGATGGAAGCTGTGTCTCGGATCATTCTCAACAGAGAGGGTGCCAAGACCCCTTGAAAGGCTTTGTAGAAGTCTGGCCCAAACCCGTCCGGACCCGCCGCCTTGCCGGTGGGGAGTGCTCTAATAGCATCCTGTAACTCAGAAAGTGAGAAATCCAAATCCAGACTCTCCCTGAAAGCTGCGTCCAATTTTGGAAAGTGAAGCGAATCAAAAAACTGATCGAAATCTTCCTGTGTAGCTGTTGATTTGGAAGTGTAAATCTCTGAGTAAAACCCTCTGAAACGTTTGTTGATGTCCTTTAAGTCTGTAAGCATCTCTCCAGATTCAGATTTTATTTTATAAATGGCTCGTTTTGCTTGTTCTCCCTTTAACTGCCTTGCCAGTAACTTCTGTGGCTTATCACCAAGCTCATAGTGCCCCCGCCTAAGCTTCAGTAGTAAATTGCCTATTTGTTCTCCCAAAAGGGCATTATACTCATACTTTAATTTAAGAATTGTGTTGTAATCTGATTGGAGTAGTGAATTTTTGTAGACCTGTTCAGCACTTTGTAGCTCTTTTTCAATCTCTTCCAATCTGCCTCCCTTAGTCCTTTTCAGTGTTGCTTCATAAGAAATAATTTGCCCTCTAATATACACTTTGAGTGTTTCCCACAGTATTGTGTCATTCACCTCTCCATTGTCATTGGTCTCAAGGAACTGTGATATGTGCGTAGTGATGTGTGTTTTAAAGGCGTGTATTCAAGGAGATACGGATTAAAACGTCAACTATAGGCTTGTCTAGGGGAGCACAATTTAAGATTAATTAATCTGGAATCGACTAGAAAGTAATCGATCCGTGTGTATGATCCGTGTACATGTGAATAAAAAGAGTTATCCCAATCAGATGGGTGCTGCAGTCTCCAAATATCCACCACCTTCTTTGTCTTCAACAAATTGTTAATGGTTTGTACAGCAAGAATATTAGGTGGGGGGGCAGAAGACTGCCTATCTAAATATGGGTCCAGGTAGCAATTAAAATTGCCCCCATCACTATGTGGCTTGAGTCATTGTCTGGTGTCAGATCAAACACCTTTCGAAAAAAAGCCGGGTCATATGTGTTCAGCCCGTATATATTCACTAGCGTAACAGGAAATTAACTGATATGCCCAGTTACAATTATGAACCTACCGTTTGGGTCAGTTGTAGACGATTGAAACACTTGCCATTGCCATTCTCTTCTTCCGGAAGAGAATGGCAATGCCTCGGGCTTTTGATGTGAATGGTGACTGATAGACCTGTGAGATCCAATTAGCCCTGAGTTTCCTGTGCTGAGTAGCTTCAACATGAGTTTCTTGTAAAAATATAATGTCAGATTTTAATGATTTCAAATGTGAAAAAACTTTGCCTCGTTTAAACTGGGTGACCTAAACCGCGTACGTTCCAAGAGACCAAGGACATGAAATCCTGAGCATTATTCACATATGGTACCTTTTGCATTAGAGTGAGATACAAACTTAACATTCAGTCTGGCAGCCAGTCTCAAACAAAAAACTATAACATGAACAGTTAAAAAATACACCAACAAGCCCCCCACCCAAAGCTTCCCCAAACGAAGCTTAGTTACCCTCATCCACATCTGGGATCGCTGGTCAAAAAGAAAGAGAACACCTCCATCTAACCACCCCTCACTAGCACATGGAGTAAAAAAAAAAAGTGAATTTAGCATTGAAAACAAAAACCGCTAGGGTTAAAGTCTGCTCAGAACACATTTAGACTCTCTTCGTCTTAGAAAAGTGAGCTTTCAGAGTTTTTGATTTACAAAAGTCTTAGCCTCATCCGGATGGTTGAATGTTTTTACTTGCCCTTGGTTAGTGGATGTGGAGTCTGGCCGGGAAGCGCAGCGAGTGCCGAATCTCCTTCTCTCTCAGCAGCTGCAGCACCTCACTGAAGCTCCGCTGTTGCTCCATCACCTCCGCAGTGTAGTCGGGGAAGATTAAGATTCAGTTACCTTCGTATTCCATTGAACTCTGCCTCCCGAGCCGCAGAATCTTTTACTTCTCCTGTGCTAGATGCACCCGTGCGATTATCATGCGGGGTCTGGATCCTTCTGGTGGTTTGGCCTGTTGAATACGGTGCGCTCTGTCAATAACAACCGGTTTGGTGAAGTTGTCGTCCCCCAGCAGCTTAGGGATCACGTTAGACACAAACTCAGTCGGCCTCCCTTTCTCCTCACCTTCAGGGATGCCCACAATTCTTATATTGTTGCACCTGGATCTCCCTTCAAGATCCGAAAGCCTGGCCCGCAGCTTTTCATTCTCTTGCAGCAATTCAGCGACTAAAGTTTCCACCGCGTGGATACGTTGCTCGTGGTCTGCAGCCTGACTTTCTGTGGTAGTCAGTCTCTCAGTGAGCTCCCGCTGGGCTGACAAAATGTTCTGAAAACTCTGCTGGAACTTATCAAACCGCTCGTTAAAGGACTGCAAAAGCATATTTGACAGTTTTTGCCAAGCGAGTGGAAGCTCGTCTTCATCTTCAACTGGTGACTTGTCCGGTGATTTCTTGCTTGATCGCAACTAGCATTAGCTGCAGTGTCGGTTAGCAGGCGGCCAGCTACCTTTCCACCCTGTGTAGTTTTACAAGACATTTTTACTTTCCACTTAATGGTGGTGTAAAAAAGGATAAAGGACGACAAAAAAGCGAGTCAAGTGTTCAAAAAAGCGGTTTTGAATAGTAAGATTTGGTGTGCTCTGAGGAGCTCTAAAAAACACGTCTACACTGCTCTCATCTCACTAACTATCTCACTACCCAGAACTGACCAAGTGTTTCGGGCCTCTTGTTCACCTATGGACCATGAGGTTTGAGGGGAAACATAGCTTTTTTTAAAAGGGTGATACATGACACACACAATTTCAAGAATGTCTTGAAAACTCTCGCTACCAGGCATCAGCACATGATGGCATATCATTTCAGTGCGGCAACATTTTTCAAACCCAACACACAAGCCTCAAGTGTCATCTCTGTCCAAGTTGCCACACTCCCTCAAGCGGCAGACGACTTCATAGTGACTGTCATGTGTCGATATGCAAAAGAGAAGGAACTGAGCTGTCTTACTGTGAATTAGCTGGTTTATTGACTAACATAACTTTGCTAAAGCTAACAGAGGTTGACCCGAACACATGTACACTTCCTGCTCCCGTGTACGCCCCTTGATGACGTCCCCTGCCGCGACTACGGCAGCCTGTAGTTACTTATCACAACATCTCCCCTTTTCAAAAGGTTGAAACTCAAACAACTAAACAAGATGTACAGCACATCAAGTAAAGATAAACATGAACATAATAGTCTCACTCTAGGACTTTGGGGTAGACTGCCCGCCGTCCGCAGCAACGTGGGGTTTATTCTGCCCCCGATAGTTGCTGTTCCTATAATGTGTGTGTAAACAGTTTTTCAGAACAGTCCCTGGGTGGTCGATGTGTTACACCAGCATTACTGTTTTTCTTTTAATATCCGGCGCTTCTGCAATTTTTATTTATCCTGTCAATTATCAGATCTTACCCAAAACATAACACTCTATTCATATAGAACATAACGTTAACCAAGGAACATAATGTAATGTTATGGGTTTTTTTCACTTATCTCCTGCAGCAGAATTACTTAGGAACCAGGAAACAGTGTGTGTCAAGTATCTTTTAAACGCTTGGCTTCCCACATTTGAAAAAGGAAGGACTTCAGACACAAAACCTTTAAACACAAAAAGAATAAACAATGTGAATAAAATTCAGTATTACTATCACAAGGTGAGTTCATTTTAACACATTTTCAGGTAAGTGCATTTAATAAGGTAAAGGTAAGTATATCCTAAACACATTAATTATTCCATTAAATCAACCCAGGTAAGTAAGGTAAGTAAGTGTGAATTTAAACAGAAACTTAGTTCTACTTTTTAGAACATTTACTTCTTAAATTAACTCATTTTACATCATGTTTGAACCTAAATTTTATACATATTTATATCATATAGTCTTTAGATATCAATTTTAACTAAACACACATTTTTTTAACTTAAATCAAATCAAGAACTTTAAACTGATTTTACTGCAGATCATAGCAACCATTTTCTAACAGAAACTCATTTTTAAATACATAAATTAAATATTTTTACTTGGTAATTTAATAAAGCAAATTGTTCTATACTTTAAATACTAGTCTATTTACCCTTTAATTTATCTGTTTTCAAACAAGGGTTTAAGCAAACTAATTTGCTCCTATATCCTTTACAAATTAAATAGACCATTTCATGATAAATAAGGTGAATGATAAAGAACTGAAATAAGCACAAATTAAATATAATAATATTTTAGCCAATTACAATGATAATTGCTAACATTCAAATCTACTCATAACAAACAACAATGTTAAATTCGATTAACAATGAAAGGCACTATAATTACTTTGCTCAAATACGGAAATCATATCAGTGAGCCCTGAGCTTACCGGTAGCCCTTTTGAGTCCTTTTCCCATGCGTTTGGTGAAGTTGTTGTGATCTTTTCACTTTTCTTTGGTGTGAACGTGTCTGCTGCTCTCAGCCCTGTTGCATTACAGCCGAATGACCGAGCATCTCCTATTGTTCTGAGACTGTGTGCGCTGCTAATTAGTCTGATCGTTCTCACCTGTTGAAGCGGCGCACCTGGCGTCACGTGCACGCGCGCCCGCTGTCACGTGCACGCACACCCGCTGACACGCTCCAGGCAGATTGCCGCAACAGTGTGAAGGTGAGTGTCATTAACTGTTCAAGTGTCTCTATATCTGAGAGGTCCACCTCTGGATGTCACCTGAACAGCCCTGTGTGGGGATGACTGGGGTGGTGAACACTCCACAGGTGGATCTTTCAGTCTCTGGAAATAAGCAGGGTCTCTGTGGCTGGGTCTAGCCACAGAAGGAGGGCTGCTGGGCAGCTGCAGCGGAGGTCCCTCAGGCTGCAGCTGCAGCTGCTGCTGGTCTGGATGTTCAGCAGGCTCCGGAACTGCCTGCAGATGTCTTCTATTGCGTCACAGCACCACGCCGTTGTCTGTCTTCACGATGTAAGACCAGGGCTCATTGCACTTGCTGATGACCTTAGCAGACATTTTCCACCACTTTTCCCCATCCCGTTTCACTCTGACGGCCTGCCCAGATTGAAGTTCAGGAAGTGGCAGGGCAGAGTGACGTCGGTCATGGAAGAACTGGTAGGCTGATTTAGTCTGAGCATCCTTCTGCTGGATTTGATGTCTGTCCACAGGAGAAGCTTGTAGCTTGTCTTCCAGCATAGGAAGTGTTGTCCTAATGTGTCTTCCAGCCATAAGTAAAGCTGGGCTCACCCCCGTAGCAGCACTAGGGGTGGCTCTGTAGCACAGACAGAGCAAGATATGGATCAGGCTGCTTTAAGATGCGCTTTGCAGTCTGCACAGCTCGCTCTACAGCACCATTTGCCTGGGGGTAATGAGGGCTGGTGGCTGTGTGTACAAACCCAAAGCTCTGGCAGAAGTCTTGAAACTCACCTGAGGTGACTTGTGTGGCATTGTCGCTCACCAGTTCCAGCGGGATCCCCATCTTGCAAACATGCTTTTGAGCCTGGTAATGACCTGGTGGCTGGACGTTGAAGACAGGTGGGCAATTTCAATGTCTCTAGAGTAATAATCAGTCACAATGAGATAATTCTGTGTCTGTAGCTCACACAAATCAGCAGCAATGCGCTGCCAGGGGCCCCCTGGTAAAGGTGTGGTGAGAAGCAATTCATGTCTTTGAGTGGGAGTTGTTTTTTTAATGCAGAACCTACACGTTGACACTGTCTTTGTGATCTCTACACTGATCCGAGGCCACCATACTGACATCCTGGCCCGGACTCGACACCTTGTTAGACCTTGGTGTCCCTCATGTAGCTGTTTGAGCACCTCTGATCTAAGTGCTGCAGGGATGACTAGCCAATCTTGATACAACACCAGTCCATCAGTCACAGAGAGGTGAGCTCTGGCTGAATAATATCCATGCAGGGATGGAATTAGCGATGTCCTTGGTGGCCATCCGTTCCTAATGAACTGCACAATCTTTTGCAGCTCTTGATCCTGTAGTGTGGCTGAGCGGATTTTGTCAAGTTTTTGTGATGAGACAGGTGCATTTGCTACCACTGACTCCACATATGCTTGTACTTCCTGGTCTGTATGTTCATCACCACCATCAGTCAGTGGGCTCCTGGAGAGAGCATCGGCTACGACGAGGTGCTTCCCAGGGACGTCCTCAGCCACCACATTGAATCTCAGTAGGCGCATTAGGAGTCTTTGGCACCTTGGAGGGACTTTGTCCAGATCATATGTATTTATGAGGGGCACCAGTGGTTTGTGGTCCGTTTTTAGACAGAAGCCTTCCATGCCTTGCATGAAGAAGCGGGCGAAACGTTCACATGCCCACACGCCTGCAAGACACTCCTTTTCAATTTGGGAGTATCTCTTCTCTGCATCTGACAGCGTGCACAAGCAGAATGCCACTGGCTTTAACTCACCCTCATGTTCCTGCAATAATGCTGCTCCTAATCCATAGCTGCTTGCATCAGTGCTGATGACAGTCTTGCAGTTGACATCATAATATGCAAGTGCTGGGGCTGACACGAGCATAGCTTTTACTTTCTCCAACGCTTCTTCTTGTGCATCACTCCACACCCACTCACTTTCCTTCCTGAGCAGGGCAGTGATGGGATGCAGTTCTGAGGAGAGGCCGGGCAGGAACTTTCCCACATAGTTGACAAGACCCAGGACCTGTTTAAGCTCTGTAACATTGGATGGACTTGGCATATGTGTGATGGCTTTAACTTTGTCACTGTCAGGTCTCATGCCTTCTGCATTTATGATGTGGCCAAAGTACTGTATTTCTGTTTTGTCAAAATGACACTTGGCCTTGTTAAACTTTAAACCACTGTCCTTTATGGTCTTCGGCACCGCATCAAGACGGCTGTCATGCTCTTTTCTTGTTGCTCCATAAACAAGTATGTCATCCATGACCCAGATAACTCCATCATGATCCCTTAACAGTGTTGACATCTGTCTTTGGAAGATTTCTGGAGCCGACGTGATACCAAATGGCAGCCGCCGGAAGCCGAATCTCCCCATCGGAGTTATGAAGGTTGTCAGCTTCTGGCTGGCAACATCCAAGGGGATCTGCCAAAATCCGCAGGACGCGTCAAGGGTAGAGAACACTTTAGCTCCAGCCAGCTTGGGAGCAATATCCTCCAATGTTGGCAGGATGTACCTCTCATGCTTAACTGCCTTGTTCAAGCGTTTTAGACACACACGCGCACCTGCTCTTTATTCATCTTCTCTACTGGAACCATCGGGGCACACCAGTCCGAAGGCACTGTAACCTCATCAATTATGCCCAGGGCCAGCATGTGTCTGAGTTCAGCCTCAACCTTAGGCAGGAGGGGGAACGGGATGCGACGTGGCGTGGTCAACGAGTAGGGCTCACAGTCAGCTTTTAGTTCAATTTTTACCAGGTCACACTTGAGCAGACCAATATCCCCAAACACATCACTTAACATTACAGTGTCCATGCCCTCGACTCTCATGACCAGTCCCATGCTTGTGGCAACACTCCGTCCCAGGAGGTTGTGAGAGTATGGCCCTTTAATTACAGTTACCCAGAATCTGTATTTCTTCCCCTTGTACTCACTTGTTGCCAGGAACTTGCCAATACTCTTTACTTCACCGCTGGGGCTGGTGATGGGTCCTTTCCTTGCGGTGACCAGCTGTGAGTGCTGTGGCAGCCCCTTGAATGCAGCCTGTGACATTACAGTAATGTCTACCCCAGTGTCTATTTTAAATTCCACAGTGCTGCCATTGACGGGTAAGTCGACAAGCCACTCATTTTTTGAATCAGGTTGATCCATTATGTCTGACACAGTTTCAGTAACTTCTCCAAGGAAAAACATCTCATCTGTATCAGTGGTGCTGCTGGGCGTTACAGCCACCTCTTTCAGCATCCTCGTCTGACAAGCTGCCTCAAAATGTCCAATTTTATTGCACCTTCTGCACTTTTTATTCTTGGCTGGGCAGGGATGCATTTTACCATGTTGTCTGTTACAGCGGGAAGAAGTAGGATGCTGTTTTGACTCACTGTGTTCCTGCTTTCTCTGTCATTGTCCATCGTTGCTGCTCCTTTTCCCATGGAACTGCCGCCTCCCCCTCCGAGCGCAGGCTCACATTCTATTGCTTTATTTGTTCACTCTGGTGCGCTATTTGAATGGTTCATTCAAGGGAGAGCTCCAGTTCGAGCTGTAACTTCTGTGATACATCGTTATCAGATATGCCAATAACAATTCTGTCTCAGATTTGCTCATCTTTAGTCTGTCCAAACTCACAGTACTGTGCCAGTTCGTATAAACTTCTCACAAAAGCCTCAACTGACTCACCTGGCTTTTGCACTCTCTTGTGAAAACATGCTCTTTCATGGATCACATTCCTCTTGGGCACGAAATGGTCGGAGAATTTGGCTATCACCGTGTCATAGTCCAACTCTGGTCTGCCTCTCTCCTCTTCGCCGTCGTCCTCCTCGCCGTCATCGTACACAAAGGAATCATATATCGCCTCTGCCTCTCTCCCCATGGCATAGAGAAGCATGTTTACTTGAACTTTCCCGCTATCTCTGTCCAACTTCTATGCCACCTGAAAGCGGTCGAAGCGCCGGAGCCACATTGGCTATTCCGCCGGTCGAGTGAAGTCAAAAGAGTCCGAGCTTCGCCATGCCTTACTTTGAGAGCGTGAAGTTGGCCGCTTCTGACACCATGTCAGTGTCGATATGCAAAAGAGAAGGAACTGAGCCGTCTTACTGTGAATTAGCTGGTTTATTGACTAACATAACTGTTAAAGCTAACAGAGGTTGACAAGAAAAAAAAGTACACTTCCTGCTCCCGTGTACACCTCTTGATGACGTCCCCTGCCACGACTACGGCAGCCTGTAGTTACTTATCACAACAGTGACAAAGACGGATAGCCAGGTCATATACAGTGCACCAAAGATCTCCATAAATGGCACAGAGTATGCTAATGGAATGTTTATTTCTGCAGACAACACTGGAGGACTTCCAAAGTTCAACAGGATTGAGCATATACTGCTTGTGAATAACTCCGTTTCCTTTCTTTGCAGAAACTACGAATGCTGGTACAGTGAACATCTAAGGTCATTTGAGTTTACATGCTCAGACAACTTCTCTGTGCTTCAGCTGTCAGAGCTAAATGACACGGTAAGTCTCACAGCATACAATATTGATGGGAATTTAATGTTGACACAGAAAAGATTTATTTTGATCAGAGACTTCCAGGATTAAAAAGCTTGTAGAAGTGGGGATCTATACACCCCATGTAGCGGTGTGGAGAAAATGAACACTAGTGTAATCTAACAACCAATATGCTATTACTGACACTGCCCAGTGCCCACTATAACCAGCCAAGAAAATTTTAGAGCCAAACCAATATGCAGATTTTTGGGCTGATACTGATATTGGGGAGAAAAAAATTCTGATATCAATATATTGGCCTATATACGCATATTTTTGCAATCATCCCTCAAATGTTGTTATCAAACACTTGCAACAAAGATATGTAACAGAGGCAGGATATTCTACAGTTTAACAATCAACTATGTTGTCTAACATGAGTCAGGGCACTGAAACATGAAAATTCATTGGAAATATAATAGTTATAAATTATCCCAAGTATCTTTTTCTGCATCATAAAACTGAAAATATGCTCCAAAATGCCTGATTTTGTGTTGACAAAACTTCATGTTGCTCATAATCCATTCTCTCTCTTCTCTTGCTCCTTAATGATAGGAAATGTCAGCTCAAAACTTCCTATTTCATGTCCATACTTCCACGGACATTGTCAGGAAGATGACATTATCTTCACGTCCAGAATCTGTGGAGGAGCTGAAAAACATGGTTAAAGAAAAGTTTCAACTAGACTTTGACTTTAGTTTATCGTACGAAGATCCAGACTTTGACGTGCAGTTATGTTCCCTTGTAGACATTGAGGAGCTTCCACAGAAGGCTGTACTGAAAGTTGTAAGGGCTGAGAGTGATGCCAGTTCAGTAGCATCCGATGACACAATAATATTGCCCCATGCCAATTCACTAGACAGGACTGAGAGATGGCCAAATGTTTTTCAAGTGCCCGCTTTTTCCTACGAGGTAGAACTCCTACTCGGGGAGGGAAATATTACAGTTGAGAGAACAGGGAAAACTCTTAAGTTATCTAGGGGGCAAAAGCATGACATCCTTGAGACCCTTGCAGCCAAAATGCACAGCTTCAAAGCATACCCCAATGATAAGGAATTTTCAGTGGTTGCAGAAGCACTTGTCACTAAACATCCTTGTCTAAAAGAGCCAGGATCTCAGACAGCATGGTATGGTTGGAAAAATAGTCTGAAGTTTAAGATGGGGAACTTCCGCTCTAAGTTGAGTCGGGCAGGATTTCGTGAGGTAGCTGTAAATTCTGGGAAGAGGAGTAGAAACAACCCAAACAGACATCACACTAACATCAAAAGACCAAAGAGGGCAGAAATGAATTTCCTCCCAAATTTCCAAATAGGTGAAGATGCTGGGAGCCTTGAGCAATTGAGACTCCAAATTATAGATGAAGTTAAGAAGACTGACAAAAACATTACCTTGATTTGCCATTGTAGGTCAGTATTGTAGGATTTTCTGTTTCAGGCTACACATACACACTATTAAATGCATGTTTTGTATTTGTGCAGATTTGTTCCGACTTTCACAGGATCACCAACATCAACCTGAAAACTCAGTTCTATGCTGAGTTGGATCAACATGCCCCCCATCTTCAGAACCTCTTCAGAAAGAAAGCTGCACACACAGGAAAAGTAGCTGAAGTACTTGATCAACTCTTCAGCACTTATGACCTCCAGGTGAGTTGGTTACACTTCCTGGTGCCTGATAACAATACCACAGTGGATTATGTTAGTTTGAACTCTCATCTCTTCAGTCATGGGGACTCTTACAAGTGATATATATTGTTTGGCAATGATGTTCAGCATCAAACGGAAGTAAGAATACATTCTCTCACTCAAGGAACAAGTTGACGTCCATGTCAGACGTGTTGTTGTCCTCTGTGCTCTCCCTGCGTATCTGCATCAGGATGAATCCAAGCTCCTGAAGCTGTGGGATGTAAGTCAGCATATTAATTGTTAAGAATTGATTAGAGGAATAAAGGAATTCAGTTGGGAAAGTATAAACTCAGAAAACCAATTTACACTGATGTTATGAAATTCACTTAAAGAAGTATTTCCTTGCTGAAAAGATGGCTCTTCTCTTGTAGGAGAAATACACTAATATTCCTTAAATTGGTTCTAAATTGGTCTTGGGTTTTTTGTCTTGTGAAATTCATGTTTTATTTTGAAAAGTAAACTCTCCTCTCGTTTCAGATCACTTGCCCTTCCTCTTGTGTCACCGGTCTGGCGTCTCCCCTGATCCCTGATTGTTTCCACCTGTGTCATCCCTCCTCATGTGTATATAGTCTTTGTCTTCCCCTGTCTGCGTTGCCAGAGTATTTCGTTCGTCTCGTCGAGTACATCCAGCCTTGTTCACAGCCTTGATCACTGCCTTGTTCGTTACAAAGATAAGTATTGCCAAGCTTTATTTTCTGTTTAGTATTCCTCTGAAGAAGAGTGATTTTTTGTTAATAATATTTTTGGTCAGTCTTTTGTTTCAATCAGTTAATTTCATAGCGTTTGTTTCTCCCTCCGTTTGGAGCGCTTTTCTTTCATAAAGTTTTGTACCCAGAGTAGTTTAAGTTTATAGCCTGTGAGCTTTCCTCGTTGAGTGATTTTCTGTTTGTTATTTTTTCATAGAAAGAGATTATTGAGATCAGTGTAGTTGTCTTTTGTGTTGTTATCTTGTGTTGTCTGTTCTGTGTCTTGTCCCCTGGACACCTAGATTTTCATAGTCAGATATTTTGTCATTCTATCTGAAGAGATACTGCTCAGAAAATAAAACCTGTCATTACTGCTACCTTTCTGCATCTGAGTCCTCTTTCTCTGCCAAGCCTGACAGACCAGAGATATCAGAGAAAAAGGGTTGTGGTTGTGTGGAGCTGTCCATTTTGCTCAAAAGGTGGAAAACCTACAACAACCAGAATGTACTGCACTGCACCAGACCGACCGCTAATGGGTGATGTACTGCGAGTCTGGCAGTGCTAGGTTTTGAATTAATCCTTTTTGAACAGGAAACCGAGAGGCGGCAGCGAGTAACAAAGAACATGGTATTACAGCTAAACAGTAACTAAATTATGCTTCTGAGAACATTTTGAGTTGAGAGAAATACACATCAGGATGGTGGTTCATATTTGATCAGCACTGCCATATTTTACAGATTTGAGTGTTTTCTTTTGTTTTTGCAGCTTCTGCTTTTACAGTGACCCCTCACCCAATCCGAGAGGGAGAGAGAGGGGTCGCTCTGACTACACTCTTTGTATCTGTGATTGCACGCTTACAAAAAGCAGAACAACCTGTAGCGAATATGACCACCTTGCTAGAAACAAAGTGGGGTGGCAGGCAAAATGGAGAGAAGTTTAACATGCAACCAAAATTGTGGTGATACAAAGCTGGTGGAAAATTTGCGAAGTTCCCGTTTAAAGGAGAATTCTGTAGAATGTTACAGAATTTTAGTTGAAAACATTCAAAAAGTTATGATGTTATGTCAAAGAAGTCAATGTAGTAGTAGTAGTATTAAGGGGAGATGATACTGTTTGTTCAGCTTTAGCTAGCTTTGCCAAATAAATTGGCAACTAACAGTCGAATACAGCCAGGCAATAAATCCTACCATCGTAAAGCTAATAATATTCAGTTTTTGTTTTTTGTTTTAAAGAGGTGTTTGTCAACTGCATCGTCATTTCTGAGGCTGCCGTTTTGGTAGTCATTTTGTATTGTGGTATGCTAAGAGTTGTTTCTCCTCTCTCTGTCTCTCTCTTGTCTTCAGCCTTCGCAGTCTGATGAACTAGACATTGATGACACACCGATTGGCCTTGTCTTGATCCGTGCCAATTCAACAGATGCCACATTCCTTTGCCCAGATAAGACTGCAGTGGTGATTGAGGGTAACCTTGTTATGGAAATGCCCACATTGGCTGACACATATCTCGTGCTTTTTGCACTGATTTATGCACTACATTTAAGTTATCCGAAAGACATGGCCAATACCTTCGACTTCATCCAGAAAGTCTTGATGGGCCTGGATGATGGAAGGTTGAGGCCCAGGGTGTTGAGCCTTAAAAATGACCTTTTGGCAGTGGAGTAATCTCACTCTGTGAGCAGAGACAATTCATATGCACTGCTGTCATTTTGGGCATTCCAGAGAATTGTATTGTTTGTTTTTTAAACATCTGGAAATATTATTGTTGTGCTCCAAGTTTGAACTTGTTACTGTTTACCTTAAAATTTGAGGGAATGTTCTTATTCTTCTTATCCATATATTTATGGATGTGTAAAACTGTATGGAAAACATTTTTCATGCATTTTTTTTATACTTGAAGGTGTAGAAGGTCTTTATGGGCCATGTTGTTAATAGATGAGCAGAAATGTTTCAGCAATATTGGATTGTTACACAATTGTATCTGCCATCACTGTATTGTAAAAGACCTTGAATTTGTAAGGGATTTATTTTGTTGAATTAACCACAAGGATTTTAGGAGCTGGTTCTTTCATCTATAAAGAGTTCCTTTTATTGATTTTTCAATTCCTCCGCACTTTTTGAAATACTGTTACTTGTAGTTCTGATGTCGCTATTTGTGGAACTAAGTAGCATTGGGGATGTTTATAAGTTTGTCAAACTTATTTTGCCATACTGCCTATACTGAGGTAGATGCTTTCATATCTCTGCCTTAATTCGACTATTATGTGGTAAATAAGTGATAGCAATATAGCAATATTTGGTAATGGAAATATTTTTTTTTTCTCTGGCCATTCCTCAAGGCCAATGCACTGTTTGTATTTTATGGTTACTCAATAAAAGGTGAGTTGCATTTGAATTGTCTGTGTTAACATGTTTTTGAATGTTAACTCAAAATGTGTGTGTGTATAGAGATTTTGAGTTAAAGCTACTTTAAATAATTTATGTAATCAGTTTCAAAAAATTATTTAAGTATCCTAAATCTTATAGTTAAAATTAAACAGTTTTTAATTGTAGTGGAGTTAGTACAGCTTCATTTAACTTGAAAAATTTAAGTGAACATCGTACAGAGAAATGAAATATTTTATGTTAAGGTAATAAAAACTTTCAAGTTAGCTAGATTTGTTTTTACTGTTAAAGGAAAATAACTAGTTAAAAGTACTTAATCAAGAAAGCTTGTTTAACTTACAAAATTAAGTTGGTGTCACTTAGAATTACTAGTCAAAGGTACTTAAAGCTGGAGTGTGTAACTTATTTCTGGTGTCATTTGGTCAAAAATCAATAATAACCTTTCAGCATATTGTAATTCATAGTGTTATGACAGAACACTGCACTTCTGTGTCTCCTCTTGACTCTGTATTCAGGCTTTAAAAAATCAGTGCCGGGACGTCAGTGTTCAGCCAATCACAGTTCATATTACAGAGCAAGCTGTTTTGGGCGTTCCTATTGGTTGCTCGACTAAAGACGATGCGCGTTCACCTTCCGTCGGTGGTGAAGATGCAATGGCGGACGTCCCAGCAGGAAAAGCCACTATCCTGGCATTACTAACAAAGGCATATACGGCTAAGCAAGCTAAAATAAGGAAGACCGATGTAGAGAAACGAGAGTCTAAGAGGGAGACTGACAATAGACGGAATAAATCGCGTGTCAACAACAATATCTGAGGTGGAGAGAGCTGAGCGATAGCATCAGGCTGAAGTTGGATACTGAGCTTGCTGTTCTTCTCCTGGACAGTTGAGCCTCCAATACAAGTTTTACGTGGCTGATAATCTAAATGTGTGGTAGTAATTGGCTGTGTAGTTGAAATGACCGTGAATCTAATAAAGCAGGCGGTTTGTGGTAACACTTGATGAGTAATGTTGTGAGTTGATTAGCTTTATGCTATCCGTAGCCAAAGGCTCACTACAGCTACAAGCAAGTCAGAGCCAAAGTCAGCATCAAATGTATTGTCATTAGCGTTATATGTTCATGACATACAGAGGACGTGTGTCGTGTAGATATGGATGTGACAGTTATTATTTATCTCCAGGTTGCGGTGAATTGACGAGTAATGTTGTGAGTTGATTAGCTCTATGCTAACCTTAGCCTAAGGTTCACGATAGCTACAAGCAAGTCAGAGCCAAAGTCAACGTCAAACGTATTGTCAGTAGCGTTATATGTTCATGACATACAGAGGACGTGTGTCGTGGAGATATGGATGTGACAGTTATTATTTATTTCCAGGTTGCAGTGAAAAGAAAGAAGTGTCTGAATAAAGTGGTTGTCTCCGATAGTCCGTGCATGCTGGGGTAATTGACGTGAATATTCCTAGCGGTAGCGCGCGTCCACGAGAATGGAAAGTGAAAGTGTGGAGCTACGGAGATGAAACAGGGAGGGGAGGGGGGAGCGCAGTTGATTCCATCCCAGTCTCATGGGGGTTTTTCACATATTCTACAAACTCCAGCTTTAATAAAGAATGCTTCTTTAATTTACAAAGTTGAGTTATAGTACGTATAGTACTTACAATTTTCGATGTAATCAGTTTCAACAATTCTTTTGAGTTAAATTAACTTATCAGGTTTTACAGTGAATGGTGCAACAGAGCTCTGCTTAATTTTAAACCTGGATTAACTCATTTTAAACCTAGTTTTACTAATCTCTGATTAGAGCTAATCTTAGATTAAATTAAACCTTGTTGGTGAAATCCAGCCTCAGAGCACAAAATTCTAGTTACCTCCATAATTATTAATTATTATTGCTAGCCAAATTTAACCCAAAGTCCCTATTAATATTGCGTAAAACCACAACAACAGGTAAACTTCAAGCAAATAAATAACTGAATGTGTATAAAATAAGACTACAGGTTAATAGTGCAATATCCCCTCAAGCTAAGTGACATTATGGTATTATGACAAGTCAGGAAAGTATATGTAAGAGTAATATGGTACTGTCAACATATTGATGTATTAATGTCAGGATATAATATCATAGTGTTGTCAAAAATGTTTTTTTCAACAATCAAAAACAGTGAGTTCAATACTTTTCAATTCTGAATATTTGAAACAGTTTTAATACTCATTTTCTCCAGTATTGATACACCAGTACTGCACTTTCTTTCTCTCTCATCTCTCTGAGAGAAAGAGGCATAAATAAGAGAAATAAATAAAATAATCAATAATGAAATATACATGGAAATATAAAGAGAAGAAGGGGCATGTCACCCTTCCACTTTACAGCCCTGGTCAACATTCTTCCTCCTTGAGACGACCTGTTGTTGGGGAACTGCCACAGGAGCAGTTTTGAGTAGTTTGCTAGGTGTTTAGACTATCTGTCTGTCTGTCTGTGGACAGATTTTGTCAATAGCATCACAACCGCTTAAGATGCAGTCATCGGGGAGGTGGGGAGTGATTTGGAAACCAGCTGAATTTGCTTATAAGGTGAAAGTTTGCAGGAGCTATGCCAAGATGCATCTAATTTTAGACCCGTGAAGTCGAACTTGGCTGCATGGGCCACTGAAAAACTTTCACAGGAATGAACAGGGCCTCACCTCCAATGCTGTATCAAGTTTCTCCTTAATTCAAATCAAATCAAAATCAAATCAAATTTTATTTGTATAGCCCAAATTCACAAATCACAGTTTGCCTCAGAGGGCTTTACAAGCTGTACAGAGACGACACCCTCTGTCCTTCGACCCTCGATTCGAGTGAGGAAAAACTTGCCCCAAAAAAGGCCCTTTTAACAGGGAAAAAATGCGGAAGAAACCTCAGGGAGAGCCACAGAGGAGGGATCCCTCTCCCAGGACGGACAGACGTGCAATAGATGTCGCATGTACAGAGCAGATCAACGAGATCACAATGTATTCAATTATAAGCGATGGTTGACAGGAGTGAAAGTACACAAAGATGTATTACAGCAATAATGATGAAATGCACATGGAAATGTGATTACTAGTGATAACAGTAGTAATGATCAATGGCAAGGATGGTATGTAGCAATGCAGTACGATAATAGTAGTGGAACATATGTAACAGAGATGTGACTAATATTAGCGACAGTAGTGGTGGGTGTCAGGCAGGGTCATGGCAGTAGGTGCATCCACGATCAGGCAGGGCCATAGCAGTAGGCGCATCCACGATCAGGCAGGGCCATAGCAGTGGGCGCATCCACGATCAGGCAGGGCCATAGCAGTGGGCGCATCCACGATCCACGACCCGGGCGCGGCCAGGATCCAAGGGAGCCTTTAGGACTAGAAAGCACAAGGACTCCAGGGAAGAAGCAAGTCAGTGACATGCAGAGATGGGGCATGTATACAGGCATAATGTATACAGATGGAGAGGAGAGGAGAGGGGAGGAGAGAGAAGCTCAGTGTGTCATTGTCCCCCGGACTAGGCCTATAGCAGCATAACTAAGAGCTCGTCCAGGACAGGCCTGGGCCTGTCCTGGACCAGCCCTAACTATAAGCTCTATCGAAGAGGAAGGTCTTAAGTCTACTCTTAAAGGTAGAGAGGGTGTCCGCCTCCCGGACCAAAACAGGAAGATGGTTCCACAGAAGAGGAGCTTGATAACTGAAGGCTCTGGCTCCCATTCTACTTTTGGAGACTTTAGGGACTACAAGTAATCCTGCGTTCTGGGAGCGTAATGCTCTAGTTGGGTGATAGGGTAATATGAGCTCCTGGAGATATGATGGTGCCTGACCATTAACAGCTTTGTAAGTGAGGAGAAGGATTTTAAACTCTATTCTTGATTTTACAGGGAGCCAGTGCAGAGAGGCCAGTACAGGAGTAATATGATCTCTTTTCTTAGTTCCTGTCAGTACACGTGCTGCAGCATTCTGGACCAGCTGGAGACTCTTTAGAGACTTGTTAGGGCAGCCTGATAATAGAGAATTACAATAGTCCAGTCTGGAAGTAACAAATGCATGGACTAGCTTTTCTGCGTCTTTTTGAGACAGGATGGGCCTGATTTTTGCAATGTTACGTAGATGAAAAAATGCAGACCTTGAAATTTGTTTTATGTGGGAGTTGAAGGACATATCTTGATGAAAGATAACTCCCAGATTCCTGACGGTGGTGCTGGAGGCCAAGTTAATGCCATCCAAACTCGCTATATCATTAGATAATGCATCTCTAAGGTGTTTAGGACCAAGTACTATAACTTCGGTTTTATCTGAGTTTAACAGCAGAAAATTGCAGGTCATCCAGGTCTTAATGTCCTTGAGACATGCATGGAGTTTAATAAGCTGATTAGTTTCATTTGGCTTTATTGATAGGTATAACTGCGTATCATCTGCATAACAATGAAAGTTTATGGAGTGTTTCCGAATTATATTTCCTAGAGGGAGCATATATAAGGTGAATAGTATGGGTCCAAGCACGGAGCCTTGAGGAACACCATGACTAACCTTGGTATACAGGGATGACTCATCATTAACATGTACAAACTGAAATCGATCCGATAAATAGGACTTAAACCAGTTTAATGCGGGTCCTTTAATGCCAATTAAGTGTTCCAGTCTCTGTAGTAGAATGTGATGATCAATGGTATCAAATGCAGCACTAAGATCTAGTAAGACCAGGACAGAGACAAGTCCTTTGTCAGAAGCGATTAGGAGGTCATTTGTAACTTTCACCAGTGCCGTCTCTGTGCTATGATGTGCTCTAAAACCTGATTGAAAATCCTCATATAAACTATTTTTATGAAGAAAGTCACATAGCTGGTTGGCGACTGCTTTCTCAAGGATCTTGGAGAGGAAAGGGAGGTTGGATATAGGTCTATAGTTGGCTAAAGTTTCTGGATCAAGATTAGGCTTTTTAAGGAGCGGTCTAATTACAGCTAGTTTAAAGGATTGTGGTACGTATCCTGTTAATAGAGACAGGTTGATCATTTCTAGTAGAGATGTGCTAATTAAAGGTAAAGTTTCTTTCAGCAACCTAGTTGGGATGGGGTCTAGGAGACAAGTTGTTGGTCTAGATGAAGAAACCATCGAAGTTAGTTGGTGGAGGTCAATGGGAGAGAAGCAGTCTAAATATAAGTCAGAATTTAGAACTGTTTCTGAGGTTCCTGTGTTTAAAGATACAATAGTGCCAGTTGAGGGCAAGCGATGATGGATTTTGTCTCTAATAGTTAAAATTTTAT
This sequence comes from Pagrus pagrus, assembly GCF_965226575.1. Taxonomy (NCBI): domain Eukaryota; kingdom Metazoa; phylum Chordata; class Actinopteri; order Spariformes; family Sparidae; genus Pagrus; species Pagrus pagrus. The sequence continues at coordinate 6,370,799 of NC_140197.1, forward strand.
CATTGAAGAAGCTCATGAAGTCATTACTACTGAGCGTTGTAGGAATACATGGTTCAGTAGAGCTGTGACTTTCTGTCAGCCTGGCTACAGTGCTGAAAAGAAACCTGGTGTTGTTTTTGTTTTCCTCTATTAATGACGAGTAATAGCTTGCTCTGGCATTGCGGAGGGCCTTCCTATATGTTTTAAGGCTATCTTTCCAGGCTAAGCGGGATTCTTCCAAGTTGGTGGAACGCCATTTCCTTTCAAATTTCCGTGATGTTTGCTTCAATTTGCGGGTATCCGAGTTATACCAGGGTGCTAACCTCCTGTGCTTTATAGGTTTCCTTTTCAGGGGGGCAATAGAGTCCAGTGTTGTTCGCAATGAGCCTGCAGTGCTATCAACAAGATGATCGATTTGTGAGGAACTGAGGTTAGTGGAGGAGTCCTCTATTATATTGAGACATGGCATTGAGTTTAGTGCCAGCGGTATAATTTCCTTAAATTTAGCTACAGCACTATCAGATAGACATCTAGTGAAGGAGTTTTTGCCTAATGGTGTGTAGTCCAGTAATAGAACTTCAAAAGTTATTAAGTGATGGTCTGATAAAAGAGGATTCTGTGGAGAAACTGTTAGATTTTCAATCTCGATACCATAAGCTAGAACAAGGTCAAGGGTGTGGTCAAAACAGTGAGTTGGTTTATGTACACACTGAGAGAAGCCAATAGAGTCTAATAATGAGATAAATGCAGTACTAAGGCTATCATTAACGACATCCACATGAATATTAAAATCACCTACAATAATTACTTTATCTGATTTGAGGACTAGACTTGATAAAAACTCAGAGAATTCAGATAAAAATTCTGAGTAAGGACCAGGTGCTCGATACACTACAACAAATAGAACTGGCTGTAAAGTTTTCCACGTTGGATGTGAAAGACTCAGAACAAGGCTTTCAAATGAGTTATAATTTAATTTAGGTTTAGGAATGATTGACAGACTTAAGTCATAAATAGCTGCAACACCACCTCCTCGGCCGGAGCCTCGAGGAATGTGAGTATTAATGTGACTGGGTGGAGTGGATTCATTCAGGCTGACATATTCTTCAGGATGCAGCCAAGTTTCAGTAAGACAGAATAAATCAATATTACAGTCTGAAATTAAGTCATTTACTAGTACAGCTTTCGATGACAGGAATCTGATATTTAGGAGTCCGCATTTAATTCTCTTGTCTTGTTTTGAGATTGCAGAGTTGCTGTTAATTTTTATTAGATTTTCATGCACAACTCCTCTTCTGTGGACTTTTGATTTGATTAATTTAATTAATTTAGGTGGTCGGGGGGCAGACACAGTCTCAATAAAGTTTTGGGTGTGCAACTGATCTAATGGAAGCTCAGAGAAGCGTGTAAGACTGCAGCTCTGCCTCCTGGTCTCAACTCTGGGTTGTCAGGCTGGTTGTTGGCTAATGAAATGGGTTAAATTTCTAGAGATGAGAGCCGCTCCGTCCAAAGTGGGATGGATGCCGTCTCTCCTAATGAGACCAGGTTTTCCCCAGAAAGTCCGCCAATTATCAACAAAGCCCACATCGTTTGCTGGACACCACCTCGACAGCCAGCGGTTGAATGATGACATGCGGCTGAACATGTCATCACCGGTTAGGTTTGGCAGGGGCCCAGAGAAAACTACGGAGTCCGACATTGTTTTGGCATAGTTACACACCGACTCAACATTAATCTTAGTGACTTCCGACTGGCGTCGCCGGCAGTCATTACCGCCGACATGTATTATGATCTTACTATATTTACCTTTAGCTTTAGCCAGCAGTTTCAAATTTGATTCGATGTCGCCCGCTCTGGCCCCTGGGATGCATTTCACTATGGTCGCTGGTGCCGCTAACTTCACGTTTCGTACTATGGAGCTGCCAATAACCAGAGTTTGTTTCTCAGCGGGTGTGTCGCTGAGTGGGGAAAATTTGTTTGAAACGTGAAGCGGCTGGTGGTGTAACGTGGGCTTTGGTTTGGTATTATGCTTCCTTCGTTCAGTCACCCAGCCGCCCTGCTGTCCCGGCTGCTCGGGAGTTGCCGAGGGACGGCTAGCTGAAGCTACAGTTGCTCGGTCCGCACTAGCTAAGTGGCTAACTGCAGCAGTTACAGTCGGAGTTTCCATGCTGCGGAGCCGAGCCTCCAACTCACTGAGCCTCGCCTCCAACACTACAAATAAACTACACTTAATACATGTACCAGTATCACTAAGGGAGGCAGAGGTGTAACTGAACATCTGGCACACTGAGCAAGAGAAAAGAGGAGAGCGAGAGGGAGAGAGAGAAGCCATCGCTAGCTGATAGTGGCTAAGCTAGGACACGATAGATTAGCCAGCAGAGCTAAGAGAGCTACAAACAGCAGCAAGCCCGGCGACCAAGCTATAAACACAGAGTATTGTTGAATGCCTTAGTGGACCAGCAAGTGCCCGATCACAAGCGGGATCTCGGTCGCTGCAGAAGGAATACAACAATAATCTGCTTGGACGAGCCGGAGCAGCACAGTTACGCTATCAGTCAGTAACACAACAACAGGAAATGACGCAATGACGCAACACGCTTACCGTAGTACTCTACTTCATATTCAGAAGTAGTTTCAGAAGTAGTTTCAGAAGTAGTACTCTAGAGTACTACTTTCAGAAGTAGTACTCTACTTCTAATTCATCAATGGCTAATACCTACTCTGTTATTAAAGAACACAGATTTCATCAGTTCAGTCACGTCTTGAGGACACCGTAGCTGAGATTGAAATTGATCTCACTCATGAATCAATGAGCAATATTTGGTGGAAAAGTGAAAACCTATACATACCATTCACAACTTTTCTTTTGTGGTAATATGATTATCATCATGGCAATCTTCTTTTTTCCTTTTTTACATATACTGTATACATAATTTTCTTTCTTGGTTATCCTCTCTCTGCTTCTTTCCTTTTCTTCTGATAAACTACTATCATTTCTATTTATTTATTATTATTATTATTTTATTATTATTATTATTATTATTATTATTATTTATTATTATTATTTTTGTCTTCTAACTTAGTCACATAACATATATACTGCTATAGCCTAATACATAAAATTATGTTTACACTACTCTCTATCCTTCTCTGTATCTTTTTCCATTGTTATTAACATTATTGCTATGGCCAATTATAAGAAGAAGGGAGGGTGAGGGTGTGTAATTTTTTATTAATGACTATAATCTGCAAATAATTTCATATTATCGAATATTTTTATTAATATTAATAACATATACAGGCTGGGTCCTGGGTCCCGGCTATGCTCTGTGGGTTCGGTGGCGGCCTAGGGTCTCCCTAGCCTCAGGACTCTCCTCTTGCCTCAGCTCTCGGTCGGTCTGGCGCTGCGCCCCCCCCCCCCCTGCTATTTCCACACCACACACCACTTTGAAAGAAAGAGGAGGGAAAGGGAAAACACACACACACACACAAAAAAATAAATAAATAAAAAATAAAATAAAAAACACCAACCCCTCTTGTTTTTTTTAATGCACCACAAGCCCTCTGTTTTTAATGCACCACAAACACACCAAATGTAAGAGAGAGGGGCAAAAGGGCTGTGCCGCCGGTGATCTGGGGGAGGGAGGATGATGAGGGTCTGTGGGGTTGGGTGGCCGCTGGCCGCCCCCGCCCGCAGGGTTGCTGGGTTACGCGACACCCTGCAAACTTAAATTTATTAAACCTTTCTAATCTAAAACTTGCTATTTCCTACAGCCCCTACTCTTACCCTTCTTCCACACTCCTTCTACCCCATACTTTCAACAATTTACTATTGTTAGTGTTGTTATTGGTTCTATTAGGCTTATATAAATGTGGAATTATTCTCATCATTTCTATCCTCATAGGTATCACCTTCATAACTATTATTACTATTATCTCATCATTGTTACTGTTGTCACTACTACTATACCAGATTATAGGCCTTTTATTAATTTGTATGATTACTATTACCACATTACTCCTCAACACAACACACACACACACACACACACACACACACTTTTGTTGCTGTTGTTTCCCCTCTTGTTATTTTTTTATTTATTTATTTTTATTATTATTGTTTTTTGTTTGTTTGTTTTTTTCTTTCTCTCTCTCTCTTTTCATTTTTTCCCTGTTCCTGTATTGGTTTGTTGTCATTTGCTTGTTTGTGATTTTGTCCACTATATGGTGTCACTAAAGAAAAAAAAAAAAAAAGGAAAAGTGAAAACCTATTTCAAATCAATCTGCTTTATTCAAGGAGTACATGTAAAATATTAAGCATCCAGTCCATAGAGCATAAGCCACTACCCTTCGAGGTGGCAAACTTCTGGTTTAGTCCTCCTCTCGGATTTGAATGAGAATCAAATGATTGAATTGTGTGCCACTTGAAAATTTTCAAAATGTTTTCAGAATGAATGGATAGAATACTGATGGGGTTGTGACACTCAAAAAACTGTAGCCACCATTTTACATCTGCTCCTTCAACAATGTAAGTTTAAGGTTTTTTGTGACAGTGTGCTAGTCCATGCATTTGTTACTTCCAGGCTGGACTATTGTAATTCTCTATTATCAGGCTGCCCTAACAAGTCTCTAAAGAGTCTCCAGCTGGTCCAGAATGCTGCAGCACGTGTACTGACAGGAACTAAGAAAAGAGATCATATTACTCCTGTATTGGCCTCTCTGCACTGGCTCCCTGTAAAATCAAGAATAGAGTTTAAAATCCTTCTCCTCACTTACAAAGCTGTTAAAGGTCAGGCACCATCATATCTCCAGGAGCTCTTACTACCCTATCACCCAACTAGAGCATTACGCTCCCAGAACGCAGGATTACTTGTAGTTCCTAAAGTCTCCAAAAGCAGAATGGGAGCCAGAGCCTTCAGTTATCAAGCTCCTCTTCTGTGGAACCATCTTCCCGTTTTGGTCCGGGAGGCGGACACCCTCTCTACCTTTAAGAGTAGACTTAAGACCTTCCTTTTTCGATAGAGCTTATAGTTAGGGCTGGCCCAGGCCTGTCTTGGACCAGCTCTTAGTTATGCTGCTATAGGCCCAGTCCAGTCCGGGGGACAAATGACACACTGAGCTTCTCTCTCCTCCTCTCCTCTCCATCTGTATACATTATGCCTGTATACATGCCCCATCTCTGCATGTCACTGACTTCACTTCTTCCCCGGAGTCCTTGTGCTTTCTAGTCCTACAGGCTCTCATGAATCCTGGCCGCGCCCGGGTCGTGGATCGTGGATGCGCCTACTGCTATGGCCCTGCCTGATCGTGGATGCGCCTACTGCCATGGCCCTGCCTGATCGTGGATGCGCCTACTGCCATGGCCCTGCCTGACACCCACCACTACTGTTGCTAATATTAGTCATATCTCTGTTACATACGTTCCACTACTATTATTGTAATGCATTACTACATACTATCCTTACCGTTAACCACTGCTACTGTTATCACTAGTAATCACATTTCCATGTGCATTTCATTATTATTGCTGTAATACCTCCTTATGTACTTTCATTCCTGTCAACCATCCATTATAATTGTATACATTGTGATCTCGTTGATCTGCTCTGTATGCGACATCTATTGCACGTCTGTCCGTCCTGGGAGAGGGATCCCTCCTCTGTGGCTCTTCCTGAGGTTTCTTCCGCATTTTTTTTTCCCTGTTAAAAGGGCTTTTCTTTGGGGCAAGTTTTTCCTCACTCGAATCGAGGGTCGAAGGACAGAGGATGTCGTCTCTGTACAGATTGTAAAGCCCTCTGACGCAAACTGTGATTTGTGAATTTGGGCTATACAAATAAAATTTGATTTGATTTGATTTGAGTGTGCGACAGTGTGCGTCACGAAACGTTTTGATTACACAGCTTGGCCACTGTTACGACCCCTCCCTTTATGCTCGCCATGATGCAGTTGATCACTTCCTGCAGGAGCTGGCAGTCAGGGTGGGTCATTAGGACAAGGTGCTGACACCTGGCTAGGCCTCTACCAAGGTTATAAATGCCAGCTTGGTCTCATTGTCTCTCTCTCTCTCCTAGGCTCCACACTGCTACAGGTTCTGGGTTCGTTTTAGTGTTTTCTTTTGCATTCAACAGCAGCACACACACACCTCATTCATCCACACACTAAAAAAACTGTAAAAAAACGGTCAATGACTGGCAGCTACGGCTGCCAAACAAAAACCGTAATATTAAAGTAAAATATCCTAATTCAAATAAAGTCCAGAAACATTACTTTTACAGAAATTTTCATTAAATGCTCTGCAGAAAAATACCGTTATTTTACAGATTTTTCCTAAATTATTACAATCAAACACTTTTAATAAAGTGACAATGCTAAGAGTTCTGCAGAAAAATACCGTTATTTTATAGATTTTTCCTAAATTATTACAATCAAACACCTTCAATAAAGTGACAGTGTTAAAAGTTCTGATCAAACACCTTTAATAAGCCTTAAAAGCCACCTTAGAAAAACAGTCAAATGACTGGCAGCTACGACTGCCAAACAAAAACCTGTGTCAATTTCACTGTGTCAATTAAAGTAGGGTGGGGAACTTAATTACAATGAAATACACACCACTGTTGATTCTAAAACCCTTTATTTAATGTATTGAGTTGTTAATTTACAATATCAACCAATTATTCACCAACAGTTCTTCAGAGCCCCCCAGGAGGAACTGAAAAACTAAAAATTCTATTTCTCCATATGTGTATCTTGTGTGTTAACAGTACTATCATGATGAGGTCATGATTTCACCTTTGAAACAGGTGGAGAGCTTTTGGGCTGAGGGGGTTGTGGTCTGTTGTTTTTTAGCTTGTATTTTCCAATTCAGTTTTGTTGTCTATAATATTCTCCTGACCCTTGGGGGCTCTGTACGCTGTAGTTCTGATAATATTTGTAGTATTTGTGGACAAGCATTACATTCTTGATTTAGAACCCTGAATATACAGTGTACTATTAAGTAAAATCAAAACATACCACAAAAGGTCAATGAATCTGTACCAGAAGTGACAATGCAACATAGCAGATGAAGAAGAATCCTCCTCCAAATTGCCAGTAATCAGCTGGATCTTTGGTGCATCTGGGGGTGGGGGGGAAGGGAAAAAGACAAAGTAAGATCCACTGAAAAGTCCTTAATATAAAAAGTAGGATTTATTTTTTTTAATTTTTTTTAACCATTTATTTAAACAACCATGAAGCGTTTGCTTTGCTTTGTTTGGGGTTGGGCTCAATTCAAACAGGCTCAAGAAATAATTTGTCTCTCACCATTGACTGCCATACAAACCTTTTCTGAAATAAGGTCCCATGGGGCACACTGAAAGGAGCGTGACTTCGGCCCTCTATTATTTTAGTAAAACTATTTACAAATGTGTGCGGAGAGTTGTGTCTGTATCTCAATCCGTGTGTGTGTAATCAGATTGTAAATGTGAAAAAGAATCACACAAATCTACCGCGGCAGAAGTGTGGCAAAAGTCACGTGTGAAAAGACAGCCAATTGAGAGGCCCATGTGAGTTGTAAGTGATGACTTGTCTGTATTTCCAGCTCTCGGAGCAAAATACTTAGACTTTTCTGCCAACGCTTTTAAAGATTTGTCTACACTTACAGATCTCCATCATAATGTAAGGGATAGTGGATAACATTGACCAATATCTTGTCTTATATATTGCAGTTGGTACTGATGGTAGACATGTCTCTCCATTGGGTGCCTGTTCTCTGCCATAAACCTTGTTCCAATGCTTGGTCTGCAAAAAAATATAAGCAAATTTCTCATCATTAGCAGTTATCAGTGTTGGAGATGAGAATGTAAAAAATATTCAGAAATAAACAGGCAGTTACACATACGTAACACACATACATAAGGCCAAATATAACATCTCTGTAACATCTCTCCAAGACAAGCATAAGCCTTATCATATACTGTATTTCTGTGTAATTTAGGGGGGAGCTGATGTAAAAATCTTCAAAGCAGGTTGATATCAAAGTCCAGTGTGTCATATTTAGTGGTATCACTATACAAGACAATAACTAGAAATACCAACGGATTAAAGCAAAAAAAAATCTTTTGACTGAAATGTTTTTTCGAGCTGTAGCCAAGTCATATTCCCAATTTGTAATTTGTGAAACATGTTACAGGGCATTTTACTTGACACGTGCTAAAAAACTAAGATAAGATTTACAGCCTCACCCCACACCATGTTCTCTAATGCAGACATCAAGTTTAAATATTTGACCAACAGTGTTTTACAGGAGGATGATCTGAACAGCTGTTCTATTCACACTTAAAATGTTCTTTGTCTTTTCAATGTAATTTTCAATCCTTGAAATCAATCTGTGCCTTTTTTTTGCCAAGCTTCTCTCAAGTTTTACTCTTTCAAATAATCAACCATCTACAGAACTTTTCAGTGCGCTATTTTTCTACTTCTCTTTCTCATCATCATTATCATTAATTATTATTATTAATAATATTGTTTAAAGTGAGCCTCTTATCGTTTAACAGAAAAATACATCATACAAACAGCAACTTTTGCAGCCTTTTCAGTCTGATGGCGAGTTATCACCTTTCTGTCATCACTAACATACTGTTAGTAATCAAAGAAGCTCTGAGCCTTTGTTCTATATGTTATAATACAAGATTTCAGCATTGAGCTACAATCAGGCTACATTCATGACTCTGTACAGTCAAACTAACCCAAACACCTTTATTGATCATCATTATAAAGTTTCAGGCATTCCTGTAACCATGGTAACACACGGTGCCAGAGGGGAGGGAGAGACGCTGAGTGAAGCCCTTTACACAGATACACTGCAGACAAAGTCCAGACTATAGTTGTTATTTCACACATGTAGCACACAACAGGAGACTCTCCGTGTCAGACGAGCTCTCACGTGCTGACTAAACTCAGTTGATAACGTAGCAGCGTGACGAGTCCTTGCTAGCTAAGCAGCTAAACTTTAGCGCCGCTCTGTGTTGAGATCCCGCCCTGTGTTGGTCACTACACTGTCATTGGTCAGGCGCGCACACGCTGTTATCGATACAATTGGCTGTAGAGTGTGACAATCTGTCAATAAAAATCAGCCAACAGTTCTCCTCCGATCTACATTGATCTCATAAGTCGCCTATGTGAAGTTTGAATGACGGAAATCCGTCGTAGCGACGGAGAACTTTAATCCATGAATACCTCAAGGCGGTTGTATGCCTCTGTGCAGATGTTATTTTGAAGTTGACATTCATGTGTGTTTAGATGCATGTAACGTGTAGTGAAGAATTGATTTTTTAAATAATGTAGTGTATATTTTCTACAAAATTGAGAATATTACTTCATATATTTTAGTTTGTTATAAACATCCAGATTATGTGCTCATTGTCTCCGTTATCGCCAGCGCAGAGGCACAAGACTTTGGATGTAAAAATGATCATTCCAACGATCATAATATCTGTCCAAAAAAATTGCTATGTGATATATATATTCTTTTTTTTACCATATTGTGCAGCCCTATTTGTGTATAATACAGGCACTTAATTTAGGAATTGCATGTTTAATCGCATGTTGATATCTGCCATCTACCCTACACACACCAAACTTCAGATCAAATCGAAAATATTTCACACCACTGAGTAAATGAATCATATCGTGTGTCAATATGTGTTTGGATGTGTGTGAGAAGAGGAAAGGGTATTACCTGCAGGTTAGGTGAAGGCCTGCAGTGAAGCCTTGTTGAAACTAACAACCCCACAATACTTCACAGCAACTCCCCGGGCACTTCTGGAGCTCATGCTGCATTTTCCCTTTTGCAAAGAAAGAGAGGACAAAGACAGGATAGGTCATGTTTATCTTTCTTCTACTAATTTCTACTACTACTAATACTTCTAAACTACTTGAACAACACCAAATGAGAGATGAGGATGGTAGTTAAGCTAAGCAGGCACAGTCATTCAATCTCTTAGACTGATCTGGATTTTTTAATGGGGCAAATAGTATGATTTCTGTAAATAACTTGAAACATGTACATCTTTTATTGTCTTAGAATGACCTGTAGTATAGGCTGTATATATAAATTACTTACCTTTCCCTCTGACAATCATCACCTTGCCTTGATGAGCGTCTCTGGAATTAGAATAAGAAGTATCAGTGAATTTATATAGTATGTATATAAGTACATGGAAAATTAATATACATTTTTATTCATTCTAACTTGGATGCATTGCTAGGTATTCATTAAGTGAATAAAATATCCATTAATCAAGCAGTTGCATTTTGGCTGGTAAAACAAGGTGTGAAATAGGTCCATCTAAAGCTGATAAGGGTGGGATAGGCAGGGAACATACACACAAAAGTTTCCAGTGTTGTTTTAATGTACAGTAAAATGTACATTTCATTAATTTACATTTAATTTAATTTAATTTAATGTACATTTACAGTCAGCATATAGAGAAAAACTCCCCCATGAATTAATGTTAACTTACTGCTACTAAAGTAATGTAAGACAGACATTGGTTCAAGGCAGACACTTGAGGACGTCACCTTGGTCTTTGGGAAACAATGATCAACATTCTTCACTATTTTCTGACAGATATGACAGATATACGATGTAACGTAACGTGTATTCTGCTGTTCACATAATGTTCACGTATAAGACATTTACACCTTGTTTTCCTGGCTGAGTTGTCCCACTGCTTTACTTCTTCTGGATCATCACTGACCTTTTCATATAATTGTTTTAAGTAATCACACGAAGATGCTGTATTAATGGTGGAGGCAGAGTCTGAGGTAGTGCTGCTGCCTTCATTTGTTTTTGCCTCGCCTGGAAGGCTCTGTGGAAATCTGGCACTCTCTTGAACGAAGTTAAACTGTGACGGAGCGCCGCTCACAAACGCCAGAATGAACGCGTTCACAATAATGTTCATCAGGCAGAAATACAGTACGTTCAGTTCGCGTTAGCCCAAAATAGTTCATGAACGGTCGAGAGAGAGAGAGAACCAACTGTAAGGGTACTAACATAACGTTAATGACATGACAAAGACTCGCTGCCTGCAAACAGAACAGACGAAACCTCTCATTTAAACCACATTCAATATTAAAATCATGAATCAGGCCAACAAGCTAACTAGCGGTGTCACCTGTCATTTTTGTTAATTGAACGTTACTTAAAGGTTAGCTAATCTGTTTGAAAACACCATCACTGTAAGTTAGGGACTGAACACAAACATTGCGTTAGGTTATAAATTTACAGAAAATAACAGGGAAATGTTTTCTTACCTGATATAGCAGGAGAGCAGATCGGTCTGACCCTTCAACTGCGTCCATACTCCACTTTTTTGTTCTCCGTTGAAATCCCACAACTCGGATTCGCTCCAAAAAAACATGGCAAGCAGATGTAAAATAATCCAGGTAATACAGGTTATCCATTAGTGGTCAGATAGCCCGACTGACGCTAGCGCCGTACCGTACCCATCCAAACTGACGTATTTTCAAAAAAGAAGGCACGCACAGTTGTCATTGGCCAGTTGTCTTGTTGACAGCCACATCAACCAATCATTTTCAAAGCAACATGGCGAGACAGCCAATAGCAATTGTATCAGCGTGGTATCGGTATTTTTTATCAAGAAGAGATTATAAAGAAAAGAAAAGAAATATTTATTTATTTTTATTTGTAGGCTGATACAAATCTAACCAGTGATGACATGTTCAGCCGCATGTCATCATTCAACCGCTGGCTGTCAAGGTGGTGTCCAGCAAACGATGTGGGCTTTGTTGATAATTGGCGGACTTTCTGGGGAAAACCTGGTCTCATTAGGAGAGACGGCATCCATTCCACTTTGGACGGAGTGGCTCTCATCTCTAGAAATTTAACCCATTTCATTAGCCAACAACCAGCCTGACAACCCAGAGTTGAGACCAGGAGGCAGAGCTGCAGTCTTACACGCTTCTCTGAGCTTCCATTAGATCAGTTGCACACCCAAAACTTCATTGAGACTGTGTCTGCCCACCGACCACCTAAATTAATTGAAAATTATTTATTCATTTGAGACAAACTTTTTGTAACCACAGCCTTTTTCTATATATTGTTTCTTGATTTTTTTACTTGCAAGAGATTGAAGATTTCTTGTATCAGTGTCTCACTCTGCGGCTGGCTAGTTTAGATATTAGGTGCATCAAACTACTTCAATATTCATGTGTTAGGCCTATTTGGCACACAAAAATTGAAGCTTCAGCTAAGAGGCCCTTCATTCAAAAGAGCGCTCTGGGGGTTCATGATGCCCTTATCATTTTGATAAAGTGCAAATGTACTGTTATTTGAATAAAACTTCAACAGCAAGAAGCTAATCGTTGTTGTTACTTCCTGCCTGGACTATTGCAATCCTTTTTCCTGACTTTGCCTTTACTCATTGTATTTTTGTCAGATTCATTGGCATTATATCCAGAATTACAGTTTGAAGTACTAACTATATAAGTCTACACCAGTACTTTTATACATACCATATAAGTACTAGTGAACTAGATTGTGAATAAGAGTTACCTTAACATTACAGAGAAAAACGTTGTTAGTATGGACATAAACCTTTATATAATGAGCTACATATTTAATTACAGAGTTTGAATGTAAAAGTACAAAGATATAAAACTAATCTTTACCTTATAATTACAGAGAAAAACATTAGATTGTTAGTATGGACATAAACCTTTATATAGAAAGTTACATATTGAATTACAGAGTTTGAATGTAAAAGTAGACATAATGTTAGTATGGACTTAAACCTTTATATAACAAGCTACATATTTAATTACAGGTTGAATGTATAATTACATGCAAATATAAAAATAATAAGATTTACCTTAAAATTACAGAGAAAAGTGTTAAGATTGTTAGTATGGACATAAACAGTTATATAATGAGCTACATATTTAATTACAGGTTGAATGTATAATTACATGCAAATATAAAAATAATAAGATTTACCTCAAAATTACAGAGAAAAGTGTTAAGATTGTTAGTATGGACATAAACTTTGATATACCAGGCTACATATTTAATTACAGATAATTACTGTCATTTTACGTGAATGTGTATGTAATTTAAGAAAACAGAAAATATAACATAAAATTAATATAGTATTTTTCTGTAAAAAAATGAGAAATAAATCTAGTTTGTCATTACTGTCATAATACTTAAAATAACAGGCGGATTGTTGATTTACAGATAATGTCTGTAATTTCACAGTTTTGTACACTATTTTCTAAGAACAGAAAAACTACTGTAAAAAAATAGAGTCATGTAAAATTAGGATTTTTTTTTTGTTATGTTGTTTAAGTTACAATAAAACATTTTCATTGGCACTTAGGGAGGAGTTCCTTCTCCCCTGTTAGGCTTGGCAGCGGGTTCCTCTAGGGCAGGGGTATTCAACTAAAATTCAAATAGGTCCAGTTAGAGAAAATTTCCTCAAGCAAAGGTCCGGAACATCATACCCAGTTGCGGACGGCCATGTAAACAACCCTTTTGAAAAAACGGAATATGCAATATGACCACTGGATTACTACTTTTCTAACCCCAATATTTGGTCATGTATACGCCAATCGGGATATCCCCATGGAAAGGAATATTAATTTGTGTTGTGTGCATGCTCTATTCACAAGGAATCTTAGACTTTTGAGTCCAGGAACTACTTGTTGTAAACATGACAAAACCCAAACCACACTTTTGGAGCAAGGAAGAAAAATATTACCTCTTGAATATTATGTGGGTATCAACGGGTTATTCAAAATTTTTCAGAAACCGGAATATTGACCTTAACCCGAATACTGACTGTAAATGTAGTCAATGTTACCCACCAAGACAGCATGACAACAGATATGCATGTGCAAACCTTCTAACCTGTTTGCATACAGAGGCAAAGGAAGGATAAAAAAAATAGGGCAAATCAAGCTTTTCCAGGACATTTAACTGTTTTTTAAATTTTCCATGTGTTTCCATTTCCCAGATTTACCATGTTTTCCAGGATGCGTGGGAAACCTGTGACAGTATATAATCTTATCTGTTTAGTTTTCCCAAACCACTGTACTGAACGCTCAGCCCAGCAATTGCTGGCAAGTGTTTGCCATTTATTTGAGTTGTGCACTAAACTGTTCATGGAGCTCATGGCCAGTCAAAATCACAACTTTACTGACAGAAAGGTCAACCTAAAAATATAATTTGTGCATACCAATTACAACGTGGTACAGCTGTGTTGGCTTGAAGGCCCTCTTGGTCCCTTGGCCCTTCATATTAAACATGGCCATGATATTGTTGGTCATCAATCTGAAAGATGAGCATATGAGGTGTCTACAGTTAGTCTATTTTTTAAGGGAGGAGAGAGATGGTGAAGGAGAAATGGATGGAACGAGGTAGAGAGAGAAGGGATAGATATATTGGGGGAGGGAGATGGAGACAGGGAGGAAAAAAGAAGTGCAGAGAGAGATAAGGGCGGAAGGAGATATAGAGTTGTACATGACAGCAAAAATGAGCAGAGGTGACAAGGACACGAGGAGTCATGCAACAGGCATCACTGTCAGAATCTGAACTGAAAAAATGACTGCTTGTGATTCGAATGTGTGGTTTGTTTTTATATACCCAACAATACCTGTCCATGATCTTCGTGGTGCAATCTCTGGTGTTTTTGCCACCCACTTTGCTCAACTGGGTAATCTACAGGGAAAAGGAGTAAATATGTTTTCAATATATTAATACATTTACAGTACCTTGCATGCCAGAATTTATAAAATTTAGTATAATGACTGGAAGTGGGTTGCACCAGCAGGGAGAGTGGTGGACAACCTTTTGGGGATCTACCGCGCCCTTTTCTGAAGCTGTACAGATCTATTATTGCAAGCAGAGCAGACAAGAGTGAAAATCACCACAACTACTAAGGCTGAGTAATTACAGGTGATAATGGAGACATCGTATGGTCGATATTTTAACATCCTTCTTTTAAATAAAGACAAGCTATGTGCTGCATTTGTTTGATAATGATAGGTCATCCTGGCAGCATCAAGTAATTATTATTAAATATGGCAACTAATTGGTTTTGAAATTTAAGACAGATGTCCTTGTCTGGGTTTTTCAGATCATCCAGAGATCTATTCAGATCTAGTAGTAGATCAAAAAGACATGGTTGCCTACCTCTGGTCTACCACACATGATGTCAAACATCTTAAAATGTTATTTTACCAGAACTTGTCTTTTGTCGCCGTTTTTTATTTTGTCCTCCATGGCGTCTACCTCTTCCATACTGTCCATCCTTGTGATGTGGTAGGTTGACACAATGGGGTCAGCCCCCCCAATTCGTTTAACCTCCTGCATTATCTCCACCAACTTTTTAAGGACACATTTCTGGAACTCTAAAATAGTAGAATGACATTTGAAAAGAATGTTAATTCCATTTGAGAATAACTTTATCCTCAACTTTGTAAAATGCATTTATTTTAATTTTAACACAAACATCCATGAAGCCTGCAATTCAATCACTCCACACCTCATGTCTGTCACTTTAAGAACACAGTGAGCATTAGCAGTTTGTTCAAACACGCTGTATCAAGACTGGACAACATGCCTCCGCCTACTAACATTGTAAAAGTGATGTCAAAATATCAAAATAACATCTGGCAGAGGTTTGAGAGCAGCTGTTACAGTTGTCAATAATGCTGTGACACACTGCTTTTATATGATCAAATAACTAATTATAACTAAAACTAAACTGATCAGTACAAAATAATACAAATGGATTCTTTTGTGCATATTAACTTTTAAGTTGTCTCCAGTGTTTCCGCTAGGATTTTATTAAGATGTGGCGGACATATGGTGTTAAACGTATGGGCTGTAATAACCTGCTTCCTTATTGATGCTTTTATTTTGCAAAGTCGGTGCCATGATCAATTACATGTAACAGAAACCATGAGATAGTTGTCTGTTGTTTACCTTAGTACTCGCGAGTACCCAACCCAGCAGCACTCTGCTGACGGTTGAGACATGCCGCGGTGGTGTATTTGCGACAATAAAAATGACAGAAAATAAATTTGAAGGAGCGGTGGCGAGGATTAAGGAATGGCGGCCCGCCACTGCTAAATGAACGTAGCGGAAACACTGGTCTCGACCTACAGTATGCAGCTAAATACACAGACAGTAACTTCATGTATATCTACTATAGCACAATTACAGACAAATTACTTACTGGCCATGGACATTGGAAATGGATCCAAAGGGGTCCTTGGTGTCTGAGGCAGTTCTACATTTGTTCAGAGAGTAATAACAAATTCAGGTGAGATAATATTGCACTGTTTGTTAATAGGGTTGATAATAATATGCCCACACATAGATCTTCCTTGTGTTATGTTGAGATTATAACTGATCAATCTTACCTTGTCCAGATCTTGGATGTCCTCTGGTGGCAGATGAATCACTCTCGTGACGGGACTTGGAGCGCTCTTTAGGGTCCGGGCAGCTAAGCTGCCAGGACACTCCATGCTGCAAAATGTGTATTTTCAAAATTTTGTCTTGATAACTGAATTTTTTACAGTGGTTTCAAATCTGCCTGCACAACAGTGAATGGCTTACTCAATTTGTGAAGCCACTGTTATATTGCCACTTGCCAATTAGCTCATAGCGATAGATGACAGTCTTTGGTTCCAGAAGTTGTGGGTTCAAGCCTCAAGTGGTTCAAAATGAACATTGTTGTCAACTGTCTTGCCTTCCTATTCTCCTGCTTGTTGCTCAGAATTGCCAAAAATAGCCCGGACCCGACCCATCGCTGCGCAGCAGCTATAATTTCTTGATCTGGATTTCCCTGTAACACCCAGGGAACACATGTGACAGGAAGACAGGAACATGTTTAGAATGCTCAGATCACATTGGCTGCCACTTGTTATTGGACAATATTCCCACAATAGCAACACATTAGGTGTTTACACTATGTATGGCAATTGCTAATTATTTTTAAGAAATTGATTATATTACCTTGTCTGGGAGTTGAAGTTTCAAGAAATGGTATCACAGGTGATAAAGAAGAGGAGTACCCTCCGTGTCCTACTGTATATAACACCAACAGGAGCACATGTGGGACATGAAGACAGAAACATGCTGCATGTTATATATGCATAGACTGTTTACTGAAAACTAGGGGTGGGAGAAAAAAATCGATTCACCCAAGTATCGTGATTTTTTGTTTTACGATTTTTAAATCGATTTTTTTATTCAAAAATCAATTTTTTTTTTCCAGATTATATAGTTATACAGTTTTTCATTGTTTTGATGAGAAATATTTAGAAAATTTCAATGTTCGTTTTTCTTTATTGAATACTTAGGCTATTGCATTCTGATTGTTATACTGCTCAGGAGACTATCGACTTTCGACTATCTAGTAACATCCGTTTGCGGAAAAAAAAACATCATGGTGTTAAAAATCGCAAAAATCGGCAATATCGAAGAATCGCAATTTAAATCGAATTGACACCCAAAACAATCGTAAAAGAATCAAATCGGGAGAAAAGCATATTGTCCCAGTCCTACTGAAAACATATGCTTACATTAAATAAAATCATAACACACTTAATGAATAATCTATATACAAGTCTGTATCATCATCTTACCATGTCTGGGAGATGAAGTATACATATATATATTAAAAAAATAATAATAAGGACTCACAACACACAGGTGACCCCAACAGGGCTTGGACAACAGATGAACCAACAAAGGACAGTGACACTGGAATGGAGGGTGTTAAATGATTGCTATACAACATACCTTACCATGAGTACTAGGATTTTCAGCTCCATTGTCACCTGAGCATGGATCTGCCAACTCGTCCATGGAGGATCCTGTAATCAAATTTCAAATACCATGTATGAAACTTATATTTGACACCAATTCAGATAACTTCACTTGTATCCAAGCTTTGAATTCAAGTAATATGTGTGCAGTGTGATTATTTACACAGCAATATAAAATTATCTGTCATCCATCCCAACAATATCATTGATAATAGTTTGACACACTTCTGTTGAACCCTGGCCTATTAAGATAGCCCACTCAACTTACCTCCATCAGTGGCATCATCAATAGTGGCATGAGTCTTCTTCTTTATTTCTGGTGGCTTTGGATATGCCTCCAGACTGGAATTTTTACCTAGGTATAATACAGAAAAAGATTCATACATCATGGTGTACAAATTATGTTGTAAAAAACTGTATATTTGAAAAAGCCTTTCAAAAAATCTTTTTTGTAATAGAGTCAAGCAATGTATTCATACTCACTTGATTGCTTTGCTGATGGCACATCATCTTCTGACATGAATTGTCCTGAAATCATAGTAGTACCATTTTTAAAGGTGGGAGCATTTATTCACTTACCTTCAATATAATCATTATATTTTCTTTTCTTCACAAGCCTCTTGGTGGTTACTTGTGGCACGGCAGTGGTGGTCTCAGTATCAGTTTGGGTGTTGTTGAAGTGTAGTCGTAAGCTTCACACTCTTTCTCATTTTCTAGAAAAGGTGTCAAAACAGATTCACATTAAGACTCTTAAAACTCTTAATGACTTGTCAAATGCCAAAACAAACGTGGAATTGTCTGCTTCATTTCTTCAAAGCATAAAAATATAAAAATGACATACCTGACGTCATCTTTATTTTCACCAGAGGGAAAGCATCCCAGTCATCCTCTGGGTCCATCCTCTTTTTATGGGCTGAATGCACATGGTGCTTGGGCCACCGCACAACGTTTTTTTCTTCTTGTACCCAGTTTTTTGGGACAACACCTTCAAAGTGCTTGTTATCCTTCTCAATCCACACAACTCTGGCATACACCATTGTCTGAAAAATTTATAAATTGCTGTTTATTATCATAGACTTAAGCATGGCCAACTCAAGTGCAAATAAATACACATTTCTAAGGGTGCCGTACAGCTCTGGGTTAAGCAGTACCCCAGATGCAGAGGCAACACTGCTTGCTGCAGCAGGGGCTGGTTCGAATCCCGAATCTGGAGGCTCTTTGCAGCATGTAATTCCTCCTCTCTCTGCCTCCCGATTTCCTGTCTCTCTCAACTATCCTATCAAGTAAAGGGAAAAAGCCCCCCAAAAAATATCTAAAATAATAATAATCCACGTCTCTTCACGCCGCACTAACAGTCCAGGATTCATTCAATTTAATGTAACAAAGGGAAAATGGCATAGCCTCCACTGTGTGGTAGACAAAGAGCTTTCCTTTTCAAGTCCTGAATTTGTAGCAGCTGTGTTTTAGCCATGCTGTGGATATTGGCAACAAAAGCAATGTGGAGGAGTTTTGACTGGCAAGGCTTCTCAAAGAGGCTGGAGGTTCGTCGATCAGAGATCACGCTGCAAACCAATTTGCCATCAGGTCTTTTCTCTGTAACAAATGCTACACTGTCATCCTGGAGCAGAAAACAGCTGTCCTTCAACTTTACTGACACGAAGGGCAGTGGCCTTTGCTTCTGCATCTCACTTTTTTGTGAACATGCCCTCTCTGCCATACGTTTTGCCACTTGCACCAAAGGGTTGTGGCTGGTCTTCACAAGCTTCTTGATTGTTTGAAGATGGCTCTCACATCGTTCAAGGAGCAATCAAAATGTGCAACATCTTCATGGAGGTGTTTTACTGCATGCACATTGTAGACAGTGAATTTGTTTCCGTAGATCTCAGTGCAGTTGTTCACAAAATGATTTAGGAGCTCAGCTGCATATGGCAGTAACTGTTTTCGTCTCTCATGATCTGTAGTGAGAAGGACTGACATTCCAACTGAAAGACAGAGGAAGTGGTGGTACAAGTCTGGGCCCACAATCCCACAGAGTACCACAGGTCCGGTGTATAGTAAAAACTGTCTGAACTCTGTGGCTTTCCATCTGTCCAGCTCATGAAGGGATCTGGGCTTCCTTGCCAGTTCACTGACCATTGCATTCCTCAATCCAACAAGTCTATTGGAGAGTTCAGCTCTCTGTCCTGGACGGAGCCTGCGAGGGTTGGGGGTTCGACACAAGTAATAAAGGATGCGTCTCACTACTCCAAGACAAACAAGGTGCATATAATCAAGTACAAATGAGGTGACACATGGGATGCCTGCTCTTATCAATGGTGTCTCTCCATTCTGATGTTTTGCTGAGTAGGCCAGCTGGCTGAACTTTTCATCTGTTCTTTTTGGGAATGAATCCTTGCTGTTGTACACTACTTTGCCCAACCATTCACCTCCCTCTTTTTTAAATAAAGTTCAGGTTTAAGGGGGGCCATTTTTTGGAAACAGGTCCCAGAGTGGGTAAATCTCAAAATGTTGACCCAGAGTTTTTGTGTTGAATCCCACAACGAATCTTTAGTGAAACGATGTTGTCACAGCCTCACTTCTCTAACCTGCCATCTAAACCTGGACCTTAACACACCACTAGACGTAACAACAACAACAACAACAACAACAACAACAACAACAGCAGCAGCAGCAGCAGCAGCTGACTACTCTGGATCTCTCGGATACTGCGCCTGCGCCCAGACTGCCTCCCAGTCAACAGTCGATAATGTTTGGAGTCTAAATACAGCGCGTGAGCTTTCCACCACGTCTTCTCTTATGGCAGGGGTAGACAATAAGGGAAATTTGCCACTGGCCCTCCGGGCTTTTGAAGATCACTGGCCCCACCATTGTTTTCTCTGGGCCCCTGCCAAATCTAACCAGTGATGACATGTTTAGCCGCATGTCATCATTCAACCGCTGGCTGTCGAGGTGGTGTCCAGCAAACGATGTGGGCTTTGTTGATAATTGGCGGACTTTCTGGGGAAAACCTGGTCTGATTAGGAGAGACGGCATCCATCCCACTTTGGACGGAGCGGCTCTCATCTCTAGAAATTTAACCCATTTTATTAGCCAACAACCAGCCTGACAACCCAGAGTTGAGACCAGGAGGCAGAGCTGCAGTCTTACACGCTTCTCTGAGCTTACATTAGATCAGTTGCACACCCAAAACTTTATTGAGACTGTGTCTGCCCCCCGACCACCTAAATTAATTAAATTAATCAAATCAAAAGTCCGCAGAAGAGGAGTTGTGCATGAAAATCTAATAAAAATTAACAGCAACTCTGCAATTTCAAAACAAGACAAGAGGATTAAATGCGGACTCCTAAACATCAGATCCCTGTCATCGAAAGCTGTATTAGTAAATGACTTAATTTCAGATTGTAATATTGATTTATTCTGTCTTACTGAAACCTGGCTGCATCCTGAAGAATATGTCAGCCTGAATGAATCCACTCCCCCTAGTCATATTAATACTCACATTCCTCGAGGCTCCGGCCGAGGAGGTGGTGTTGCAGCTATTTATGACTTAAGTCTGTCTATCAATCCTGAACCTAAATTAAATTATAACTCATTTGAAAGCCTTGTTCTTAGTCTTTCACATCCAACGTGGAAAACTTTACAGCCAGTTCTATTTGTTGTAGTGTATCGAGCACCTGGTCCTTACTCAGAATTTTTATCTGAATTCTCTGAGTTTTTACCAAGTCTAGTCCTCAAATCAGATAAAGTAATTATTGTAGGTGATTTTAATATTCATGTGGATGTCGTTAATGATAGCCTTAGTACTGCATTTATCACATTATTAGACTCTATTGGCTTCTCTCAGTGTGTACATAAACCAACTCACTGTTTTGACCACACCCTTGACCTTGTTCTAGCTTATGGTATCGAGATTGAAAATCAAACAGTTTCTCCACAGAATCCTCTTTTATCAGACCATCACTTAATAACTTTTGAAGTTCTATTACTGGACTACACACCATTAGGCAAAAACTCCTTCACTAGATGTCTATCTGATAGTGCTGTAGCTAAATTTAAGGAAATTATACCGCTGGCACTAAATTCAATGCCATGTCTTAATATAACATATAACACAAATTGATCATCTTGTTGATAGCACTGCAGGCTCATTGCGAACAACACTGGACTCTATTGCCCATCTGAAAAAGAAACCTATAAAGCACAGGAGGTTAGCACCCTGGTATAACTCAGATACCCGCAAATTGAAGCAAACATCACGGAAATTTGAAAGGAAATGGCGTTCCACCAATTTGGAAGAATCCCGCTTAGCCTGGAAAGATAGCCTTAAAATATATAGGAAGGCTCTCCGCAATGCCAGAGCAAACTATCACTCGTCATTAATAGAGGAAAATAAAAACAACTACAGGTTTCTTTTCAGCACTGTAGCCAGGCTGACAGAAAGTCACAGCTCTACTGAGCCATGTATTCCTACAATGCTCAGTAGTAATGACTTCATGAGCTTCTTTAATGATAAAATTTTAACTATTAGAGACAAAATCCATCATTGCTTGCCCTCAACTGGCACTATTGTATCTTTAAACACAGGAACCTCAGAAACAGTTGTGAATTCTGACTTATATTTAGACTGCTTCGCTCCCATTGACCTCCACCAACTAACTTAGATGATTTCTTCATCTAGACCAACAACTTGTCTCCTAGACCCCATCCCAACTAGGTTGCTGAAAGAAACTTTACCTTTAATTAGCACATCTCTACTAGAAATGATCAACCTGTCTCTATTAACAGGATACGTACCACAGTCCTTTAAACTAGCTGTAATTAGACCACTCCTTAAAAAGCCTAATCTTGATCCAGAAGCTTTAGCCATCTATAGACCTATATCCAACCTCCCTTTCCTCTCCAAGATCCTTGAGAAAGCAGTCACCAACCAGCTATGTGACTTTCTTCATAACAATAGTTTATATGAGGATTTTCAATCAGGTTTTAGAGCACATCATAGCACAGAGACGGCACTGGTGAAAGTTACAAATGACCTCCTAATCGCTTCTGACAAAGGACTTGTCTCTGTCCTGGTCTTACTAGATCTTAGTGCTGCATTTGATACCATTGATCATCACATTCTACTACAGAGACTGGAACACTTAATTGGCATTAAAGGACCAGCATTACACTGGTTTGAGTCCTATTTATCGGATCAATTTCAGTTTGTACATGTTAATGATGAGTCATCCCTGTATACCAAGGTTAGTCATGGTGTTCCTCAAGGCTCCGTGCTTGGACCCATACTTTTCACCTTATGTATGCTCCCTCTAGGAAATATAATTCGGAAACACTCCATAAACTTTCATTGTTACGCAGATGATACCCAGTTATACCTATCAATAAAGCCAGATGAAACTAATCAGCTTACTAAACTCCATGCATGTCTCAAGGACATTAAGACCTGGATGACCTGCAATTTTCTGCTGTTAAACTCAGATAAAACCGAAGTTATAGTACTTGGTCCGAAACACCTTAGAGATGCATTATGTAATGACATGGCTAGTTTGGATGGCATTGACTTGGCCTCCAGCACCACCGTCAGGAATCTGGGAGTTATCTTTGATCAAGATATGTCCTTCAACTCCCACATAAAACAAATTTCAAGGTCTGCATTTTTTCATCTACGTAACATTGCAAAAATCAGGCCCATCCTGTCTCAAAAAGACGCAGAAAAGCTAGTCCATGCATTTGTTACTTCCAGGCTGGACTATTGTATTTCTCTATTATCAGGCTGCCCTAACAAGTCTCTAAAGAGTCTCCAGCTGGTCCAGAATGCTGCAGCACGTGTACTGACAGGAACTAAGAAAAGAGATCATATTACTCCTGTATTGGCCTCTCTGCACTGGCTCCCTGTAAAATCAAGAATAGAGTTTAAAATCCTTCTCCTCACTTACAAAGCTGTTAATGGTCAGGCACCATCATATCTCCAGGAGCTCTTACTACCCTATCACCCAACTAGAGCATTACGCTCCCAGAACGCAGGATTACTTGTAGTTCCTAAAGTCTCCAAAAGCAGAATGGGAGCCAGAGCCTTCAGTTATCAAGCTCCTCTTCTGTGGAACCATCTTCCCGTTTTGGTCCGGGAGGCGGACACCCTCTCTACCTTTAAGAGTAGACTTAAGACCTTCCTTTTCGATAGAGCTTATAGTTAGGGCTGGCCCAGGCCTGTCTTGGACCAGCTCTTAGTTATGCTGCTATAGGCCCAGTCCGGGGGACAAATGACACACTGAGCTTCTCTCTCCTCCTCTCCTCTCCATCTGTATACATTATGCCTGTATACATGGCCCATCTCTGCATGTCACTGACTTCACTTCTTCCCCGGAGTCCTTGTGCTTTCTAGTCCTACAGGCTCCCATGGATCCTGGCCGCGCCCGGGTCGTGGATCGTGGATGCGCCTACTGCTATGGCCCTGCCTGATCATGGATGCGCCTACTGCCATGGCCCTGCCTGATCGTGGATGCACCTACTGCCATGGCCCTGCCTGACACCCACCACTACTGTTGCTAATATTAGTCATATCTCTGTTACATACGTTCCACTACTATTATTGTAATGCATTACTACATACTATCCTTACCGTTAACCACTGCTACTGTTATCACTAGTAATTACATTTCCATGTGCATTTCATTATTATTGCTGTAATACCTCTTTATGTACTTTCATTCCTGTCAACCATCCATTACAATTGTATACATTGTGATCTTGTTGATCTGCTCTGTACATGCGACATCTATTGCACGTCTGTCCGTCCTGGGAGAGGGATCCCTCCTCTGTGGCTCTTCCTGAGGTTTCTTCCGCATTTTTTTCCCCCCGTTAAAAGGGCTTTTTTTGGGGGGCAAGTTTTTCCTCACTCGAATCGAGGGTCGAAGGACAGAGGGTGTCGTCTCTGTACAGATTGTAAAGCCCTCTGAGGCAAACTGTGATTTGTGAATTTGGGCTATACAAATAAAATTTGATTTGATTTGATTTGATTGTAACCACTGGCCAAGGAATCGATGCCCATAATAATGAAAAATTTTTTTTATTTAATAACATTTATTTTAATACCGCAGTACTGAGGTCAAAAGTGCAAATACATAAATCAAAAGTGCAAACAGTGCTGCATTACTCAAGCACAATCAGTTCTTCCTCCATCTCCTCCTCAGTTGGTTGATTTTTACGCCCCCCTCCATGTTACAGGGCGTTTTACTTGATACATGCTAAAAAACTAAAGATAAGATTTACAGCCTCACCCCACACCATGTTCTCTAATGCAGACATCAAGTTTAAATATTTGACCAACAGTGTTTTACAGGAGGATGATCTGAACAGCTGTTCTATTCACACTTAAAATGTTTTTTGTCTTTTCAATGTAATTTTCAATCTATGAAATCAATCTGTGCCTTTTTTTTGCCAAGCTTCTCTCACGTTTTACTCTTTCAAATCATCAACCATCTACAGAACTTTTCAGTACGCTGTTTTTCTACTTCTTCTTCTTCTCATCATCATTATCATTAATTATTATCATTAATAATATTGTTTAAAGTGAGCCTCTTATCGTTTACCAGGAAAATACATCATACAAGCAGCAACTTTAGCAGCCTTGTCAGTTTGATGGCGAGTTATCACCTTTCTGTCATCACTAACATACTGTTAATAATCAAATAAGCTCTGAGGCTTTGTTCAATACGTTATAATACAATATTTCAGTATTGAGCTACAATCAGGCAACATTCATGATTCTGTACAGTCAAACAACCCAAAAACTTCTAATTGATCATCATTATAAAGTTTCAGGGCGCTCCTGTAACCATGGTAACTCACGGTGCCAGAGGGGAGGGAGAGACGTTGAATGAAGTCGTTTACACAGATACACTGCAGACAAAGTCCAGACTATAGTTGTTGTTTCACACATGTAGCACACAACAGCAGACTCTCTGTGTCAGACGAGTTCTCATGTGCTGACTAAACTCAACTGATAACGTAGCAGTGCGACGAGTCCTTGATAGCTAAGCAGCTAAACTTTAGCGCTGCTCCGTGTTGAGATCCCGCCCTGTGTGGGTCACTGCACTGGTCAGGCGAGCACGCTGTTAAGGATACCATTGGCTGTAGAGTGTGACAATCTGTCAATAAACATCAGCCAACAGTTCTCCTCCGATCTACATTGATCTCACAAGTCGCCTCTGTTAAGTTTGAATGATGGAAATTCGTCGTAGCGACGGAGAACTGTAATCCATGCTGGCCCCACCGGGCCAGTGCTTGGAGCGCTCTGGCGGCCCTGACGGTTTTAAAAGTACGTCTGGGCCACCGGCCATTTATATTGTCGACTCCTGTATGGCGTTATTTCGCTACGTTACGTTATGGCGCTAACATTAGCAATATAACCAGACCAAACTTCCGTTGAATACACATTTATTGTAGGCTATTATCCAAATTATTCACAAAATTATAGAAAGCCAAAACTTACCGTGTGTCTCCTCCGCTGCTCACCCACAAATGCGCCCAAATTATGAACCCGCCCTTCTCCTTCTCCACTCACCAATCACCTGCAGGTATTTGAATTTTTTATTTTTGAGTGACCAATTAGCTGCTCCCGTGCATTACCACCAAGATGTGGGTCATTCCTACTAGTCTAGGCAGAATTCCTGAAAATGTGCTTATTTAAAGTGGTAGAGGCATTTTGTGAATATTTATAATATACAACATTTCTATGGGTATTAAGGGGTGCTGAATCCAAATCTGCTGTATATGAAGCTCAAAAATGCCCCAAAATGCCTGACAATTTGAGAAATCCAACATGGTCACCACCGCCAGGCTGAAATGTATTTTTTCAGTGTATCTTTTTGACTAGACAACGTAAAAACATGAATTAAATGTGCTTTTGTAGGTTTTCCTACATGAGCAATCCGATGGCATATTCAGATTTGAGATGTAATGTGAAGAAACTGCTTAGATATTGCAAAAATAGTTGTTTAGTGAATAACTACTCAGCTATTATTTTTATTATTAATAATATTTTTTTATTATCAGGCTTATTTTACTTTGTATTTTGTTTTGAGGTCAAATGTGCTGTATTGGAACCCTGGTCATCCCCAATATCACCCCACCCCACCTCCACCCACCCACTACGTACATATCTTCTTGACTATGCAAGGTACAAACTTGAATTAAATGTGTTTTCACAGGTTTGCAAAGATGGGGAATTTAACATCCTGTCCTGATTTAGATCAAATGTCAATAATCAGCTTGAAAGTCATACAATAGGGAAAAAGGTGGTCATTAGTGATAAATAAGTTGTCAATCAAATAAGAACAAAACACAGGATGATCCATAGGTCATGGTTTTATCCATTACAGTGACTTTATTATTAATGCCAACTCTTTAAGTTTGCTTTTAATCTTTTGTTTTGATGTGCTGTACATTATATGTTGGACCCCAGGAAGAATAGCTGCAGTTTTGATGCAGCTAGTGGGTATCCAAATAAAACAATAAACAGTTTATTCACAGTCTTCTTCCGTGTTCTGGCAAGTGTTGTCATGTTTCCTGCAGTTGCATGCTTCCATACATTTCATGTTACTCTTTCTGAATAGATTAGAATAGAATAGAATAGAATAGAATAGAAAGATTACAAACAGTACAGGTACATTGGAATACATTGTAGTTATCCGTACTCTTATTTTGTTTCTGTGTTACTTTTTTCCACAGTTAGAGGTTCACAATTATCAGGTCATGGGTTCAACAATCTGCTAATAAGTAGTAGTGTGCAGTCTAGCAGGCTGATATTCTCTACCAGTCCATCATATTTGTACAATCTTGTACACATTGCTCAACATCAGATAATCCCCTATACACATACCTGCAGCTGCAGCATTGGCTGAGGCACCCCTTGGTACACCCACATGAAGTGAACTCCCTGCAGGCTTTAGGCATGGGTGGCAGAGACAGTAGCCGCGGCACTAACTGACCTTCCTTGATTTCCTTTCAATTTCACGTTTATTCATGTATTTTGCTCGGCAGTCCCTATGCCACAAGAATTGCTGAGGCAAGTCTCCTTGAAGTATCTCAGTAATTCGATTAGTTGCATCTCGGAAATTGTCATTATGTAATTTCTACCGGAGTTGTCTTATAGTGTCAGCTGACTGGAGGCCATCCTCACTCACTGTCATGAGATTTTGCTTATTGTTTTCCTGGCATATGATGCACAACTGTGGCTTTGATGAGATTAAGCTCTCTTGGGTATAGTCTATTGCTTCAGCCATGGCTTCAGTGGTCAATTGACTAATTCAGACCTACAAGACAGTGTGAGTTTTCTTAGAATACAAATGCAAAGTCTAAGACATCGATATGTATTCAATTAGCTAGCTCATTTGAGCCTGTAACAATTAGCCAGCAACTAGCTGGCTAACATTAGCTAGTTGGTCTTGAGGGTGATATTAGGGGTGACCAAGGTTCCATTACAGCACATTTGACCTCAAAACATACAAAGTAAAATAAGCCTGATAATAAAAAATATTATTAATAATAATAATAAAAATAATAGCTGAGTAGTTATTCACTAAACAACTATTTTTGCAATATCTAAGCAGTTTCTTCACATTACATCTCAAATCTTAATATGCCATCGGATTGCTCATGTAGGAAAACCTACAAAAGCACATTTAATTCATGTTTTTACCTTGTCTAGTCAAAAAGATACACTGATAAATAGATTTCAGCCTGGCGACAGCCATGTTGGATTTCTCAATTTTGAGGCATTTTGGGCATTTTTGAGCTTCATATACAGCAGATTTGGATTCAGCACCCCTTAATACACCTAGAAATGTTGTATATTATAAATATTCACAAAATGCCTTCGGGGTTCTGATTTTGTGAAAACTGACCCTGTCTATACTATTCGGTGCCATCTCAGCTTGGTATATCAAAAAATGTAAAAATTTCTATGATTTTAATATTTCATCTGAAGGAAGAGTTGTTGAACTCAAAGACAACTAAATAGGTCCAGCTCAGGATATTATGATTTGATTTTTTCTTTTTAACAATTTCTTCAACGTGACAGGGCCAAAATGTCTACCCTGTTACCAGACATTCTCATCTCTACTAATATATTTTTTAAATGCATAGTTATAATATTTACATTTTCTAAGACTCACAATGTCCCTTACTTTAAGTTTGAATAAATATTCAAAAATAAACGTTATTTCAAAAAAAGTCATGCTCTATTTTGACACACGATCTGATTTCCATGCATTACTTCTCAAAATAAAGAGAATTTCAATAGAATTTTGTCCCACTTTTAAGTGATATCATTTCACCAATTCATATCCTGCAAATAATCACAAAGACACCGTTAATATTTGTTGATTGTATATACATTTCATTAATGAAAGTCGATTTATAGATCAAGATTTCATCCTCCATGCCCACCCACACCCACCCACATCCATACCAACACACACACACACACACACACACACACACACACACACACACACAGAGCTCTTGCAAAAAAAAGGATAGTTAGAGCACTGCTTAAAACTGCCATCTTAAATCTTTTCAGGGTTACACAAAACAATTGCATTTACACTTGGGAACTGAAATGCACCTCTCACACAAAACACATGAAGTATAAAAACTGTTGATCCATGCCAGCAGGTAAATAACATGAGCAACACACACCCACAGCCACACACACGCACACACACACACACACACACACACACACATTCCACAGATAATCTGTTGCTCTTCTTTCTGTCAAAAGTCATAAGCCCTCCATCTGGTCTTTGACTTCGCCTCTTTGAAAAGCCCAGGGTCGCCAGTGCAGCCCTCTGCAGCCTGTATTTTTTGGAATTTTCCCAATTGTTGTTTTAGCGATAATTTGTTTCCCCTGTTCCTTGCTGGAGTTTTTTGTATTTATTTTTGATCTCCTCAATTATTGATTCCGAAATCACAATACAGAAACACAGCAAAATTAAAAAATGGGTGTAGGAGTGGGAAATGAAAGAGCATTTTATCCAGTTCCAACATATGTTTACAGGTAAATCCACGTCTATTTTGTGCTAAATTTGGACCAAATCAGACGGGCTAAACGCAGCCCAATTGTCCACGTGTATTTTTGGGCTAAATTTGGACCAAATCAGATGGACGAAAATCAGCCCAATTTTCAACGTCTAAATTTGGACCAAATCAGATGGACTAAACTCAGCCCAATTTTCAACGTCTATTTTTGGGCTTAATCAAGGCAATGATGGACCGACCAGATTTAGTCCAAAAAACAGCGTCCAAATGACGTCTAGTGTTGGGTGGGTAGCAACCGACTGCTGAGTTGCGCCAGGGTTCCCTAAGTGTGGCCAGTTACTCAGTTGAGTTCCGTACCCTAGCGGCTGAACTAGGTTGGAACGACGGAGCCCGTCATAGTATTTTCCTGAAAGATCTGAACGAAGCTGTGAAGGACTGCTTAGTGGGTAGGGCAGAGACTGACACTTTGCAGGAGCTAATTGCATTAGCCATTAAAGTGGACAACAGGCTAAGAGAGCGATGCAGAGAGAGAGCACAAGTAGTATATTCCCCTGGTACTGCTGCTTCACCTACTGCTCCTCAGGGGCCGTCTGAAACCCAAACTGCGAGCAATAACCAGCCTGTTGCTTCCCCGAGACCAGAGGAACCCATGCAGTTGGATCGGAACCGGTTAACACCAGCAGAGCGCAGTCTGCGCTTCAAGGAAGGACTGTGTATCTACTGTGGACAACCTGGACATCAACTCGCCACCTGCCCACAACGGTTAAACCCAAGGCCTCGCCAGTCGCAGTCAGGGTTCTGGTGAGTAGCACTGTGGTTCCCATGTTACCCCGTAAACGCATCAACATTGATGCTGTTATTTTGCTAAATGGTAAAAGTTTAAGACTAGAGGCTCTCGTTGATTCGGGCTCTGACTCCAACCTGCTAGATTCCCAGTTTATTGAACAATCCCAGATTAAATCCTTGACCATTGATACACCCCTTGTGGTCAATGGGATTTTGAGTACCTTGTTATGCCGTTTGGATTAACAAATGCACCGGCCATATTCCAAGCTATGGTTAACAATGTGTTAAGAGACTTCCTAAACCATTCGGTGTTTGTTTATCTTGACAACATTTTGATTTTCTCCCACAACCTCGAGGAGCACATTGTGCATGTCCCCTCAGGTCCTCCAGTGGGGTCACACATCCGGGTTCGCCTGCCATCCTGGTACTTCCCGCACCTTGACTCTGCTACAACGCCACTTCTGGTGGCCAACTATATCATCTGACACCCATGAGTATGTCAAGGCCTGTACTGTGTGCGCCAGAGGGAAGGCAACCCATCGGCCACCTGCTGGTCTCCTCCGTCCGCTCCCAGTGCCCGGCCGTCCATGGTCCCACATTGCCTTGGATTTCGTGACCGGATTACCACCCTCCCAAGGTAAAGACACTATACTAACGATTGTGGATCGTTTTTCCAAAGCTGTTCATTTTGTGGGCCTTCCTAAACTGCCCTCTGCTGCTGAAACGGCGGAACTGTTGGTGGATCATGTGTTCCGGATCCATGGGATTCCAGCAGACATCGTGTCAGACAGAGGCCCCCAGTTTACATCAAAGGTGTGGAGGGAGTTTTGCCGGGCACTGGGCGCTACGGTGAGCTTGTCATCAGGTTACCACCCTCAATCCAATGGCCAAACAGAGAGAGCCAACCAAGATCTGGAGACTGCTCTTCGCTGCGTATATGCTCGGAACCCAGCCTCATGGAGTACTCACCTCGCCTGGGTACCATCGGTCCAGCTCAACCTTCGCAGGATCCGCAGAATCTGGAGGGAGACCAGAGCAGCTCTCCTGCGCACCCAGGACCAGAACCGGAGGTTGGCTGACCGGCGGTGTACTCCTGCCCCAGAGTACAAACCGGGACAAAAGGTTTGGTTAAATGCGAAGGACATTCCCCTTAGTGAGGCTTCAAAGAAACTCTCTCCCAGATTCATTGGTCCATTTGAAGTGGAGACCATTGTTAACCCTCGTGTTGTCTTTACATTTCACCCCACACAGAGGGTTACACTGACCCCCCAGGACAATGGCAGGGGCAGGTTTGGTGTCTTATCATTATAGCGCCACCTAGGGACTATACACAGTATTGCAGTAAATCTAATATGATTGTAGAGGGTAGAGGGTCACAGTGACCCCCAGGACAATGGTAATGTGGCAGGGACAGAGCTTGTGTCCACAGAGGGTCACAGTGACCCCGCAGGACAATGGCAGGGACAGGGGCAGGTTTGGTGTCTTATCATTATAGTGCTGCCTAGGGACTATACACAGTATTGCAGTGAATCTAATATGATTGTAGAGGGCAGAGGGTCACGGTGACCCCCCAGGACAATGGCAGGGGCAGGGACAGGGTTGGTGTCTTATCATTATAGCGCCGCCTAGGGAGTATACACAGTATTGCAATAAATCTAATATGATTGTAGAGGGCAGAGGGTCACAGTGACCCCCCAGGACAATGGTAATGTGGCAGGGCCAGTGCTGGTGTCCACAGAGGGTCACCGTGACCCCTCAGGACAATGACAATGTGGCAGGGCTGGTGTCTTACCATTATAGTGCCACCTAGGGACTATACACAGTATTGCAGCAGTAAATCTAACATGATTGTAGAGAGCAGAGGGTCACAGTGACCCCCCAGGACAATGGCAATGTGGCAGGACTGGTGTCTTATCATGATAGCACCGCCTAGGGACTATACACAGTATTGCAGCAGTAAATCTAATATGATTGTAGAGGGCAGAGGGTCACAGTGACCCCCCAGGACAATGGCAATGTGGCAGGGCCAGGGCTGGTGTCCACAGAGGGTCACAGAGACCCCCCAGGACAATGG
This sequence comes from Pagrus pagrus, assembly GCF_965226575.1. Classification (NCBI taxonomy): domain Eukaryota; kingdom Metazoa; phylum Chordata; class Actinopteri; order Spariformes; family Sparidae; genus Pagrus; species Pagrus pagrus. The sequence goes on from NC_140197.1 coordinate 6,403,515, forward strand.
CAATGTGGCAGGGCTGGTGTCTTCTCATTGTAGCGCCGCCTAGGGACTATACACAGTATTGCAGCGGTACATCTAATATGATTGAAGAGGGTAGAGGGTCACAGGGACCCCCAGGACAATGGCAATGTGGCAGAGCTGGTGTCTTATCATTGTAGCGCCGCCTAGGGACTATACACAGTATTGCAGCAGTAAATCTAGTATGATTGTAGAGGGCAGAGGGTCACAGGGACCCCCCAGGACAATGGCAATGTGGCAGGGGCAGGGCTGGTGTCCACAGAGGGTCACAGTGACCCCGCAGGGCAAATGGTAATGTGGCAGGGCTGGTGTCTTATCATTGTAGCACCGTCTAGGGACTATACACAGTTTTTCAGTCAGTCAGTCAGTCAACCAGTCAGCCAGCCAGTCAGACATGTCCCCTTCTATCTTCTCCACCACTAATCTCAGCTCCTAAATTGAAATGCGCACAGGTCGGACAGAATGGCAGTGTACATCCTTTGCATATAAATGTCTTACAACCAAAGCACAAAGTCTGTGTTTTACGGTCCTTCTTTGGTGGGCATATCTGACAGCTCTTCCTCTTGTTATGTATTTCAGGTGAGCTGACAGCTGATGAGGTGGTGGTGGTGGTGTTGGTGGTCATGGGCTGCTGCTGCTGCTGCTCTTGTTTTTGTTGGTCTTTTTGTTGTTCTTCTTCTTCTTCTGCTTCCGCAGAAGGCATTCTTCTTCCGCAGAAGAAGAAGGCATTTAACGACATTTAGCGCTACTTCTCTGAACAGCTCTCACGACCGAGGCCGATGCTGCTGTGCTTTGGATGAGTGGAGTCACCAGCGCCCTTCCCAGTTGTTCCAGGAACAGCCTCCTTTTGTTTCGTTTACCCGACAGCCAGCCAGGGTTGATCTCTCGCCATAACACAAAGGCATTGTAGGAAGAAACGTTGATGATGTTGTGAAAGATGACCAAGGGCCAGCGCGCTGTCATTCTTCTACAGCTGTATGTTCCAATCACTTTATCTAAGTTGTCCACACCTCCTTTGTTGCTGTTGTAGTCTAGAATGATGGCTGGTTTCCTGTCTTTGCGATGGCCGGCGCCTCCAACGTCGTTGGGAGCCTCTGTGTGCAACGTGCTCATGAGCATAACGTTCTTGTTTTTCTTTGCCATGTAGGACACCAAAGTGGTGGTGGACGTGAATGCAAACTTTGAGGAGAAGACTTGTCTGTTCTTGGATGTCAGCAGCGCTAGCGGGAGTTCGGGCTTGTTTCTTCTAACCGTACCGACCATGGCGATGTTCCTCTCTAAGATGCGCTGTCCGAGCTCGTAAGAGGTAAAGAAATTGTCACATGTGACAGTTTTGTTGCCACCCGTCAGTCCCTCTATGACATCAAGCACAACCCTCATCCCCTGGTTTTTCTCTGAAGCGCCAGAGGTCGGCTTCCCGGTGTAGACTTGTATTTTCCACTCGTAGCTTGACTTTGCATCACACGCCACCCATGTCTTGATTCCATACCTGGCTGGCTGGCTTGCTCGGCATATACTGTCAGAAAGGACACCGATAAATCGATAAATGACGTTGAGAAAAGACGTCCAGTCAGGCCATAATCTAGACATCCACTGACATCCAGAATTAGTTGAGAATAGACGTTCATACTGGCTATGATCTGGACGTCCACTGACAGCCACAATTAGTCGATAAACGATATATAAATGTCTATACAACGTCCAGAAAAGACGTATAAAAAACTTTCATTCTGGCTCCCCAGAGGACGTCTTCTAGACATCTTGGATGTACATAAATGATGTCTAAAAGACGTGATCTAGACCACTCTTTGCTCACTGGGTTTGTGTGTGTGTGTGTGTGTGTGTGTGTGTGTGTGTGTGTGTGTGTAAGAAAGAGACAAATGAAAAAAAGAATAAGAATAACAAACCAAATAATTAATCTCAAACTCACTCACTCACACACACACACACACACACACACACACACACACACAAAAACAAAAGCATTTATTGTATACCAACTACTACTACTACTACTACTACCTCTGAAGGGAACCAGTTGCTCATCCACTGCTATGTCAGGCCCTGGGTTGTAGAGGTATGGAAGCCGCTCGGTCCATTTATCCCACACCTCTCTTATGGCTGCCAGTTTGTCAGTGGCACGTCTCTCGTGTCTCGACTCGCGATCGTCAAAGCGTAGCATTCTCGAGTAAATGTGAAACACTTTGAGAGGCATGGTGGCACGGAAAATTGCCCTACCGCTCTCCGCGTCCCATAGACTGGCTGCGGCCTCGCCTCGGGACCTGTATACACCTGCTAGGATTAGCAGCCCTATATAGGCGTGCAAGTCAATTTGACGCATGTCTTTCCAGCTGTCTCCGTACTTTCGAAAACTCTCCAGATTTGTCATATCTAGCACAATTTTGTCTATCGCCAGTGTGAGAAACATGTGAAACGTTGACACAATGTCGTGGGCCTTCTTCTCCTCCTTCTCCTCATATCTCTGACATCGTCATCATCATCATCGACATCGGCATCGGCATCATCATCGTGTTGCACTATTACCCTGCGATGTTTGTAAAATGCCTCTGAGGACCATTTGATAGTGTTGTTCTTGGACATGTATATTTCTCCTTCTTCTTCTTCATTTTCTTCTTCTTCTTCTTCTTCTTCAGCCGCAGCCGCAGCCTCAGCCTCAGCCTCTTCCCCTGCGCGACAACCGTCGTCCTCGTGTTCCTCCACCACGTCCGATTCTTCCGACACCTCCTCTTCAGAATCAGAGTAGTGTCGCCTGGCGTTTGAGGAAATCTCATTTAACACCTGTTTAGCTGAGAAACCCGCAGTCGCAGGTGGATGACATCGCGTTAGTTGTACAGAACAGTACCGGTTGGATAATGTCGCGTCGGTTGGACTTAACAGTACTGGTTGGATAACATCGTGTCGGTTGGACACAACAGTACTGGTTGGATGACATCGCGTCAGTCGGATAGAACAGTACCAGTTGGATAGCATCGCATCAGTTGGACAAAATAGTACTGGTTGTGTAAGACCATCAATCCAATGAGGGATACCGTTTAGAGTGTCCGACTGCCAACCGTTCCTCTAACCGGTGATACTATACTGTACAGAGTGTCAAGTCTGTTGGGTTGCGTGGCCAACCCAGCAAATGTGTGTGTATATATATATATATATATATATATATATATATATATATATATATATATATATATGTGTGTGTGTGTGTGTAAATAGACAGCCGAACAGCTCCATTTATTCACAACCCTTCTTTCTGTGTACCAAGTCTGTACTGTACTACACCAAAGCCCGTGACCATGGCGTGCCCTGTCAATGTGAACACGGTGGATAAAGTGTTAGAAGAAATGCTGAAGGTGGAAGCGGACAATGCCCAGAGCCCGGGCTCAATCAAGTGGACCTCGCGCATTCAGATGCTGCAGGGGTATAAGCACGACATAGCAGTGTATCGGAGGTTATCTGGATCGTTTACTGACAGAAGATTCGGATGTTGATCTCTTCGGGTCTTATTATCACCGTAAGATGAATCCGGTTGAGATGATGCACAAAGTCAGTGATCACTACCTCAAGAGCGAGGAAAGCGCAATGAGATTCCTTCGGGTCTTATTTCAGATGGACACATGCTTGTATGTAGACCTGCTACAATACGGACCCCGGGGGCAGTTTAGTGAGTATGTGCTACTGAGCGAATTAATCAAGGCCTGGAATACGATCACCACGCGCTGTTCAAATGAAGTATTAATTTCTGCATGTTTGTTTGTATGTTTCAGTCAGGAGAGATCCTCCCGTTGTGGAATTGACGGAGAAGGAACGTTCTGCGCTCGGCGATAAGGTCGCGCATCTCAAAAACATGACGACGACGCCCCTTTACAGGAACAAGATCCTGAATGTCAACTGCGCCCTGCATGTACTGATGCAATACGATCAGCTGCTTTCAGAGGAATATGCCGAGTTCAGGTTAAAAGGATGTGATACTGTCGCTATGACTCTGATACTGCAGAAACTTTGCAGTGACACTACCATCCCTCAAGCCAACCGGGAGTTCATCTCATTGGTGGTGGCCTCCTTTAACATGCACGCCTTTGACTTTCTAAGGATGCCTATGAAAGATGTGCTAGTGTTTGTAAGGTAAAAAAAAAGAAATAAATAAAATCAGTTGGCACCTTGCAAGCTGCAAGACAGCCTCTGCCATCAGAGGGCCCTGGATGAACTGGCGTCTCATCCAGGGGTGTACCCTGGCCTTCGCCCGGTGAGAGCTGGATTTGGCCCCAGTAGCCCCGCAACCCCCCAAAAGGGGGGATAAAAGCGGCAACACCCCGCGACCCCAATAGGGAAATAGCGGAAAGAAAATGAGATGAGAGAGATAAAATCTCACTGTACCAATCTACATGTCATGTCGATGTGTGTTACAAATGAAATAAAACTATATTGAACTGAAGAAACTTGACTGGTTGAATGACATTGCGTCAGTTGAACCAAATAGTGTCGGTAGGATGACATCGTGCCAGAAATCCAGATCCATCTCCATTTTCACATAACAGCACAAGGTTGTCAATGTGAACGGCGCAGCACAGGCTGTAAAAAAACAAAAAAACAAAACCTTAACATGTCAGATGACATTTAGACTCATCTCCGTGTTCGCGTAACAGCGCAGGCTTGCCAATGCAAACAGTACAGCACAGGTTGGATGACATCGCGTCAGTTGGACAGTATAATATCGGTCGGATGACATCGGGTCAGTTGGACAGTATAATACCAGTCTGATCCAATGTTGAAAGAGATATCTCAGTCTCAGTACTGGTTCTTTCATTCATTCATTCATTCATTCAGAGAGCTTGTTTCTACTCTTGGGTTTGTTTTCGTCTGTTATAATGGACACGTTTGTCGAGACCAAGTTGAGAGAGTGGGGTTTTGAGCATCATATCCCAAACTTTACATCTGAAGAGATTGACACACAAACTTTCCTGAGTCTGACAGAGGAGAGCAACAGACCCTTGCTGAACAAGTTGTGCGGGAAGATTGGACCCTCTGCATTGCTTAGAAAACGTATCCAACGCTTCAAAATGGAAAGCGACGGGCATGTCAATGACATGAATACAGAAGACAGGTAAGACTCAGAGTAACAACTTGTGTTTGTGATGTGTAATTGTTACCCTCGACCTTGATCGTAAAACAAGTCATCTCCATATTTTTTTTTACTACAGCTCCCAGCTCTACGAAGCCTCTCGGGTCGCCCTAAGAAGCCTCTCGGGCCGTGACAGGTAAGACTCAGAGTAACAACCCGTGTTTGTGATGTGTAATTGTTACCTTGACCTTGATCGTAAAACAAGTCATCTCCGTATTTTTTTTTACTACAGCTCCCAGCTCTAAAAAGCCTCTCGGGTCACCCTAAGAAGCCTCTCGGGCCGTGCTAAGAAGCCTCTCATGTCTCAAGTATTATGTGATGTGATGTGATGTGATGTGCTTTGCTGAACTGAATAAAAACAAAACTCTGAGAAATATCTACCTCTTTTGTCCTTGTATTCTTCAGTCTTCTCTGCCTTTTGCAGATATATATATGAAAACCTGCAGTACACAGTATGAGATATCTCTGTCTCCTTCATGTTACACATCTTACGCATAACCCGAACCTTGTGCTCATGAAGGCTGGTCAGCTAACATCGCGTCGGTTTGACTGAGAATGCGAACACGGAGACATGTCTAAACGTCTGTCTATGAAGGCCTAGCCAGCTGGGTCAGTCCAAACACATGTAGCAAAAGAAACAGCACAGTGTTGTTGTGAAGACATTATCCACCGTTTACATTGGCAAGCCCTGCGTCCTTCTCTTCTTCTTCTTCTTCTCCTTCAAACACAGGGAAACTTTGGTATCTGGAGATAATTTAACTGGGGAGGTTGGGTGCCTGGAGATCAGATGAAGGGGGAATTTGGGTCTCTGGTGATGGGAAAGTTTGGGTCTCACTGGAATGGTCAAAATGTAGACAGGATAAAAGGGGGGGTCTTTTTAAAATCCACATCCAAACTTGTCCAGGTACACAAGCCCGTACACAGGTACACAAGCCCGAACACAGTGTCTGTGTATTGGGTGATTTTTTTTTGTTGCATTTTGGCGCACCCCTTTCCTTTTTAGGCCAGCAGATGTTGCTTTGTCATACCATCCGGTTGCCCGGGGAAGTTGGGTGCCTGGAGATCAGATGAAGGGGGGAGTTTGGGTCCTTGGAGATCAGAGGACAGATGTGTTTATTCATGTGCTACCAGTCATCAACTGTCAACGGTCATGCGTGACATAAGGCAGAGGGGGTAATAGCGGCCTCTACCGGAGACACGCGGTAATTATTAAGGGGGTGGGTCACCCTGACCCGAAGGGCAACGCAAGGGAGATCAGATGACGGGGAAAGTGTGGGTCTCTGGAGATCAGAGGAAGTGTTTGTTTATTCAGTCGCAAATCACATGACGGGGAAAGTTTGGGTCTCTGGAAATCAGATGACAGATGTGTTTATTCATGTGCTACCAGTCATCAACTGTCAACGGTCATGCATGAGAAAAGGCAGAGGGGGTAATAGCGGCCTCTACCGGACACACGTGGTAATTATTTAGGGGGAGGGCCACCCTGACCCGAAGGGCAACGCAAAGGTTAATCCCTCTGCTGTTCGCCTCAGGCTCCCTGTGTCTTTGAAGATTCACCCTACCTTCCATGTTTCCCAGTTAAAACCTGTCTCCACCAGTACTTTGTGCCCTCCTGCTGTCGCCCCACCACCCCCCCGTCTCATCGATGGACACCCAGCCTTCACGGTCAGTCGCATTGTGGATATTTGTCGCAGGGGGCGTGGGTACCACTACCTGGCTGACTGGGAGGGATATGGACCCGAGGAGAGGAGTTGGATTGCTCGGGGGCTCATCCTGGACCCCTCTCTCCTTGCTGATTTCTACCGGACTCGCATCCACCCGTTTGCTCCTGCCCACCTGCCTGCCAGTGGACCTGCCTGCCTGCAGCCTGCTCAGCTGTTCCCTCCTCAGTGTGAGACGCTACATTGAGACATTCACTCACCTTCACTGGAGACTTCACGAACCACTATCGGATCCTGGGACTACAGGAACCACCCCTCCCCGTTGCACTTGTGTTTCACTTGTGATCATTAAAAGACTTGTTATTTTCTGTTGAAACCTGTAGTTTGAGTTGTGCTTTTGGGTCCAGATTCTGTACAAACCATAACAAGTATACTCTCTTACACACACTATTATAGTCATACGCACACACTAGTATACTCAAACGCACATACTACTATACTCTCTTACACACGCTATTATACTCATACGCACACACTACTATACACACATACACGTCAACAGGGCCAACAGTGCACTAAGTTTCTCCACTATCTAAGAGGGAACCACTATTTCTGGTCATTTTGAAGAAACAAAAATAGAATAGAAAGGTTTCTTTTAAGGTCTTTTACCATAATATTACTTCAAATGTGTTCTTTTAATTTTTTTAAAGAAAAAACAAAGAGGGGACTTGAGACCTTCAGCGACGTCTACCTATCAAAGAGGGGTCTTCCATATCCTGCATTGGAGCTGTCTGCACCCATTCTTTCACCTTATGATAGTTTGTTCACTAAAGACATTTTCTTTGTTTCTTTATGAAGTTGACCATTAACTTTGATGTCATCAATATTTCAACATCAACATGTTATCAACATTTCTCTGTGCACCGATATTACGAAAACAATCATAGCCACTTTGTTGGAGAATATGCTTTACCTGCAAAACAGAAGTGATTTGGCTGCACAAATATTAGTATAAGCAACTTAATTTACTCATTGTCCTGTTGTAATTGATCTCTAAAACGTAACTCTATTTTTAAGGGGAATACATATTCATCGCCTAAATAATGCCAGCTATATTCTTTAAACCTGATTTGTCATTCTGTTTTTATAACAAAATATAAAGGCTTGGCTCTAGTGGATGGCTTAGCCATTTACCAGATCTTCTCTGTATTAAAATGAGGAGCCAAGCAGAATGAGAGGAAGTAATAAGTACTTCCAACAAAGGAAAAAACAATCAGGATAAAGTCAAGAGGAAAAAATGCTCAGCAGGAATATAGTTTCCTTTCATTTTTAATGAATTGCTTAGAATGGATGTATCATAACATCCCCAGGAGTCCCCTGTTAGCTAGTATTTTACAGCACAAGTTCCCTCTTGGATAGCATGGAGCGACACTCACACTCCAACATGGATGAATAAGAGAAAACAGGAGCATTAATAATACCTATGAAAAAAAAAACTCAACTGAATTGTCTCTTCAAATACTGTTTTCTTTTATAACAAAACATTATGCTCAACTTTAGTGGATTTCCCAGTTTAAAGCTTCAGTCTTCAGGAAAGAGAAGGAGAACAGGGAAGGCAGCAGAAAAACAATGTTAATTTAAAAAATGTAAAAAGGAACAAGATGATCAGTAGTGAGATCATTGTTTTCATGTATAAACACTAGCCCTTTTCACACAGAGTCGCTGCATTATCGCCACGGTGGTGTAATTCACACAGAAAGCCAGCGCTGCGGATCCAAAAGAGGCGTGACAGTATGCGTCATGATGATGACGTGTGACCACATCTGAGACTTTCACACAGAGGAGGATGCGGGGAATTGGCGCAGGGTCCCCGCACTCAAAGGGCAGTGTGAATGGGGCTACTGAAATATCCCCAGGAGTCCCCTGTTAGCTAGTATTTTATGACACAGGTTCCCTCTTGGATAGCATGGAGCGTCACTCACACTCCAACATGGATGAGTATACGAAAACAGCAACATCAATAATACTGTCCAACTCTCAACTTGAAGTCACATGTCACTCTCTTAGATGAACTGAAACTGTCTTATAACCCCTCAATTCCACCAGATACGTGTCCGGTCCGGCTCCGCTCCATCACGGCAGTGGAGCTGATCGGTTTCACTCTAGTCTATGTGTTAACTTCCACCGGGTCTGCTGCGCTGCTTATCTGCTCCGTCCCAGCTCCAGTAGTCCACAGCCCTCCGGAGCAGATATGCAGGACTTCTATTTATGGTGGATGCCGGAGCACTACGTAGCAATTCAGCTGAAATCAGCACAGAGCAGACAGGAAGTCACACACTGACACAACAACATGACATCCGGTTATTTTTATTTAGAAGTTTATTGAGCAGGGACAATTACATTGTACATTGTTTCATATAAAATATAAAATAGATGCCATGCATACAGGTTTCTAGACAAGACTAATTTGCAACCCCTGTCCCTGGTTAGGCCTTTACTAAAAGTTACACACGAATAAGAATACACAACACATCAAATACATGAGACATAAGGACAAAAACAAGGACAACAATTAATGTGTGTGTGCGCATGTGCGCGCATGTGTGGGTCAATGTTCACAGAGTTTATTCAGTTTCAACCATTGTTTTACTTGTGTGTTAAAAACCTTGAACTCAGTCAATGTTTTAATTTCTGATGGTAATGTATTCCACAGTTTGGTGCCTATCACTGCAAAGGATGATTGTCTGAATGTGGTTTTGCGTTTCGCTATACTACAATTTCCGCTCGTTGCACCCCTAGTTCTAATTCTACTGTTCTGTTTGTTTATCATTTGGCAGAGTATTTCTGGAGCAAGGTTGTTCACACACTTAAAAATTTGTTTTAAAAATGAAAAGTTTACAAAGCTGTCAAAACCCAGTAAATTGTGTTTCTTGAGAATTTGGCAATGATGCCATCTAGCAGGTTTCTGATCCATTATTTTCAGTGCCTGTTCGTATAAGGATTTTATTGGTGTCATTGTTGTTTGGTTGGCTTGACCCCAGACGGTTATACAGTATGACAAATGTGAAAATATCATGGCATGCATAAATTGTTGTGCTGCCTTAAGAGGTATATATTGTCTTATTAGGCGAAAGCAATTTAAGTTGGTCTTGACAGTTTTGCACAGCTTCTTAACATGTCTATTAAATTCAAGCTGAGAATCTAAAAGAACACCTAAAAATTTGAACTCATCTACTTGATCTATCTCTATCTCATCAATCTTTACTCTGGAATTTTCTTTGGCTTTTCTTTTAATTGAAAAACACATTGATACTGTCTTTTTGTAATTTAGAGTCAAATGATTGTTTCTGAGCCACTGGGATACACCAGACATCTCTTCTGATAGAGTTTTGGCTGCCAACTGAGGAGTTTTTGCAGACGCAAATACCACAGTGTCGTCCGCATACATTTGGCATCTGGCTCTTGTACAACTGTCTGGTAAATCATTAATATATAAGCTAAAAAGTAAAGGGCCTAATAAAGAACCTTGTGGAATTCCCATTGAACAAGTCTGGACAGTTGACAGGGTAGAATTGGATCTAACCCACTGCTCTCTATGTTTAAGATATGTATGGAACCAAGCAATTGCCTCATCTGAGAAATTAAATGTTTTGAGTTTGTTCAGGAGAATTTCATGGTTAACAGTATCAAAGGCTTTTTTCAAATCCAAGAATACTGCCACCACTACATTCCCCTCATCTAACAGCTGTTTTATAGTTTATGTGAGGTAGCAGTTTGCCAACTCTGTTGAGTACCTTGCTCTGAATCCAAATTGTTTGGGGTGCAGTAGGTGTTTATCTTCAAGGTAATCAACAAGTTGTTTAGCAACTGTTTTCTCAAGAACTTTTGAGAGTGCAGGTACGATGGAAATTGGCCTATAATTAGAGACCAGGTCAGGTGAACCAGACTTGTGAATGGGAGTTATAATTGCCTTTTTCCAGGGCTCAGGAAATTCATTACTTCTGATAGAGCAGTTGACCACATGAGTCACTGGCACTTGAACAATAGAACTGTGTTTTTTAATAAATAAAGTATCTAATCCAAAATAATCCTTAGCTTTAGATTGCCTTAACTGCATTATAACTTTACCAATCTCACTTTGATTAACCTCTTTAATATAAAAAGAAGTCAAGAGATCTCTCTTTATGTCTTCGAACTCAATTGGTCGGAAACTAGTCGCCAGTTCCTCAACTGATTTAATGAAAAAAGTATTAAATTTGTTTACAATTTCCAAAACATCACTAGTAACTGTTCCATTTATATTTAGTTCCACGTTAGATCTTTTCATATTTGATGCCCGATTAGTCAAAATATTTAGATGTTTCCAGAGTGCTGTGCTTTTCCCTTTTGAGTCAGCAATTAGTTGCATAAAGTAACAGGTTTTTTCCATGCGCAACTCCTTTGTTACCTTATTTCTTAAGCCTTTGAAAATAAGTGTGTCTGAATTATTTCTTGTTACCAATGACTGTTTAAGTGCGAGATCTCTTTTCTTCATTATTTGGTGAATATCCTTATTTAACCACGGTAAAGCCCTGGAACGTCGTGGCTGTTTCAATTTCTGAATGTATTTCTGCATCAGATCAGTAAATGTTTTCATCATTGTATCACAAGAGGTGTTTACATTGTACGATTGTATAACATCGTCCCAATTACTATTCTGTAACTCATTTTCAAATTGTGTTGTTTTGTTCTTTGGAATACCTGTGAACTCTGGTTTACCATTGCACCAGGATTTTAGACGTTTTTTTTGGTTAGTTTTCAAACTATTAAAACCATATTGTGGTCAGACAGGCCTGTGATTAAATTGTATGTCTTTGTCACTCTCTCAGTTCTATTAGTAAAGACCAAGTCAATAAGAGTTTTGCTGACTTTAGTAAGTCTTGTTGGTCCATTAATTATTTGCTGAAAATGATGCTTTGAATAGATTGAGTGAATAGAGTGTTTTAATTTAACACTCACATAGCACAAAAACCTAAAAAAAAAGAGACAAATACAAGCTTGTCTTCTAATCCGTAGGTTGGGAACACTTTGTGTTGTTGTGTGGTTGTGCATGATTATGTAATTATTGCGGGAACTCCTTGGTCTCGAAACTCCAGCTGTTTGCCGGTGCTGCGCCATGGCGGACTCAAAACGCAGCTGGTGGGGGTTGCCGGATGACGGAGCAAAACCATACCGGAGCACAGCGAACATGCATCCAGTGGAATCTTTGGGTAAGAATGCAACTGCTTCTGAAATGTTGTTTTTGTCTTACAGCGTATCTACTACTTTGGGAGGGAAAATATATAAAATAACACATGATTATGAAGTAGATTGTCAAGTAATTCCCTGTTTTTGTTCAGAAAAAGGCACAATGTTTTAATGGCTGACAGTGTATCTAATACATTGGGAGGGCAAATAATGTTGTAGTCTGCAGGGAGAAGAAACACAAAACATTCATTTTCCAAATCCTAAGGGTTGGGTGGTTGAACTTGTACAGCAATGGGCATTAAGGTAATCAGTCTAGTGATGAAGTTACCTACAGCCTTTCTCAGAATCAGCAAAACGGGTTGCAGACCTTTAAAAGGGGCTTCATGTGTACAATTTTGTTTTGCACTTTGTACTCTTAAAAAGAGAAGATGGTCCACAGTTAGATGGTACAGATTGATCCAAGTCCCCCCCAAAGTTTGACAAGAAAAATAACTGTCAAGTGTTTACTCTGTTTTGTGAAGATGTTTTCTGCTCAGTGTCTCTGGAGAGAGACATATACATTTTATCGCTGAACCTCTAGATGATCTTCCATTGTCTACAAGTAGAAATACTGTCAAGGAATGTCAAATCAAGCTTTGACAACAAGATTTATCAGATTATCAGAGAACAAGGGATAATCCAGCTCATGTAACCAGTGCAATTCTGGAGTGAGAGGGCAGCTGGAGCGAGAGGAACGAGAAAAGAAGGTGATTCCCCGGGATGGAACTGTCAAACCAATCTGTGAAGATTTATAATCTTTGTATAGTTTATATACATTTAAGGCGGAGCCTGTCTTTTTTTTCAGATGTGTTCTTTGCAATCGGTCAATGAAAATGTGAATCGTTAGGAGGCTTTTGGATTGTAAAAGGAGATATCATATACCTAATTTAAAGGTGAATATAATTGAAATTGCTCCTTAAAACTCAGCAGCGGCCCGGGTTCTGTAGTGAGAGTTCAGCTTGAGCGAGAGGAATGACAAAAAAGAAGATGATTCCCCGGGACGGAACTGGCCAAAAGGCCAAAAAAATACTTTTACTCTCAGTGGCTCTCTACATTTGACTAATTGACCGTACCTGCAGTGCAAAATAGACAGAATGGAGTAGACACTGAAGGAGGCCAACTCCACTCCAACTCTTACCCGCTAACCCCCTTTCTACAGCCTGCAGTCTGTTGAAACAGGTCGGCTGCCAGTCTGCTTGATAAAGAGAAGTTGCTAACCCTGAATCCCAGTGTAGAATGGCCTCACAACCATTGTCACCTTCAGCCAACCACCCCCCACACTGTAGACAGTCAAGGACTGACAGATTTTCACAGGTTGCCACCTCTAACCTTTAACCAAGCCGCTTACTTCTCAGTGGCAGAGTAAACCTTAAGACTTGGGATATGTGAGGCTCATGGGAGCTGGTCACAACACTACTTCAGTATAAAGCATTCAACGTCATTTTTCCAAATCATGAATTGAAGACCTATTAAAACATTAAGCTCTTCCTGAAACTGTGTGTAAATGGAACAGTCACATTGCTTACTATGGCATGCACAAGGTTATTGTATGAAATATACATAGATATTAAAGAATCTACATTCTTAGATGTTTATATGTTGTTTGTGTTTAATAGCTGTTTACTGACAGATCAAAAAACCTCATAATGAACCACCAACACAAAATTGTACACATAAAGCTGAACTCACTCCAGAATTCCACTGGTTACATGAGCTGAATTATCCCTCGTTCTCTCATAATCTGATGAATCTTAAATTGACATTCCTTGACAGTATTTCTACTTGTAGACAATGGAAGATCATCTAAAGGTTCAGTGACATTTTCTGTTTTTGTCCGTTAATGAATTTAGTGCAAAACAAAATTGTACACATGAAGCCCCTTGTAAAGGTCTGCAACCCGTTTTGCTGATTCTGAGAAAGGCTGTAGGTAACTTCATCACTAGACTGATTACCTTAATGCCCATTGCTGTACAAGTTCAACCACCCAACCCTTAGGATTTGGAAAATGAATGTTTTGTGTTTCTTCTCCCTGCAGACTACAACATTATTTGCCCTCCCAATGTATTAGATACACTGTCAGCCATTAAAACATTGTGCCTTTTTCTGAACAAAAACAGGGAATTACTTGACAATCTACTTCATAATCATGTGTTATTTTATATATTTTCCCTCCCAAAGTAGTAAATACACTGTAATACAAAAACAACATTTCAGAAGCAGTTGCATTCTAATAAGACTTTAATTTCATCTAAGAGAGTGACATGTGACTTCAAGTTGAGAGTGGGACAAAACATGTTTGTGGTGTACTTGAATTTACATGACCTTGTATTGCAAACAAAGGTGAACATTTGCATCCAAATCCTAACCTTGGGAACCAATCACTGTCCAGATACCTGCTCAGGATTCTGTATATATTCTGAGCTTTTTTCACAGAAGGTTTTTTGCCAGCCTTTGGTAACTTTTGTCAGTATTAAACCCTGTGATTTCTTTGGACGACGACTACAGACCTTGAAAAATCTCTTCTCTCTACTCTTCGAACGCTATCTATTTTTGCCTTCTACCAGCTTCACTCGCCAAAGCGAGAGCATTTGTGTTAAATGTAATAATATACATTTAATTATATGACGTAATTTCATGGATTTTCATGAAAATAATGATGTTGAAGCTTGCAAAATCCTATAGCTGTACTCCAAATACTTAGTAGTAATGAATTTGTGAGGTTTGGGCCTCAGAGCTAAATTTACGCATTTAGTGATTCTTTGTTTGTATGATGGATTCCTTGTGGGTTCATGTCATAAAAGGGTGGGGGGTGTGGCAGGGTCTGTGGTGTCTGCTGAGGGTTTTGGTGTGGGTTTTGTCCCAGAGTTGTTGCTCAGAGGAACAGCAGGGGGGCTGCTGGGGGTGGGGGAGCTTGATTTAAATCTGTTAAAAAAACTGGTTGAACGGGTTTGCTGATTGTTCATTTCCCTCAGCTGCTCCTCCACCTTTCCTCTGGAAGCCGGTTATCTCTCTCATCCCACTCAATACGTCCCAAGTGTTGTTGTTCACCAGTTTGTATTCAATATACATAATAATAATATATATAGAATACACATATAATAATCACAAAAATGCTCAGATTTAGCGTAGAGGGCCAAACCTCAAAAATTAATTACTTAAAAAGTATTTGGATTCCAGCTAGAAGAAATTCCATGACATGAACTGCGAGGGCCGAGGTGAGCTACTATAGAATGACCCATGTTTGTGTATGATTCTGTGGATTAGAAAACTGTTATCCTTAGAACAATACAGTGGAAACAATGAACCCTATTTTAATGTATTTACAGGTTTCACACAACAGTCCGGTTACAGTGGAACCGCAACCAACTCTGGCAGTGTGAATACAAATGAAGTAAGTAAGTACATTTTTTCCAAGTAGGGTGGGGTAAGGTTTATTTACTGTATGACAGTAAGGATTTTTTCATGTTAGATAAGAGATAATGGTGAAGATTGATTTTTCAGAAAATCAATCAAAACAGTGTTTTAGAGTGACAATATTATATCAATTTCGGTCACCGCAACGTTTTACCATTGTTTATGTAATACATTTTGAGCTAATTTTGAAATATTACACAGGAAAGATGGTAAAATGGTAAAAAATGGTTACAATGGTAAAAGAGCTGCTACTATAACAGGAATGAACACATCAGAGGTAGACCACAAATCAGACAATTTATGTGTGGATTCATTAACTGTTTTTGTTTGTTTTTTTGTTACAGGACAGAACCCATGCAGCAAGTTGCTGCCCCCAAACACCAGATGATATGGACATCTCAGAGAGTCAGTGATAAGCCAGAGATTGGTCATGACCTGATGGATTAATCCTCTTCTGGACAGTTCTCTGTGTGTAAAATGGTAATTACTGTTTGAATTACGTAAGAAGAGGAAATAGCAGAAATGGAAGTAATCCAAGGAAGACCACCTTCAAAAACCCCAACGCCAGTGAAAACTTCGTCAAACAGTCCACATCAGTGAATCTATTATAAGAAGAATTAAAACTGCAAGCAGTGATGAACGGGCCCTCGCCCCCCCACGTATGTTGGGCTGAGGCCTGTGCGCCCAGATGTGTGCTTTCCCATTGCCTGTGGAAAGGTTCCTTCCTAAATGGGATTCATGTCACTGAAAACACAAAACAGTGACATCTTCAGTGACTTCCTGTGTCCAGTGGGTGGCGCTATAGATATGACACAGTATTGATGCAGAGACGTATTCAGGGCCAGCCCCTCTACATGTGTTAGCAATTTGGTGTAAATGGGAACTTGTATGTTGAAGTTATAAGGACTTCCTGTTTGTTGGCGAAGGATGGAAATTGACCTGCTGTTGAAGGTGTACGGATGCAACTGAGTGAATGTGAACTCTGTAGTGTTAAATATGTAGGAAAAGATAGTTAAACTACAAGCCATAGAACTTGGGTCCGTACAGAATGGGAAAAGCCATAAGGGTGTCATTGAAATAAACCGTATCACCACGCCCACCAGGAATGACGTAGGCAAAAGCTTAGCACAACTTTTCATCATCAAGGTATGAGGATGCTACTGAGTGAATGTGAAGTCCGTGGTGTAAAATCTGAAGTAGTCAGCTGCAAATATGGTTTGACCTGGAAAAAATTCTAACAAAAGGTTTCTCAGTGGTTTACAGTAGTATCAGATGTACTTAAAAACATACTAAAAGTTTACCAAAGTTTGACTCCAAGAAAGGCCCAATTTTCAAAATGGTGGCCGTAAGGTCCTTAAAATGACCATTACACCTTTGTATTCCTCCTAGACCTCCAAGACTTTTGGAAGTTTGTTACAGCCACTGTTTCAGACGTTAAAGAGACCGAAATTCCAAGAGATCAGAAAATTTGGCTTTTCGGAATTGTTAACATGCTTAAGATGAGTAAACATAAGAAATATTTTGTGTCATTAGCCAGCATGGCTGGGAAAAAAATTATACTAGTGAACTGGAAATCAGAAAACCCACCCTTTCATCATACTGCACGCCAGAGAAAATTCTGTACACATAATAGAATATTGGGCTCATTATTAGCACTTCTCCCTTCAATTAACCCTCTCAGTTAAGTATGCATATCTACTTCTTGTAATCGTCTCTTTTTTTGGCCTTTTCTTTATCTCTAATAAGGACCGAGTGTTGTGAAATGTGCCAATCTATGGCTGGGGTGGGGGGGTGGGGCGTTTAAATTGCAAGAGTTAAGTTACTGTGTTATGTGTTTTTGTATTTTTTAAATTTTTTTCTCTTCGTCTTTGTCATTTTATCTTTTACACTATGAAAAATGACCAATGTACCTTGTGCATTGTCAATAAATAAATCTTAAAAAAAACAGGGCTGCCACGTGAAGGCTCAGTACTGCTAACCCCTTTTTTATTTTTAGTGTTTTATTTTTTTATATATATTTTTATATTTTTCATAATGCGTTTTGATTTTTTTTTGCGTTTTGTTTTTTATATTTTTTCAGTTGTTTCCTCTGAATTTTGGTTTAATTTTTTAATACTTTTTTTTTCACTGTGTACGACGGAGTATTAGGGCCACATTGAGTGGGAAAAAAAATCACAAACTTCGAGAATAAAGTCGTAATTTATGAGAATAAAGTAGTAATTTATGAGAATAAAGTCGTAATTTGCGAGAATAAAGTCGTAATTTATGAGAATAAAGTCGTAATTTACGAGAATAAAGTCGTAATTTACGAGAATAAAGTCGTAATATTACGAGAATAAAGTCGTAATTTATGAGAAAAAAGTCGAAGTACCTAAAACGGAAGTAGGTCGATTGAATGGTTGTGACAAACAGGTGATCAGATTGTTTACAGAAGTATGTTGATCTTGACAGGTTCCTTATTGTTTACAGAAAAAATGTATTGATGTGTTTGCATCAAACCAAAGTTTTTATTGTTTACAGAAAATGTATTGATCTGTTGTGATCAAAGCAAGGTTATTATTGTTTACAGAACATATGTGTTGATCATTTGTGATCAAGTTGTCATGGATTACAAAAGTAAGCCAAAGACATTGGATTTCTTGAGGTCACTTGCAGATCTTTGTATGAAGAGATTTTATTCTGACTGTTTACTTACTTGTGAAGTTATTAAAAGATATGTCTCCGGAAAAGATGCATTTTCTTGCATAGTCTTTTTAAGGTCCTAATACTTATGATGATATGATGCTGATGTGCCAAAAGATTAAGTATCTCCTTGTTTGTGAAACCTATCCTAAAGTACAACTCCACAAAATCCTCCACGGCCCTCATTTTACCAACTGTCTTCCTCTAAAACAACAGGTTAGAATAATATGAATAAATTACGACTTTATTCTCAAAGTTTGTGATTTTTTTCCCCCCCTCAATGTGGCCCTAATACTCCGTCGTAACTGTGACCTTCATTAGATTTAACATTAGTCGTCACACCCTTCCTCCCATAGAGGTTGATTATAGTGATTATCACAATAATAGGCTAAATCGTTTACATCTCTGGTTCACCCCAAACAAACCTTACAGTAATCTCACAAAATCATGTATTCCATAAGTGTCTAATCATGCCAGTGCAATTTAGACAAGTCCAATTGATTCATAGACCCAGAAAACATGGGGTTAGACACCAAGATTACTTGGCTAGGTCAAATAATGAAGGAGTTAGGATATTTTAAAGGCTTCCTGCCCATCTTGGATGCCATCTTGAAAATTACACCTTTCTAGTGGTCAAACTTTGATAAACTTTTAGTATGTTATTAAGGACACCTAATACTACAAAAAACAGCTGAGAAACCTTTTGTTAGAATTTTTTCAGGGTTAGGTGTTTTTTTTTCATATATGCAGCCGCCTATAGGAGGAGTTAGTTAATGTACGAGGCTTAGAAAAGGATTCCTACAGAATGGGAACAGCCATAAGGGGTCATCGCACTGCCACACCCACCAGGAATAACATAGGCAAAAGCTTTTCACAAGGTGTCATCATCAAGGTGTGAAAATGATATGTAGTGAGTGTGAAGTCTGTGGCGTTCGATCTGTAGGACAAGTTACATAAAGTATGAGGCGAAAACATGAAAAAAAATGAATGGGAAAACTCATAAGGTGGGCGTTAGGGGGCGCTACTGAGCTGTCGTGCCGCGAATGGGGGCAGTTGTGGTATCGAATTAAAGTACTCATGGGTAAGAAGCTACGGACCAAATTTGGTGAGTCTGCGACCATCCTAAAGTCCAGTAAACAGCGTCGGAAATCTGAAAATCGCCACACGCCATTCAAGATGGCCAACTTCCTGCTGCACCAAAAATTCGGACAAAAATAATTCCTAGCTAAATCCTTAAGACCCATGAGTCCTGCGAATGTCACGATGATCCGAGAATGTTTTCGCGGCCTGACCCAACGTTAGGTGGCGCTATGGAGTCCCCTGGCTACACCCATCCCCAATCATTTTGAATTCAGATGTGGGCGCGCACATGTGACGTATGTTCTGAGTTTGGTGAGTTTTGGGGTATGTTCAGGCCGCCAAATATGCGTTCGTTTGGAAGGACAAAGAAGTATAATAATAAAGAATCCTTACAGATACAATAGGTCCTCACACGAGATTCGTGCTCGGGCCCTAATTACTGCCTGTACTGTGAGAAGCCATAAGCAAAAATTACAAGACATCTGAGACAGAAGCATCAGGATAAAGCTTAAGTGGTAAAGGCACAACCATGCGCAATCTTCTTTTGATTAAAGTGAGGAACATGGAAAACTACAACCATAACGGTTCAGTCTCGTCTTCTGGGAAAGGACAAAACATACCAAAAAGACAAGCAACCTATCAATCAACAGCAACTGACTACCTGCATTGCAAGTTTTGCTTCCATATGTACGTCAAAACAGGCCTCTGGAGACATCGAAAGCTTTGCAAACTACGAGTGAAAGAGGATTGTCAGTGTACAGCAAGAGCAAAAGAGAAACTCTCAGTTTACAAGTGTGTGTGGATTTAAAAGCACTTTAAATAAACTTTGGCTTAATACAGTTCTGTATTGTTTTTGTGTTTTTTGTTATTTGTAGTTATAATAACCTGTGTTACGAACATTGTTGGGCACTGAAAACACTGTAGAAATATACAGAAAAACAGACAGCCACAGGATAAGTGTCATTCAATCCCATTGAACAGGGGCCTTGTGTCATTTTGTACAGGCAAAGAAAGGGACTATTGCAATTCTAAACAGTGGACCGACTTAAAGCTCTGGTCTACGATCTGTGAAAGGTTTGAAAAAAGCATCCCCCCCACACACACGCCACTCCCCTCTGTGCTCCTTAATCCCTCCCCTCCGAGTTCGTATCGCTCTCCCCTCGGGGGCCTCCCGCGACACACCCCCTCCCGCAACAAGCACCAAGAGCAACAAGCCGGCCGGCAGAAACCAAATACAGCCCAGCTTTGAATGCGGAGTAACGATGTCGGATTAGGTAAAGTTATTACAATGCACGTTGAAACTCACGTAAATCTTGTAAGTCATTACAATGTCCACAGCTAAGCTCCACAGCCAAGCTAGCGTAACATTAGCATGTTACAGCTACGTTACATTACAGCTAGGTAATAAGTTACAACAGCTAAGTTAGCCACTTCTAAAAGTTATTGAGGGCCAAGAGACTAACAGATGCTGCCGTCAGCTTTCATCACAACGATCGTTTCCACATCGTGGCTGAAAAATAAACCTGTGTGAGTCTCGGACCAGCCATGTGTGTCCCAGCTGTTGTCTGAGTAGCACCAGACCGCGACACAAACGTGCCCGTAAACCGTAATCTCTTGTTTATGACAGATAAGTAACGCGTTTATGATAATCCATCATATTGTTTTAGCAAAGGCTTCGTTGAAAACAAACGGACAAAACCGGGAGGAGGGTTAGCAAAACAGTTGAGTAGTGACCGGGCGAGAGGTTGTTATGGAGAAATAAATCCGGACAAATAAAATAAAAATCGGGAAATAAATCCAAAACCCCTCCACTTCGCGTTGGGGTTTCATTCATCCATTCATTCATCTTACTTGCTGCTTCATTTAGCTGCCACGAGCAAATAAATAGGCTAATTTGGTGCAAACATGATAGCAATGTTAGCTTGTTGTTAGCTTACAATGCTAGCATAGAGGCTAACGTCTCCATCGAACAAGTAAACAAGTGTTGACAATACTGCAGAGACAGACACTGTCTAATAACACAGAAACAAACTAACGGCAGCTTTCACAGTCATAAGCCAGCATCGGCATGAAAGTTATCGGTGTCACAACATCCACAATAAAGACGAAAGATTACCTGCTCAACAGAAACGCCGCTGTATCAGCATCGGGTCCATATCTTCACGGACCTTTCGCCACCGTTCAAATGATGACCCGATGTTTATTCGGGTTTGAGCCCTCTTTGTTTCACATCTCCGGTTTGTGTCTTTTCAGTGACAGACTTTCTTTCTTTGACTCTTTGTCAGTGGGGCAAGCAG
The DNA here is from genome assembly GCF_965226575.1 of Pagrus pagrus. Classification (NCBI taxonomy): domain Eukaryota; kingdom Metazoa; phylum Chordata; class Actinopteri; order Spariformes; family Sparidae; genus Pagrus; species Pagrus pagrus. Next base: position 6,425,066 of record NC_140197.1, read on the forward strand.
AGGCAGCTGAACTGCTCAGGGCAAAACACACCTCTTGTCGCTTGTAGTTTCAAATGCGGAAGTGGGTCAGGACCAGACGTGAGCAGTAGCAGGAGAGTGAGCGAGGATTGGATCGGAAAATTGATCCAATAGGAGCCATCCGGGTCAGCTTTAAGTGTAGCTGAGAGTAAGGTTTACGACACAGTGAAGACAGCAGCGTTGAAGGAGTATGAACTTGTGCCAGAGGCATATCGCCAGCATTTTAGATCTAGGAAGAAGCTGGATAATCAGACTTACACTGAATTTGCCCAGTTTAACCGCTAGTGTGCAGCATCTGAAGTTGATACATTTGATGATCTCTGCAACCTGGTGGTTCTGGAACACCTTAAAATCTCTGTGCCTGAGCGTCTAGCTACATACATTAATGAACATGAAGTAAAAACTTGCAGAGAGGCTGCAGTCTTGGCTGATGAGTATGTTCTAATGCACAGACGTTTCTTTGACACAAAGGGAGAAGCTTGTTATAAAAATGACACTTATTCTAGGCCAGGTAAGGTAAAAACAGCTCATGAGGCAGCTCCGCAAAGGTTTAGTCAGGGTGGGCGGAGTTCAGCAGTCAATTCTGACACCTGTAGGTACTGTCAGGCTAGGGGGCACTGGAAAAAGGAGTGTCCAGTGCTGAAAGCCAGGAGGTCCTCTGGTCAGGTGAAACCTGCTGTTCTGTCTGCTCCAGTCATAACATCTGACAAAGGGGAGCTAGGTCAAGTGCAGGCTTGCACTGAGCTGGTAGCTCCTCAGGCTGACTACTCTGCTTTTATATCAGATGGGTGTGGTGGGTCTCTTCGGTAGGAGGTGGTGTGCAGGTTCCCATTAAAATCCTAAGAGACACTGGAGCACTAGATTCTTTCATTCTTGAGTCTGTGTTACCATTTTCATCCATAACTGACACTGGTGTATGTGTAATCACACTCGGGGTGGGTATAGTTCCATTCTCTGTCCCATTGCATCGAGTGGTTTTCAACTGTGGTCTTGTTCAGGGGGAGATGTCAGTGGGTGTTCATCCCCAGTTGCCTGTTGAGGGTGTGCATATGATTTTAGGTAATGATTTGGCTGGTGAGAAGGTGTGGGCCGATGGTGAGCCTAATGTAGTGAAGCCACCTATGTTCCCCACTGTGGTAGCGCCCTCTGTGACACCACTGCACTCGGGTAACATTTTCCCAGCCTGTGCCATCACCCGTGCTGCCAGCCGTGATGCACAGAGTGTGCTGGAGCCAGAGTGTTTGGAGTTGCCAGATTCTTTGCTGGTTGACCAGTTAGCAGGTTCTCTGGCTGAGCTAGGGTTAGGGGCATATTGCAACATTTCTTCTGGCCACGCTTAAAGAGAGACATTGCTCTTTTCATTAAGACGTGTCATACCTGTCAGCTCACTGGCAAGCTGAATCCGGTTGTTAAACCTGCTCCTCTACAGCCAATCCCCGCCATTGGACAGCCATTCGAGCATTTGATCATTGATTGTGTGGGTCCCCTGCCTTGGTCCAAATCTGGGCACACATTTTTGCTGACTCTAATGTGTCAGGTTATCAGGTATCCTGCTGCTTATCCACGCAGTATTACAGCAAAGGCAGTGGTAGAGCTTTGACCCAGTTCCTTTCAGTATTTGGCATCTCCAAAGTAATACAGTCTGACCAAGGTTCCAACTTCACATCCCATCTGTTTGCTCAGGTGCTTAAACAGCTACACATAACGCATAACAAATCGACAGCATATGATGCACAAAGTCATGGTGCACTTGAACGTGTCCACCAAATGTTGTAATCACTGTTGCGTGCTTATTGTACAGAACTGTAGGGTGACTGGGAGGATGGGTTGCTCTGGTTGCTCTTAGCAGCTTGCGAAGTTGTCCAGGAAAGTACTAGATTCAGTCCGAATGAGCTGTTGTTTGGCCATAAAGTGCATAGCCCACTTGCAGTTTTGCAAGATAGATGTTTGCCAGAGGATCCACCTCAAAATCTTATAGATTATGTCAACGGCCCAACCCAAACACCCTTAATCGAGCACGACATAGATATTGGAGTTGCTGAGCCCATCAAGCAGCGCTTTTATCCCGTGTCAGATGAGAAGAGACAGTTGGAGGCTGAAGTACAGTACATGCTGGATAATGGCATTGCTGAGCCTTGTTCATCCAACTGGAGCTCCCCATGCCTCCTATTCAAAAAGGCAGATGCCAGTTTGAGGCCCTGCACTGACTATCGTAAGGTGAACAGTCTCACTAAACCTGATCTGTATCCACTTCCTTGTATGGAAGATTGCATTGATCTGGTAGGTTCAGCCACATTTGTGAGCAAATTCAAAAACTTCTCAAAGGGTACTGGCAAGTCCCGCTCATCAAAAGGGCAAGGGAAATTTCAGCCTTCATAACTCCTTCTGGCTTGTATTCGTACACTGTAATGCCATTTGGTTTGAGGAATGCTCCTGCAACATTTCAACGGCTAATGAATCGGGTTGTTTTGGGACTTAGCGGTTGCAGTGTATCTAGATGACGTGGTGTATTCTGACACCTGGGAAGAACATGTCCAGCGTACAGGTGCTCTCTCAGACAGGTTGGTCTGGGCGAACTTCACAGTAAATCTTGCTGTGTGAGTTTGCCAGAGCCACTGTGACTTATCTTGGGAAGGTCGTGGGTCAAGGCCAGGTTCGACCAGTGGAGGCCAAGGTCATGGCAGTGCAAAAGTTTCCCCCACCTACCACATAGAAAGAGCTGATGCGTTTCCTAGGGTTGGTAGGCTACTATCGCAGCTTTTGCAAGAACTTTTCAACTGTGGTTGCACCATTGACCGACCTTTTAAAAGCTAAAGCCGAATAAATTTGGACTTCAACGTGTCAAAATGCATTCGACAGTGTAAAAGCCTTGTTGTGTTCAGCCCCAGTGTTGGTCAGCACCAAGACTTGATCAGCCCTTGAAGCTTCACATAGATGCTGGCAATGTGGGTGTTGGGGCCATCCTGTTGCAGGAGAATGCGGAGGTGAGATCAGTCAGGAAGGGTCGTTAGGGCAAGGTGCTGACACCTGGCTAGGCCTCTACCAAGGTTATAAATGCTGTAGGTTGTGACAGCCACTATGTCAAATTGGCTTCAAATCCTGGAGCTCTTCCTGGAGTCCTGGGGGATGGTCGAACAGTCTTTTTTCTGAGGAAGGTTCCTAACTGACTGAAATTCTCTACATTCTAAGGAAAGCTTTTTCAATGCTGGCAATACTTTCACATCTCCTTTAACATACGATACACCATCCTTTACAAAAATAAAGGAGATCATGTTCATTCATTCTGAAGAGTCCTGCCATTTCTGCAGTGTTAGTTTATGGTTTTTACTTAGCTTAAAGATCCTTAAATCTCGTTTAGAAATGGGCTATGTAAACAGGAAATCAATCCCCAACGATAATCGTACAACACATGAATATAAAATAAATGCCAGTAAGCATTCATTTGGTGATTTGGAAAATGATTACATTTGCTCGTACAGTGAAATGTTCTTGTACTTGAAATAAAATTGATAGTTTCAGGGTATATATTAACCCTGGAATGTGCCGTCTACAACCAACTGTCTTCCTACACTGTTAAAGATAACTGTAAAATCTACTGTAACTTGCTGGCAGCAAATGGCAAGTAAGTTGCTGTAGTATATTCTACAGTATGCTTACTGTAAATCACCACCGGTAATATTAGTAAGTACTGTATTATTATTCACAGTAGTCGTAACAGTACTGCAATACTCCTTGCAGTAACATAGTGCTGTGCTGTATTTTTTGACTGTATTTATTACTGCTAATGACAAGTTATTCTGTGGTTTACTTTGACCAGCTTCTGCCCAAACTTGAAAAATGGGCTGGCCAACCATAAAGGATGCAATGGGACAACTCTTTTCCTCTTCTCAATTTTATTTTCTCTCTCTCTTCTTTAAATGTACAACCATCATTACTTTCAAACAAACAAATGTCTTAAATGTCATTTTTTAAAGTAATTCATTATTCAAATTATAATTATTATTAACTTTAACTTAACTGTTTTAATCTTTACAATATTTGATTATCATGTTCCTCCAATTTATCAATCATCAATTATTATTTCTCAATTATCATTGACATTGAAGCATGAAGTCAATTTGTAACAGCAAAGAGACAAACAAAACCCAGCAGGCTGCTTCACTGCTGCTCAACATGAATAGGCCTGCTGTCTATCCTAATCATGCAAGAAAACACCTTGTCTGCTATCAGCAACAAACAAACATTTCTTATCAATATAATTGCGGTTCATCCATACCAGTAGCTTCTTCATGGTTTGACCCAAGCTGGATAGCTGTTTCTCCTCTGTTGTCTGAAGCCTTACTGAGTGCAGAGTGATCCTGCTGAAAGACTGCAGGCAGGTGCTCTCAGTCAGCTAATCAGCTGGTGTTAGTTTGGGGATTTTCCTCTCCTCCACAGGGAGGCAATACACTGCTCCACTTGTCCTCCGGGTGTCATGGTTTCTTTGACTTTAGCTGATTTGACTTTTGATTCAACAGCTAATATAAGACTACTGTAATAAGAATTATTGCATTCATTTTTAATACTGTGAATCAATAACTGAAATAATTGCCTACTGTAAATTCAAGACACATTTAGTCACCAAAAATGCATTTATTCTTGTTAATGCCACAAAGATTTGGTACTTTTGTACATGCATTTATGTAAAAACATGAACTTTTATAAAAACATGAACTTTTAAAAAACATAAAAAGGACCAAACAAACATTGTTTTTGGACATGTTTGTATGTCAACATGACATTTTAAATTCATAAAACATTGGTTGCATTTGAAACATTGCATTTGTAAACAATATACAATCAAAAACATTCTGGGGCTCCAAATACCAAAGTAGGCACAGGCCTACACATTTGTTATAAAACATTTCTAAAACATCTATATGTTGGGACCAGCCACATGGTTCTGACGTTGGATCGGCCCGCATGCAGCTCAATGCTTTGATGCGGCTTCCTTGCACTATAAGAGCCTGATAAACAAAGGAAAGTGCAACGACTCTTAGGTCCAGTAGGTGGCGCCTGCTTGTCACCGCCCCCAGGTTGGAAACTCCCATCTCCCATTGTCTGCGTGCGCACCTGAACGCGTCACACAGGAGGAGATAAATACAGCGGCAGACCCTTTTCAACTCAGTTTTTTTTGGAGTTTTTACGCAGAAGTTTTAAGTGGTTTTTGGAGTCTTAGTAGCCCCAGAGTTACGAGTTGCGGGAAGCATCGGCTTCCATATGCAACTACTACTCAGGAGGGGGCCTACAGATGTCTGGACTAATTTTTCCCGTCTAGGCCGCAGTCTTTCATCTCGCCGGATGAGCCAAGACTGCGCCGTGTTCACCGAACACGATCGGGATCCTGAAAAGATGCTGTGCAACCAGCCTCTCTTTACCTGCCTGCAGAAGGAGGAAACTTTAATTTTTCCTCAAGAAAACGGCCGCTTCTGCCTGTTTTCTTATTGCCCGTCGACCACGCTGTCTTAACAGCCAACGCAGAAACTGCAACCCGCCTTTAGTCCACGCCGAGGAAACGAGCTGGATTAAGGAAGACTTGACTACAAGTGAGGCTTAATTAGTGTCTGGGCAGATACTATAAATTAGCGTGTATTGTATGCTTGTGAGCCACATTATTGTTTGTTAGTGTGTGGACCGCCGTGTCCCTCTTTTATTGCTGTTTGTTTTACGTGGTAAAACATGTTGTTTGCTTTCACTTTTCGCTCATTACGAGCTAGCCTAGCCGCCTAGCCTAGCCGCCGCTAAGGGCGTTGGCCCTTTGTCTTTGTCTATCTCTCTCTCTCTCTCTCTTTAACTAACCCACATGTACATGTACACACATTAGGGGTTACACATGCACACACATAATCTTATGAGCGACCTGAGACTTATGGTTGTTGACCTCGCTATAACATAAGGTATGTGTGTCTCGTGATATCTCCCTTTTATGACTTAAGAGACAGAAGCCTCGTGGTAGCACGTCCACCTTTTGTGGGACCGTAGGTCACTTTCCCTACAAATTCATCTCCTGTGCAATCAAAGTGCACACGAGTCCAACGGTGGTGTAACCATTGCCGTTGTTCAAATCTCGCGCGTTCGTTCAATTGACTAGCTTTAGGTGACGTATTCACGTGCACCATTTTTGAAATTCCAGACATATGATTCAGCAAAATCTATTGTCCCTTTGAATTCGTATCCACGCGTGACTTCTCCAAGTCACGTGTCGGCCATTTTTGTAGTCGAACGAACGTGAGTTCCCATTTCCTGTTCGGCCATTCTTGTAGTCCTTTCAACGGAACACTCCGTGACGTCATCCTCCAAGGGAGCGTGACCGCCATTTTGGCTCTCCGCCATTTTGTTTCTTTGACTACAACCGCCATCTTGGCTCCTCTTTCTTTGTCTCTGACACACACACACACACACACACACGCACACACACACACACACACACACACACACCCATGCTTGTTTGTTATTTGTGCTTGAGTTTGTCTTAGTTTAGTTTCATAGTTTAGCTGCTTTGGTTGAGTAATTGATTTGTGTTTATTGAAAGTATTATTGATTTAATCAATTTGCTAACAATAATAAAGTCTACTATATTGTACCTAGCAGTTTTCTGTGATTATTTTGTGCATATGTTTTGTAACATTTATTGGTTGTGATGGTCAGTGCTCGGATTCATTTCCTTCACTGTTCCTTTAATTGTAAATATTTTACAAATATTTACATTTAAAGTGAACCCTTCTTTGAGACTAATTTTGGTCTGGTTATTGGTCCCTGATTTCTGGGTGGTGCCCCGTTTTTAACGATTTGAAGATTAATTTTATAAATTTTTATTTTTTTTTAATTCTAATAATTATTTTCAATAATTATTAATTCCTGATAACCACACCTGCCCTACCATCCATTCCCAACATATAAAATATTGCATTTGAAACATTGCATTTGAAAGCAGTATATATTCAGAAACATATCCTGGCATGACAATCAAATGCGAAAAAATAAAGACACAGCCTGTAAGAGCCAATAGTTATTGATATTGAGATGGTGGAGTGGTAGAGGGCTGGAGAGGTAAGCAGGACCTGAATATATAGATTGATGGACTAATGTGTTTTACAGACAGGTGTCTCTCAGTCACTTCGTAAGTAGGGATATTCATGGTTTTCTATCTCTATGTCCTGACATATACACTCACACATGTATGCACGCACACACATGTACAGCACGTGCACACACACACACGTGTACAGCATGCGCACGCACACACACTCACTATCAGGTAGAGCTTAGCCTAGTATAAGTCCTCCACAAGTCCTTAGGAAGCTATACAAATGGCATTTATTCCAAATATTATGAGAGGCCCCATACTTGTAATGATAACGTGATGTGCACATAGCCCAAGGTCTGGAGTGGTGGTACTTTAGAAATTTTAACCTGTGCGTTGCAGAAACATGCTTGGGACTCTAGAAATAGGGCTTAAAGTGTTAATTCGCTGAACTTATCCTTTAAACAGCTAAAAGTAGGCCTAGGCCTACACAGTTCCCAACATGAAAATCAAAAGGGAAACAATATAATGAATGAAACATGTGAACACAATATGTCTTCCGGGTTGAATCTGATCTGAACACACCCTCATTATACATATTCAATAAGTTTTCTTTTGACATCCATCAATAATATTAGAAACTTTTTCATCTCGAATTTCAAGATTCGTTAATTCTTCACGAAGTCTACTGACATTTGGGACATAGCATTGTGCATACTTCTTGGAACTCCTCTATCAGAGTGGATATTAAGGACACAGGTAAAATAATCTTTGTTTGTAATCTCAAGTAAATAAGAGCCAAATAAGTAAGATAAAGATTTTAAAAAAAACATGCCTGCTCCGGTAGCTCTGATTATAGCCAGCATCTCTTATGCGTACACATCAGAGTAGTGGGCTGGTCTCTCACTCGCAAGGGTGGAAGTCTTCTTCCTGGCAGTGGGTGGAAAAATCAAAAATTAATTACAGCCAAGAATGATGGTATTTTGTCACCAAGGGATGTCACCAATAAACAACGTGTTTGTACAATGTGTGTGCATTTCATGAAAATATTTTAAAAAATGACAAACAGCGACGCCATTCACATCAACATAAAATGACTGAATTGTCTCACCTAGTATCAGTTCTTCCAATCATAATCAATTAACTCCCTTATGAAGGAAGCGACGTGTGGGTTGAGGGACTCATTCTTCCTCTGGACCGTCTTTCTGGTCCTTCGGCTCAACTGCGTCTTTGCCGCACACTTGCTGTGTTCTGGATTTATCCTGACGAAGAATCTGGAAATACAAATACCAAACCCCAGTCGTTACATCCCAGCACTCGTCTGGATCACACCACATGTTCCACCCACTCCACTGTGTAGGTAGAAGCTTCAGTGTAATACTCTGGCTATCCCAGCACTCCATCCCGTCCTATTGCATCCCATTTTGAAGATGTATAGACTGTGTTTAACTGTAGGCCAGCTTGAGTACTTCCTGGATGAAGCACACACATGGGTTTCCTGTCAAATATTAATGGATGAGGTGATAAATCAGGTGTGCAGCACACCTGTCATTAATCACTTCATCCAATAGAAATTGACAGGAAACCCATGTGTGTGCTTCATCCAGGAAGTACTCAAGCTGGCCTACAGTTAAACACGCAGTCTATTTTCCATGTCTGCAGAGAACAGCTACATTGACAGTGATTTTAGAGAAACAGCAACAACAACAAAAACTTACCTCTGTATAAACTCCAAAGATGCGGCTGCCTCGGCTGGATATTCTATACTGAAGACGTAGTACGATGCAAAGAGGACAACCAAGGCCGTCGTGAAGTTGGATGTCTCACTGAGTTTGAGGACGACACCACCCTCAATGGAGAGCCTCCACCTCCTGGCTCCCAGAATGGAGTCTCCTGAAAATTAGGTTGACACAATAAAAGTTCAGTTTAAAACATTTCACTCATCATGCTGTGTAATGGAGTATACGCTGAACTCAGGTTTCAGACAGATTCTCAGAAATGACAGCAGGCAAGACCATGCAGGGTCTTCTGCAGTCTAAAGTGAATATGACACATGCCCATGTATTCCGGTGATGTCATTGACATCAATGGAACATAACTACAATATGAAATTAATAAATCAGCAAGTCAGTAGGGAATTGAGCATATTAAAATTAATTAATGAATTAAAATGTAAATATCAACGTGTTTGAATAATCTTAATTTATTTTGATATTCTCAATTTCAAAACCTTTTATTGATTGCGCACTATAGTGTGTATGATGAACTGCATTTGATGTTCCCTATGTCAATGTGATGTCAATTTGATTTCATTGACTCCACCGATATATACCTTTATTAGATATACTATTATATTATTATACCTTTCATATTATTCACTTTAAGTCAGTATGTTATCTTTCGTGTAGTGTTGGGATCTTACCATGCACGATGAGCCTGGGAGTGCTGGGCAGGGAGAGCTGGGCCTCAACGTCTGCCTGAGTAGAGGTTTCCTGAAACACAAAAGAAACAGAAAACAAAAACTATTACAAGAAAGTACCACTGTTGTCTTGGTCTGGCTCTTTCTGGTGCCTTTGATCTCCCCGGAGCCCCTCTCCTGTTTTCCCTGTGTCCCTGACTAGCATCATGCCAGTCAGGGACATTGGGGAAACAGGAGAGGGGCTCCGGGGAGGGACCCCCGGGGCAGATGACTGAAAGGATGGCCATTGAGACAAAACCACATTCATAAGGAAAAAAAGCAAACTGATGTTAGATATTACTCACGTCAGCCAACAGGAAGAGGGCATCTTCTTTTTCTTGGAAGTAGGCAACCATGACGAGTACTGCAGCAAGTCCAGGATCCACCTCTTCCTTCTGTCTCTCAAGGCAGGAGAGGACCATCTTCACGTTTTTCTTCCATCTCAAAAGTTGACTTTTGAAGTATATTAACATTCTCTCTCCCTTTCCGGCAAGTGATTCTCGTAGTCTTGGTTCTAGCTCAATTCCAGTCAATGAGCAAAAGTGCTTGAGTAGAAACTTTTGCATGAAGAGGAATGGCCACTCCTTCTGTAGCTCTGACATACTTGGTGAGGGAGTCGCATTCAGGTCTCGACGCTGTGGCTCATATGTTACCGTCATGAGGTCATCGACTCATCTCTGGTCTGCAGCTCTTTCTCCCTCCTGGGAATAGATAGTCAGTATCTCTCTTTTCTTCTCAGAAAGGGACTCTGTTTTCACCTTCAGGTAGCTGTGAAGGCTGCCAGTTGACACAGCCATAGCTATCTATCAACCTGCAGACGTCACTACGCACTAAGTCACTACGTCGGAAGTCGGAACACAGTCGGAAAACAGCTGTTTGTGTGTGCGGTCGGAGGAACCCCGTCCCGTGTTTACTGCCTGGCCATCGGTTGCCCCCTCTAGCTGCCCTCCCCTTTTACAACCTAGTCCAGCTATGACCCTCCAATCCCAGTTGGTCTAAATGATAATTGGGTGCCGGCTCGGTGAGGCGGCCCAACCGTCGTCTTGGCCCAGCCGGCGGTGTAAGCTGCCGGCTGCACCATACTAGTTCTCGCTGTTGTTTTATCGTTTTATCCGTCTGTTTTAAAACTCTTTTACTCACCGCTTTTACGGACGGAATCTTACTGGTTTTTTTTTAAACCATGACGCCGCACAGCTCTCCAGCTGGTCCGGAGAGGGACAACCCTAAAGTAATGAAGTGCGATCTGTGCGACATGTTTTTAATGATTCCCGAGGAGGATTTTACTGACAATGCTTTTATCTGCTCAAAATGCACTAAAATCAACCACCTTCAGGATCTCCTCATTGAATTAAAAAGACAAATTAAACTGCTAATGGAGCGAAATGCTATTTTAAAGGAACAATCCAAACTGCAAGACAATTTTAATAGTACTGTTTTAGTTGGTTCCCCTGGACTCGGACTTCTCCACCCTGGACTTTTAGCAGCTACCCTCCCTCTTCAGGATCCACCCGCCACCAACATCACACATGGTGCTACCCCAGACCCCCCTGCTATCACAGCTGCTCCCCCACATCTCACCTGCTCACCAACCCGTCCTAGTCCCACCAACTCCACCCCCCGACTCCCCTGGAAACAGGTACCTCGGTGCCAGGGAAGAAGGTTAGAAGGGCAGTCATCACATCATCATCCCCCCCTCCAGCTGTCAAACCACTTTCTTTCCCTGGCCCCAAATGAGGACTGTGTTCACCCTGCCCGCCCCCCAACTCTCACCCCTGCGCCCCATCCCCACCAACCCCAAGCCCTTAGGCTCCCTGGACCTTCAAAACCTCGACCTCCCCCTCCCCACCTATGTCAGCCCTCTCCTCCCAGATCCTCTGACCCCCCTGCCCCCCTCCCCTCTCCTGTGGACTCAGCAACCTGCCCCCTGGTCATCGGCAGCTCCGTAGTTCGTGACATTCGCCTCCACCCCTCATCCGGACCCTCCAAGACCCTCTGCTTTCCCGGTGCCCGCATCCTGGACATTAAGCACAGACTCCCCACCATCCTAACAAAGTACTCCAACATCAGCACCATCATCATCCACATTGGAACAAATGACATCAGAGCTGGACAATCAGAGGTTTTAAAACAGGAGTTTCAATCACTTCTCGCCTCACTACTGGACACTGGTAACAAGATCATCATCTCAGGCCCCATCCCTACCCACAACAGAGGAATAGAACGATGGTCTAGACTGTTTTCACTCCACACCTGGCTGAAAGACTACTGTGCCGCCACTGGGATCCCCTTCATCAACAACTTTGACCTGTTCTGGGCGAGGCCCACTCTTCTGAAGCGTGATGGCCTCCACCCAAACTGGAGGGGATCCCAGATGTTGTCAGAAAACATGGACTCCGCTCTGAGAGACTGACATGGCGGCACGGTAGGATCTGTTAAGTCACTGCCATTTACTACTGTCTTCCCACCTCCCAGAACTGGTTCGCCTTCTTTTATATCTACCGTCATCTCCTACCGTAGACCCACAGCAGCGCGCTCAATATCACTACCCTTCGCTGCAAATCAGAACAATCTAATCCATATCCCCTCACGACCTCTGTTACCCACTACACCTGTCTGTAAACCTGTACATTTTGGTCTTTTAAATATCAGATCCCTAAACAACAAAATCTTTTAATGTCATGATTTTATTACTTTGAATACCCTAGACTTTTTTATTATCACAGAGACATGGCTATCCCAGAGAGACAGCAGCCCTCTCATCCAGGCAACCCCCCCTAATTTCACACACCTCAATCAACCACAAATGTCAGGCAGGGGAGGGGGGGTTGCTGTCATTTACAGAAATGATTTTAAATGTATTTTATATAATAGTTTTACATCGTTTGAACATCTTGCTTTTATTTTACACTCCGAAGTCCCAGTGTTAATTCTAATAATCTACAGACCTCCAAAACCAAACAGTGTTTTTATCCAAGAGTTTGCTGAAATTTTATCCCATTTTATGTCAAAATATGACAAGATTCTTATTCTAGGTGATTTTAACATACATGTCTGCTGCCCTACCCAATCTCTTGTCACAGATTTTATGGAAACTTTTGAATTTTTTAACCTCACTCCAACAGGACCAACACACTCAAAGGGTCATACTCTTGACTTGGTTTTATACTGTGGTCTCAGCCCAGGGAACTTTGAGACAAAGGATATCTGTGTGTCTGATCACAAAGGAATTTTATTCAGTGTGGTTTTATCTCAGGTAGCTATTGAACGCACTACAGCAGCCCGACGTCGGGTTTTTAATTCCATGTCTGCTAGCAAATTTTCTGAGCTTTTTAATTGCTTTTAATCCAAATTTTAACACTGAAGAGCTTGTCTCTCTTTTTGATCACACCTCCCAGACTGTCCTGGACTCTGTTGCCCCTTACAAAAATAAGAAAGCAAAGAATTCTCCACAGCCCTGGCTAAACGATCTCACCCAGGAATTAAAGAGAGAATGTAGGAGAAAAGAGCGAAAATGGAAGAAAACAGGACTGCACATTTTTTATGAAATCTGGAAAGAATCTATGAAGACTTATCAAAAAGCAGTTAAAGACGCAATAACTTCCTTCTTCTCAAATCTCATTTCATCCAATCACTCGAACCCCAAAATGTTATTCCAGGTCATAGACTCCATCATTACTCCCTCCACCAGCCATTTTAGTGACGCCTCAGATGACACATGCGAGATGTTTTTATTCTTTTTTATCAACAAGGTCAATGATATCAAGCAGAAAATAACTCCTCCAGACCGCATCTTACATGTCAGTAGGGACATCCACACACATTTTAGTAATTTTACACCAGTTTTTATGCCTCTTTTATCTGAAATCATGACCAAAATGAAATCAACTACATGCAGTCTTGATATTATTCCAACAAAATTTCTAAAAGACGTCATTGACATAGTTGGGCCTAGTATTTTATTGATTATTGACAGCTCTCTGGAAAATGGCATTTTTCCTTCCAGTTTTAAACATGCTGTGGTCCAACCTCTTTTAAAGAAAACAAACCTTGATCCGTCTGTTCTTAGTAATTTTAGGCCAATTTCTAGACTCCAGTTTTTATCCAAAGTTTTAGAAAAGGTGGTTTCAACTCAGCTTTTAGCATTTATGTGTCATAATGACATCTTTGAGAAGTTTCAATCAGGTTTTAGAGCATTACATAGTACAGAAACTGCCCTCTTTAAGGTTACCAATGACCTGCTTTTAACAGTCGACAGAGGGGAAAGTGCAATTTTAATTCTTTAAGACCTCAGTGCCGCGTTTGACACTGTAGATCACGCCATTTTAATTGACCACCTCAAAACCTGGGTTGGCATCAAGGACACTGCACTTAGTTGGTTTTATTCTTACCTTTTAGAGAGAACTTTCGCGGTCACCATAGGTAATCATACATCATCTACAGCTCAAATTACCTGTGGTGTACCGCAAGGTTCAGTTTTAGGTCCAATTTTATTTTCTATTTACATGCTTCCACTAGGCCACATCATTCAACAACACAACATCTCTTTCTATTGCTATGCAGACGACACACAGATATACCTTCTGCTGAGACAGCATGACCCAAGAAGCCTAGCTGCTGTCTTAGACTGCCTCAATGATATTAACTGTTGGATGGCACAAAACTTTCAAAAATCAGAAATCATCTTATTCAGTCCCCCAAACACAGACACCAGCATCATTGCAAATAGCCTTGGTCCACTCTCCACTAACATTAAACCTGCTGCTAGAAACTTGGGAGTCATATTTGATTCAGATCTCACCTTCGACAAACACATTAAAACAGTTGTCCAGTCCTGCTACCTCCAACTCAGAACCATCTCCAAAATCAAACCTATGCTTTCACATTCTGACTTGGAAAAAGTTATTCATGCATTCATTTTCTCCAGACTAGACTACTGTAACTCCCTCCTTTCCGGCATACATCACAAGTCCCTCTCTCGCCTCCAACTGGTTCAGAACGCAGCAGCTAGGCTTCTCACTGGTTTTAACAGACGACATCACATCACCCCAGTCTTAGCTTCGCTTCACTGGCTCCCTGTTCATTTTAGAATTGATTTTAAGATTTTACTGATCACTTTTAAAGCTCGCCTTGGTCTGGGTCCAAGCTACATAACTGAAATGTTGATCCCATATGAGCCAATTCGCAGCCTTAGATCCTCGGGTGGGGGCCTCCTGGCGGTTCCAAAGTCGAGACTTAAATCTAAAGGCGACCAAGCTTTTTCTGTCACAGCCCCTCGACTTTGGAACGGCCTACCTGAGGAGATAAGGCTTACAGAATCAGTAACTTCTTTTAAATCACTTCTTAAAACCCACTTTTATAGACTCGCCTTTTTGTGATGTCGTCTCCTTTTTACTTTTTAATTTTTAAGTTTTATTTTATCCTTTTTTTATTTATTTATTCATTTATTTTTATCTTCCCAGTTTTTTTTGTTTGTTTTTTTCCTGTATTTTACTCTATGTAATTACTGATGTAACATTTCTTATATGTTTCCATTGTTCTTATATGAAATCTTTTTATTGCTCTTTATTGCTCTGTTTCTGTCTTAATTGTTCCTGAGTATCCTGCCTCTGCTTTGTTTGTCAAAGCACTTTGTAAACCCTGTTTTTAAAGGTGCTATATAAATAAAGTTATTATTATTATTTTTATTTTTTTGCCCTTATTTAACCAGGTCGGTCCCGTTGAGGCACAATGGTCTCTTTTTCAAGGGAAGACTTATTATTATTATATCTGTTTTGGCACACTTTGACAGTCCTGGCTGGTCGTCTTCCATGGGAGGAGCCAATCGTTTAGGCTTTCTAAGTCCGGCGAGGGTATTGTCTCCTTTTAAAAACTGGATCCTTTCTCTTAGCTGTTTGCCTAAACAGAAATATCCATTGCCCATCTGCACTCCCTCTTCTGTTCTGTCTTCTAAAGACTCTGGGTGTATCTCTACAATAGTCTTGGCCAGTTCAACACACTGCCTGAGCGGGGGGTTCAAGCAAATCTGTTTTATGTCGTCTACGATGACTTGCACCATATGAATCTTCTCTTTTTGGTCTCTCCTTCTCAGCAAGACACCTTCTCAAACTTGGTCGCATTTTCTCCCACGGCACAGCAAATGTAGACACCAATGTGCTATTCTGGACAGGAACAGGGCTTGTTGTAGCAGCCAGTAAAAGCTCTGAATTAGGTGCTGTGTCAGTACAAGGTAGAAGTGTCAAAGTGATTTCTTCAAGTGCATTAGGCATTGGCTCGGTGTTGTCTTGTGCAGCTAAGAAAGAAAAAGCACCAAATAACTTGGTTAGAGAAGGTGTGTCATGATGATGCCGTCAATGGCTGCTGCTTTGCACAGTGTTTCTATGCTCTTTATAAAGCTATATCAATTACATACAATTACAGAACATATTGGTGTGTTCTGTAGTAACAATTGTGATTAAAGGAGATCTGGATCTGAATTAGTGATTTAAACATACACTGTCACTAGATTTTTTACTCAATAACCTGGAGTCTAAATATTAACATATCCATATTGTATTACATTTACGGTTGTTCATTCATTGTTGATGATTAGGGGTGTGACGAGATCTCGTGCCACGAGATCTCGCGAGATTAAACTCGACGATATTTCTCGTCGCATTAAAAATCTTTCTCGCGAGATTTGTGAGCTATCCAAACTTCTATTTTTGACCTGCATTTTGTTGCATCTCGCAGTTTGCCGGTTTCAGTTTCTATGCAAGTTCAATATATGAAGTTGATTCTGCAGCTGAGCCACAACAATCTGCGTGTAAGTGGAGTGAAAAGCTTTTGGCCAGTCAGAGCGCTACATTTTAACACCCTCGCCCACCTGCCCCTCCGAGCCAAATGATTCACACGTTCAATTTAATTCAGTGCCTCAAGCAAGCCAGGGTGGCCGGATAACCGATCCCTCTTCGCCCGCTTGCTGTCACTGCTAATCGCGAGTTTCCCTGACGGTGTTGTTAACCACTCGTCAAAGTTACTGTGTGTGTGTTGCAAATAGTAGTGTAGCGCCAGTTAAAATGAATGAAGCTTTTACTGGAGGTGGTCTGAAGTATGGGCTGGGCTAATAAATCACTCTTGTAGTTTAGTTCAACACCGTAGTTATTTTCCTTTATCCGTGAATGTCCTTATATCCATGTGATGCTTGTTTACCTTTCTCAATCAATTTACTGTCCATTCGCTCCTTTTCCGTTTACCAAACCCTTTCAAAATAAAATACAGTGTCAAACTAAAATATCTAAAATAATACATAGTAAATAAAAACCAACATGCACTATGTTGGTGTCCTTTACAAGTAGGCTAACTGCACGATGCAGAGACATATACAGCACCACCACAGCTTGGTACTCAAATCAACAACTGCACCTGTGAAGAAAACACTAAGAATTAAAAGAAAACACTAACAGGCCAAAACATTTCAAAATGCATGTGCAACTCGATTAAATAAAAGTCTGTTGGTCCAGTCATATATTTTGTCATTGTAGTTTTCTTAAAATCTCGTCTCGTCTCGTCTCGTTCTCGTGAACACAATATCGTGTCTCGTCTCGTCTCGTGAGCTGAGAGTATCGTCACACCCCTATTGATGATATATGTGACTGAACTACATATTGATTTTGGGTCTATTAAGTTCATATGGGCTGAGCACAAACTGAAGTGTTAGACAAACATTTTTATCAATCAATGACAATTTCAATGAATTAATTCATCAATCAATCAATAGTAAAATCGTGTTCAATGACCCATTTTCCAGATAGGGGAGGGCGCCTTTTATTGTGTCTTCCATGTTGTCCATTACACTTCATCTGAAAAGACAGAATGATGAAGTGCAATCACCTCAAGGTCAAAGAGCTTGTACAGTGGTAGTGGGTAATAATCAGCAAGGGTATCAACACTAACACAATCGAAGTGAGCCGGAGTGTCATGCTGCAGGATGTGAACACCTACATCCAAAGCTGGGACGGAGCAAGATTTTTCACAAACCAAATGAAACTTCTCCTGACTGACCAGGGGTCCGTTTCACAAAGCAGGTTCAACAAACTCTGAGTCTAACCTTGAACTCTGAGTTGATCTACTCTGAGATAGGAAACTCTGAGTTTTCGGTTCCAGAACAGCTGATTTGAGTTAGTTTGATCAACTCGGAGTAGTTTCACCTGGAGTTAAGCGCGTGCGCCACAAGTATAAAAAGACAGCATCAATGGAGCCTCGATTCGACGAGTCACCATGGCAACGGGGAAGAGGAGGGCTACGTTTTTCACCCCACTGGGCGTTTCAGGGCGAGGCACACTTTTCTGACCGCTCTGCATACAGTTGCCTTCCTCGAGTGCTCTGCATCTCCGACGTTGTATAAAAAAACTCCCTATTCAAAAAAAACCCCCAAAAAACCGCAGCGCAACACACAATATCTGCTGGGATGTGAGAGCATGACTTCGGTTGGTAATGTTGGAAATGTAAGGACGGATTAGGTTGTGTATGTAAATGATGGACTGTGACGTGAAACGGTACCGCTCAAAAAGATAATTGTCTGGAAATGCAAGAACATCTATGCGCGGTCTGATAATCATCTCCCGACGAATATTTAATTCTCTGCGCAGTAATGCTGCACCTTCATCCACGGGATCATTATCAAAAGGACATGCCATGGTAATGAAAATAGTCGCCACCTAATATAACTTCTAATGTCGGCCTACTGACTGATTTTTGCAATGATTTTCTCAAAAAACAGACGGCAGAACTATATTACGCCAAAACTCGCCTGCTGACTGAATGAATGAGGAAATCAAATACCGTGTGTGGCTGAAAGAGGGTGGAGACAGAGAGAAACTCGAGGTTTGTTGAGAAAAACCTGGCCCGACCAGGTTAGGTTCATTGAGTATGTTACCATGGTAACTGACTGAGAGCTTAAGTTACCTCTCTCTGTGAAACAGGCTGGAGTTACCCCTCTTTCTCTGGTTTGAGTTACCTCCCTTTGTGAAACGGAAAACTCAGAGGTTCCCTCATTTCAGGGTTAACAGACTCAGAGTTTTCACTAAACCTGCTTTGTGAAACGGACCCCAGAAGCAGAACAATCCTACCAACCTCATAACCTTGGTCATTAACCCTGAGGAATACAGCCATTCCTTTCCGATATGTAGTGCCCTTGTATGTGACAGAACCTGTTTCAACTGTGTTTTCTTTCCTAAGACCTCTCAGTCTAACAGCTTTTTGAATGTCATCTTTGTACAATTCATCATGGAATTCGTTGGCTTGGTCTACTTGAAGTATGGGTGGGAACAAGTTCTCTGCGTGTAAATGGGCCTGTAGCAATTGATGCCTTTCTGCCAGAGAGCTACAGAGGTTTTTAAAGTTGCGGAGCTTCCGTTCTTTAAAATATGTATGTTTACTCTCAAAGCGGAGAGTCCAGAGGCGAATGAGTGGTCCGAATTTTATTATAAGGTCTGGGTAATGGAGAAGGAAGTGATGTTTTGGCTTTAATGGTTTGTCTGAAAACGCTGTTGCTCTGAGCTCCAAATACTCATCAACAAGTAACTTAAGATAGGCTACCTGGTTTGTGTGTATCTTGGGAGCACATACCAGTTTGACAATCCCCTGTAGCTTAAGACACAACTGCCAGACTTGGTCTTCAAGTGGATTCTTGATGCGTGTACCTACAAGGACAGGGAGAAGATGTAGTAAGCACCAGTTCTGTGCTGCACTTCCTGCTAACTTCTCACCATCAGCTTTAACCACATAAGGGCAGTAATTAGCATCACTGCCTTTGTACTTTAGTTCAGAGATCCTCCTATTCAACTGCACAAATGTGAAGTGTTTCCCAGTGGATACAAGATGTTTTAGATAGAATTGGAGATACCCTCCAATTCAATACCCTCGAAGAGATCGTGACCAAGACATGGCGGGAGTCCTGGTTTGCAGACATGGAAATGCTCCAAAGAATTGAAAAGGGAGTCACATTTTATACCATCTACAAGTTCTCAGCTCCCTCAGACAAGATGTCCACACTACTCCTATAGTTTTCTGGTGTCCTTGGTGGGCCTAGCTTTCTAGGATCACTGGCAAATCGGTCTCAATACAGTACTGTATTGGTTACAATACAGTAACTTCAGAAATGTTTGCTCCTCTTAAATTCTCAGTGAAGCCTCCAAGTGAATGTGAGCCCAGGTTGTCACCAGCGATTGCAACTACTACCCCTTTCACTGTCTCACCTGACTCCAAAGTAATGCCAGATTGCTCAATGTCTTTCAAGTCATTTACAAGGGAGGAGAACACTTTCCCACGTCCAAAAAATTGGTAATCAGACTCCCTGCAAAGCATGACTAACTGCACAGGTTCAATGGATTACCTGTTTTGAGGCAATATCTCACCAAGTGTCATGTACACAGCTAATTGCTTGTGTTTCTTTCTTCCTGATCCAAGAGGATTCACAACCTCAAAAGCATCTTGATACAAGATAATTGAAAGTGAGGAAGGAAACTCTTGTAAGAGGGTGTTTTCTTTAAAGATTTTACCATCCCTTACATCCTCAAGCACATCAGGATCTTCTGGGGGGTGCATTTTTGACACATTATATTGCTCTCTCACTGATGGCAGGCTCAACAGGGCTGTTAGTGTCTCCTTAACTGGGACATACTGGTAAAGCTGCTCTTTACCAGAGGCATCAAAACCAAGTCGGACCCACACACACTAAATGCCCACACACACTTGAAAACTGTGAACATTTAAAAGTGCACCCCTCAACCTGACAATCCTCAACCAAGCACTTATGAGGTCTAACAACAGGCTTAGGTTTTGTGTGGTTGCGGTACATGTGTGTGTGTAAGGCTGAGTCTTGAAAGGGACACATCCCACATGGTAGCCTATAGTTGGCATGGTTTCTGTGCACTTTCGCATTGGTTTACATATTTCGGTATTGTTTCTGCAGAAACACCACACTGCCTACACTTGAAAAACATTGTCAAAACTGTTAGTTCGTTACATATAGATATGAAAAGTCACTGTTACCTCTTCAGTTTGGTGCAGTTCGGTTGCTGCTAACTTGCAGGGCCAGCAAAGCATGCCAGCAAAGACCACGCCAGTCCTCCCTCAAATGAACCAAACAACCGTTAGACACCCCTCTGAAAAGAAAAAAAGCGCCGTTTTTTTGCAACACCACTAACTGAATGAGCTAACGTTGCACACAACACCACACGTTACACAAACGTACTTACTGACTAAACTCATCAAGCTAATGTCAACGTTAATTTGTCAAGTCTTTTTTCTCTCAGGTGAATATTACTGTAGTCTGATCCACAGGAAGATATTATTTGCTGTAGAATTAATAATTTTGACCATGATGCTTTGCAGAACTACAGCAACATGCTGTAAACAGGTTTTACAGTAAGGATTAGTCCATTATACAGTTATAATGCTGTAAAAACTACAGACTTTTGTCACAGTGTACCTTTCGCAAAACGACCTCCTTGACCCTAATCAGTCAGGCTTCAGGACTGCTCACTCCACTGAGACTCAGTGACTGAGTCGCTCCGGGCCACCAGAGCTTCATCCCACTCGTCAGTCCTCATCCAACTCAACTTATCCTCTACTTTTGTCACAGTCAACCACCTAATCCTCCTCTCCACTCTGGCCGAACTTGGCATCGCTGACTCTGCTTTAACCTGGCTCGCATCATACCTGACAGAACGCACCTTTCTGGTCATGTGGAATGGGTCCTTGTCCAAACCCTGCTCCCTGGAAACTGGTGTCCCTCAAGGCTCAGTACCAGGACCGCTTCTGTTTTCACTATACACTAGATCACTAGGCTCTGCAATCACATCACATGGATTCTTTTACCACTGTTATGCTGATGACACCCAGCTGTTCCTCTCCTTTCCCCCATCCTCCAATACCCACGTTGCCATGCACATCTCAAAATGTCTGGCAGACATCTCCGCTTGGACAACTGCCCATCATCTCAACCTTAGTAAAACTGAACTCCTCTTCATCGCGGGGAAAGACTGCCCTCACATGGACCTGTCAGTCACTGTCGAGGACGTCGACGACTGACTAACCTTCACCCCCAACATCACCGCGGTGGCCCGATCCTGCAGATTTGCCCTCTACAACATCCGCAGGATCTGGTCTTTCCTCACAAAGGAAGCTACACAACTCCTGGTTCAATCGCTGGTCATCTCCCGCCTCGACTACTGCAACTCGCTCTTGGCTGGACTTCCAGCCTCTGCGACTAAACCGTTGCAACGTATCCTGAACGCTGCAGCGTGCCTCGCTTTCAATCTACCTAAACTCTCACATGTGACCCCCTTCCTCCGTGACCTCCACTGGCTTCCTGTTGCAAGCCGCATCAGATTCAAGACCATGGTGCTGGCCCTCAAGGCCGCCAACTGAACTGCACCCATCTACCTCCAAACACTGCTCAGACCACACGCCCCTACACAAGCATTTCACTCTACTACATCGAACGACTAGGGGCGCTTCATAGTGTGCGACCCGAAGCAGTCTACCTGGCGTTTGAGTTTGTATTTTATCTCTGTTTTTACCTGGCGGAACGTGTTGTTATTGGTGTGTGTGGGAGATCTTTAATGTCTGACACTCAGTACATGGACTATGGGCTCCTTGGCACAGTGCTATGCACTTTTTTTTGCGATAACGCTATCGTTGGCGTTTATCTGCCATGAGGCAGCCGGACATTGTGCACCCGACAAACCCGGGAGTTGCATTATCTTCAGTCAACTCCTCCTTTCCCTGAGGACCAACACTGGTGGAAGAGTACTGGCTGAACAGTACACCCCACACAGCCCTGACGACGTCCCCGTTCACCGGACCACCCGAAGGAAAAGAGGACGGAGAGGGGGCATACATCAGAGACTGAAACGTCTCAGCCTGGACAACCGCTGCCGGCTTCCTCCGCTGTCTACGGTTCTGCTCTCAAATGCACAGTCCATCAGGAACAAGGTCGATGAGCTGGAAGCGTGGGCCAAATTTAAACCTGAAGTTCGGGAAGCATGTCTGCTAGCATTCACTGAGACATGGCTCAGTGAAGCGGATCAAGACGGGGACCTGGCCATAAGTGGGTTCGGCAGCACCACTTCGTCTTGACCGGTCCCCAGAGATCACAGGGAAGAGTCGAGGAGGGGGAGTGTGTCTTTTTGTTAATCGGAGGTACTGTAACACCGTTGTGATCCAGGAAAAGTTATGTACTCGTGATATTTAACTGTTGTCTGTTTCACTCCGGCCTCACTATTTACCCCGTAAATTTCAACAGCTGTTTTTCACGCTTGTTTACATTCACCCATGTGCCAACGCAGCCGCAGCAGCACAGCTGATCGTGGATGTCACACATAGACTCGACTCCATCTGCCCTGATGCTCCAAAGTTTATCCTCTGTGATTTTAATCACTGCACCTTGACAAAGTCACTGAAAACCTATGAACAATATGTGTCTTGTGCCACCACTATAAGAAACTCCACGATTGATCTATGCTATGGTTCTGTAAGCAGCGTCTATAAATCCTTGCCCATGCCTTCTCTTGGGGCTTCCTACCACAACTGTGTGTTTTTAATGCCTGTGTATAAGCCTGCCCTCAGACGTCTTGAGCATGAAGAGAAAGAAGTTCAAATCTGGTCGGAGGACAGTGTTTCATCTCTCCAGGCCTGTTTGGACTGCACTGATTGGGACTGTTTTTATGATAGCTGTGAGAATATTGACGTTCTCTGCGACACGGTTTCCTCCTATATCTCCTTCTGTGTGAACTCTATTATCCTATCAAAAAAGTTGTTGTTTATCCTAATAACAAACCCTGGGTAACTAAGGAGCTCAAAACCGTTATCAACAAAAAGAAAAGGACCTTCTTCACAGGTGATCTTCCTGAGAAAAGGGCCCTCTCCAGGGAGGTGAGGAAGGAAATAGTAAAGGTTAAAGTAAACTACAAGAACAAAATTGAAATGCAGTTTGCAGGTGGCAATATCAGAGCAGCTTGGCAAGGACTTAAATCAATAGCCTGTATTAACAAGCAGGCAGATGAGGCCACACCACCAACACACCACCATTAAAGGAGTACTGGATGCTGAGTTACCAAACGCTTTCAATTGGTTTTTTTTCCCGCTTTGCAAGTTGTGATTCCACTCAGAATATCTCTGCATTGAAGAACTTTCTTGTACCCCTAACTGATTTTGTTATATGCAAAGGTCAGTTTACAGATTTGTTGAAGAAAACCAACATAAGGAAGGTTGCTGGCCCAGATGCTGTCTGTGGGCACACACTGAGGTACTGTGCCAACCAGCTCAGTGAAGTTTTCTCTACTCTCTTTCAGATGTGTGTCAATCACTGTCAGCTTCCTTCAATTTGGAAAAGCTCAACAATAATTCCAATCCCCAAAATAAAAAATCCTGAGCAACTAACTGAGTTTAGGCCTGTCGCTCTTACATCACTTATTATGAAAATCTTTGAGAAAATCTTGAAAGATGAGATTGTCTCTTTAGTGCATGACAAATTAGACCCCTTACAGTTTGCATATCAAACTGGAAAAGGGGTGGAAGATGCTAAACTCCTCATCCTTGACAAAATCTACAAGCACTTGGAGAAGCCAAAATCACATGTGAGACTTTTTTTTGCTGACTTCTCTTCAGCTTTTAACAAGATGCAACCACATATTTTAATTCAACGACTGTTCTCTTATTTTAATTTACCTGATCAGTTCTTATTGTTGCTTTTAAACTTTTTAACTGATAGGAAGCAGCAGGTTTTAGTTAACGGAGCTTTGTCAGATGTTGTTGTTTCAAATACAGGCTCCCCAAAGGGTTGCGTTTTATCTCCCCTTCTTTTTACCCTAACCCTAACCCTAACCCTGTCCTCTGAGTTCACGAAGATGCCTTCGGGCCGCCGTTTTATAGCACCTATCAGGAGGACAAATAGGTATGCCAATTCCTTTATCCCATCTGCAATTAAGCTCCTGAACATGGACAGTGGCAGCCACTCTTTGTAACATTGTTACTTTGTGTCCTTGTAACTTAATGTGCCACTTATTTATGTATTTATTTATTTATTTATTATTACTTTATTCTTATTCTTGGTGTCTGTTATTTAATTGTGCCACTCCACACAATTATGTGACAGTGGCCTATGTGCCTTGGCCCCCCTGGGGATATGTACTGATACTGATCTGCATATTGTACTCCTGTTTGTCGTCTGCTGCTCGTTGTTATGCCATGGTTGTTGTTTGTGTTTTGTCTTTTTTTTACGCCAGAACTGCTTGAACTGAATTGCCCCCCGGGGACTAATAAAGTTGTCTGAACTGAACTGAACTGAACTACATCAGCTGGCCTGCTGGTACCACCATCGCTAAGAGCAAACAAAAACCGCCCGGTGAAGTCGCGACTCTTCTCTGTTCTGGCACCTCAGTGGTAGAACAAACTCCCGACCAATGTCAGGACAGTAGAGTCACTCGCCATCTTTCGCAAAAGACTCAAGACTCACTTGTTCAGACTTCACCTCGACCCCGTATAGCACTACTCCAAACTACTACAAAGACAAACTTTATTGTCCACAATGACATCAGGGCACTAAAACAGTAAACTTTCATTGGGAATTGTATAATTATAAGCTACCCCAAACATCCCTTTCTTATCTTCTGGAAAGTAGTTTTCATATTGGCATACACACCGATATGGATATATCTGTGATAGGCCAATTGAGACAGAGTTTTATGTAGTTATTCTAGGGTCATTTCTTTCCCCTCTGCAATATGCAATAATTGCACATGACTGGACTCTAGGCAGATATATTCCTACAGCCATTAGCGAGCTAGTGGCACAAGAATGGAAAAAAAAGTGGCAAAATTTCCGAGTACTAACACATTAACCTTGACAGCAGTGAATACTAACAATAGATATATTCCCTTTTTATGTTCATTCCGATATTGTTCAACGTTTTTGGCTGGACCGCGACCCCGGTGCCAACCCCACATGCGTGAATGTCCTCAAATTGATTGACAGTAAACAGATTTTTGGTTTTTCCCCTGTTAAATGTTTTCTTTTCTCTCAATATGGTAAGTTCTTCCTCACTCGAATTGAGGGTCTAAGGACAGAGGATGTCTTTCAATGTATAGTTTGTAAAGCCCACTGAGACAATGTGATTGTGATTTTGGGCTATATAAATAAAATAGATTTTATTTGATTTAAACTGAATTATAATCCCAACATAGACATGCTTGGCAAAAAGGGTCACCAACAACTCCTCTGCCTCCATAAAATGGACCATGTTTTGTGAATTCTCTGAGTTTAATCTGTTTTAATAATTTCTGTTCTGCTGGTCTGGTAATCTCACTGTCAAGGCCAGCATTGCGATCATCCATAACTGTAAAGCAGCAAAATCATAGGTGTACAGCTTACAGTAATTTACAGTAGGATCAATGGGGACATGTGACCACCACTTTTTTAAATTGCTGATTTTTTCCCTGTCACTTTTTAAAAACATAATTTAGCTGTCCAGCAACAGAGCCTTACTTACTGTACAATAGGTAAGTATTACGAAAAGCAAAATCCATCCCATCAGTCAGTGCTCACTCCTGTCTTTCTGAGTTTCAGATCCTACCTTTGGGTTGCCGGTCCAGATTTCCCTTTGTAAAAATCAACAGATACAGCCACTCATTCAAGCCAGGGGGCAAATGGTTGTGATGGTGTTCTCTGATTTTGTTGATAGTATCAGTGATGTTATTGTGAGTTGTCACAATGTTTCATGATGACACTTACCTTGGCTGTATCAGTCTGGTCTGTATGTTGTTGTGTTGGACTTCTACATATTTCAATTATTTGTGATTATTAATTGTGACCTTTATCATTAGTGATTATTACTGTTGACATATTTTCATGGTACTTTCCTCTTGTAAGTAATGTAACCTGGAAAGGTCTAACAAAGTGCACTCAACATTCAGTTCATTTCGTTTATCTATGTCAGTGATTTTCAAACTTTTGTGCTCAAGGCACACCAAAGGGCAAGCCAAAATTTGAGGGCACACCTGTATTCAAATCTGTGCAAAATAGCAAAATAACACGTCCCATCTAATCATCCTGTACATGTTTATTTTCCTCTACTAATGCCAGATAAAATTTGACAACAAACAACTTTATTATGCAAATATTTATTGTGAAAATCATTAATCCAACTGACATCATGTGATGGCATCATGAGTTATCTGGCATTAACTGAGGAGAGAAGCTGCAGTTTGAAGGCACCAAATCAAAGTCTCTTTATTACCAGCCGCTGGGGTGACGTGCCCATGGCCACCATCTTGAATTCTTGCACAATGTGATCTCCATAAGATGCCATCTTGCCCAAACACCACACACACATACACACCCACACACACACACACACACACACACACTCTTTGACTGTCTTTCTGTGTTTTTAAGTGTATCTTAGTGTACTTTCCATTTCTTTTCTACACTCATCTTGCTGGCAAATGCTCAACTATGGCTATGCAACTGGCGAGATATGTCTTTTCCAATTTTTGGGCTACTAATGACAGCAGCCACTCGAGAACAGCTGTTGGCACTGCGACACTCAAAGATACTCTCTGTGGAGAGACCGGCGATCCCTGCAGAGTTAGGGAGAAGAAAAAGGGGATGCAGTGCTGGAGCAGTACAATCCATCCATCACTGCTCAGGGTGAAGCTAGAAGAGGCGGAAGTTGACTGCGACCTGTCTGCATGGACACATCAGCTACCTCACCAACAGACGTATGTGTGGCTTCATGGCTGTGTGTCTGATGTAGCTGTCTGCAGCACAGGAGCCCTATGGGGTACAGTGCTCTCCCCTTTTCTCTTCACCCTATACAAATCGGACTTCCGACACAACACAGACATCTGTCACATCCAGAAGTTCTCTGATGACACAGCCATTGTTGGATGTATTTCAGAAGAGAACAAACTGGAATACAGAGGGGGGTCATGAAGGACCTTGTCAACTGATGTGGCCTCAACCACCTTCACATACCAGGGAAAGAGATGGTGATAGACACAGGAACAGGAAGACACCCCAGATTACACCAGTGAACATCCAGGGTCTGGACATTGAGCAAACATACGAATTCTACGATGTTCATCTCATAAATAAACTGGACTGGTCGGACAATATAGTTGTCCTGGACAAGAAGAGCCAAAGTCGTCTTCACATGCTGATGAGACTGAGGACACTGTTAAGCATCTGCTGCTGAAGTACAAAGAGGGACAGGAAAAGACTCAACAAACTGGTAAGAGGGGAGCTAGCTCTGTCCTGGACTGCCAACTGGACTCCATAGAGCAGGTGGGTGAGAGGAGGATGTTGGCCAAGCTGACATCAATAACGGACAACATCTCTCTCCGCCTGTGTGAGACTGTGGGGGCCTTAAGCAGCTCCTTCAGCAGCAGTGTAAGAAGGAGCGCTACCGCAGGTCCTTCATTCCAACAGTAGTCAGACTCTTTAACACAAACATCTCATAATGTAACACTGCTGTTTTCCCCCTTCTCACTCTCTCTGTCACCATAAACCACCATAATCCACCACTTGAATCTCAAACTATATTGCACAACATATACTCTATTTATTATTATTTATAAAGCATATACAGTATATGCATACAGTACATCCCTCAATGTGTTCTCTGTGACTACAGTATCCTGTGTAATTTCCTGTTTGCTTCCTGTGCAATCTAATGTCTGTGCAATTATATTTATTCTTATATACTTTTTTAGTATAATACCACACATTATGGGTGCAGTTACCCTGTGAAATTGTCCTTCTTGGTGATTTGTATGTAGAAAGGTAATGGAGAGTATAACATATTTTATTAGCAGTAGTATTTAATCTGTATTTATATTATTTTATTGTGTATTTTGTCTAGCTTTTGTCCTGTTTTAAATTTCTTAATCATTCTTTATTCTTCATTCATTGTGTTGTATGATAAAACTGCACATTGTATAGTGGCCCTTTTATTACTACCAGTCCAAGGCACCCCTGTGCAATAATAATGCTGTTTAACCAGAATCTTGATTCTCTCAGGAACAACTCGATACAACTAACAAGTTATTGTTAGTTTACATTGAAATTCATATTGCATCCTTAGGCAGCTCTGCTCAAGACATTTACACACAAATTAGACATACAGTTACAGGTGGATGGATTATCTTGAAAAGTGTCCACTAACTCAAATATTTCCAAATTTGTGGCCAACATCTTAGAAAAAATATTATTGTGTGCACAGAAAAAAAACTCTTAGCTCTTTTATTTTTCTCTTGTGAAAAATGAAAGGAAAAACAAGTGTTGCATATATATTTTCATTGTCTGTATGAAAAGACATTATCATAACTATAAAAATGAATCTGAAAATATCAAATTTTCCAGTAAAGGGTGCTCAAATGGATGCATGCATTCAAGTTGCAGTAATCAATAGTCCATTAGATTTCCACTAGGTGTAAATTGCTGGCGTCTGAGGTGTGAAAATGTTTCCTGACAGTTGGTGGTGCAAACAATGTTTTGGCTGTGTGGATCTGAAACCCAATTACCAGACAGAATGTCAATGTGTGATGATTCTGATTATGTTCAACAATGTTTTACATTTTTTTCTCATAGAATATCTGCATGTGGCAGTCATTGCATAGGTAAGGTCAGGGAAGCTAATCGTTATGGAAAATCATGGTTATGGTATGGTTAACGTTACTGGAGCGGAGCAGCGGTCAGCAGTAACAAACAAGACCAGCTGCACATGGCAGCACTCAACACGTAAAACAAAACATGTGGTGAAGAAAATTCCTAAAACCTGCTTCTGCTCAGCACCTTGTACAACAATGGACTCCACAGGAGCTAACAGTGCAGCAGAGAGGCTGCTCTCACTGCTGGGCTTATAACATTAATAACACAGCAGAGCACACACCCTTACTTTGTTGTCCACATACACGCATGCATTAATTAATTAATTAACAGCATTAATTAATTTATTTATTGATTTATTAATACTTTTAACTTTTTTAAAATAAAAAGGCTGCAGATTGCTTATCTCAATTTCCAGTTGTGTTTCACATTGTATTTCAGCAGATTTAGGATTAACCAATTAATGGTTTAGCACACTGTAAACGAGAGCAAAAATCTTAACATAGTGCCCCCTTTTCCATTCATTGAATTGATAACCAATTTTGAACAGAGAAATGTTTTGAACTAAAAATCGATTTTGAATTGGACAGGACACCCAAAAATCGGAATCAAATTGAAATCGAATCAAATCATGACATTGCCAAAGATTCACACCCCTATGGGCATGCACGTGCCGTTGTAAACAGGAAGAAGATTGTATCTTGTTGCTTAACTACAGAAAATACTATGAACGAGGCAGGGAAATGTGACTGCTCTCCACAGTGTTAACTTGTCAGCAAAATATTGTAAGCAACCGTTTTTGTTTCTCTTTTCCATCATTGTATTGTCAATGTCTAATTGTGTCTTTCTGAATATAAAGTAAAAAAATATAACATCTGTTCCATCACTGTACAAATTCAAAGGCCTACTCAATTATCATAACACATACTCCAAGTTCACATTTGCCAATGATGCTCCAACCACTAATAAACGTGTGTGTTTACATCATCGTTTCCAAAAAAATTCAGTCATTAGCGACTCACCCTCATGCTGATGAGAAGTCCGGTGTAGTTTCTTATTTCTCAGCGTGCAGCTTGAGACCCACGGGGGTACCCTCCTGCAGCAAAAATCCATATAGTGGGCGTCAATGGTGTCCGAGACGAAAAGGTCCATAAAACTACACAAAAACTTTGTAATATTCCTCCATACTGCCTGTCCGCTGCAATCCAAGTGTCCTGAGGTAGCGACATCCAGAGTTTACTCGAAACGACGTCATTTACTACATTTTTCTTGCCTAAACAGTCACTATACTATATTTGCCGAGTCTCCCTCACAGCCGCTTACACTATGGAAGCCGCACCAGACAAGATCAATGAGAACTCGCGATAGATACACACCGGTATTTACATCCAGCTGTGAGTGACCGAGCGACACACAAACACAAGAGGGATCTGCCTGCACTAATGATTTGAAAACTTTGAAACTCACATGATCTTTCCCCTAGCACCACAGTAGGGTCACAATGTCAACTATGCACACAGTATAGGATATGTACCCGAATTGTAGTCTCACTAGAAATAACAAACGTTTCAGTGTGTTGGTTATTATGAACGCTTTGTGGTCTTACTGTGATCCATGGTTGGATCCATGCCTGATTATTCCACATCAGATCAATTTAAAGATTATTTTTACCAACATCTTTAGAAAAAAAAAACAGAAATAGAATGAATTTTCCTTCTCTGGTCCTGACTGTGTCTTTAAAATGAATCACCTTTCATATTTAACCTGAAAATCTGAAATTTCAATGTGGGCATGTTTAATCTATGGTCCAAGTCTATTAGAGACAAATTGCTTCTTCTGTGGTGTAGTTCTAGTTCCACAAGATGGTGCACAAAAACCACATAAAGACAGTCACTACACAGGCACACTGAATGCATGCACTATTCTAAAAGTCAATCTCAGGCAAAAGAATGATGTTATAAATGTTGATCTAGATCTAAACTAGCTTCGCATTTGAACTCGAAGAGTGTGCTGAAAACAGAACAATATAATAGCTTTGACCTAACATCAAGGTGTTACATAATACTTAACCTGAATGGAGCCTTAGGAATTAGTGTTTGTAGGGAGTATGTTTAAACGTTGGATGAAGCTACAACACTGAATATCGCAACCGGCTCAAACACTGTCAACCTTGTGGCTTTATCTGAGCACTGGCTCTGAACTCTGAGGCAGTCTCCACAATTTATAGACATAAACAAGAGTGAACAATAAAGCAGAGTTTGTCAAGATTACATTGTAGCATTAGGTGTGAATGAAGACTGACCATAAGTAATAATTATATAGCATTTGCTAAATGATGGCTTGAAGTAAAATAACAAAAACAATAACGATTTGCCAAATGATATGCCGATAACGAAGATGGTGAAAACGATTTTGGCCTTGCTGTACTTACATGTTGTTTTGTCATGATGATTGGAGGAGAAAAGAGAACTAGACCCCACAACTTGTCAAAAAAGATTTTGACTTAATTATAGATATTATATGGTTAATTCAGGGAATTAATGTAAAGTTGTCCATTGTCCAACTTGATGACATCTCTTTCATATGGGACCCAAGAACAGCCATGGCTGCAGTTTTTATTTAATGCTGTTATCTCAAAGGTTACATTAAAAGATTTTATTATCTTAAGATAACAAAGCTTGCTCTCTTGTGATAGTGGGTTAATTACCTTGTTATTTTGAGGAAAACAAAAAATGTTGCTTTCCTCAAAATAACAAGGTATTGAAGGTGTTGAAAAGCGTGTTTTCTTGATAAATAAATTATTACCTTATAATCTTGGAATAAAGGCTTTTAAAGAGATAATTGCAAATACAGCCATTTTTGCTTTCATACAATCACAAACAGCTTGCGATGATACACCATCAACGACAACATTACAACCTCCTGCTTAAAGCTATGGTTGGTAATCCTGTTCAGAAACACTTTTTGTTATACTGGGTGAAATGGTCCTTCCATCCTGACAGTAGTCAATACATAATGTGTTCAGAAAAAGGAACGAAAAAAATCAGACCTCTGTGGCAGCTGCAGGCCTGTAAAAACTCTGACCAATCCCTGCCTCTCGTCCTTCCCACGCCCCCCTCTGTCCGTCCCTCCTCCCTGCGTGCACTCATCACGTGTCACTGTTGCCAGAAATATTCAGCACACTCCATACCGAGTTAGCAGGAGAGAACAATGGCAGAGAAAATGCAGCCAAAGGTAGCACTGCCAGCGTTACTTGTAATGGCTCGCACCGCTAAACACGGAAAAGAAAGCCGGAGGCAGAAAATGCTGCAACGAAAAAGGCTTTGGATAAAGCCATAGGGAAAACCAGAGTCAACATCGGTTCAGCTTTTGAATGGTGGAGACAACTGAGGGAGCTGAAGGGCCTAAGAAGTGATGCAGAGGTTGCTGTCTTTCTGTTGGACAGGTAATTATTAGGGTCCGGGAAGCTAAGCTGCCAGGACACTATTGTATTCCTAGGAATTCTTTCTTTCTTCTTTCTTCCGAGGAAGTCATACTTCCCAAGGGCGAAAACTCACCAAACTTTACAGAAATGTCCGGCCCAATGCCAGATTTACTTAATTCCAAGGACATGTCAATATTCCTCCTGGGGGGGGGGGGGAATTTGCGTTTTAAACTTAAAAACTTTAAAAATACCTATAAAATCAACAGTACATGCTACAGTTTTGAAACTTTCACCAAACTGTAGCCCCAATACTGCTGAAACTTTAGTCCACTTAAACTCATTACAAATTATGAAGTCCATCACTCAGTTTTTTTCAAAACCTGTAAAAGTTATAAAACCTATCTCCTCCCACAATTTTTGCTCAATTGTCACCAGACTTGCTAGAGAACATCTTCAGACCATCCTCCACAAAACGTGTTTCTCGGATTTTTGATTTATCAAAAATTAAGCCTATACAGTGCATCAAAATGTATGACTGTAAACAGTACTGTAAACATATTTTATCAAATTCTTGCTAAATACATTTTCAATCTTCCTGAAAAAAATTGAGAATATTTTGGAGTCATGGTTGATGGAGTTTGGCAAATATCAGAATTTTATCTCAAAAACTGAATTTTTGAGAACATTTTGAATTCTGCTCTCATGGGAACAACTGGAGTCAATGTAAGAGTGGCATTTTTAAACATCAGACTTTCTCTTATGAAGCAAAACGCTTTAAGTTAAAAACAAATCACCAACATTTCCATGCTGTCAA
Organism: Pagrus pagrus; assembly: GCF_965226575.1. Classification (NCBI taxonomy): domain Eukaryota; kingdom Metazoa; phylum Chordata; class Actinopteri; order Spariformes; family Sparidae; genus Pagrus; species Pagrus pagrus. The sequence goes on from NC_140197.1 coordinate 6,458,493, forward strand.
GATGTAATTTATGTATTATCAGATTTTTGTTCAGGTAACAGAATTTCTGACATTTTGACCATTTTTGAACTCTGCCTTGACAACAGCTGCCCGGACAGTGACTCCCTGAGTCGACAAATGAAGCTACACAGCAGGTCTCATGTCCAGCCAATTAGCTCAGTGAGTTAGGAGCTGGTCTTTTGTGTCAGGGGTTGTGGGTTCAAGACCCAGCAAGGATGATGAGGATGACAGATCAAAATGTCAGATGTCCTCAACATGAAACACAAGACAGGTTGTCAAAAGACAATTGTCCTGGGGGGTGTTCCAGAAAGTGGGTTATGTGAAAACTCAGAGTAAGTTAACCCTGAGATGAGGGAAACTCTGGGTTTTCCGTTCCAGAAAGAGATGTAACTGAAACTCTGGGTCAGTCACCATGCTAACAGACTCTGTGAACATAACCTGCTCGCTGGCAGGTTTACTTAAGAAACCCTGAGTTTCTGCCCGTCTCCTCCCACATGAAGAATGCTGTTTGACATGGATTGTCCGTTCATTCCGAATCCGATTGATATCAAAGCACAACTTATTTGTAACACATTACGTTGCGAGAGAATCTTCCGACCCAGATTAGATGTCCTGTCATTTCCAGAGGAATATCTGTTTGAATGCTACCGCTTTTCATCACACAGTATAATCTATCTTGAGAACATTCTCCGGCCACACATTACCAACCTCACACACCGCGGACGTGCACTCACATCACTGCAAATTTTATGCATAGCGCTACGTTTTTTTGCAAACGGTAGTTTTCTGTACAACATTGGGGATGCAGAGCACATCGGAAAGGCAACAGTGTGTAGAGCGGTGAGGAAAGTTACCCTCGCACTGAAACGCCTGTTACCAATCATGGTGGTGTTCCCCGGACACAAACCTGTCAGAAACATCAAAGAGGAATTTCACAGGATTGCAGGTGACTGATAATAATTTTTTTAAATTATGATATACATACTGCTGCGACCTCAGAGTGGGGTCAGTAGCTTAATCAGCTGTCATTTTACAGGGCTTCCAAATGTGATAGGATGCATAGATGGGACGAAAATTCCTATTACTGCGCCTAGAGAAAATGAAGGGGACTATGTGAATAGAAAATCCTTTCACAGCATCAATGTCCAGGTATATGACCTACCATCTTAAAAAAATATATACATGAAAATTTATACAGTATAATACAACTAACTCATGTCATCTTCTGCACTGTGAAGATCATATGTGATGCAGCCTACATCATTACAAATGTAGAAGCCAAGTGGCCCTGCTCGGTGCATGATTCCCGGATCTACCGGGATTGTAGTCTGAGCAACAGATTTGCACGTGGTAAGGAAGCTAAAGCTTTGTACAAATGTTCTTTGTCTCCCCTTTTAATGCACTCAAATGTGTCCTCTATAATTTGAGGAGAGTTTGATGGCTACCTACTTTGGGATCGAGGCTATCCATGCCAGCCCTCTCTGCTGACCCCTTACCCTGACCCTGAGCCGGGGCCCCAACAACGTTTTAATGTGGCCCACTGCAGGACTAGAGCCCGGATTGAGATGACCATTGGCATACTCAAATCCCGGTTCCAGTGCCTGCGTAAGCTCAGGGTCACCCCAGAGAGGGCATGTGACATCATTGTGGCCTGTGTTGTTCTCCTATTTATTGCAACTATTAGAGGAGAGCAACACCCTGCCCTACAAATACATGACCCTGAGGATGACCACCCCATCCACCCTGCAGATGTCCGGGATGGAAGGGCTGTAAGGGACCTAATTTGCAGGAATTTTGATTAAAACAGTCAAATAAAAAAGACAAATTCACATGTGACTTGGTTCTTCTTTATTCCCTATAAGTACAAAAGCAACGGTTAGGATTTGCAATATAGTTCCAACATATTCACCTATTTCATCAATGCACCCACCTCAACTGGCGTTCCAGTAATAGAATTTCAAGGTCTGTTTTTCTTATCTTTCGATCCAGTAGACCATTTCCTTTTCGGTTTTCTCAATAGTCCTCAAGAGGTGCACTTTATACAACTCCTCAACTGGTAACTGGGAAACATATGGACAACATTTAATTGCTACAGTTCTACATACAGATTTAACATGGTATTGACCGAAAATCTCACTGTATCAAGCTGTGCTGTGGAAGTTGATGGACCCTCCTTGTGATGCCCAGCCATGTTCTGTTGAAGGACAAGAATGTGCTAGTTGGTTGTCCATTATCTATGCTCATCACTGCAGTGTAGGCTTCATGTCAAACTATATTCCACTCGACAATGTAAAGGAATGTGAATGGGTAGACCACTGCCAGTAGCTATACATAATATTAAGACACACTTCAGTAGGCCTCTCTGGATCTCTCCCTGTGGCAGCAGACAGTGTTTCGTCATCATCATCGTCACCATCCTCCTCCTCCTGTGATGCAGGAAAAGAAACTGTTTCAGATTACTTTGAACTACCATCTGAGCAAGATTTGAGTATGGAATACTTACAGCTGCAGGGTGTTCAACTGTTTCAGTCGGAGGCTGAACTAGGCAGATGACACCGTCCACAACTGTTGGGTAGGGGGATATATATATATATATGTATATATATATATATATATGTATATATATATATATATATATATTAGGGCCGGGACTCAATTAAAAAAATTAATCTAATTAATTAGAGGCTTTGTAATTAATTAATCGAAATTTTTTCATATGGGTTTTAGTATACCATTGAATAATGACTGAATACATAAGCTTAAGCAACAAAACATAGTTTATTTTTTTTCAAGGTGGTACTTAACCAAGACCAACAGACTAGGGATGCAAATTATCGATTAATTCATTAATCATTAGTTGATGGACCTTATCGATCGGTTAACGATTACCTGATAAGACGCGATTTTCCTGAGAACCTAAATTTAAGGGGAAAATTTCAGCTGAACATTCCTTATACAGGACTCTACACTAGTTTGTTAGTTTATTTTTAGAGCACAGCACAATGAAAAATGTTTAAGTAACACATTATTTGGTAAATGGTCTTCCCTGCCACTACACTATGATGATTACTGTATTTAACTACTTAAATCACGATAGCATAAACTGATTTGTTGAACTCAGCCTGATGTAAACATTAATAAAACACAGGCAGCGCTATGTTTTCCCTGTGTGATGTGCACCGTGAGACAGTGACAGGTCTGTAGGCTACCTACGTCTTGACCACATGTCAGCTGTTCAGCTGCAGCAGAGGAAACTCCGCTGTTCTCAGCTCCACTGCGACGAGCGCTTTTTAAACAGTAGCGACCGGCAAAACTACGGGAGGATACTGTAAACCGGCAGTGCTGAGGCACCGGGTCGGTTTGAGCTGCGTTCAGGCTACATTAAAACTTTATTGATCCATGGGCAGTGATCAGTGTCGGCAGCTTTTTAACTCGTTAAATAATTGTGCTCCAGTATAATCGGTACGCCTGAAACTCATCCAGTGAGAAACGTTCCGCGGTGCAAAAATAAGTGCGATTAAAATGCGTTAATTGTTTTAACGCGTTAATTTTTGTGTAATTAATTAATCTTAATTAACGCGTTAAAGTCCCGGCCCTATATATATATAAATAAAAGACACAAGTGTATACTTGCATTTGATGTAGGCACTTGTGTCCTGGTGGGTAACAGGCTCAGATGAGCTTCCCCCGGGGATGCCTTCAGCCACCGGTCGGCCACAGTAGGTGGCCCTCCACCCGTTTTTCGGGCCTCTGCCTTCTTTCTGTTGGCTGAGCAGAACTTTTATTTTAACTTAGTTTTTTATTGAGTGTTCCTGTACACATCGTCACATTTTAAATGTAGCCTACATATAAAATAAAAATGTGTAAACATTGTATCAAGTTTTAATCTACTAAGTGGTGTATTAAGTGGGTGGACGTGTTAAAACAGAATTTGGTTAGGGGTTTACATTACTATTTGAAGTAGCCATTGAATTAATATTTACTTTAACAGCCTTAGTCAATTAAAAAATAATAATAATAATTAAAATCAAAGTGAGGTGCAGTCGCCAAGCAAAACATGCCTTACCTTTTTGAATAATGTTTTTATATTTCAGTTTTAGCTGTTTCCAAGTCCTTTTTTCCCCCGTTGGATTGCACCTAAATGGAAATCAGATTTTATTCCTATTTACATTCATAACTAGGCCTATATGCTACGATCTTACAGTTAAATGTTAAGTCAATGGAATAGTTCAAACTTACGCGTTGACTCGGGCAGCAATTTCCTCCCATGTCGTTTCTCTCTCCTTCGCCGCTGCAGCTGTATTAGATTTTCGCCGAAGTATGTGCTCATATTCTACGTACGCCTGCATTAGGACCTCCAGCTCCATTGGAGTAAAATAACTTGATCTCTTTTTGTCTGATGTCATGGTGACCATCGTGGTATCAGGGTTCCATTGACGATGGCTTTTTATAGTGGTTGTGCACGCGCGTAAGTCGAGGTGAACATACTCAGAGTTGATTGAACTAATTCAGATCAGCCGTTCTGGAACCGGATACTCAGAGTTTCCCATCTCAGAGTAAGTCAACTCAGAGTTCAGGGATAGACTCAGAGTTTGTTGAACCTCCTTTCTGGAATACCCCCCTGATGGTGGCATCACATCAAGCCTCTAAATTAAATAAAAACAAATAGCTTGGACTGGACCATGGATGAAAGCTAACCAAATTTTGCACAAAGGTGCAGTCTCATGCCAGATTACCTCAGCTGTAAACCCAAGCCAATAGTCCTGATGGTGGTGCTACAGCAAGTGTCTAAAGTTCAAAAATTTGAAAATTCATAACAAATCAACCATACTTGCTACAGCTTCAGAACTTTCATCAAACTGTAGCCTCAATATTGAAGAAACTTTTGTACATTTAAACCTATTAAAAATTATGAAGTACATCACTCAGTTTTTTTTTCAAAAACTGTAAAACTTCTTAAACCTATTTCCTCTCTCCTCCTTTGATTTATCAAAAATTGAGCCTCAAAAACTGAATTTTTCACAGCATTTTACATTTTTCTTTCATGTGAACAATTGGAGTCAATGCAATAATGACATAGCTAAACATCAGTTATTCACTTATGGAGCAAACCAATCATTTTTAAAATTACCAACATCTCCATGCTGCAATATGTGTATTTTCAGATTTTTGTCTTGATAACTGAATTTTTTACAGTGGTTTCAAATCTGCCTGCACAACAGTGAATGGCTTACTCAATTTGTGAAGCCACTGTTGTATTGCCACTTGCCAATTAGCTCAGAGCGATAGATGACAAGGTTCAAGCCTCAAGTGGTCCAAAATGAACATTGTTGTCAACTGTCTTGTCTTCCTATTCTCCTGTTTGTTGCCAGAATTGCAGCTATAATTTGTTTTGCTTCAGGGGGATTTGTTTTTTTCATTAAATATGTAACTTTACCCAACTTAGCTACTTATGTAGCTCGTATTAGCCCAATGCTAACATTAGCTTCTCTGTCAGTGTAAGCCAGCCTGCCCTGCTGACTACCAGACAGGCTGACTGTCAGATGCGCGTTCAAGTTTGTGGGGGCGTGGCTTTGGACGGAGCACTGGATCAAACTTCTTCCAACACGTCCAAACCTTGAGCTCTTTGTCACTTCCCTCGAGCCGTTCCTGTGCAGTTTTTGGGGAGTGCCGTTGCCATAAGGGGGTGAACTTGGTCCACAACGGTATTTGAATGGGTAGTGCATGGTGTCCACCTGAATGACAGGACCCAAAATTTCCTCAACAGAACATCGCATTGTAACGAGAAGATCAAAGTTACTCACATCCCCTGTCAGTGGTTTTACAGTTTTTTTTCGATTGCTAAGACGCATTGGTCGAAACTGAAGCGACATGTTCAAAACTCTTAACACAGTCTGCATTTCCATCTTGCAGCTCAGCTCAACAGTTAATCTCATGCCCAAAAGTGTGTATCACCAACAAAACACTTCATACTTGTCTCAAAAGAAGCTCATTCAACAAAACACTAGCATATTGTCTCACTTTGGAAACACACACAATCACTCTTAACAAACGGGAAGACAAAATACTAACAACAAAGAACATTACATCAAATACATCTTATATTTCAAGTTTGAATGATTTTTGTCAGGTAAATCAGTATTTTATATAGGATCTTTTGCACTTTACAGTTTTTTTCGATTGCTAAGACGCATTGGTCGAAACTGAAGCGACATGTTCAAAACTCTTAACACAGTCTGCATTTCCATCTTGCAGCTCAGCTCAACAGTTACTGTAATCTCATGCCCAAAAGTGGGTCTCACCAACAAAACACTTCATACTTGTCTCAAAAGAAGCTCATTCAACAAAACACTAGCACATTGTCTCACTTTGGAAACACACACAATCACTCTTAACAAACGGAATGACAAAATACTAACAACAAAGAACATTACATCAAATACATCTTATATTTCAAGTTTGAATGAATTTTGTCAGGTAAATCAGTATTTTATATAGGATCTTTTGCACTTTAATGGTTCTAAATTATTGTATATGCTGTAATATATTGCACCAACACTGAATCAGGAATGCAGAGATTTATTCAAGAACATTTGTGCTTTTGCATAAGTACTTCAGGACCATACAAAAAATAAAGATTACGTAAACAGAATAATGCAGAATCTCAGAATTCCAGGGGTAGAATACAAATTACAGTAAGAGATAAAACTAAACTCCTTCCTCTCCTGGCTGCTCTTCTCTCTCTACCAACTTCACCCGCTGCTCTTTGATCCATACTTGCACAGGAAAAAGCATCAGAAGCCACTCCTTTTGTATATGCTTTCTAATGAGGCCAAACGCAGATCACCTGAATCAGTTTTCAGCTGAAAACTACCATCAGCTGTTTGGAATTGCATCTTCGTTTTATTTATTTTTATTGTCAATATTTTGACATAATTTTCAATAGGTTTCAATGTGGCTGCAGCAGAAATTCCCCATGTTTTTTTCCCCTATCATTCTGTTTTGAGTGTGTTTTTAACTGTTTTGAACAAAGTGTGTTAGCATTTGAAAAATGTGCTGTTAAAGCATAGTGTTTTGCAGGTGTGAACTAGTGAATGAGAAAAGACTTCATCCATTTCGGTGACTGTGGTCACTGAATGCACTTCGTCTGAAAGCAATGAAAAGTGAGACACAGTTTAGCCCACATGCACTTCTGTTTTGCAGACTGTGTTAAGAGTTTTGAACATGTCGCTTCAGTTTCGACCAATGCGTCTTAGCAATCGAAAAAAACTGTAATGTTGTGGCTGATCGGTGTATTTTGTGTGTGATGATAATAGCTTCCAATAGCTTCATTTGCACTTTCCTGGAAAAAAAAAAGAGTTTAGAACTATTAATAGTAAAAGTCAAGCTAATTTCTGAGTTATTTGCATATGGTTAGTTGTGTTGAGTTTAGTAAGTTGGTTCATTAACACTTTTTTGTCTTTTTTTCCCCAACATGAAAGACGTAATGCTGTCTTAAAGCCTACTCCATATTGGCAGGAATGAAAGGAGAAGAAGTGATGACTTCATTCGTATTATATTGGTGGCCTAAAAGTTGTCACATTTAAGCAGACTAAAAGTTATGGACTCAGCTAACAAAACAGCCACAATGTAGATATTTAATTGCAGAATACAAACTCGACTCAGGTTCATAAACCCCAAAATTCTTATAAAAAAACAAAACAAAAACAGAGTAGATGACATTGGTTATGCTAGTTTTAAACTGATTAATTATGTATCAACATTAATCTTATGGATCCTGTTGTTACATTACAACTTTCTAAAAAGCATCTTACACTGATATTGATGAGTTTAAAACAATAAATTAATGTTTATTTTGGTTTGAATTAATAAAATTTTTTAGGTATTTAGGTTTGCCCCATAGTCTATGTTCTCTGCTTAATGCCAAATAATTGTTCTTTCCAAGGAATATCCTTGGAAATTAATGGGAAATTACAAGATGTATAAAATGAACCATAATCACAAAAACCTTATAATTTACTGTGCTTTATTCAATTGCCTCACAGTGGTTTGGTCCACTGCCAGTCAACCTGCACCTCTCACACCTGTCTCACCTGCGTCTTTCAGTGTGGTGCTGGTGGACTATATTAGGTAGATATTTTGGTATTTTAAGTTAACCTTATTACCTATTTTTCTCTTGTCAGAAAGTTTTAGGTTTAAGCACAAAAAAACGCATGGTTTGGGTTAGAAAAACACAGTGCTTTCAAATAGTAGCTCCCTGTTTCAGTCACCCCAAACACCACTGTAGATGTCCTGAGGTCTTGGTAAAAACACCTGGTTTTGTCAACCTTAAAAACATTCACTGGTGTCCCCCTCAGGAATTGCTGTTGAGAATGTTTTCTGTTTACAACAGTGAAATATAAAAATAATGTAACACATTTCATTTGACTTTTATTGCATATCCATGCACATGGAGGGTACAAGTTACTTTACTGTAACAAACGATGCAATGCTTTCTATATTCATATACTAAGTAATTGTTTATGGTTTATAAAGCATGCCATTGTTTTAATTAATGACTTTTCTAATAGTATGACAGTTATTACATTTTACCCACAAATGCACTCAATAAAACCACAAATATGCTCAATATTTTCTATTGGTACTTTTGCTACTCTTCCTACCCTTTTTTTTCTGTGACTTAAAGCTCTGGTCTATGATCTCAGAAAGATTTGAAAAAAGCATCCCCCCCACACACACCCCTCCCCTCTGTGCTCCTTAATGCCTCCCCTCCGAGCTCGTATAGCTCTCCCCTCGGAGCCTCCCGTGACACACCCCCTCCAGCAATAAGCACCAAGAGCAACAAACTGGCCGAATGCAGAGTAAGATGTCGGATTCGCAGGTAAAGTTATCACAATGCCGTTGAAACTAACGTAAATCTTGTAAGTCATTACAATGTCCACAGCTAAGCTCCACACCCAAGCTAGCGTAACGTCATTAGCATGTTACAGCTACATTATGTTACAGCTTGGTAATAAGTTACTATTTATCAACAGCTAAGTTAGCCACTTCTAAAAGTTATTAGGGCCAAGAGACTAACAGATGCTGCCGTCAGCTTTAATCACAACGATCGCTTCCACATTGTGGCTGAAAACAAAACCTGCATGAGCCTCGGACCAGCTGTGTCCCAGCTGTTGTCTGAGTAGCACCAGACCGCGACACAAACGTGCCGTAAACTGTAATCTCTTGTTTATGACAGATAAGACACACAAATACACACATCGCAACGCCTATATGATAATCCATCATATTGATTTAGCAAAGGCTTTGTTGAAAACAAACGGACAAGACCGGGAGGAGGGTTAGCAAAACAGTTGAGTAGTGACCGGGCAAGAGGTTATTATGGAGAAATAAATCATCTTACTTGCATCACTTGCTGCTTCATTTAGCTGCCACAAGCAAATAAATAGGCTGATTTGATGTAATCATGATAGCAATGTTAGCTTGTTGTTAGCTTACAATGCTAACATAGAGGCTAACGTCTCCGTCGAACAAGTGTTGACAATACTGCAGAGACAGAAATCGTCTCAACACCGTCTAATAACAGAAAAAAACTAACGGCAGCTTTCACAGTCATAAGCCAGCATCGGCATGAAAGTTATCTGTGTCACAACATCCACAATAAAGACGAAAGATTACCTGTTTCAACAGAAACTGCGCTGTATCAGCATCGGGTCCATATCTTCACGGACCTTTCACCACCATTCAAATGATGACCCGATGTTTATTTGGGTTTGAGACCTCTTTATTTCACATCTCCGCTTTGTGTCTTTTCAGTGACAGACTTTCGCTTTCTTTGACCCTTTGTCGGCGGGGCAAGCAGAGGCAGCTGAACTACTCAGGGCAAAACAAACCTCTCGTCCACTTGTATTTTCAAATGTGGAAGTGGGTCGGGACCAGACGTAAGCAGGAGCAGGAGAGTGAGCGAGAGGATTTGATCGGAAAATTGATCCAATAGGAGACATCCGGAGCGGATGGCTCCTATTTGTCAATTTCTTTTCAGTTTTGCAGGCGCTAGAGAGAATGGATTTATTTGGTTCCTTTTACTCTTCACATTGTGTAGGTCGTACTATTGGGCCATAAGCACCATCTAAATAATGTTAATAATAATGATAAATCTTTCAAATCGTAGACCATAGCTTTAAATGAAATGCTCTTATACAATGATGTACGTTTCAAGGAACATCCTTATGAATCATTTTTATGACCAGTACCTATGAAATAAAGCCTATAACAAAATACTGCAATATAATATCACATACAAACACACCAAACACTGAATTTGAATACCATTACAAACATGTTCATATTGAAATAATCCTATACAAAATGAAATGGTCAGTTTGTTCATTGTACAAGTCTATTCTCAACATCTTGGGTAAGACTTGACTACAGAAAGACCACTGGAAATACTGCCGTGTAAAAATAAGGCACACACCAAGTTTATAATTATATGCAAAGCTTTGCACACACACACACTTATCATAGAGTTGATGTTTTACTATGTAGTGTGTACATGTAGAGAAACTATAATGAAGTTAAATCCCAGTTAAGCTCAGTGTCTTTCTTATCAGAGAAGATGAAAAACTCTTTCTTTCTCAACATTTTTATCCAGACTTGCAGAATTAATAAGCAGTTTGAATTTTATCTCCATCACATGTGACCTGCTATGCATTAATTATTGATCACCTGTTTCTATGCCAGTGAGACATAATTGCCTTCTGTAATGTGAACCCTTCATCAAATTTAAACATTTATATTGCTTATCTTTCTGCCTAACCCCTTGGCTAATTTTTTCTAATTACACCAATCAAATTGAGCTAGAGAGTAATTCTTCTCTTTGCTTCAATTAGAAAGCGGGGATGGCATGCATATTTCACTTGATCCTTAAGTACTTTACTTCCAACAAGGTGAAATGATGAATAATGGTTGATGCACTTCCGGTGTCATGGCGGCAGCATAGACCGTTCTGGCGTCCACACTCCTCCAAACGTTTCCAAAATCGACGGTGGCGTGGGCAGCCGTTCAAATCAGGCAACCTTAATTAAATGCCAACTACAAGACAAACTACAGCAGCTAAACAAGTGCTGATGGCTTCTCTACAGAAGGAGCTTGGTGAGGAAAATGCGTCTCATAAAAGTCATTGAAGAGACAATGGCAAGATACTTCAAAGACGCCGACGAGAAGTCCGAGGCACGGATGAACAGACTTGAAAATCGAATTGAAAGCATGCATTCTATCTTGTCTCGTCACACTGAAGAGATAAAATTGATTCGCTCAGAAACTGTCAATATGCAGGAGCGCGTTGCCACGACGGAAAAAACGACTTCTGAATGCCTGAAGAAGCAGCAAGCTCTGGGAACTAAACTCACGGAAATGGAGGATCGGGCGCGCAGGGAAAATCTCCTCATTTTCAACTTAAAAGAGGGAGCAGAAGGACAAAATGTTCTCGCCTATCTTATGGACAATATTCCATTATGGTTTCCTGCCCTGGCGTCTGCACCGCCGGAGCTAATGAGGGGCCACCGACTGGGACGTTCACCTGCCAGCGGTAAAACACAGCGCTCCCGTCCGCTGATAATCAAGTGCCTTCGTTACACCGACAGAGGCACATTGCTAAACGAAGCATGGAAAAACCCTCCGGAGGTCCATAATATCCAGCTGAGATTCACCACAGACTACAGTGATGCCACAACCAAGCGTCGGAAGCCATGCTACAAACTTATGCACGAGGCGAGGGCCAAGGGGGAACAGCCTGACATTCCAAAACACCTCCATTGCGAAACCCCTCCATCCCGACACACCCCACTCCGACACACCGCTGTTCCGAATCCGACTTTCAACTTCCGATTACTTCCCAATATGGTTAGGGTAAGGGGTTAGGGTCAGGGGTACCACAATAGCCTTTTCGGAATAGCGGGGTCTTTAGAAAAAATGAGAAACCACACCATTACGATGAATGGAAGTCTATTTTCGGGACAGCGGGGTTTCGGAAAAGCGGGGTGTAACCGGGCCAAGGGCTTCCAAGCTTTCCTCCTCTACCCGGCCACCATCAAGTTATCCCGGGGAAACGACGTGCACATTTTCCAGGAGTCAGGTGAAGCCGAGCGGTTCCTTGCAACACTGGACGAATAAATGTGGCAGTGAAGGATCTCCGGAGTTGGTAAGACTGATTCTAGACTGATCCTAAAAGATTCAACTTGAAACACTACTGGATTTATTGACGTTAAATTGACAGTGGTAGTTTAACAATGCGAACTTTCCTTTGTTTTTTTTTTGTTTTTTTTGCTCTCTTTTTTTTTTGGCTCTCTTTTTGTGGCAGCTATTTTTACGTGGGCTACATTAACTAAGCAGCATTAAATGTTCCTCTTTTCTTTTCTCTCTCTTCGCTGATAACGGTAGCCTGCAATAAGCTGCTCACTGCCCCGTGGTATAAAGGCCTTTTTTTTTCTCCTATTTCTTTGGATGGAGGGTGGAGGGACACTGGTACACTTTTTTACGATAGGGTTTTTTTTTCTTTTTCCCTTTGCTTTGTTTTGTTATGTTTTGTTTTGTTTTTCTCCCTTTTTTGTGTGTGTGCATGCGAGTGTGTTCATGTGTGTGTGTTTATGGTGGGGGGTGGGATGGGGACTCAGACTCAGACTCAGACCAGATCTCCTTTGTATCTCAATTTACCAAGATATGTTTGTTTGCCTGATCATGCTATACATGAATTTGAAAGCCTATGAATAAAATCAGTGTCTTATCCTGGAATTCACGGGACCTTAATTCCCCCCAGAAACGAATAAGCACATTAGAGCAATTATTCAGGAAAGATATACACTTTGCATTCATACAGGAGACACATTTTTTGAAGCCTGATGTTCATAGATTTCAGAATAAATATTATCATGTTATTGCTTCCTCTTGTTTTGACAAAAAAAGAAAAAGCGTCCTTATAGCTGCTAAACGTAATTTAAATTATAGTATTCTGGGAACAGGGGGCAGTGATGACGGGCGAATCACTTTCTGTAAGACTATTTATGATCAGTGTTGAGACTAACGCCGTTAGAATAAACGCGATTACGTAACGCCGTTACATTCCTCTGTAATTTGTAATCTAATTAATTACTTTATCCAGCGTTACTAACGCCGTTTCCGTTACTAACATGACTTGTGTTGCCGTTACTAAAATCGGGGCCCCAGCGCGATCATGGTAAAAAAAAAAAAGCCTGCAGCCAGCATGAGTTCTAGGCTATTGTTTTTTCTTTTCTTCCTTTCCTCCTCCTCACTTCATAAGCGGGCTGCAAAGTAGAGAGCACACTAGTACAACACGGTTTCGATAAATACCAAGGATAAGACAGGTCATGTTTTGCGGATATGGAACAAGGAAGTAACTGACTTGACGATGTATAGCTGCGTGACATTGACGAATCCTTGTAGGAATTTATTTTACACACAAACCGACGTAGCTTCTGTGCGGCGCACACACACAACTTTCGACCGGTAAAACCAAAGTGATAGACAGAGAAGAAATGGCGAGTACAGAAGAGGAGGATAAAGTGGGAAAGTCGGCGTTTAGCAAGTGGAAATATAAACACTCTACTCTATGAAACTGGCGTGTGAAACATGCTTCTAAAAAGCCAAATTCTTTGACATATTACTTTGTTTTAGTAACGCAAAAATTACTTTTCCTAGTAATTAGTTACTTTTATAATAGAGTAATTGAGTTACTAACTCAATTACTTTTTTAAGAAGTAATTTGTAATTGTAATTAGTTACTTTTTCAAAGTAATTTGCCCATCACTGTTTATGATGGTGTGAAAATTGTTCTGATTTGTGCCTATGCTCCAAATTGTTTTGATCAACATTTTTATGATTCATTAACATCAATATTACTAGACCTCCATGAGTTTGAGCTTTTGATAGGAGGTGATTTTAATGCGGTGTGGCTGCATGAGACAGACCGAACAGGGGTGACAGAGAGTAGAGATCAACAGTTGTCCTACGAAAACTGTCTGCTGATTATGGACTAGAGGATATTTGGCTGTTGATGAACCCCTCTATTCGGGACTTCTCCTTCTACTCCGCTTGCCACAAGACTTTCTCAAGAATCGATTATATTTTTGTCTCCAAAACTCTCTTTAGTAATATTGATAGCACTACTCTGTGTCCAACACCATTATCTGATCATAGAATTGTATTATGCACCTTTTCGATAAGAGCTGGCCAACCTAGAGCCCCTCATTGGCGTTTTAATGCTAGTTTGGTCCAAAATGATGTGTACATAACAGAACTGGAGGCTGAATTAAAAGATTTTATACACATAAACAGTACATCTGTCGACGACCCTCGAGTATTATGGGACGCAATTAAAGGTTGCATCAGAAATAAAACCATATCATTCGCATCAAATCTTAATAAAAGTAGAAAGCGCCGTATTGATTCTCTTGAGGCTGAAATCGTAGCAACAGAACAAAGTATGTTGAATGATATGTCGCTTGAAAACATTAAAAAGAACCTGCCGCCAGAACCTTTTGGATGAACTTAGTAGTCTGCTGAGACAAAAAACTAAATTTATCATGCATCGCATGAGACAAAATCATTATATAAATACCGCCCGACCTGGTCGTCTTCTCGCGCTTAAGCTAAGAGCAAATAACCAAATAGCAAATATTGCAGCGATCAGAACTGAAGAAGGAACTTTAACCTCTGATCCTGTAAAGATTAATCACACCTTTAAAAGGGTTTTTCCAAAAACTATATACATCGGAGGTGGATTATGACGAAAAAACCTCTGATGATTTTTTTAGTTCGTTATCTTTATCTAAATTGCCCTTGGATGTTGTACACTCATTAGAGGCATCAATCACTATAGAGGAGCTAGGCCAAGCTATCAAATCAATGAATAAAGGCCGATCACCAGGCATTGATGGTTTACCTCCGGAGTTATATTTGGCTCTTTGGCCTCAGCTTGGACCTCATTGGCAGAATCACTTCCATATCTGATGAAAATATTTGAGACCTTTAGTAATATCTCTGGATATAAAGTCAACTGGAGCAAAACAGCATTAATGTTACTGGGTGAGCAAAGTGATCAGACTCCTTCTTTAAACCTTCCTATACCTGTTGTCACTAATTTTAAATATTTAGGTGTTTCTATTTTTCCTTCTTTGGATTTGATAACCATAAACAATTATAACAAGGCTTTGAAGGATATAGAGGAAGATTTAACAAAATGGGGTAAACTCCCTACTTCCTTTAATTCAAGATTATCTGTGATCAAGATGAATGTTTTGCCACGTGTAAATTTTGTAAGTTCAATGATCCCCCTCGCCCCTCCATACAATTATTGGAAAAAATTGCACTCTACAATAAATCAATTTCTCTGGAATAAGAAAAAACCGAGAATTAAAACCTCTACATTGCAAAGGCACAAATCAGCAGGTGGTGTGAACTTGCCCAATTTTGAGTGGTACTCGTGGTGCTTTGTCCTACGTCCACTTGCTGTTTGGTTAAATCCACACAGTCAGGTTTCATGGCGTCCTATTGAGGAGAAACTAACATGTCTATATAGCCTGCATAACCTGATACATTCTAATATTTCATGTAAGCTAGTGAAACGTGACTTTGGACCAATTATTTCTTACCTCTTCACTGTGTGGCTCAAAGTCCAACAGTTTGCAAAAATACACACAAAATGTTTTCGTCAGTCTCCAATCTTTCATAATTTTAGTCTTCTAATAGATGGGAAACCTATTTCTTTTCCCCAGTGGAGTGATAGGGGAGTAAATACACTCCAGGACATTATAGGGAAACAAGGTCTCCTTGAATTCCGGGAATTACAAAGAACTTTTGACCTTCCGGGCACTTCCTTTTTCTTTTATTTACAGTTACGGGCAGCAATGCGCGCTCAAGGTGTTCCGTGGGATTCAAAATTAGAAGATCATCCTTTTCATATTAAACTGAATACTAAATGTAAAAACAAGGGTTTATGGGGTGGAAACGAAGACAACAAAGACAGTACACATGTTTCCCCACCGATTGTGGTTATTTTCATGCCTTAGCAGTTGTCTGCAAAAAAAAAAAAAAAAAAAAAAAGAATAATGGTTGATGTTGCTGCTTCATTTTGTTCAAGGAAAGCATTTGCTCAATTATAATGGACAGCTAACACGGATATACATTTATTTATTTTTAAAAAACTAAAAGAAAAAAAAATGAAATAAAGCAAACTTCAGAATCAAATGTAATCAAAAAAAAAACAAACATGTGACACCAAAACTCAATCATTGAATTTCAGTTACAACATCAAGCATTTGAAATCAAAGGAAAATTCTGATATTAACATCATTACAAACAAAAATCCACACTGAAGAGGAGTTTAAAAGTAGGGAAGGTAGGAAAGTTGATTGTTGAGTCTCCTTTGCAGTTTGGTTAGGTTTAGACACAAAAATTTGCATTAGCAAAATATCATGCTTTGGGTTAAAATAACTATGTACCTCAGTCACGTTGCTTACAGAACATTAGATAGTTAACGTAAGATAACTTCTTAACATAACATAACTTAAAAACAAATGTATCTTGGCATTGGTGACCCAAGGGGATCAAACCTAGGTCTCTTTGGGGAATGTCCTATTTATGACCCATCCAAACACGTTGACTACACCCTTCACAGACTTTTCTTGCTCCTTATACTGCTGCGCTAGACGGGAACTTCCAGAAATAATGCTAGAGGGGTTACTATAGTGTAATACTTACACTGACCAGGCTGCTGTCTTAGACACTTCGGGAGAGGGAACACTTTTCTTAACCGTCCACCACCTGGACCTTCTCAGTCTTAATTTGAACACCCTCCTTAGGTTACACTATTTCTTCAAAATGCACCTGATTTATTAGACAAACAAGGTTGCCTTTAAATCAGCGGGAAAATTAAATCATAAGTCTTTCAATATCTTAATTTCTTACTCTCAACAGATCCCATGAAAATATTTAAAATAACAATGAACTGATGTGTTAATCAAAGCCTGATATGTCTTACTTGTATGTGCCATAGAGCTCCATTGTTGTCCAAAAACTATTAAAAACACTTTAAAAGATGAGCCACACTGTTGCACTTCATCACATGAAGACACATAGTTTATTACAATGTCCTGCTGCCCCAGATGTATTATTTATTACTACAAGAGTATACTATACTATAGAGTATTAGGAACGTGTTGAAATCCACAGGGGGAAATAGTCCCCATCAGCAAATTAACTATTTCTTCCTTTTTGGGTAACATTTGCTAAAAGAATGTGGCCAACTGCATCAGCAAGATACTGAGCTGTTCTTAAAAATGGATCCATGCGTGATCTATACAGACTTATGTTCAGTTGGGTTTTTGGCCTTGTAACTGAGAACTATAGACAGGGTCGAGAAGTCAGAACATTTTGAGAGACAGACTAACACATTTTTGGTTTTGCTCTTTTCGTGGGATTTGATGTCAATAAATAAAATGTTGAATAACACACAGAGCAAATCATACTCGGCCCATGACATACAGTACACTACAGTGCTGAGGTTAAAATCAAAACTGTCAGACAATTTGCAATCTGGCCAGCTTGCTAATAATTTTTGAGAGTCTTTTAGTCGTTAAAAAATTAAAAGATGAAACAGACGAGAACATCTTGAGAAAACAAAACTTTATTGATGGTTATTGATCAGTGGAAGAACCATAGTACATGCACATACAATGACTGGGTAGGAAGCATTTTTTTGAACCACAACAGCTACTGGAAGCAGAGTTTGTATGAAGTAGTTGCTGAGTCAGACATTCAGCATAGAGAGGACTACAAGTTGTCCAAGTTCTGATTGACGGTTGTCACACGCAGCACACAGACAAAGGTTGGAACCAGCGGAGCCATGTAGCCCCATGGCTTACTGCTGCCTTTTTTTATAATGGGATGCATCTGAGATTTTTCTTATCTAATTTGTTATAAATACAAAAAGGGAGATATTTAGCAACACCACTAATTGGGAATAGTTGTAAACAGAATGTGGCACAGGAAGCAACCTGTAGCTGTAGCAGAGCTCCTGTTGCCTGTGTAGTGCTTTTCAAATACACTACAGATTAATTCCTTTAACTTCTATATACATCATAGATTAGCCTGTTCACAAATCATTTCATTCTCATATTTATTTATTATTGTAATATTCAAACAGTTAATTCTCAAAGAGTAAAGGTTGAGTTCTAGAAAACAACAGAAGTGATGTCACATTAAGATTGACATGAGAGGAAGAGCAGAATCAGAAATTATAGAACTGATTAAAAAAACAGCTAAAAAATACACCTACAGCACTGATATGTCTCAGGTTTATGTGAAAATGACATGTGCAAAATGGTACAGCCGATGATTTAGAGTATCTACATTGTGATTATATTATCTGAAAAGAATGAATAAAAATCTGAATATGATTTGATAGAAAATTAGATAACTCGCCCTAACAACTGATCTACTCATCTAAATCTAAAACATACCATTGTGTATTTCATATAAGAGAACATCTTCACTGCACAGTTCAAATAGAATACATTGTTATATTATTACACTTTATCCCCCTTTCATTTTAATTATAATAGAAAATAAAAGAAACAAGGCAAACCAAAATGAACAAAAAGATAAAATAGACACAGTGGCACTGGCCACTGCTATATATATATTTTAAATCTCTCCTGTAATATAAAAATCATCAGTTATACCAATGAATATATTGGAAGTTTATATAAAAAACATCATAACATACGTCTGGATGACCAACACTACCCCGTATGGAAGAGGATTAGTGCCACAAAACATTTAATCTCTGAATTCTGAGTCAAAATTCTGTGATTAAAGTCTGACTCACTACCCCAGGATCCCAACATTTTCCTTAGAGTAATTCAATTAATGTAATTTCTAAGTAAAAAATATTTTTTTTTACTTGTGGCCCTAATTCTTTTTCATATCCCATCAATTGTATCGTTGAACAGTTTAGTTGCCATTTTTTTTTTAAATCTCATAATTCATATCTATGTAGAATCTTGACTATACACATAAACACACCAGATATGTCCACCAGTTCCTTTGGCTTGAAGTGATGTAAGATAAAACCACATTATTTAGTCAATAAATCTACGAGTGGAGAGAGAATACCGTGGTGACTCGCACCATTCTCTCCCCAAAAAGAAACCAAACTAAACCTCTATAATCTATGGAAGCTGGGAGCAGCTGCGATTGCTCATTTTGTATTGTAATTTTGGTATTTTTTTTAGAGGGATAACGATAACTATGGAAGAGCGAGGATCCCATTATTAGAGAAACAGTTTGTTGCATTTTTTTCATCAAAGTTAAAGAAGCATCTTGTTATAACTAAGAATCTTGCTATTATAAAAATGAGTTGCATTCACCAAAGGAAAAAAAAGGAATGACGATAAGATGTTTATGACGATTATTATGAGTAATTATTGTCAACCTCTCCAATCAATGTAGCCATATAAGCTGATGCTGTAGGTAAATCCCTGAAATAAGGTCTGCTTAACACACACATTTTGTTCTATGACATTAACTATGTCAGTAAGTTCCCCTTGTATAAAGAGCATATGTATCTTTAAAATGGTGGTTGCTAACAAGTGGCTAAATGTGAGTACAGAGGTTGTTGGGGACATTAAATGTCATCCCACTGAACTTGGAGACTCAACTTCTCACTAGTCCGTCTTTAAAGGCTGACTTTCAATTTATTTTAACTCTAACTGTCCAACTTGTAGATTGAGTAGCATGTAGAAGTATGTAGTGTGGTACGAAGCTTAGTGGTGGTGATGTTGAAGTCCTGCAACCGCAGTGTAGTTTGTTTGTAGCCTAACACTAGCTTTTTACTTCGGGTAATTCCATTTATACAAAATAGCATTTTGAAAGTGGTGTTCATTTGTTAAGATTATGTTACTGAACAAAATGTGCAAGTATCATAAATTTGCATTTGCCACACATACATTTTCTGCAATAATCCAATATCCAATCCAAAAATCCTATAAACTTGTTGTTGCGATGCAAATTTTCGGGTCACAATCTATCTGGTCAGTTCAGAATGGGCATGTTGAGCTTTTATTTAATGTTAACGGCTGTTTTTTGGTGTTGAGTGTAATATTTATGCAGTGAGAGAGATATCTGTCAATCACTGTGACCTCATACATAACTCACAAGTTCAGATGCTGTATGAGCATTAAGTGATCAGTCAAAAAACGAGTTGTACTATTGGATTGCACTGTTATACAAACAGCTTGGATTCAAGTTTACCAGCTGTCGGGTGCTGACAGCAAACAGCAATCAAGCAAGAGCCATAATGTATGTATACAAGTTCAAAAATATTTCAAAGATGCCATGTAGTTATCATTACTACATTGGCAGCTCTCAGCCAACTTTGACTTGCAAGCTGAACAGGAGAGATTGAACAGATGGAATGCATGTGGCTAGCGGTTTGGGCATTTTGTACAACCAACAAAAGCTGTTAATTAGACAGGCTAAACGACATGCATGATTGACCAAACATATTTAGGCCAAAAATCAATGTCTGTAGGCATTAAATATAACTTATGTTGGAAAATATTTATACTTGAAAAATGAATCAACAAAATCAGAATCACATGGACATTTTCAGTAACACTTTGTAAAAACCATCATCAATAAATGCTAAATTTATAATTCTTAAACTAGTAATAAAACTTTAGTTAATAGTTAATTCACTATTAAAACGATTGTTTACTTTATTTATTTATTTTAAATAAATGGTTAATAAATACTGTGCATTTCATCTATAAACTTTATTTGGATGGCCATTATACAGTTTCAACTGATGTTTACAAACTTTTACAACTGCCTAATAAACAAATTATAAAGCATTAAATTCTTTGTTAATAGTGACATAACTATGAACTAAGGATTAACTATACATTTAGCAATTATTAATGATGGTTATTATGAGTGTTGCCCCATTTCCTTCTTTTTGAATGTAATGCAGTTTCATATGTTAATAACAAACAAAAAGAAGACTTCATGTGACAAATTGGGCTACAATACGTGCAAATTTCATGATTATGCAAGCACTGCATTGGATTTTGTTTTTGGAAGGAATCATTATTTTTGTCAAAATAAGTATCAGCATGTGATGATAATGAAGTTAGAGTCACAAGTAAGAGTCTATTCCCGAGGTAACAAGATAAAAAAGTTGTGATCTCAAGATTATAAACTTAAAAATAATAAATCCTGGCTGCCCTCAGCTTCTCAAACATACCAACCCTGCCCTCATAAGGGTACATTTTTTCCAAAGCTTCTTTACTTCCTCTTAAAACAACAGAACAAAATTAACTATCATTACTAACCTGACAGAGGAAGTGCCAAAGGAAACAACAGCACTTGACGAGCATAGTCACTTTAACACTTACAAAACATAAAAACCCGGAAGTTTGACTATGACCTATCTTACAGGGTTGGAGTTCGATACAAGCCCTAACAATTTGTATCAGATAAATATTTCCTTTGTGTCCTAATCATTACTAGTAGCTCTCTATTAGTATCATGGAAAAACCTCTACAGCTGATAATTCATGTTTAAATCTTTAGAAATTAAAAACCCACAATATCAAAATACACAGCACAAAATATCTGAGGTATAAGATGAAAAATATCAGCTGTCATTTCATTCGTATTCTTTTTTCTTACTCCTCTCTCTTAGGAGATGCTGAAATGATGCACAAACTGCATGTATTGCAATACCCAGGCCTCAATATCATCTCTCCTCTGATAACTTGGTTTCCCTGTCATTCTCATTCGCTCACACACTCACTCTCACACACACTTTCTGTCTCTCCTGTTGGAAGGTTGAGTATGGGTTGGAGGTGTTGCTAATAGGGTGCGAAGCGGCTGTAGCCCCCCCGGTATATACTTGCTTGGAGAGAGGACAGCACTAGCCCTACGTCGTCGGCATGGCTCCGAGTTTTGGCATCTGTTAGCGGGGCGAATGCATTCTGAAACACACACATACATGTACAAACACAGCAACACACACAACCACACACACACACACACACACACACACCCACAAGAAAATGCAAAAACACATACCCACATATTTATTGAAACACCAAGGTCAACATACAAAAAAGGGCATGAAAAAACATGCGTGCGCGCACACACACACACACACACACACACACACACACACACACACACACAAACCTTGTTAGCCCCTCTTGTTCCTGCACAAACTACAAACCAAAGTTTCAACATTACGTTACCGTTATTCCAGTGCAAACCCATGGGGGATGAATGGACCAATGACCGGAGCAATCGTCATGCAGCAAGCACAGCGAGACGCTTCATGCCAGGGGTACATGCCAACAGCTATGTGAAAGAAATATAGTTAATACAACCATGAACAAATGCAGGAAAAGATGAATCAAAGAAAATAAGTCAGACGTTGATTTTAAGCAAAATTTGAACCAGGACGGCTGAATCTGTTAGATGGATCATGCTGGTTTTAACTGGGAGGAGGTGATGGAGATTTTAGCTCATTTTAGATACATTATGAAATGTATTTGTTTATGTAAATTTCACAGTTTAATCGGTGTATCTTTTACCAGGCTTTTTATCAAGCTGAAAAGCTAAATAAAAAAAGAGAATACATGACTTTATTTGTCTAAAAAAGAATTCCTATCTCAGACCAAGACTTAGCCAGACTTGCTCTTGGTACAGTAATGTTAGCTACGTCTCGGCCAATTTGGTGGTAAGGGTGTGTTGGTGACTGGCAAGGAGAGGCTTTTTGCCAGCACAGGTATTAGAGACAGATGTTAGCCAGCAATGTTGCTTTGAAATGCAGAGTGTGAGTGCAGGTAAAGAGGGGGGTGTAAGCATCTTGGTGTTGAGGGCCCAACTCAACAAAACCCAGTTATTGAGAGGAATCCCATTTGATCATCCTGTAGTCTGACCTGCACTCTCACACACAATTCCATAGTGAAATCTTGTTCTTTCCTTGACTATACTGAAAACTTGAGTATACACATAAAAAGGCCAATATTGTGAATATCTGTAAGAAGAAGTAGAAGAAAAATGACTACATTATTTTCTGTGGGGCATATAATACGTTTACCAGCAGTAGATACAGCGAAGGTGGCTAGCAGCAGCTAACATTCTAGAATGCTGCTTGACTACACTGTTTACTTTGGCCCCATTTCACACCTGCGCCTTTTAGCCCTGAGTTAAGTCATTTTTTATTGGATAACCTCACAAACTCAAGGTAAACCCTGCCCATGTTTCCCTCACTTGCACCTTTTCTTTGCACATCAATCCCTTCTACTAAAGACCCAAGGAGAGTTGCAGGAAAAGATGTCCCAAATGTTTTAGTGAAAGTAGAAATTAAAAATATCTAAGAACAACCCAACAGACTGTGATTTTCAGCCTCATGTGTGACAAATCAGAAAAGAAATAAAATCTAAAAACTTGAGAGAAATACACTTAAGTCAAGTTAAGTTAAACTGCTGTGATGCTGTCATGCATTTCCAAAGCATCCTGATGAACTACAACATTCAGTCACTAACATATTTCTAATAAAGGGGTAAGTCTGTTTGAGAAAAGACTTCTACAAAGACTGCTCATGTATCCTCGTCCATAATGCTTCGCACTCCTCACCCCTCAGAGCAGTAAAAGGGGATTTTGAATGTCCTGCATGATGGTGGACTGAAACCATTTCATGGTCGAACATGCAGCAATCAAATCTGGGAACTGGGAAACACACAGCCTGACACCCACTACACGGCCTAATGGTAGGTCAAAAATCATTCATTCATCATATTGGTAACAGCTTTCCATAGAAAGGCTCACCCAAACTGTGGGATATTTCACCATGTGCAGTGATAAATGTTAGTGATGTAGACATGTACAATGATGGCATAACTGATAGACTTAATGATCAAAACTAAGAATTAAAACCTTTTATTGAAATAAAACTTAAGTTTGTAGCAGCAATACATGGTAGCAGAAAGAATGCAAATTGTTTAAATGCTAGGTGTGGCACCATGGCTGATTGGTGGACTGACACTTTAACCTTATTTTGATGCAGGTAATTTTCTTTTGCTTGCAAACAGTTTGGTTATCAGTTACACAGTAGCTGGGCCTGAATTTCTGTTCAAATCCACGTTGTTTCACCAGTAAGTTCCAACAATCTTTCCCTCCAGTCGGCCCAGCTTTCTTACTCACTTCTCTCCTCCTTTGCCTCCTCTCTGTGGCTGTGGCACCACAAGGGATTTAATTATCAGAATGACTAATTATTTCATTACCAGGAAGTGTGGGGTGAGGTGGTATCCACCAAATTAGAAATATAATAACTAACATGGACTGGGCTGCCAAGGCATGAAGACATTCATCACCTTTTACAGGTGGGATTAATGTGTCATTTGGACCGCCGTTAGCAGCACAGACAAATTCAATTACGTTTAAGTGAGGAGATGTCAGCGTTGCACAAAAAGCTCATGCACAGTGACTGAAGAAGAGAATGGGATGGGGGAGGGGGACGGTACTGTGTGGGGTAGATGAAATGGTGGGGAGATTTTAGACTTTTGTTGACAAAATGTATTATACTTATATAGCTAACAATGCAGATGTTTCTAGTCAGTGAACCAATAGACACATTTTTTAATTTTTAGATGTTATAGTCATTATGGACAACCTAGTCTCACATGAAAATGTATAATAGCTATGTTGGTCCACAGGGCAAAATGTAGTAGTTTCACAATAACGCCTCTTAAATTGTAAGATGTCTACAATTTTTTTGGCCAATTCTTTTCTATTGCCTGCGTCCACATCACATGACCGTCAACTTTCTGGCTGCGAGAACAAAAAACATGGCTGCCATTCCTTTTATTTCCAGCGAAAAATGCAAAATTTTAAGAAAGGTTAAAATGGTTAACATTATTGAGAAATATGCACTCATTTTCATAATCCTCGCTCAGTGAATGTATGTGGTCTTTAGTTTGTTAGTTTTTACGAAGATTATTGCCGGTTTCGCCAGAAAATTTTGGGGCTGTTACATATGATATCGTTGTTATGGTTGTTACTATAGACACTTGGTCAATTTATATACAGCATATATTTATAATTTAGTCAGTACAGTAAATGTTTCGCGTCAGTCCTGTGGGCGGACCAGAGGACCCTCTACCCGAAAGTATGCTCCTAACTGTCGAGTTAAATGATATCCAAACATTTCTCATCACAAAAACACCAAAGTGTTCTTGATCAATCAACAATACGAATAGGTTAATGAACAAATGAAAATGAAAATTTTTGTTTGTCAACAGGTTTATCTCTTAAGGTTACTTATTTTGGTCACTAAATAGATTTCATACTGAGGCCCCTGCACCCCCTGATAACACCACCATCAATCCTACTGCTGTCTACCAACTACCACCTTCTCCACCCCCTCTTCCTCCTTACAGCCTTTCATCCTCCTGTGAGATCCCTCCCCACTCCTCCTCCCCTGGCCTCCAAACTCACTCCCCTACCTGTCACCTCTACACTGAGCATCATAGCTGACCATGTTAGGAGACAGCAGGTGAGACTCCACTCGGGCAAGGCTGCGGCTCCTGATGGTGTCAGCCCCAAGGTGCTCAAAGCCTGTGCCCCCCAGCTATGTGGAGTACTTCATCTTCACCTGTGCCGAAGACGACGCGTCCCTGTGGCTTCAAGGACTACAGACCTGTGGCACTGACCTCCCACATCACAAAGACCCTGGAGAGACTCATCTTGGAGCAGCTCCTGCCCTTGGTCAAACCACTCTTGGACCCCCTACAGTTTGCCTATCAGCCCAAACTTGGAGTTGAAGATGCCATCATCTACCTGCTCAACTGTGTCTACGCCCACCTGGACATACCAGTGAGCACTGTGAGAGTCATGTTTTTTGACTTCTCCAGTGCATATAACACCATCCGTCCAGCTCTACTGGGTGAGAAGCTGACAGCGATGCAGGTGGATTCCCCCCTTGTGATCTGGATTATTGACTATCTGACTGGCAGACCACAGTATTTGCACTTACAACACTGTGTATCAGATAGAGTGGTCAGCAACACCAGGGCCCCACAGGGGACTGTCCTCTCTCTCTTCCTCTTTACCCTCTACACCACAGACTTAAACTACTGCACAGAGACCTGTCATCTCCACAAGTTCTCTGATGACTCAGCAATAGTTGGATGTATCAGTGAAGGTGCTGAGGATGAGTACAGGACTACTGTAGACAACTTTGTCACATGGTGTGAGCGGAGCCATCTACAGCTCAATGTGACAAAAACCAAGGAACTGGTTGTGGACCCGAGGAGGACCAAGGTGTCGTTGACCCCTGTTTCCATCCCTGGGGTCAGTATGGACATTGCAGAGGATTATAAGTACCTGGGAGTCCACATTGATAATAAACTGGACTGGGTTAAGAACACTAACACCCTCTACAGGAAGGGACAGAGTTGTCTCTATTTTCTGAGACGACTGAGGTCATTCAACATCTGCCGGACTATGCTCAGGATGTTTTATGAGTCTGTGGTGGCCAGTGCTATCCTCTATGCTGTTGTGTGCTGGGGCAGCAGGCTGAGGGTAGCGGATGCAAAAAGACTGAACTGACTGATCCATAAGGCCATTGACGTTGTGGGAGTGGAGCTGGACTCTCTGACGGTGGTGTCAGAGAGGAGGACGCTCTCCAAGTTACATGTCATCTTGGACAATGGCTCCCATCCACTCCATGACGTGGTGGTCAGCCACAGGAGTACATTCAGCACTAGACTAATCCTACCAAGATGCACCTCAGAGCGCAACAGGAAATCATTCCTGCCAGTGGCCATCAAACTGTTCAATTTCTCGCAAAGTTTTGAACTTTGGCACTATTCAATTTATATATGTATATTTTAGGGGTGGAGCCAAACCCGAATACGGTATTCGGAAAGGCACAAATAACGTGTTTTTTTTATCTTATTTCGAACAGATACTTTAAAAAATATTTGCATTCGGGAACAAGAAAAACATCATATCAAAAAGCTACGTTTCCTCATGAGACCGCAGTACATGCCCGGATGAGTGAGTGAGTGACGTTCAGGAGTCGGGGGTGGGGGGGTCGAAACACCGCTGTTCCGACCCCCCCGCCCCGCAGCTGTCCATGGTGCTGCTGAACCAGGTGACGTTGTTTACACTCTGCGTTGTGGCTTGTCTGTGAAACGTGCGCTGCTCAGGGACTGGGCAGATCTGTCCCACTTGCTTTGTCCCTCACTCTGTTGGGAGATCTTCCACAGAGTAAAAGAAATACACATTGTTTCTCTCCCCCGCTCCGCTCGAGCGCGGCTGAACGCGGCTTGAGCCCACTTCACGGGCGCGAGGCTGCTGCAGCCGGCGACCCTGCTGACAGCAGACCGGGGGAGAAAAAACAATTCTTTGCTCGGTGCTTTGGTTGGGTTTTTGGCAATGAAGAAGGGAGTTGGTTAAGTTTAGTAAAATGACCAGGTAGAGGCCAGAAGCATGATGACCGTTAGCTATAGGCTACTATGTCATATTATTTACAGATCAAGTTTAGTTCTTGGAGCTCTGTGCATTAGAAAGAACAGTTCTTTTAAGTATTATTTGTTTATTATTATGTCTGTTCAACGTCCTCCAACAAGGACGGGTGGTGGTGGGGTTCATAATGTTCACAATGATATTTTATTAGTTGTTGGTTTAACCATGGATGAGGTAATGGCTGTTATGTTATTTTCTTTTCAATGACATTCCTTGTTACATGTTCATTGCTGGATTTATGGAAAAACATCAACCAATATTGCATATCCATAATTATTATAATGGATAATTAAAGAATGCTTACACTATAACGAAAATTAGAAGTGTAACTCAAAAAAAAAAATAAAAAATTACGCCTATTTTGAATTTTACTCGAATACAAATACAAATACTTTTCCCCCCTATACAAATACAAATACAGATACAAATATCGGCTGCTCTGCACACCCCTAGTATATTTATTCTAGTGGAGTGTACATTTCATGTATTTTTGTTTTGTTTTTGTTGTTCTTGTTTATATATGGATATTATTATTATTATTATTATTATTATTATTATTATTATTAGAAGTAGTAGTAGTAGTAGTAGTATTGTTACTATTATTATTATTATTATTTCTGCATATTCTGGACTTTGAATGGGAGCAGCTGTAACGTAAACAATTTCCCCTCGGGGATAATAAAGTATTTCTGATTCTGATTCTAATTTCTCTCTCACATAGTGGTAGGTAAGGTTTGAAATGTATAAATTTAAAATTGGCAAAACAATGGCAATCAACATCCGCATTACACTAGACATTGGAAATCCACAGAAGAAGATAAAATACGTCATCCATGGGGCACTGTAAAATCGCTGTTTTTTATTGAAAGAGCACCATCAAACAGCTATATAAAAAAACACAAATAATATAACAGCCCAGATAACTACACAAAGCAAAAAATGATACAAACAACGTGCAAGCCGTGGTTTCCGCCATAGCAGTGTCCATAGCAACCACCATAGCAACATAGCAGTGTCTATAACAACCACCATAGCAACGATATCATATGTAACAGCCCCAAAATTTTCTGGCGAAACCTGCAATAATCGTCATAAAAACTAACAAACTAAAGACCACATACATTCACTGAGCAAGGATTATGAAAATAAAGTGCATATTTCTCGATAAAAACATTTTAATGTAAAACCTTTCTTAAAATATTTTTTCACTGGAAATAAAAGGAATGGCAGCCATGATTTTTGTTCTCTCAGCCAGAAAGTTGATGGTCACGTGACGTGGATGCAGGCAATAGAAAAGAAAAGGCCAAAAAAATTGTAGACATCTCACAATTTAACAGGTGTTATTGTAAAACTACTACATTTTGCCCTGTGGACCAACCTAGCTATTATATATTTTCATGTGAGACTGGGTTGTTATGGACCCCTCAGTCCTGAACACAATGGAAGCACATTTTTGAGTGTTCAGTTATTTTGAAGTAGTCCAAAACGTTGAAATAACTTACAGGAGAATATTACTGTTTCTTTTGTTAACGGGTTAAGTTTTAAGGGTCTTCAGAAGGTGAATGTGGTGAAGAGGTTCAGTTTAGATGCACTTGGCCCCTATTGGTTAGTTGACTGCAAGCTGTAGCCTGTTTTCTATGGTGGAGTGAAGTTGAATTGAGGAGTCTCACATCCTGAGAAAAGAAGCTGCTCTACAGTGTGGTGGTATGGCAGCGGACACATCTCTATCTTTTGTCAGATGGCAGCATGGTGAACAGAGTGTAGTTGGGTTTCCCTTCTTAGTTTTACATTTGACACTGCAAAGAAAAGATTTATCCATAATAATCATTTTGTCTCATCCAGTGCACCTGATTTGAGGTAGCTACATGTTGTGATTAACAATTTAGCTGCCAGTTAAAACCTTTATTTAGGCTTCTCAGCCATTTGATAGGGCAACATGATCATACACACACACATCTTTTTATGCTTTTAATGTTTAAAAATAAATATGACCACCAAAACTCAGCTGACATAATTAATGATCAGGTTTATGTTGCCATGTCTTTAGTCAACAACACCAAATGCAAGAATTGGTCATCCTTTTTTGTTAGTTTTATAATTATAGTTAGTCATTATGTCCACTCTAATCCAGCCTGTGAACCAAGTATAACTCTGAACAATGTTGATACAAGCAAGTGACATGCACTGCAAAAGAGTAGCTCAACTCTAACATGTATTGTGGAGACAAAAAAGTTTGGTTTCAGATACAAATTAGAGACAGGATGATGATGTGAAGAGAATGGCGAATGAAGAACAGAAATGTCTGGAAAGCATTATAGTCTTACCATGGCACCAACGCTGTATGTGGCTGCTGGAGTGAGTGCGTGGTTGTAGGGGTCGGTAGCATATACTCGTCCGTAACTGTAGAAACACATGAAATAAGAAATAACCAACAAAATATCAAATTCCTTATGACAGTGCCAAAGTTATTGCTTTATCAAGTTTATCAGCTTTATCAGGGAGTTCTCACTCCCAACTCATCAAATATAGCAGCTTGAAAGTGGCCTTAAGCAGGGGTGTAGTGCTATTTGTAGTACTCAAGTACCGGAGCACACCTAAAACGCATGACATGTGATGCATGCACATGGTTACATTATTTTCAACATCGGAAATTTTTACCTTTTAAGGTATTCCAAAAAATGAAAGGATGTTTTGCTGCTTTCGTCCTTGCTAGTTAATGTTCTTGCTTGCAGTGCTGTAGCCAGGATTTTATAAATACTGTGGTCATGCGTAGGCCTACTAGAAGGAGCAGCATTAAAAGGGAATTAGAAAATGTTATTAAAAAGAAAAAAAATGTATGTATATATATATATATATATATATATATATATATATATATATATATATAATATGAGATAAAATGTAATAATTACTTATTTAATTATGACTTTTTATCTCATAATTGTAATTATCTTTATGTCATATAACTGTGACTCATAATTTGAATTTCTATTTCATAATTTTGACAATGTATTTCATAATAATGACTTTTATCTCATAATTTTGAATCTTTTATTTCATAATTTCCACCTTTTATGTCAGGAGTATGGCTTTTTCTCTAAAAATTATGATTTACCACGGGAATATTTTTTCATCATGCTATGTTTTCATCTTATCCTCTTCTTTAACTGGTGAAAATGGGCTTCTATATCTATCACCGTGAACCTTGCGCAAAGCCTGGCACAGGACACTTTTGGAGTAGGTGACAGTGTGGAACAGTGTGACTGCAGCATGTAGGCTCACGTTTTCACACAATTCTCAACGAGATTCTGTTGGCCATCTTGTCCCTCTCCCTACACATATACACAGACAGACACATAGATACAGACATACCCACATACACACACTCTAAAAACTAATTCAATTAATAATTCAGGGGACCTTTAGTCACTACTTAAATATATATATTTTTGTGAAATAAAAAATCAAGTTCTGAGATTCTGTTAGACTTTTTACTTGCAATTGTTATTTTATTGAGCTTGGATGACACACAAATTATGCCTATTGATTCAATATACTATCATGACTTGTCAGAGTTTAAAAATGTTCAGTTGATCAAAAAATAATAAAATTTTATGTTCTGTTAATGTAAAATACAATTTGATGACGTGTAAACGGCCCACTCTCCACATGCGCGGGCATGTTCAAGGCCAGATGAGTGACCACAGGGCCACAGCTGAAACTCCTTGAAGCATTGTGGTGAATGGTAAGTAATTTAATGCTTAATTACACATATTTGCATTCGCTAGCCTACTATAACTGAATACCGAAATCTGTGAGTCCTTACTCTGAAATTTGAGCAGTGTTGATAGTACAGTCTGTGTGCCGAGGTAAAGTTAGCTAGTAGCTGTAGCCTGTCACTAATTGAGTAGGCTTAAATGCGGGAGTAATAGGTGGCCAGGTAGCCAGAGAAAACGTCTTGGCAAGCTAACTTAATATGGGATTTCCCATTAGCCACCGCTCAGGTTAGCATGTAGGCTAGCTACGTTTATAAACTACTGCTACCTCGTTTACTTTAGCTAGCTGACTAACACACTAGCGCACAAATAGGTTGTTTGTTTGCGAGTTATCTTTACCTGAATCATAGTCTTATCATGTCTAGCTAACGTTAGCCAATTAGCATAATGCTAACTCGCTCCAGTAATAGCCACTGCTTGCTATGAGGTTAGGCCTTTACCCCGGGTCTCAGTGCTTTTTTTCAACAGAACTCTGACACGCGACAGCCTGCTCTCATTGTCTGTTGAGAATTTATTTTGAGGAACCATATTTCATTTGTAAGGGTTAATAAGTTAATATTCATGTTAAGAAGTTCATGTGATAAATAATTAGTTAAAAACATGGATTAAAGTTCTCCGTCGCTACGACGGATTTCCGTCATTCAAACTTCACAGAGGCGACTTGTGAGATCAACGTAGATCGGAGAACTGTTGGCGGATGTTTATTGACAGATTGTCACACTCTACAGCCAATGGTATCATTAACAGCGTGCTGCCTGACCAATGACAGTGTAGAGACCCACACGGGTGGGATCTCAACACGGAGCGGCGCTAATGTTTAGCTGCTTAGCTAGCAAGGACTCGTCGCGCTGCTACGTTATCAGCTGAGTTTAGTCAGCACGGGAGAACTCGTCTGACACGGAGAGTCTCCTGTTGTGTGCTACATGTGTGAAATAACAACTATAGTCTGGACTTTTTCTGCAGTGTGTCTGTGTAAACGGCTTCATTCATCGTCTCTCCCTCCCCTCTGGCACCGTGAGTTACCATGGTTACAGGACCGCCCTGAAACTTTATAATGATGATCAATAAAAAGCTTTGGATTAGTTTGACTGTACAGAGTCATGAATGTAGCCTGATTGTAGCTCAATGCTGAAATCTTGTATTATAACATACAGAACAAAGCCTCAGAGCTTCTTTGATTATCAACAGTATATTAGTGATGGCAGAAAGGTTATAACAAGGCTGCAAAAGTTGCTGCTTGTATGATGTATTTTTCTGTAAAACAATAAGAGGCTCACTTAACAATATTATTCATAATAATAATTAATGGTGATGATGAGAAGAAGTAGAAAATAGCTTACTGAAAAGTTCTGTAGATGGTTGATTATTTGAAAGAGTAAAACTTGAGAGAAGCTTGGCAAAAAAGGCACAGATTCATTTCATAGATTGAAAATAATATTGAAAAGACAAAAAACATTTTAAGTGTGAATAGAACAGCTGTTCAGATCATCCTCCTGTAAAACACTGTTGGTCAAATATTTAACTTGATGTCTGCATTAGAGAACATGGTGTGGGGTGAGGCTGTAAATCTTCTGTAAATTTTTTAAGCACGTGTAAAGAGTAAACGAGTGTAACATGTAACGAGTAAAACGCCCTGTAACATGTTTCACAAATTACAAATTGGGAATATGACTTGGCTACAGCTCGAAAATTCATTACAAGTTTCAAATCATTTTACTTAATTTATCTCCCTACTCAGGTCTTCAGTCACTTTGCTGTGTGCCTTGCAAGGACAAAAAACTGGTATCCTGGTGTCGTGGACCAAGGGGTTCAAGTTTAGACACGGTAAGCCTCTCAGGACAAACTAGACATCACCTCCTTCCCCTGAGGTGAGGAGCGTGAGAGTCCATCTAAAATTAGTGACGATGACACAGGTGAAACTAATTTAGTCACTGTATTGAAGACTCACAAGTGAAATTGAAAATACTGTCTTGTGTGTGTGTGCGCGCAGGTGTGGCTTTCTGCTGTGATCCAGTATCCTGGTGTCGTGGATCAAGGGGTTCAAGTTGAGATGTGATCAGCCTCCGGAAGAAAGCCGTGAAGAAGTATGGGGTGAGACAGAAACATTAACACTTTAGTTTTGTAACTCAGATCTACAGTAAATAAATCAATTGTGTTCACACACACACCTCCTTGAATCACTTAATTTATCTCCCTACTCAGGTCTTCGGTCACTTTGCTGTGTGCCTTGAAAGGACAAAAAGCTCTAGCCTTCATCTGGAATGTACAGCCGTGTATGTTCTGTTGTTTTGTGTCTTAGGAGAATGTAGCCTACAAATGCTGCTGTTTGCACTTTTAAGGATTTAGTACTACTGTTAATTTTAATAAATGGTTCTAATTAATTTGAATATTATTGTCTGAATTTCTGTTCTAAAATGTCCTTATTATAGGACAGGGCTCAACTTAACTGTTGCAGAGATCAGCTTAATTTTTAAGTTCATGTTACTTAGAAATGTGTTTTATTGTGGCCAAAAAAGCTTCTTCACCTTACTTAAAACATTATGTTGGATCAACTTAAATACTTGCATTCGTGTTGACAATTATTAAGTTCATGCTACTTAGAAATGCGTTTTATTGTGGCCTAAAAGGTAATTCACCATACTCAAAATATTGCTTTGAATGAATGTAATTCTGCCAGCAGTTGGCTTAACTTAAAAATTCTAGTGGAAAACATTAACATATTTTTTTTTGTTGACCCAATGTTTTATTTTTTAGAGTGCACATCTGTGCTTGCTCATGTTTGCTTATTGCTTGTGTTGTGGTGTATCTTAGCTATAGCAACAGATGTTTGTTGTTTTAAGTGGGTTGATTTATTGTCAATGTTTGTTTTTTAATAAACACTGTTGATTGTACAAGAGCAGTTCTCTGTGATTATTTGCACCTTTATTTTTGTGATAACAGCTTTTTGAGAGGGTTAGTGCTCAGGGTCATGCCTTCTTCCCCTTTAATTATTAATATTTTCTGAAATTAACAATTTTAGGTGAACAACACTCTTGAGACTGACTCATACTGTTAATTGTTGATCCCTGATGCCAGAGTGGTGCTCCGTTAGTTATTAATCAACATTAATAATTAATCTATTTCATTAATTACTTACATTACATTAGAACGCACAAGTGTTATCAGATCTGACGGCTCGATCAGCAGAAAATTATTTCTCAGTGCTGTCCAAAAATGTTACAAATCACTGTTTCAACGGTACTCTGACATGAGATCATGATGGTTATGGTTTGGTTAGGTTTAGGCACGTATATGCCTCGACTAGGATTAATCATGGATTGGATTTACATTCCGACAGGGTCAGAGGCATTTGCTAAAACGACTGATGTTTAAGCACAAAAGTAAGTTATTTGTCAAAAATGTTAAAACATTGTCAGGAAAGATCATAAAAATACCAAAACACACTGGAGTGGGGCTTCCAAAAAACGCTCAGATGGAACTGTTGACAGGAGCACCGTTTTGTGCAACTTATGCAGAAATAGTCTTCTAACCATTGGAGTACTACAAAATTAAAATGAATAAATGGCCAGTCTAAACTTTGTAGGTTGATAACCTCCTTTTCCATTTATTCATTTACTTGCTTATCCACCAAAATCCATTTACACTGAAATAGTTTTGAATGCTTAAGGCAAATATTGGCATATGGGATTAATTTCGATTAATTGATCACAAAGCTTGTAATTAATTCGATTATTTTTTTAAACGCCTGACAGCCCTAATTATTATTATATGTGTGGACCAGAGTATTGAATGGACCAACATTCTGTGTCTGTGTACAGACCCCTTTAATTTAATAATTTCTTTAGTTGGTCTAGGAAAAAAAGCACAGTAAATTAGTAAAGAAAGTTAGAGGAAGAAAAACAAACCAGAGAGCCACATGAAAACCTTTATATAACCAAAGAATAAAGAATCAATCAATAAATCAATGATTTTTTAGAAAGAACTAGAAAGCTGCAGTGTTTATTGAAAGTGAGCAGCCATGCTGTGGCCAACCAGTCCATCCCCCCTTCCTTCCCTCTATGTCCTAGCCCAGACATGATGAGGGCCAATCAGGGGCCAGGGCCTGTGCCCATAATTGAGCTGATTTGCATAGCAGCCCAGTGGTTGAAGCGATTAGAAGTTAATCCCGATTAGTTTTGGACATTGCTATTCACGATGCAGCCCCCACAACACCCACACTCAGCCCAGCACTGCATCTGACCTATCTTATCTCACAGCGCAGAGCCCTAACCCATCATCAGTGTGTGTGTGTGTGTGTGTGACAGTGTGTATGTGAGAGACTGTGTGGTAAGCTGCAACTACAACACAAATTCAAATGCAATTTGAGTCAAATGCGTTTTTAAAATGACCCTGAGGTGAAAAGATAAACATGGAAACAACATTTTCAACAGCTCTACAAAATGGCTGGGAGCTCAGTCAAATGGATAGTGAATATTTAGGGAAGAAAGGAACCTTTCCAAAAATGTACACAATTATACAATATTATCCCTCAACAACCTACAGAAGAACAAATGTCAGATGATGTAAGACTGAAGTTTCCTTCTCATTTGGTAGAATAATAACCTTCCTTTAAATGAGTAGCAATCACTTTCTTTCTGAGAGGAAGATGGAAACATTTCTCAAGTCTGTGAATTCAGAATCAGAATCAAAATCAGAAACAGATTTATTGCCAAGAAGGATTTTACACCAACAAGGAATTTGTCTAGGTGAATAAGGTGCATACATTGAAGACAATAAACAAACAGTGACTATTATAAATATAAAAAAATAAAAAAAAATATGAAAAATAAAAGATGTACAAATTCTGCGTTAATGTAATGCAAATATTTCAAGTGATGGGTTTGAGTGCAAGAGTCAGTGTCAGTGGGGGTGGGGGTGGGGGCGGGTGTCCCGGTTCTTGTTAAGGGTTCCAACTGCAAAGGGGAAGAAACTGTTCATGTGGCGGAAGGTTTTGGTCCTGATGGACCGCAGCCTCCTGCCAGAGGGGAGAGTGTCAAAAAGACTGTGGCCGGGATGGGAGGGGTCGGCTGCAATCCTACCTGCAGGCCTCAGAGCCCTGGAGCTGTGCAGGTCCTGAAGGGATGGAAGGTTGCAGCCAATCACCTTCTCAGCAGAGCATGTGATGTGCTGCAGTCTGCTCTTGTCTTTAGCAGTGGCAGCAGCATACCAGACAGTGATGGAGGAGGTGAAGATGGACTCGATGATGGCAGTGTAGAAGTGCACCATCATCGTCTTTGGCAGGTTGAACTTCTTCAGCTGCCGCAGGAAGAACATCCTCTGTTGAGCTTTTTTGGTGAGGGACCTGATGTTCAGCTCCCATTTGAGGTCCTGGGAGATGATGGTGCCCAGGAAGCGGCAGGACCCCACAGAGTCGACTGGGGAGCCACACAGGATGACAGGGGCGGGTGGGGCTGGGTTCTTTCTGAAGTCCACGATTATCTCCACTGTCTTTAGAGCATTAAGCTCCAGGTTGTTCTGGCTGCACCAGGTCACCAGATGCTCAATCTCCCACCTGTAGGCGGACTCATCCCCACCAGAGATGAGCCCGATGAGCGTGGTGTCGTCCGCGAACTTCAGGAGCTTGACGGACTGGTGACTGGAGGTGCAACCGTTGGTGTACAGCGAGAAGAGCAGGGGAGAAAGAACGCAGCCTTGGGGGGATCCGGTGCTGATGGTCTGGGATTCAGAGACATGTTTCCCCAGCTTCATGCGCTGCTTCCTGTCAGACAGGAAGTCTGTGATCCACCTGCAGGTGGAGTCAGGCACGTGGAGCTGGGAGAGCTTGTCCTGTAACAGAGCTGGGAGGATAGTGTTGAAGGCAGAGCTGAAGTCCACAAACAGGATCAGGCATATGTTCCTGGGGAGTCCAGATGCTGGAGGGTGTAGTGCAGGGCCATATTTACTGCATCGTCTACAGACCTGTTGGCTCTGTAGGTAAACTGCAGTAGGTCCAGGAGTGGGTTAGTTAATGATTTGAGGTGGGACAGCACATGGCGCTCAAATGTCTTCATGACCACAGAGGTCAGGGCGACGGGTCTGTAGTCATTAAGTTCTGTGGTCCTTGGTTTTTTGGGGACGGGGATGATGGTGGAGACTTTGAAGCAGGCTGGCACATGACATATCTCCAGTGAGGTGTTGAAGATGTCCGTGAACACTGGAGACAGCTGGTCAGCGCAGTGCTTCAGAGTGGATGGAGAGACAGAGTCTTGTCCGGCTGCTTTGCAGGGGTTCTGTCTCTTGAAGAGCTTGTTGACGTCCTTCTCCTGCAGGCAAAGAGTCGTCACTGTGGTTGAGGAGGGGGGGGGACAAGGAGGTGTGAAGTGGAGAGGCCCAGGTTCCTGCTGAGCTGGGGGTGGGGGGGTTGGTGAGATGGGAGAGGGTGTTGCGGGGGATGGTGTCAGGACTGTCCCTTTGTCTCTCAAAGCGACAGTAGAACTCATTCAGTTCATTTGTCGCAGGTCGTGACAGAGTGGGGGGGTTTAGGTTTGTAGTTTGTAATCTGTCTGAGCCCCTTCCAGACAGAACCAGAGTCGTTCGCTGAGAACTGGTGTTGGAGTTTCTCAGAGTATTGTTGTTTAGCTTCTCTCACCGCCTTGCTAAAGCTGTACTTCGACTCCTTAAACCTGTCCCTGTCCCCACTCCTGAACGCGTCCTCCTTTTGCAACCTTAGCTGTCTGAGTTTGGCTGTGAACCAGGGTTTGTCATTGTTATAACTCACCCTGGTGCGTAATGGGATACAGCAGTCTTCACAGAAGCTGATGTATGACGTCACAGCCTCTGTATACTCATCCAGACTGTTGGTGGCAGTCCTAAAAACATCCCAGTCTGTACAGTCCAAACACGCCTGCAGGTTCCCCACAGCTTCACTAGTCCACTGCTTTGACATCCTCACAACAGGTTTGCAGAGCTTTAGTTTCTGCCTGTATGAGGGAATCAGGTGGACCATGATGTGGTCGGAGAGGCCCAGTGCAGCACAGGGTACGGCGTGATATGCACCGCTGACTGTGGAGTAGCAGTGATCCAGAATATTGTTCTCTCTGGTCGGGCAGTTAATGAACTGTTTGAATTTGGGTAGTTCATGGCTGTGGTT
Source organism: Pagrus pagrus (assembly GCF_965226575.1). NCBI lineage: Eukaryota > Metazoa > Chordata > Actinopteri > Spariformes > Sparidae > Pagrus > Pagrus pagrus. The sequence goes on from NC_140197.1 coordinate 6,497,006, forward strand.
ACTTTTGTTGAAGTCACCAAGCACAATCACCAAAGAGTCCGGGTTAGTCCGCTCCATACTCTGTATCTGGTCGGCTAGCATGCGCTGCGCCTCCTGCACGTTAGCATGCGGTGGGATGTAAACACCAACCAGAATGAATGAAACAAACTCACGGGGCGTCCGTGGCGCCACCTTGGATCTTCACTATTACTCAGTACAATTATGTACTAAGCTGGAGTCACCTCAGACACTGCCATGTAAATGTTCCTGTAACATCTTAAGGACCATCATTTACGAAGAAGAATCTCTTCTAAATGTATCTCAATGTACAGCATTGTAAAACTGGTTCTCTTCATTTAACCCATCCCACAGGAGCGGTGGGAAGCCAAGAACAGCGCCTGGGTACCAACTCTAAATCTTAGCCAGTGCCTTGGTCAAGGGCACTGACTGGAGAATTAACCTAATGTACATGTTTTTTGATGGTGGGGGAAACCAGGGGATCTGCAGGAAATCGATGCAAGTACAGGGTTTCATGTTCACCCCATGCTGGCCCTGCCCCAGCAAGGTTTCAAACCCCAGACCCTCTTGCTGTGAGGCAACAGCACAAACCATTGCATCACCGTGCTGAGCAGTTTTGTAATGCCATAGCTTTGCAAATACCAGCCTGCAAAGAGGCATATGGGAGAAGTTATCTTTTTTAACACCTTTAACATTGTGAAAGTGTACATTTTAGCATTTAAGCATTCTTGATGCCTACACCTTATCTAGTATTTTTGGTGCCTAAATCTATCCAATTAGTGACAGAAAACTGAAAAGGAAAATAATGAGTGAACTTAGTGTGGACAGCACAATAATATGTTCCTAACAGGATACAAGCCCCAGTACTATACTTTACTCATTTAGCCACAACGGCTTCGTCCAACTGTCACTGTTGTCACTGTTTTGTAAGTTGAAATGATGGTCCTGATGCGACATAAATAATGATGTTCCAGTGTTACGGACCCTCTTTTGGAAAAACTCATAAAGAGGGTGTAGCATCTTCAAAGGGACACTCGGACAAATAAATCAATATATAGATACCAAATTTTATTCACAAACCAAAACAAAGCAAAACCATGTACCAACAAAAAAAGGTCGGAGAACCCAGCCAAAATAAATAAAAAGGGAAAATCGCCGGGCCAACCATGCAATGGGCCGTCGCACCCAGCTATCCCCTCTAACTAAACAAAAAGAAGGAAATTATCCTAATCCTAAATTAACCAAAGAAAAGACGAAAAGAAAAACTGGACGGCTGGTGATCTCCAAAGCAAAACTACAAACGGCTTAGCAAAGAAAAACCCCCAACACTAAAAACATAAGTGGGGGGGGGGGGGGGAAGTAACAAAGGAGACAAAGTGAAACGAATCTCCTTTCGATGTCAGGTGGGCAGAGACTTCCCCGTAAGTTCCACTCGCTCCTCCTTATATGCCTTCAGGTTGATCAAGACACACCTGGACAGGTGTGTCTTCCTGAAAGAAAAATATATACAAACAGAAAAGGAGGGCGCCAGAGCGCACCAGAGAGAGAGAGAGAGAGAGAGAGAGAGAGAGAGAGAGAGAGAGAGCGCAACCAGTCGGGCACAAAGATCATCCCCCATAGGCCCGCACATAACACCCCCACCCTAAAATGTTACATAACAGGAAGGCATGAGTGTTATTAACACAAGTTATGAACACCTCGATAACGTGTCAGCCAGGACATTGTCTCTCCCTTTTACATGCCTAACTTCCACATTAAAGGTCTGGAGAAACAAAGACCAGCGCATCAATCTCTGATTAGTGTTTCGCATTTGATTAATGAACACTAAAGGGTTGTGGTCAATGTACACTACCGTAGGCACCCCAGCGGAGCCAACATATACCTCAAAGTGTTTAAGATCCAGGACGAGGGCCAAAGCCTCTTTTTCAATGGTGGAGTACACCCGTTGATGACGGTCAAACTTCTTGGAGAAGTATGATATGGGATGTTCCACCCCATCATCTCCCTCCTGAAGAAGGACAGCACCTGCTCCTGCATCACTTGCGTCTACAAAAAGTCAAAACGCCCGGTCAAAAACCGGTGCAGCAAGTATGGGAGCATTTGTCAACAGGGCTTTTACACAGTCAAATGCACGTTCACAGTCTGGAGACCAATGAAAACGAACTTTGGGACTCAACAAATCAGTGAGTGGTGCCACAACAGCAGAGAAGTTTTTGCAAAAACTTCTGTAGTACCCCGCCATTCCTAAAAAATGCCGCGACTCCCGCCGAGAAGCTGGAGCAGGGAAAGACGAAATGGCTTCAATCTTCGAGTGCACCGGCCTGACTTGACCCCGCCCAACAACCTTGCCTAAATAGGTAACGGAAGCCTGACCAAACTCACACTTGGCAAGGTTGAGCGTGAGGTTTGCGTCACGCAGCCTCTCGAACACTGTGTGTAGCTGCTGTATGTGATCAGCCCAAGATGATGAATAGACCACGATATCGTCTAAATAAGCCTCACAGCCTGACAGACCAGATAAGACAGTGTTCAACAAACGCTGAAATGTGGCAGGAGCATTACGCACACCGAATGGCATCACCGCGTACTGCAGGAACGCGTCGGGGGTCACGAAGGCAGAGATCTCCTTCGTCCGAGGAGTCAGTGGCACCTGCCAATAGCCCTTTAGCAGGTCAAGCTTCGTAACATAATTGGCAGCACCAACATGGTCAACACAGTCATCTACTCAGGGAAGAGGAAAACAATCTGGCTTCGTGACTGCATTGACTTTGCGAAAGTCCGTGCAGAACCGGTCTGAGCCGTCGGATTTACCTGCCAACAGACATGGAGAGCTCCACGAGCTAGAGCTAGGTTCTGCAATACCATTCTCTAGCATGTAGTTTACCTGATTCTGTAAACGGACACATTTATCGGGACATACACGGTGTGCATGTTGTTTTATTGGGGAAGAATCCCCCACATCAATATCGTGCATCAAAACTTGAGTCCGAGTCGGCACGTCAGAAAATAAGGACAGATTAGACTCAATTAGCTTAACCACATCATCATGCTGAGACTGCGACAGATGTAGAAAATGTCTATTGAGTTGGGACAGTACTTCGGAGTTATTTAGCCTCCCATACACAGCTGCAGGGGAGGGACCAATATCATCCTCAACCTGCTCAGCCAACCCTGGGGAAACCTGTGCGTCAGTGAGATCAGCACTGGACAGCGACAATACGGCCACCGGCTTATCAATAGTTTCAGGTCAGCGCCACGAGAGCAGCTCCGTCCTCACTGACAGGACACCGCGAAACAGACTGTCTGTCCAAATAAGGCTTCGGCATGTTAACGTGACACAACCGACTTCGCTGCCTACGCTCTGGGGTGGCCACGATGTAGTCCCTGTCACTCACTTTCTCTTGGACCACGTAGGGCCCACTGTAACGTGCCTGGAGAGCAGAGCCAGGAATAGGCAACAACACCAGAACCTTATCACCTGGATTGAATTTTCTACTCTTCGCCTTCTTGTCAAACCAACCCTTCATCTTAGACTGTGCATCAGACATGTTCTTTTTGGCAAGTTCACAAGCACGGTGAAGCTTAAAACGAAAATCACAGACATAATCCAGCAGGTTCTTCGGTGCACTATCACCCATCCACCTTTCCTGCAGAAGCCTGAGAGGACCCCGTACTGTATGTGCGAAGACCAATTCAGCTGGACTGAACCCCAGGGACTCCTGTACCACCTCGCGAGCAGCAAAGAGGAGGAGGCAAACCCCATCATCCCAGTCTTTGCTAGATTCAAGACAGTAAATCCGTAACATCGATTTGAGGGTTTGATGGAATCGCTCCAGAGCGCCTTGACTCTCTGGGTGATAGGCACTGGAGTGACAATGTTCAATGTTCAGCTGTTTTGTGACCTGCGCAAAAACCCGTGACATGAAATTAGATCCCTGGTCTGTTTGAATAACCTTTGGCAACCCAAAAAGGGAAAAAAACGTCACGAGAGCCTTAACAATGACAGAGGCCGTGATTTTTCGCAGGGGAATGGCCTCAGGGAAGCGGGTGGTGGAACACATTATGGTCAACAAAAACTTATTTCCAGACTTGGTGCGAGGTAAAGGACCAACGCAATCCACCACAACACGCTCAAATGGCTCCCCCACAACAGGGATTGGGTAGAGTGGATATGGAGGGATGTTCTGGTTCGGCTTCCCAGACACCTGGCAGACATGGCACGTTTTACAGTGTAGACGCACGTCCCTCTTTAACCCCGGCCAAAAGAAACTGCGTAAAACTCTCGCCAAAGCGAGAATCTCAGGCCGAAATAAACACGGAACCACAACCTGCGTCACTACACCCCAATCATCCTGTGCAGCCACATGAGGTGGTGTCCACTTGCGCATGAGCACCCCATCCCGTAAGATATAACCAGTCAGCATGGTCTCAATCTCACGACCAGACTCCGCAGCCTCAAAAAGAGGAGCAAGTGTAATGTCCCGCTTTTGCTCAATAAGAAGCTGATCCCGGGACATACACACCTTCGAACCTGGCTCCTTTACAGGAAGAGAAAAACCTTGCATCGTGGAAGAATCCACAGGTGGGGATGACAAATCACCAGGGCTAACCATAAAGCTGTCGGCCAAACCCATTTCTTCTTGGTCAGAGGGGCTTTGCGCCCGGCTTTTTGCCATGGCCCGAGTGACAGCACAAATTGAGAACACTTCTGGATATTTCTGTTCCAACTCATCAAATCGTCCAGAAGACGGTACAGCAGTCACCTCAGGATTAACCAACACTTTGCCACCAGCCAGGTCATTTCCCAAAATGAACGAGACTCCGTCAATCGGGAACTGTGGGCTCACACCCACAACTACACGTCCGTTAACCAACTCAGAGTCTAAATGAATGGCATGCAGGGGCACCCCCACAAACCGCATGCCAAACCCCTGAACCAAGATATCAGAGCTGACAGAGGATGTGTGAGATAAAGGCAATATGCCCTCCAAAATAATAGACTGTGAGGCTGCAGTGTCACGCAAGATGGTAATAGGAACCTGGGGACCCCCATCTTCCAGAGACACACGCCCCTTCATAATGAAAGGAGCATACGTCCCAAGATCAGACTTACTCGCATCAGACTGACCGGGCCAAAGCTGATGACGAGCTAACGGGGAGGTAAGAATCTCAGTTTTCATCAGATTTATTGCTTTAGAGGGCCCGTTCTTTTTGTTCAGGGCAAAACAGTTATTGACGGTATGGCCACTCTTCGTACAATAGAAACAAATTGGTTTTTCCTTAACCCCTGCACTGTCCTTACCCCATGACCTCCCTTCTACATCGGAGTTTGGCCTGGCCAGCAGAACGGGTGGTTTAGTCAAACTCTGCTCCGAGGGTGACTGGAATGGAACGAAAACGTCTTTATGCGTGAGAACATATTCATCTGCCAGGACAGCAGCTTCAGACACCTTGGAGGCCTTCTGCTCGTTTATGTAAGTGGCAATTCGATCTGGTACACAGTTTTTGAAATCCTCCAACAGTATCAAATCACGCAATTTTTTCAAAGTCCTCCACCCCATTAGAGCGACACCAACGGTCAAAGAGAGCCTCTTTCTCGCGGCCAAATTCCCCGTAAGTCAGACCATCAGTCTTCTTAAAACGGCGGAATTGTTGTCAATATGCCTCAGGCACCAGTTCATAGGCCCTAAGCACTGTAGCTTTAACCACATCATAGTCCTGACTCAGATCAGATGATAGAGACGCATACGCAGCTTGAGCCTTACCTGTGAATACACTCTGAAGAAGCAAAGACCACACATTTCTAGGCCACTTTAATGTTTTCGCAACACGCTCAAACAAGACAAAGTATTTATCAATGTCCCGCTCACAAAACGGAGGAACAAGACGAATACACCTGCTTACATCAAAGAAATCAGAAGAGTCAGACAAAGCAACTGAGGCAGACTGTTTCAGGTCAAACTCCTTCAAACGAAGCTGTCTTTTAGTTTCCTCCTCCATCTTCCTCAATTCCAATTCATTATTGAGTTCTTTCTCTCTTAAATCTAAGCGGCGCATCTCAATCTCCAGCTCTCTGAGTCGGAGCATTTCTTCCTGTGTAACCACCGTCGAGCCAGTGTCACAAGGTAGAACTCCCTTTTTAAACAAGGCGGACCACAACACACTTTTGATCTCCTGCTTCTTCCATTGCTTAGACACAGCTATCTCGAATTGATTAGCAATCACACATAGTTTTTCCTTAGTGCAGCGGTGAAACTGATCAAGGCTAGGCCGCGCCACAAACTCCTCCAGGACGAACTCCATCTGGAGTAATCACCAGACACACGTGGGGGAAAGGAGAAACGAAGAAAATAAATATTTACAAAAACATACAAGTAATCACTGTCCCACGACACAAAGGATCCGAGCGTCCAACACACCTGTATGTCGACCTTAACCCTCTAGGCGCCAGAGTTTATTTAGGAAAATATTCCATTTGGATTTTAAGATTTCAAAAGGCTGTAGCTTGGAAGTGGTGAGAGATAAATCCATAGTGTAAATGAGAAAAATATTCATAATGACCTAAAGTTTGTGATGAGAGTAAATTTACTCATCTAATTTGCATATTGTGACGTCACCAGGTGACTGAATGTAACTTTCAGTAAAACTGATTTTTGAACATATTTACACAGAAAAAATATATTTATATTGTCATCTCATCCTCAAAATAAAGGAACAGGAGTTTGATTGGAGTAAATTTACTAATCTAATTTGTATATCAACAGGTAAAATTCAGTAAAACGGAATTCTGAACATATTTACACAGTAGATTTTTTTTCATTTTATTTCATTTTTTCATAGATTTTTTTCATCCTCTCATCCTCAAAGTAAATGAACAGGAATCTGATAGGAGTAAATTTCCTAATCTAATTTGTAAAAAGAAAAGAAAACTCTCGCCGTGATCAGTGTGTGTTGCTTGTGTGACAGTGTGTGCAGCTGCAGCATCGTCAGTCACTCGTCTCTGACGAGCGATCGTCATCAGAGGGCAAATCGTCCCCTTCTGAATCGCGATCAGCAAAGATCTGTGCAAGCACCTCATCCACACTGTAAAGTCTTTTGGGCATTTTGTTTTTTATTACAAAAATCGCTATCTGTCTCTCTATCTGTAACAAAGGAGACAAAGTGAAACAAATCTCCTTTCGATGTCAGGTGGGCAGAGACTTCCCCGTAAGTTCCACTCGCTCCTCCTTATATGCCTTCAGGTTAATCAAGACACAGCTGGACAGGTGTGTTTTCCTGAAAGAAAAATATATACAAACAGAAAAGGAGGGCGCCAGAGCGCACCAGAGAGAGAGAGAGAGAGAGAGAGAGAGCGCAACCAGTCGGGCACAAAGATCATCCCCCATAGGCCCGCACATAACATCCAGGAACAACACCAACACGGCGATATAAGATACAGTGTGGGACTGTACTGTACTGAGCTAAATGCTAACATCAGTATGCTAACATGATCACCATCACATTTAAGTTTATTCATTCATTCAAAATTAGTGAGCCAAATCGTGTTGAAAAGACTTTTAAAAAACAGCTTAGTCACCAGCCTCAGTCAGTTAGTTGGTAAACCCAAAGCTCCAGAATCATCATCTCAAACAACAGCTCCTGGAAAGAAACTACATCCGTGACAGAGAAAAGAAGCAACATAAAAAAAGGAAGCTGGGGCTTTCCAATGTTTGAGACAGCTCTGGCGAGTCAAAAGATGTAGTTTGATGCTGAACTTGCAATTTTTCTCTAAGACCGGTAAGTAGCATCTAATGTTGGCTGTTTACCGAAACTATATTTAATTTAACCAATGTTAATGGTTAACAGTTAGCAATAAACTTTTCAAATGGCAAAATGTGACTGAGCCAAGTAAGCTCTAATGTATAATACACAAATGCCACACGTAAAGATAATAAGTATAACTGTCTTATTCCTACCATCTATGGGAGGTTAAGCAGTTTAGTCAAGTTTTGCATATTCTTGTTCTACTGTTAATTATTAGTTGCCTTAATCTATAACAGATGACTGTAAATTGCGATTGTATGGACACACTATAAGACTGACTATAAATGAATAATGGCGACCACTTCACCATTTTGTAAAAACTTGGCATTAATGTTGTGAGATGATGTTTGTTAATTTGGAAATTTTGCTATACATTTTTGGTTACATTACACTTTCTTTTTTACCCGCGTATAAGTGTACACAATATCAAACAGTGTTGCTGCAGTAGATGTCTCTACTTGTATATGATGCCTTTACCATGCTGTTAAAGGTGGGCAATGCAGTAGAAAAGGAGGGTGGACTTTTATTTTATCCATCTGATTTTGCATTAGCTGCAGTGCGCACCACCAACCGGCAAGTGGCACATGTGAGCAGTCCAGACTAAAGTAAACACATCAGGGCCCTTTTCCTTCTCCTTCTAGACCCAAACATGCTGTTTTATTTCCTCATTGACTCAGTCCGTATCAAAGCGTGTGTCGAAGCGCATTAATTAGACGATTGCTGAGTCAGAATCAAAATCCAGGTTGGATATTAGTTTGTTACTCAGGACTATCCAAAGTTAGGGTTAGTTTATTGCACATGATGTGTAATCATGCATTGGCTCGATGCCAAACCTATATTTTGTTAGCCTACAAACTAGATCTTGGTATAGGCTATAAACAAAAAGCAACATCTAAAATTATCCTCACTTTTATTGGTAAGGATATTTTTAGATGTTGCTTTTTAATAAGCAATTATAATGTAACCTAATAAAGCTTAACAGTGCGACCACCAGAGCTGCCGGCTGCAGCTGCTGTCCAGCCCAGTGCAAAAATGGATTGAATGGATAAGACTGAATAAAACTTTGTGTTAACGTATTGACACTTTCCCCACTCTGACTCAGACCCTCCTTAAGGATAAATATGCACAGTCTGCATATAACCTTCTATATGAGAAGAGTGTGTGTTTTTGCAAAAAATTTAATTAAATAAAAAACACAAAGACGAAATGACAACATACTGTAGCAATGGCACTTCAGTTTGAAATAAACATGGGCATGGTGTGTCACGACAAACTGGGACGGATCCTGGGGAAAGTTTGAGCTCCCGGGAAACCTGAAAGTTTCTCGTCAGCACGCAACACCAGAAGTATCCCTCAGTGGCAGTGAGAGATGAGAAAATGCTGGTTGACCATCAATGAGGTGCTGCAAACGTAGCATTGTGATGGGACTCATTTATTAGGCATAGACATGGCCGTGGCCCTTTCCCGGGAAACAGTTCAGGGAAAAAACTCTCCTCTACACCTGGAACACAAGCTATATATTCCACTGCATTTATTTGTATAGGCCTATATATTTTTATTCCTCTATTTAAGCCCTACTGCTCTGCTTTGTTTTACGTTTTATATGATGATGAATAAATTAAGAACCACAGTGTTGTGTATTTCCTGGAGGGGGTGTGATTTATACTTAATAATACTTTTTTTATGTTTATATGCACACAAAAAAAAATTAAGAATTTGTTGTTTCGCAATGCTAACTCAACAACTCAACAACAACAACACATTTTTTTTAAGGGAGTCTGGGGATATGCCGGTTACTAGTTCAACAGTGCGTTCACAAATATCTGCTGCTTATCTTATAGTAAAACACCTGATTAGCATTACAGTGGACCTTTTTGTTCACTTAATGGACCATTGTCCAACAGGTCTTCCAGCCCCCAAAATGTGTATTGTCACACTGGAAGTACGAGCCTTTGTACCGTAACAGTAACTGTGTCAGCAGCTTATTAAAATGAATATTGATGGATAACATGGATATTGATGACCTTAAAATTGTGTGTACAATACATGTAGGGCATACTTATAGGCATTCAAATGACCTCTTAGTGTTTTTCCATCAGTTAGTTATTATAACAATGAAGGAAATAAAGAAATTGACAATAATATTTGGCAACAATCACAGTATTCTAAAGCCTGATTCTGCACTCTACAGTATTCACAGTCCATCAGCCCATAGCGTGACGTGATGTTTACCGTTGCTATGGCATCAAGTGGCAACTGCTGTTAGCATATATGAACTAATTTAGTCCCATTGTCTGAAGAACAATAACTCATACAATTACAATTGGCATATTTGAACAAAATCAACAACAGCTACCAACAGCCATAGTCCTTACAACCTTAACTATTTAGTTGTCATGGGTTAGATTGTTAAAATCAGAAAAATAACAACTTAAATCCCTAAGGAGCTACATTAGCATTAGTGACGGTTGTGTCCACAGTTTGCAGGTACTATAGTTCCCTCAAACAATGTAATGAAGATGCGCATCAGAGGGGCTTTATAAGTGGGTATACACAATGCCGACTGAAAAATATGTAGTTATATGACATATACCTGCACCGCTGGTTAAAGTTACACTCTGCCACAGCTAATGGGTTCAAGACGGTGCCGCGTGAGTGGCAGCCTGTTACAGCAGCTCTCGCTCACCTTTGAGCTTTTTCTTCTTTTTATATTACCTTTTCGTACTAGCTGAAGAGGAGGACACGCGGGTGACATGCCTGAGCTGCTCGCCGTAGCAGGAGGAGACGCTACAGACACGTCCTCCCGTCTATCATCATGGGGAATGTGAGATCTCTCCCCAACAAGATGGATGAGCTGACGCCGCTAACCCGGCATCAGAGGGACTGCCATGAGTGCAGCATCATGGTGTTGGGACCGTCCACATGGTTCTGACATCGGATTGGCCCGCGTGCAGCTCAGCGCTTAAACACGGCTTTCCTTGCATTATAAAAGGCTGGTGAACAAAGTAAAGTGCAACGACCCTTATGTCCTGTAGATGGCGCCTGCTTGTCACAGCCCCCAGGTTGGAAATTCCCATCTCCCATTGTCTGCGTGCGCACCTGAACGCGTCACATCCGCCGACACCGGAGGAGATAAATACAGCGGCAGACTCTTTTCAACTCAGTCTTTGCAGTCTCATCAGTCTTAGTAGTCCCAGAGTTACGAGTTGCAGGAAGCGTCAGCTTTTGCCCGTGCAACTATTACTCAGAAGGGGGCCTACAGACGTCTGGACTTATTTTTCCCGCCTAGGCCGCAGTCTTTCATCTCACCGGACGAGCAAAAACTGCGCCGTGTTCACCAAACACGCTCCGGATCCAGAGAAGATACTGTGCAACCAGCCTCTCTTTACCTGCCTGCAGAAGGATACTTTTATTTTTCCTCAGAAATCGCCCGCGCTTTTGCCCGTTTTCTTATTGCCCGTCGACTATGCTGTCTTAACAGCCAACGCAGAAACTGCAACCCGCCTTTAATCCACGCCGAGGAAGCGAGCTGGATTAGGGAGACACGACTACAAGTGAGGCTTAATTAGTGTCTGGGCAGATACTAGAAGTTAGCGTGTATTGTATGCTTGTGAGCTACAGTAGGTACTACTTCAAAGTGGCCATTTCACTCGCGGGGAGCGAGATTCACGCAACGCGTGAAATGTAAGTGACAACTGTAGCCACTAGGTGGAAGCATAGTACTGAATTGCAGCTGAAACGATTTTGGGACAATTCCACATTTGACCACAATGTAGCTGCAATGGAGAGTGGCGCTGTTTTAGGCTACAGGTAGAGTGAATGGAGAGGGGGACTGCTAAACCGTATCAGATTGATTCAGACTGATTGTTTCACAGCGGTGGGACACCTCAATTATCTGGGTGACCTTGGATAATCACTTGTGCTTTCTTTGTTTCACAGTAGAGCTAAACTACATTAGTCGTTTTTTAAGGAACATTTGTTTACTGGTAAAATTGCCGATCTGAATTATTGTCCCAGTCCGCCCCCGTGAGCCTATATCACGGCCTGACTGGATGTTGCTTAAATATAAGAATAGCCTATAATAATATCTGATACCCTAAAGACATCTGAGGTTGTGATTTCGCTCGCTCGCTGCAGCCATGGCTAATAAGCGGAGGCAGAAACAATTACGCACAGCCTACAGAAGTTTCAACGTCCATACAAGCATTTAAGAAATGATTCTTATCAGTTCCATAATTCAGCGAGGATTTTTACTCAACGAAAAAATGTATAAAGATTCGTTTTTAGGTTGAAGACACGACAGCAGCACGTATGTCCAGACGCTGATGTGTGTTATGACTGACGTATAGCTCCCCTGGTAGAGCAGCTCCCTCAGTAAGCAGAATCTGCCGCTTGTATGAGTTCGAATCTCAGTAAAGGCTATAACTTACGTTAGTGTGTTTTCTTTTCTCATCATCATTGTGATCACATATAGCTCCAAGTTTGCGCAAATAAATAAGCAAATGAGCATTAATTCTCCGCCGGCAGTGGCACCAGCTTTCCTGCTTGTGTACATAAAATACATTAAATTCTGAAACCACAACTGTAGCGTACCAAATGTCAATAGATGATAACCAGAAAAAAACAAAAACGTTCTATTGATCTGATTCACCGGCTTCATGGACGTCGGAACTATTTTCTGAGAGGGGGGGCGGGGGAAGCACGCACTTTTATCAATGATTAAGGATTTGATTTGAAGTTATTTTATAATGGCGTGCAGTTATAAGAGAACTAGATGGATGAACACGGCATCTTTATCGTTAAGAAAATTAAACTTTGATCACTAAATCAAGCCATTTAAGGAACATAACAGCATTGGCGGCGTTTCCCAGATTTGATCGTTCTTAAGGACTTAAGAAGGCTCTTAAGAAGGGTTCGGCTAAGAAGGCGCGCTAAGATACGGGTGTTTCCCAGACACGTTCTTAACTGCCTTCTTAGGAGAACCTTAAGATCAAGCCAAAGAAGCTTCTTAAGAAGCTCTTAGTGGGAGCTGTCCACCGCGGTGCTGCTGAAACTGAATCAAGCAATGCCAGGCAAATCGATCACCCACCTCTTTATCAGCGCATAAGTCACACACAGCGCCCCGTGGCGGGGTGTGGGTGCGGGTGTGTTGACGGCCGCGTAGTGCTTTCTACCGATCCAGCACGGATCCACCAGGGAGGGATTGTGGATTGGAATGAGGGTGCCATCCATGGCATGGCGCAGGAGAATCGGTGTCACAGCTGCCACACTCCGTGACACCGATGCCTTGCTGAGGCCAGTGCCATCCCCCACCACCTCCAGGAAGCTCCCCACTGCGTAAAAACGCAGCGCAGCCAGGAGCTGCACCTCCGGGCTGAGGGCAAAATTGCAGCGGGTTCCTCTCTGGATGTGTGGAGACACCGAGTGATCAGCCGTTGGATCTCCGTACGGGGCAGCCGGTACTTTGCCTGGACAGCCCGGTCTGACAGCACGTCCAGTGGGGAGAAGTGCTGACGCACGTATGCATTTATGTAAACCGTCTGGCTTCGCGCACGGCGACGCTGTTGGTTCGCAGCGAGAATGTGCTGTATTGTAGCCATGGTTTCTCACACGCGCAGACTTTGGCAACGCATTTATATAGAGTAGCAGGTGAAGCCTCTCTGGATGAGGTTCAGCTGAGTTTAATTACATCTGTTTCCTTGATATCTGTGAAATGCCACAGGGTTGTTGTATTTTTATGTGTAGTACTATAAACTCATATGCAGATGTGTCTGGAAAACTTAAACGTGTAATTCAATAACAAGTTTTTTTTTCTTCTTCTATTAACCTATGTTTCTTGCGCCAGTGGTCCGCAGCTATGAGCGCATTTCAACATTGAGCATTGTTTTATTATTTCGAAAAGTGGAGGATATAAATTTCCCTGACGCAGCTTGATCACTGAGCATTTGGTCGTTAAGAAGGCTGTTAAGAATGGGTCAGCTCGATCTTACATTTCCTTCTTAGTGAAAGATCTTCTTAAGCTAAGAGCGACTCTGGGAAACACATCCTTCTTTCACAGCGTTCTTAAGAGCGCTCCTAAGAAGATCTTAGCACTTAAGAGCTCCTTAACGAATCTGGCCATTGGCAGGGCCAGACACAGCTTAATGAGCTTCTCCACCTCCGAATGCAGGATGGACACATCCTGGATGGTGCTTACTTCTCGTCCCCTACACACATTCCTCAGTATGGGGGAATGCAAATGTTAAGGCATCTGGAACAAGTTCGCTTAACTGGAAAGACCACATCCATCCCCCACACTTTTGAAAAGCTTGCTACGCCAGTGCCCCCACCCCCACCCCCGCGCGCTGAGGACAGCAAAGAGGTCTGCAACAAATACATTGATCACTTGGCCAAGGGATCTCCTCCTGCAGGGTGACTGCTTCAGGGACTCACTCCGCTTTAAATAACCTTCTGTATATCCGACTACTGTGAAGCTGCTGATTATGTACTTTAATAAAGCTAGAGGAAACTGTCTGACATGACGTGGCGTCGTTCTTCTTTCTATAAGCCTGTTGTAGAAAATGTAAGGAATAGAAAGCACAAATATTTGTGTTAAATTCTGACACCACAACTGAAAGAAAGAAAGCCAGTCATAGACGTCGGAACTCACGCACCCCATCAGCCTCCCTACCCACGGGAAGATACGAGAAGAAAGCACCATCCAGGATGTGCATATGGACCTGGTGCGCTCCGAGGCGGAGCGGCGTTTTGATCAGGAAGGACTCCGCATAGCTGCAGGGCGAGAGCAGGCAGTTCTTGAGGCGGCTCAGGGGAAACGAGTGGATGTGGGTTCCTCGGAACTGACCCCCTTTCCACGAGAGAGGTGGAGAAGCTCATTAAGCTGTGCCTGGCCCTGCCAATATCTGTCGCGGCATCCGAGCGCTCTTTCTCAGCCTTGCGCAGGCTGAAAACCTGCTGCGCACCATGACGCAGGAGAGACTAACACATTTGACCGTTATGAACGTTCACAGTGACCTTATGGATGAAAGCGATGTCTCGACCCTGCTTAAAATCTTCATCAGTGGGTCAACTGAGAGAAGGTCCACTTTTGGACATGCATGAAAGCCCTGAGTCAGGAGCGCAGACTTTTCTTTTTTTCATTCAAGGGTACAAATAATGCCGTTATGTTCCTTAAATGGCTTGATTTAGTGATCAAAGTTTAATTTTCTGAACAATAAAGATGCCGTGTTCATCCATTCTAGTTCTCTTATAACTGCACGCCATTATAAAATAACTTCAAATCAAATCCTTAATCATTGATAAAAGTGCGTGCTTCCCCCGCCCCTCCCAACAAAAATCCCGCCATCTCAGAAAATAGTTCCGACGTCCATGAAGCCGGTGAATCAGATCAATAGAACCTTTTTTTTTTCTTCTGGTTATCATCTATTGACATTCGGTACGCTACAGTTGTGGTTTCAGAATTTAATGTATTTTATGTACACAAGCAGGAAAGCTGGTGCCGCGGCCCGGCGGACAATTAATGCTCATTTCCTCATTTATTTGCGCAAACTTGGAGCTATATGTCATCATAATGATGATGAGAAAAGACAACACATTAACGTAAGTAACAGCCTATACTGAGATTCGAACTCATATCAAGCGATTCTGCTTGCTGAGGGAGCTGCTCTACCAGGGGAGCTATACGTCAGTCATAACACACATCAGCGTCTGGACATACGTGCTGCTGTCATGTCTTCAACCTAAAAACTGATCTTTATACATTTTTTCGTTGAGTAAAAATCCTCGCTGAATTATGGAACTGATAAGAATCATTTCTTAAATGCTTGTATGGACGTTGAAACTTCTCTAGGCTGTGCGTAATTTAAAAGGCTTCATAGTGAAAAAAAATAATTCATCTCATCCGCCATCAACATCATCAACAACTCACTAAGTTTCTCCTTGCTAGAGGGACCCTGTAGCGACAGGCTGAAGGAAGGAGTTGGAATGAGGTGTGGAGTGGGTGAGGTATTATTAGCTACATTCTTGTATTTAAGCAACAACGAACAGAAACATAAATCAGGCAACTCTGTCCATTCCCGTTCATGGTCACTGCTCCCTGCTGCTGCATGTTGTCGTCCTCCTGCTCACAGATGCCACCTGGTGGTTGTTTGGGCACATTGCCGCTTCTCATGAAAACACAATTGATCCTCCACTAAAAAGGTGCGTGATTCTCGCGTGATTCACGCGAGAATCTCGCGTGAACTCGGCCACAACTAAGTAGTACCTACTGTACATTGTTCTCTGTGAGTTTGTGGCCCGCCGTGTCCCTCTTTTTATTGCCGTTTGTTTTACGTGGTAAAACATGTTGTTTGCTTTCCCTTTTCGTTCATTCCGATCTGATTTGAGCCCCTCCACGCCGTGGAGCGGGAGTGTTAGCCTCGCTGCGTTGGCCCTTTGTCTTTCTCTCTCTTTTTCTCTCTCTTAACTAACCTACATCAACACACATATTAGGGGTTACGCGCGCACACACGTAATCTTATGAGCGACCTGTTGGAGACTTATGGTTGATGACCTCGCTATAACATGAGGTATGTGTGTCTCGTGATATCTCCCTTTTATGACTTAAGAGACAAGAGCCTCGTGGTAGCACGTCCACCTTTTGTGGGACCCTAGGTCACTTTCCCTACAAATTCATCTCCTGTGTGATCAAAGTGCACACGAGTCCTTCACTGTTCCTTTAATTGTGAATATTTTGCAAATATTTACATTTAAAGTGAACCCTTCTTAGAGACTAATTTTGGTCTGGTTATTGGTCCCTGATTTCAGGGTGGTGCCCCGTTTTTAACGATTTGAAGATTAATTTTATTAATTTTAATTTTATTAAATTTAATAATTATTTTCAATAATTATTAATTCCTAATAACCACACCTGCCCTACCATCCATTCCCAACAATGGTGTGCACTGAGACGTGGCTAACGGCGCAGACCCCGGACACGGACGCTAATCTAGATGGCTTTCAAATGCGGTGGGCGGACAGGACGGCAGAGAGCGGTAAGAGGAAAGGAGGAGGGCTGGCTGTGTTTGTTAATGACAGATGGTGTAACTCTGGGCACATCACTGTTAAAGAACAGGTCTGCAGTGAGGACATTGAACTTTTAGCGGTTAGCATGAGGCCGTACTACCTCCCGAGGGAGTTTACACAAGTGATCATGATCGCTGTGTATATCCCCCCCTCTGCTAACGCTGATGCAGCTTGTGACCTTCTCCACTCAGTCACAGCACCCACAGGCCCTCTTCCTCATCCCTGGGGATTTCAATCATGCCTCTCTGTCCTCCACCCTGCCCACATTCGCACAGTATGTCAGCTGCCACACCAGAGACAATAAAACACTGGACTTATTTTATGCCAACAGCAAGGAGGCATACAACTCATCCCCCCTCCCTCCCCTGGGAAGATCTGACCACAACCTGGTGCATCTCCTGCCTGTTTACAAGCCCCTTGTTAACAGGCAACCAGTGGAAACCCGCACAGTTAAGACATGGTCTGAGGAGTCTGAAGAGGCTCTTAGGGACTGCTTTGACTCAACTGTGTGGGAAGAACTGTGTGTTTCTCATTGGGAGGACATCGACAGTTTAACAGGCTGCATAACAGACTACATAAACTTCTGTGTTGAAAACAGTGTACCCACCAGGACTGTACGGTGTCACGGGTCCAGATGGGATCAGCTCCAGGCTCCTCAAGTCCTGTGCAGACCAGCTGTGCAGGATTGTGGAGTACCTCTTTAACATGAGCCTGAAGCTGGGAAAAGTGCCACTGCTCTGGAAAACCTCCTGCGTGGTACCAGTACCAAAGATCCCTCACCCTAAGGACTTCTACAGCTAGAGACCAGTTGCTCTCACTTTACACCTGATGAAGACCCTGGAGCGGCTGGTTCTTGTCCATCTCCGCCCTCCAGTTTGCCTACCAGCCTGGCATTGGAGTGGACGACGCCATCATCTTCCTCCTGGACAGATTACTGTCTCACCTGGAAAAGCCTAGAAGCACTGTGAGGATCATGTTCTTTGATTTCTCCAGTGCTTTCAACACCATACAGCCTGTACTTTTGGGGGACAAGCTGGAGCTCACGGGGGTGGACCAACACCTCACAACCTGGATCCTCGATTACCTCACCAACCGGCCACAGTATGTGAGGACTCGGGACTGTGTTTCGGACACAGTTGTCTGCAGTACGGGGGCCCAACAGGGAACAGTCCTGGCCCCTTTCCTGTTCACCCTGTACACTGCAGACTTCTCCCACCAGTCACCCCACCGCCATCTACAAAAGTTCTCTGACGACTCTGCTATCGTCGGCCTCATCAGGGACGGGGACGACAGAGCCTACGGAGAAGTTATTCAGGACTTCGTAGACTGGTGCCAGAGGAACCACCTCCAGCTCAACACCGGGAAGACCAAAGAACTGGTGGTGGATTTCCGCAGGCGCAAACAACCCTGCACACAGGTGAACATCCTGGGAATGGACATTGAGATGGTTGTCTTACAAGTACCTAGGAGTTCACCTGAGCAATAAACTGGACTGGACTGATCACATTGCAGCAACATACAAGAAAGGTCAGAGCAGACTCCATCTGCTGAGGAAGCTCAGGTCCTTTGGAGTGCAGGGGGCACTCATGACAACTTTCTATGACTCTGTGGTGGCATCAGCCATTTTCTATGGTGTAGTCTGCTGGAGCAGCAGCATCTCGGCAGCAGATAGGAAGAGACTTGATAAACTTATCAAGAAGGCCAGCTCCATCCTGGGATGCCCTCTTGACCCAGTGCAGGTGGTGGGAGACAGCAGGATGATGGACAAGCTGTCATCGCTGCTGGTGAAGGTGTCCCACCCCCTGCAGGTCACTTTGGCAGCACTGGGCAGGTCCTTCAGCGATAGACTGATACACCCCAAGTGTGTGAAGGAGAGGTATAGCAGGTCTTTCCTTCCTGCTGCTGTTAGACTGTACAACCAGCACTGCTCCCAGTAGACCTCACATGTGCACTGTGCAATACAAAACTCTACACATATCAACATACATTTTGGTTTGCACTAATTGGACATTTTTTAATACCCATATTTATTATTTATTATTTGGAAATAAAAATACCAAACTGTTTATACTTACACTGTTCATATTATAAAAACCATGTCATATTGTAAATACTATGTATATTACGAGTTAATTCTATTTCTTATCTTTTTATTATATTGTTTATTTTTTACTTGTGTAAATAGTGTAATACTGTCCGTTGGCTTTGCGGGACAAACAAAGGAATTCTGATTCTGAATTAACAGCGATCTCCACGCCTTCGAGCTGGGCGTAAACATATACCACAGACTGTATGTTTCACTCATAGGCTTATTCTAAGTGCTGTATCATAGGCAACTGGACGTGTTTCCGTTTCCTGAAGACGTTTCACCTCTCATTCACAAGGCTTCTTCAGTTCTAACTACCTGGAGGGGAGTTGCAGGCTTTTAAACTATGTGTGGGAGTGTTCTTACAGAGTCGTTAAGGACACTTGCGAGCTCTGAGTTTCAGAGTTGTTAGGGCCACTTGTGGGTCGTTGACTTAACCTGCCTTAATGTGGGATACTAGGGCTAGGTGAGCCCAGGTGTGAATGGTTGTTAAGCTGTCTGGAGAGGGAACTCAGTACTGCATTGTAGGTGGGTGATAAGTAATGTTGTAATCCACCTCCTCTATTTAAAGATGGTTGTTCCAGTTTGACATAGAAGGATTCTTTTACTCCTCTTTCAAACCATCTGTCTTCTTTGGCCAAGATGTTTACATTGTTGTCCTCAAAGGAATGATATTTCTCCTTCAGATGTAAGTGGACAGCAGAGTCTTGACCTGAGGAATTGGTTCTCCTGTGTTGTGCCATTTGTTTATGGAGAGGTTGTTTTGTCTCCCCACTATAGGCGTATGCAAGTACAAACAGTAACTTAACAATGCACATCTTTAGTTTATTTAACGTAGTTCATAGAAGAGCTGTTAAAGTTAAATATCAGCTGAAGCAGTCATATTAACATAGTATTAGACTACATACATTCACCTTCTTTGGAGTCAACCAGCTGAAAAACTGACAGCACCACTCTGCCATTGCTGAGCACATGGTGGTCAAATGGGTATAAAGTAAAATCCTGTCATCATCAGGATTCAAGCACTCTGCTGCTACCTGGTGCATACAGTTATCAAATGCAGCCCCCCCCAAGAGGCAGGCCGTACTATTAGGCAAACCAGGCATTTGTCTGGAGCCCCGGGCCCCATACAAGGTGCTTTGGGGCCCCCAAAATGCCCTCTTTATATTTTGTCCCTATATTTACTGTTTTTTATAAAAATCTCTTCACAATAGTAGCATTGGGATGTCTAATTTGATCAGTTACTCATGTTTTGAAGGTCTTTCTGCCAACCATGCACCCCGCTTCTGTCTGCACTACATGGACTATTCCATGTTACGCATCATGCTCATCACTTTGCATGTGTGCGGAAATGATTACGGCGTAAAATCCACAACAGTAAATAGCGGTAAGAGATAAATCGAGAGAATTAGGCGAATATATGAAAGCGGGTCACAGAAAAAGAAGAAGAGGGACCAAAGGCAGGAGTTTATTTCAAAGCTGCCAAAGCTATCGAGCTTTTTTACAGGAACCGCGGTGGCAGCGCCACATTCAGTTAAACATTACATTACTGTAAATAATAGTCATCTCTCTGTGTAGTGCATATAACGCACGGCCCTGTATGAAATAATTAACAGTTGCATGAAAGCTAAGGAAAATATTTGCTTCTGGTGAGCTGGTAGATGTCTTGAAGAAGGTGTATTTGGATTGCTCAAGCATAGTTTTACCAGTATATAGCTCTATACCACCAGATAAATCAGTCTGCAAGGTATAAACTGCAATTAACGAGACAGTCCTTGTGTCTTTCAATCTTTTTTCTTTTTTTAAATAAATCTTTATTTAACCCTGGAGTAACAAATGTCAAGTCTTTACTAATATTGTATAACCAAGGTCATATAAATCTTTGTTAAGAGTTGAAGAGTCAAGATAATCTTGTCAGTGAGAACATGCATTAGTCAGGGGCTGAAGAAGATCAGGAAAACTAAAGTTGAAACAAATTCAAATCTATTTGCACACATCCATGCCTTAGGACAATATGAGAGTTTGCAATATCCATAGAAAAGGATGTTTAATCCAATATGGATTACACTGGCCGAGTGTGATGGAAGAAAAGAAGGATAGTGACTTTTGTTCATCCCTTGTATGGAGTATCTCATTATGCGATATAAGGTAGATTAGACTGGTAGATGCAGGGGCCCCCAAATGACTGTTCGCCTGGATGAGTGAGTGAGTGACGTTCAGGAGTCGGGGGTGGGGGCGTCAAAACACCGCTGTTCCGACCCCCCCGCCCCCGCAGCTGTCCATGGTGCTGCTGAACCAGGTGACGTTGTTGACACTCTGCGTTGTGGCTTGTCTGTGAAACGCGCGCTGCTCAGGGACTGGGCAGATCTGTCCCACTTGCTTTGTCCCTCACTCCGTTGGGAGATGTTCCACAGAGTAAAAGAAATACACATTGTTTCTCTCCCCTGCTCCGCTCGAGCGCGGATGAACACGGCTTGAGCCCACTTCACGGGCGCGAGGCTGCTGCAGCCGGCGACCCTGCTGACAGCAGACCGGGGGAGAAAAAAAAAATTCTTTGCTCGGTGCTTTGGTTGGGTTTTAGGCAATGAGGAAAGGACTTGGTTAAGTTTAGTAAAAAGACCAGGTAGATGCCAGAAGCATAATGACCGTTAGCTATAGGCTACTATGTCATATTATTTACAGATCAAGTTTAGTTCTTGGAGCTCTGTGCATTAGAAAGAACAGTTCTTTTAAGTATTATTTGTTTTTATTATGTCTGTTCAACGTCCTCCAACAAGGACGGGTGGTGGTGGGGTTCATAATGTTCACAACGATATTTTATTAGTTGTTGGTTTAACCATGGATGAGGTAATGGCTGTTATGTTATTTTCTTTTCAATGACATTCCTTGTTACATGTTCATTGCTGGATTTATGGAAAACCAATATTGCATATCCATAATTATTATAATGGATAATTAAAGAATACTTACACTATAACGAAAATTAGAAAAAAAAAAAAAAAAAAAAAAAAAAATTACGCCTATTTTGAATTTTACTCGAATACAAATACAAATACAATTAAAACTGCAAGCAGTGATGAACGGGCCCTCGGCCCCCCACGAACGTTGGGCTGTGGCGCCGTCGGAGGCCTGTGCGCACAGATGTGTGCTTGCCCGTTGCCTGTGGAAATGTTCTACCTACTGTAAATGGGATATGTGTCACACAAAACACAACAGTGACATCTTCAGTGACTTCCTGTGCCCAGTGGGTGGTGCTATAGATATGACACAGTATTGATGCAGAGACGTATTCAGGATGAGCCCCTCTACATGTGTGAGCAATTTGATGCAGATCGGCAATTGTATGTTGAAGTTGTAAGGACTTCCTGCTTATGGCGAGGGATCAAAATTGAACACCCCCTGCCATGACCATCAGGTGTAAAAGTGGCGAAAGCTTATGACAACGCATCATCTTCAAGGTCTGAAGATGATCCAGAGTGAATATGAAGTCTGTGGTGTGAAATCTGTAGGAGCAGTCAGTTAAGCTACGAGGCATAAAAATGGGTTTTAAATGGGAGAAAATGCAGACGTTCTGAACTTTGAACCAAAATGGCAGACTTCCCGTTGGACTGAGGGTATGGATCCAAGAGGGTTTTTTGTGCATCTGGTAATGATACATATGGATACTGAATTTCGTTTATGCACGTGCATGTAGGAGGCGGGGCTTCAAGTTAGAAATATCCCAGGGGGCGTTATAGAGCCATCTTTTCACTTAACACAGCATTGATGCATAGCAATATTCATGGCTAGCCCTTCTACATGTGTGACTAATTTGGTGAAGATGGAGAATTGTATGTGGAAGTTATAAGGAGTTCCTGTGTGATGGCGAAGGATCAAAAGTGACCGCACCGCCACGCCCACCAAGCACAACGCAGGCTGTTGAAGGTCTAAGGATGCTACTGAGTGAATGTGAAGTCTGTGGTGTTAAATCTGTAGGACGAGTTAGTTAAAGTACGAGGCATAGACATATTAGGTCCGTACAGAATGGGAAAAGCCATAAGGGGCTTCATCAAAATGAACCGCACTGCCACGCCCACTAGGAATAATGTAGGCGAAAGCTTTTCACAACAGATCATCATCAAGGCATGAGGATGAGGGGTAGTGAATGTGAAGTCTGTGCCGTTAAATCTGTAGGACGAGTTAGTTAAAGTACGAGGCTTAGAAATGGGTTCCTACAGAATGGGAACAGCCATAAGGGGTCATTGCACTGCCACGCCCACCAGGTATATCGGAGGCGAAAGCTTTGCACAAGGTGTCATCATCAAGGTCTGAAAATGATATGTAGTGAGTGTGAAGTCTGTGGCGTTAAATCTGTAGGACAAGTTACATAAAGTATGAGGTGAAAACATGGAAAAAAATGAATGGGAAAACCTATAAGGACGGCGTTAGGGGGCGCTACTGAGCTGTCGGGCTGTGCATTAGGGCAGTTGTGGTATCAAATTAACGTACTAATGGGTAGGAAGCTACGGGCCAAATTTGGTGAGTCTGCGAACATCCTAAAGTCCCGAAAAATGCGTCGGAAAAATGAAAATCGCCGCACGCCATTCAAGATGGCCGACTTCCTGTTGCGGCAAAAATAATTCCTGCCTAAATCTTCGAGACCCATTACTCCTGCGAATTTCAGTACGATCTGAGAAAGTTGTCACGGGACACAGGGACGTTAGGTGGCGCTATGGAGTCCCCTAGCCACACCCACCTCCAATCATGTTGAAATCAGATGTGGGCGCGCACATGTGACGTATGTTCCGAGTTTGGTGAGTTTTGGGGTATGTTCAGGCCCCCAAATATGCAATCTCGTGGAAGGAAAAAGAAAAAGAATAATAATCCTTACAGATACAATAGGTCATCGCACAAGATTCGTGCTCGGGCCCTAAAAATTGTATTTCCTGCGAAAATACAGTGTGAATGCTGACGGCTGAAGTGATTTTGCAAAATCTGCTGAATGTACTGCTGGAAATGCATGAAACTGAGAATGAATGGTCAAGAATTTGCAGGAAAAGCTGATTTTTTTTCAAAAGCTGAAAAGTACAAGGTTGAAACAGCTTAAAAAGCTGAACATTTTGATAGTTAAACAGTTTCTATAGCTGAACATAAAGCTGAATATTTGAAAAAGCTGAAAAGGTTGAAAAAGCTGAAAAGGTTGAAATGCTGAAAAGTAATAGGCTGAAAGAGCTTAAAAAGCTGAACAGTTTGGCAGCCAAACAGTTTCTGTAGCTGCACATATGCTGGAGCAGTAGCAGAACCAAAGTTGAAAATGGCCCCTATAAGAATGAATGGGAAAACACCTCGCAAACACCTGCAGATTTAGAAAAAGTTGGAATGGTGTCTCTAGCTCAAAGTATGAGGGAGCAGAAAAGGGTTGAAAGTGGATGAGTTTTGAAGAGGATTTGAAGATTTTCCCATTTGCTTCCATATTAATTTTTTGAAAAAACTGAATATTTGAAGAAGTTGTAAGGCTAAAAAGCTGAAAAGCACAAGGCTGAAAGAGCTTAAAAAGCTGAACATTTTGATAGTTGAACGGTTTCTACAGCTGAACGTATGCTGAAGTAGTAGCAGAATGAAATTTGAAAAAATCCCCATAAGGATGAATGGGAAAAATTTTGCAGAAAAAGCTGAATATTTCCAAAAGTATAGAAGATAGAAATAAGAAAAATACAATGACCTTAACGAGCTGAACATTTTGATAGTTGAATGGTTTCTGTAGCTCAAAATTTGTAGGAGGAGAAGCGAGCCAAAAAACGTACGGAAGCAGGAATAATAAAAAGTTTAATAAATTCCAGAAGAACAACAGTGTGAATGCTTTGGACCATTCACACTAATTAAAACTGCAAGCAGTGATGAACGGGCCCTCGCCCCCCCACGTACGTTGGGCTGTGGCGCCGTCGGAGGCCTGTGCGCACAGATGTGTGCTTGCCCGTTGCCTGTGGAAATGTTCTACCTACTGTAAATGGGATATGTGTCACACAAAACACAACAGTGACATCTTCAGTGACTTCCTGTGTCCAGTGGGTGGCGCTATAGATATGACACAGTATTGATGCAGAGACGTATTCAGGGTGAGCCCCTCTACATGTGTGAGCAATTTGATGCAGATGGGAAATTGTATGTTGAAGTTATCAGGATTTCCTGCTTGATGGCGAAGGATTGATTTTGAAGGAAAATGGCGGACTTCCTGTTGGACTGAGGGCATGTGTCCAAGAGGGATTTTTGTGCGTCTGGTCATGATACATATGCGTACTGACTTTCGTTAATATGTGTGCAAGTAGGAGGCGGGGCTTCAAGTTTGAAATATTCCAGGGGGGGCTATGGAGCCATTTGTTCACTTATCACAGTATTAATGCAAAGACCTATTCAGGGACAACCTCTCTACAATTGTGACCAATTTGGTGTAGATGGGAAATTGTATGTTGAAGTTATAAGGACTTCCTGCGCGATGGCGAAGGATCGAAATTGACCGCATCGCCACGCCCACCAAGCACAACACAGGCTGTTGAAGGTCTGATGATGCTACTGAGTGAATGTGAAGTCTGTGGTGTTAAATCTGTAGGAAAAGACAGTTAAACTACAAGCCAAAGAACTTCGGTCTGTACAGAATGGGAAAAGCCATAAGGGGGTCATTGAAATAAACCGTATCACCACGCCCACCAGGAATGATGTAGGCAAAAGCTGAGCACAACTTTTCATCATCAAGGTATGAGGATGCTTCTGAGCAACTGTGAAGTCTGTGGTGTCAAATCTGTGGGAGGAGTTAGTTAATGTACGAGGCTTAGAAAAGGATTCCTACAGAATGGGAACAGCCATAAGGGGGTCATCGCAATTGAACGCACTGCCACACCCACTAGGAATAACGTAGGTGAAAGCTTTTTACAACTTGTCATTATCAAGGTCTGAAGATGATATATAGTGAGTGTGAAGTCTGTGGCTTTAAATCTGTAGGACCAGTTAACTAAAGTACGAGGCATAGAAAAAAAAAAAATGAATGGGAAAAGCCATAAGGGGGGCGTTAGGGGGCGCTACTGAGCTTTCGTGCTGCGCATGAGAGCAGTTGTGGTATCGAAATAACGTACTCATGGGTAAAAAGCAACACACCAAATTTGGTGATTCTGCAAACATCCTAAAGTCCCGAAAATAGCGTCGGAAAAATTAAAATCGCCGCACGCCGTTCAAGATGACCGACTTCCTGTTGCGGCAAAAATAATTCCTGGCCACATCCTTGAGACCCATGACTCCTGTAAATTTCAAGACGATCAAAGAATGTTTTTGCGGGGACTAGCAAACGTTAGGTGGCGCTATGGAGTCCCCTGGCCACACCCACCCCCAATCATGTGAAATTATCAAAATTTTCACCACATGTGACTTAAGTTCCAAGTTTGGTGAGTTTTGGGGTATGTTCAGGCCGCCAAATATGCTCTCGTTGTCGAGGGTGAAGAATAATAATAAACAATCCTTACAGATACAATAGGTCCGCGCACGAGATTCGTGCTCGGGCCCTAATAATCCTTACAGATACAATAGGTCCTCGCACGAGATTCCTGCTCGGGCCCTAATAATCATTTGAAAAACAATAGGGACCTCGCAGGTTTCCTGCTCGGGCCCTAATTACAAAAACAATAGCGACCTCGCAGGTTTCCTGCTCGGGCCCTAATAATAATCACTACAAAAACAATAGGGACCTTGCAGGTTCCCTGCTCGGGCCCTAATAATAATCCTAGCAGATACAATAGGTCCTCGCACGAGATTCGTGCTCGGGCCCTAATAAAAAATAATCCTTACAGATACAATAGGTCCTCGCACGAGATTCGTGCTCGGGCCCTAATAAACAATAAGAGGTTTTGCCCTCTTGTGTCATGTGTTGCTTTTCAGTTCCTCCCTTTGTTTGAATTTCCTGCCCTTTTTCTGTGTCCACCTGTGTCTTGTTGGTAATCAGCCCTTGCGTGTACATAGTCTTTCACCTACGCCTGTTCCACTGTCCCTGGTATGTTCCTGTTTTTTTGTTCCTTGTGTTTTTACTGAGTTGTACTTTGTTCTTCTCAGTTGTTATTTGTTTTAGTTTGTGTTGCTAGTTTGTGTTTTTGGCATTTTGCTCTTCTTGGTTTTTGGGATTATATGATTTTTGGATTTCAGCTTTTGTTAATTAAAGGAACTTGGGGCAGGATTTGTGATTGTGATTTATAAATGGTAAATAGACCAATTACAAATGGTAAACAGATAGTTTATTAATGTTTAACTAGCATTTATAAACAGCATATAGACCATTTATAAATGGTAAATAGATAATTTATTAATGTTTAACCATTTATAAATGGTAAATAAATAGTTTATTAATGTACGTTAATAGTTACTTTACCATTAACAAACAATTAAATTATAACTAATAGTGTTTATTAATTATTAATGGACTATTTATTAACGGTTTATAGTTGCACTCATTATGACATTTTTAACACTTTAAGCATTTGTTAATGATTTCCCAATGATTTATATACCTTTAAGAAATTGGTTGTAAAACATCTATAAAGATTAAATATGTAGAAGACCTCTTAATTGTAGCACTTTGTAAATGGTTAATATTTGGTTAATAAACCATCTATAAACATTACTTAGATGGTTATTGTAAAGTTGCAACTGATGTTCTTAATACTTTGTAAATGGTTGATAATTGGTTTATAAACCATCTATAAACATTACTTAGATGTTATTGTAAAGTTGTGACTGATGTTTATAATAATTATTTAATGATTAATAAGCCGTTTGTAAACCATCAAGTAACATTTGTTTGACTCCATTAAATCTTTTATTGGTGATCTCTTAGAGATCTCATTTGTTCACCAATAACAGAATTGCAGTTGATTTTTATGATCAACTTTAAACACATTTCTGAACAAACCTTAAAGTCAATGTTGATTTGCAGCACTGCACTACAAATAAACAGGGTGGGAGAAAGAGAGAGACTTAAAAAAGTCAACACAACAGATAATCAATAAAACCTTTATTACAAAACTGCAATTGCCATGCAAACATTATTTTAAAATATTTAACATGAATGTGAAACAAAAATTATGGCTGGCCTGATAAAAGGAAAAGACACATTAGAAGTGATTTGGTGCACCTCTAATTTGACAAATGTCATCTTAAATTCAAAGGAAAAATAACAGTGAAAATGACGTAACAATAGCCTACTATTCTGTATTAATAAATAACGTACAGTGGCTAATGGTCATGTTTAAGCTGGAAGTTACATATGTTAAGCTTTTTGCATAACATATGTAACTTCCAACATCACGGCAGCCGGCTGCCCAACCAATTACTTCTGCTCCCTCTTGTTATATGGTATGAGCTTACCCACTGCTTTATTTTTAGCTATTTTGGCACTGACTTCTGCATCATTTTGAATCACGTATTCACATTTGCTGACAAAGTCGGCTATCTTATCTCTTTTACAGAATCCTGCCAGTAGTTTTTCAAACTTATCTGGGCAAGCTATGGCAAGCTCTGGGATTGCTGCTTTACATCTCACCGTCAGCTCTGTTACACCAGCGAATCCACATGCTTCGCCCAATTTCTTTCCACTGTTGTATGCTCTCAACACCCTCTTGTATCTGGCAATGATGTCCATGGGACGACAAGCTACAAAAGTAAGAGAAGAGTTAGTAAATAAGGATGAACTGGTCAATCAACAAATCACAAAGTAGCGCACAACTACTGGGACATCTCAATTTACAAACCCTAATGGCACAGCTGTTAATTCACCATATCCAATTCAACTTCTACAGCTGTGACTAGTCTCTTATATCATCACAAGTATTTTATTTGTATGCATATCTAGCCACTGTGCTTACTACTGCAGTAATCTAATTCAGTAGTAAAACAAATTAGCTCAATGCGCCAAGAATTACATTTGATAAGCGCATCTCTTTCCAGAAATCAAAACATGGCTACTCAAGATAATCCACAAACCTCATGAACAGTTTCATTGAAAGCTACTATGGCAGTCATCTTTGGTAGAAAATAGTTCTCTATGAAACTGCTCACAACAATGACTGTGGATAATCTTGAATTACCGGGTCATGATTTCTGTAAGGAAACATTGGCTTCGAGTTTGTCCAATGTATTTTTTCACACTTTGAGCACCACAAACCCAATGCCATTCAACTCCATTGTATTAGGGTGATAGTAGACATCTCTACAGCTGATGTCTCTAAACCTTGCCATATCACAGAGACTATCTTGATGGATTGATATCACTCTGGGGAAGAGGAAAAATATGTTGGTGTTTTTTCTTTTGTATTTTTTGTGAACTTCTTCTTTAAATGATAGGATATGCTAGATGATACAACCACTTTGGTAATGAAATGGTTAGAATTTCAAACCAAAATGTATATCCTTAAGCACAAATGTTTCAGATTTCTAATCCAACATCAATAAAACTTCTTTAAATAGGAACTGTCCCCGTGATTCACCTCTTCTGCCAAGTGATGTCTTTTCTTTTGCCACCTTCTTCTTCTTCTTCTTCTTCTTTCCCTTTTCGATGTGGCTCTTTTTTTTGTCCCTATTCTTTTTGTATCGTTTTCTTCTTTTCCTCTCATCCTCTGAAGAGGAGGACGAGGACGAGGATGAGGAGTAGTTCGAGTCGGCAGATGAAGAGGAGGAGGTGGCTGATGAGTGGGGTGCAGATGATGATGACTCCGTCACTACAGCATTGGCCTGGGCTAAAAAGAAGAGAAAATTGTGTAGTGTAAATAATAATAATAACAACAATAATAACAACCAGGGGTGCACATAACTGGTGTGCAGGTGCGCATGCATGGTCAAAATAAAAAATGTGCTCCAGAAAACACGTGAAAAGGCTCATTTGCGTACCAACATTTTTGGGACACAGTCTGCTTTACTGAAATAACGTCATCACTACTGTTTACAGACTGTCTGTGAACACAGCATTCAGAGCCGCTCCTCTCCAAAGCAGCAATGGTCGAGCAGGGTTTTCCCCAGTGTACTATAAGCCTGGCGGGCCGCCAGGTCTTACTTGCCCCCCCGCCAGGCTAAGCATCGTTTATTTATTTTTTTAAATCAGTCTTGCGCTCCATCAACACGTGATCAGGTGTCTTTTTCATCACCTGACAACGTCATAACTTCGTCGCGCATAACGGGACATGTCACGGACATCATACTCATCAGACCGCTGCTTCACCAGCTGACCGAGAGGAACGCACCAAGTCGACGCCGTTAACGTGTGCCGAGCCGCGGCTCTAGAGGCTCAGCCAGCTGCTGCAGCGGTTAGTAGCTGTTAGCTGTTAGTACGTCGTCCCCTGCAGCGTCAGAGCTCCGGACTTCTGTGAGCCGAGGTGCTTCCACCAGATGTGAAAATGACCCAGCATTTCATTTTTCAGCTCGTACGGTTCGCGTTTACACACGTTTGTTTTCTCTGGTCCAAACAGTAGATCACAGAGTATCTTTGGTAGATCCGCGATTGTCACGTTTCCATGACGACTGACCGGAAACAGACGCGTGGTCATGGTTACGTGACTCCAGATTGTAAAAATCTCTGAGGAAAAAAATAAAAATCTCTGGAGACACCAGGCAGTTGTTTTTTTTAGTTTTTAGTGCAGACAGTTGATATTATTTATCTAAATAGTATTTTTATTATTTATTTATTTTTGTGGTTGGTTGGTTGAACAGCATTTCAAGAGTGCAATCTGTAAGACCTGGTGTTACATAAATGTCTTATAATAACACATGATAATGATAATATTTTCAAATTTCCAGTCAACTTTTAACATTGATCTTAAAGCCTTATGGAATCACTCCTTCTAAGTTATACTACTCCATTAATGAATCTGTTACCTATAGGGCCCTGCCATCAGTCAATGGTCAGGGTCAGGCCCCTGACACAAAAAACATGCTTGGGCACCGGTGGGCCACCCTACCACCGGGCTTAACAAGTTTTCTGGGGGAAACCCTGGGTCGAGTGAGGCAGACAATCAGTGGAGAGAGCGGGCCACGTTAACAGAACGAAGCGGTGAAATCAAAGCAATAAAACTTTATTTTCCCCATTGTTTCACAGCGGTTACGTTCTAAATCACAAATTAACACATGCATTTATTATTATTATTTTGTATCATATTATTTCTAGTAAAATACTGGACTATCTTTTTACACCTTTTTGCACAAAAATGATATTGTACTCAGTTGAAATAAATTGTTTATTAATGGCCAGTATGCGTCATGTAATGATCTTTATGATCTTTTTAAAAAAAAAAAAATTATTTCCGGTATCTGTATCATTATCGAAAATTGGAACAAAAAGTATCGGTATTGAATTGCAAAAGTGTGGTATCGCCCATCCCTGGTTGAAAGGCAACATGTTGAAAGGTATGATACTGAATGAATAAAATGCTATTTCTCTGGAAAGTATGATTTCGATTTGTGTGTGTGTGTGTGTGTGTGTGTACATATATATATATATATATATATATATATATACACCATTACTTAGTATAATACTCGTATAGCTCGTATATACCCTAATAGCTTAGGAATACAGTGACACTTGTAGTTTTGACCAATACTAAAGATTAGGCCTGCACGATGAGGAAAATCTGCGATGTGCAATAACACTGTTCAATATTGCGATGACGATATAACTTGCGATAAATAAACAAATATTAAAGTTTGCATATTATTAACTATACAGTTAATAATAGTGTTTCCGCATTAATATGTAGACAGCTAACATAGACCCGAAACATTGAATAGCCAATGCCCACAGAATAAAGAATGAAATAAATTATTTTGAACATGCTTTTATCGAACAAACTGCACATGAATACCCAACCAATTAAGCAGAACATTAATTTAAATAAGACATTATAATTATATGAAATTAAAGTTTAATTTCCCCTGCTCCCTTTAAACTATGTTTCTTGTAAACTCAACCAAAACATCTCTTACCATGCAGAGTTGAAATAAATTTAAAAAATCCAGGGGGAAACAACTTAAATAATTAAATAAATATAAATTAAACATGGCACTTTATATTAACTGTAATGTCTCTCATCACAATCATCAAGGCCCTTGACTGCCTAACAAGGGGCAGAGATCTATAGTATGAACTGAAATAGAGTAGGGCCAGCCCACTAAATCAAGAGAAAATAAAATCAGGAAAACATATCTACCCTTTAGGTCAAGTTACAACCTTAATTATTCCCTTAACACAAGTTCTTGGCCAAGAAAACCAGCATGTTAACTTTGTTAGGTTTTCAGACATGTACCACAGTCCCAGTGTTCATATGTTTGGAAGAACAAAACTGATTCTGATACTGAGATTAGGATTAGGTATGGAGAGAAAGTAGTTTTGAGGAGAAAGAAAAAAGCTCTACCCACTGTAGCTCAGTGGGTAGAGCAGGTGACCAGCAGCCAGAAGGTTGCTGGTTCGAACCCCGGATCCCCTGGGCGGAACTGAGCTACGTGCCGAAGCATCCTAGAGCAAGATGCTGAACCCCTTAACTGCTCCTGATGTGCAGTTGGCACCTTGCAAGCTGCAAGACAGCCTCTGCCATCAGAGGGCCCTGGATGAACTGGCGTCTCATCCAGGGGTGTACCCTGGCCTTCGCCCGGTGAGAGCTGGATTTTGCCCCAGTAGCCCCGCAACCCCCCGAAAGGGGGGATAAAAGCGGCAACACCCCGCGACCCCAATAGGGAAATAGCGGAAAGAAAATGAGATGAGATGAGAGATGAGAAAAACACTTACCTGCAACTTTTTGACGAAAGGAGGCCATCTCCTTGTTCAATTTCTGGATTTTCAGTCTCAGCAGATGTTCTCTTTTCTTAGCTTTTTTGATGATGACTGCTGCTGTTGGACTCATGACTGAAAATGAGAGAAATAAAGTTGAGTGCATCTAAAATCATGTTGTAAAAAAATGTTAAGTACATGTCATAATTATGTGAAATGCTGGTTAAGGGAGTTGGAACAAAAGTAGAATATTAGAACATAATGGGAGATAGTCTGAACATGACTGCGACTAAGGGGTAATGATACTGTACAAAATGTAGATTCTATACATATTCGAATTTTGAAGACACAATTCAATTTCCAATTCTTAAATGTTGTGTGTTAAACTGTATTCATATTACAGAGCTCTAATTAGAGTTTATGTATAATACTACCAAGCCTAACACATTTCTGTGGGAAACCCTGGAATGGGTAATAGAGAAAAAATAAGAAGTTTAATATTTAGTGCTCAAGCTACCTAATAAAAATGTTTTGCCTGTTAACGCATCTCTGTGAGAGTTGTTGCTGTGTTGTTGACTGCAAGCATAGTCTATTTTCATTCCCTTCGTCTGAGCCTCTGAAGGCTCAGTGGATTGATTTCATTTTTAACGGAGATGTACCCTCAAAACTCCCCGAAATGTTCTATGTGTGCGTCCACCATATTACGGACGACTGCTTTATTAACCTTGGTCCATACAAAGCAGACTTTGCTAAAAGTCTGAAGATAAAGCAAGTATCTGTACATGACACATTATCAAATGTGGACGTTTTACCATTTTGTGTTGCTTTACTGTATAAGGCTATACAGTACAAAGGCCTGTTTTCAGTAGGGCGTACTAGAGGGACTTTTCAGGCTGTATTAAATCCAGGACCAAGGTGGGTTTTGGGCAACACACCTGAAAAACACTGTTGTAGGACCTCTGAGACCTATCTGAACTTGTTGTAAAGGAGTATAATATGTCACCTTTAAGGTCTGGTTAGGTTTAGCAATAAAAACACTTAGTTAGGGTCACAACGCTGAAGTTAGCCTCCGATTCGCCAGCTTCCGATTCAGCACTTAAGGGGGAAAGTTAAGGGGAAATTAACGTAACATGCAGTGCGACTGTTTGTACACTGATTGTTTGTTTTTTAGTGACACTTCTTGATGTAAAAACATTTTAGACATTTTAGGTAAGACATTAACTTTGCCTGACACCCGCTATTGTATTTGTGAAACGTTTATTTTATTTGTGGAAATGCTAAAGGGGAGATTTCACCGTTTTTGTTTGATACCTACAGACCTCATTAGACCAGGTCCAGATCAAAAACCACTGTACCCAGACTTCTCAAATCTGGATTAGATTATCCTAAAGAGGCTAAACATTCATTGTAACACAGTTTCTGATCTGTGAAACCTTTATTCTATTTGTGAAAATGCCATAAAGGCACATTTCACTGTTTTCTCAGCATATAGACCACATTAGACCTGGTCCAGGTCAAAAACCACTGTACCCAGACTTCTCAAATCTGGACTAGATTAATCTACAGGCCCTGAAGATTCATTAAGACACAGTTTCTGATCTGTGAAACCTTTATTCTATTTGTGAAAATGCAATAAAGGCAGATATCACTGTTTTGAAAATGCTTTATTTTCACAAATAGAAATAAATAGAAATCTGCCTTTATTGCATTTTCACAAATAGAATAAAGGTTTCACAGATCAGAAACTGTGTTACAATGAATGTTTAGCCTCTGTAGGATAATCTAATCCAGATTTGAGAAGTCTAGGTACAGTGGTTTGTGACCTGGACCAGGTCTAATGTGGTCTACTCTATATGCTGAGAAAACAGTGAAATCTGCCTTTACTGACACACACACACACACACACACACACACACACACACACACACTCACTTTATCTCCGCGTACCCATCTCTCTCTAGCTGTCCTTTCAAAATAAAGGCAGAGGGAAAAAAAACCCGACTCCTGAGCTCCTGTACTACGAAGGAGACTCAACAGATCCAGGCTTTGTGTTCATGCTGCAGCTCAACTAAGTCCCGGTCCGAGTTAACACGGTACTACGAAGCTGGTTATCAACTTGGTTTGTTAAGTCCGGCTCTCAGCTTCATGCTCTGTGCGCGTTCACATCAATTAAGGCGTTTGGCGTCATATTATTCTACTTCCTCACTAAATGGAGCGACAACGGGCTGATTTCAGCCAAGAGCAGCAGGTTATTTTGATGGAGAGAGAGTATGAGCGATACAAAAAAGCTTGATCGCAGCCTGAAGCAACAGTGTTGCTGCAAATATGACGAGAGAGGAGGCCTCTTTTAATTTCTGACAGCTCTACATTGCGCTACTTTTAAATATGCTAAAAATGCTAACGGACTTCGGGGTTTACTGACAGACATTTCACTGCACAAATCGTAGGAAAATAGACATCATACATTTAGATAAAATAAAAATCCTTAGGTTAATTATAGAATATTTCTGGATAAGATACTACCAGCCGACTTTGATAAGATTTTATTGATTTATTTATTATATCCTGAGCTGTTGTCCGTCTGCACTGTTTCTACCTGTCCTCTTCATCCTCTCTTGCTCTTTTCTTATTAAAAAAGACGTGGGTGAAACATGGGTTTTTTGTATGAAACTTTGTGTTTTTTATGCAAAATAATTCACCTCACCTGTTTCAAACGTGCCGCGGAGTCCTCCTGTCGCCAAGCTGCAAATGAAACCACCGCGTTCGCGCTCAGCACAAGGTTTGACCGGAGCGGAGCCCCAATGAGCCCCCCGGGAACACAAGCAGCGCGTCAATGTCATTTTGCTGCCCGGAGCTGAAATCAAATGCACCCTTCTGCTGCGGTAGAGTTGAACCGATTTGAGAACAGCGCCACTGAGCTTCCATAGAACTACATTGATTTTCAATCAAGATTCTAGCGCGGC
This sequence comes from Pagrus pagrus, assembly GCF_965226575.1. Lineage (NCBI taxonomy): Eukaryota > Metazoa > Chordata > Actinopteri > Spariformes > Sparidae > Pagrus > Pagrus pagrus. The sequence continues at coordinate 6,532,686 of NC_140197.1, forward strand.
GGCGGACAATTTCAGCGAGGCGGCCGACTCAAAATTTATAATGCAGAAAAAGCCCCGTAGGTATCAAACAAAAACAGTGAAATCTCCCCTTTAGCATTTTCACAAATAAAATAAACGTTTCACAAATACAATAGCGGGTGTCAGGTAATGTCTTACCTAAAATGTCTAAAACGTTTTTACATCAAGAAGTGTCACAAAAAAACAAACAATCAGTGTACAAACAGTAGCACTGCACGTTACGTTAATTTCCCCTTAACTTTCCCCTTAAGTGCCGAATCGGAAGCTGGCTAACTTCAGCGTCGTGTTAGGGTCAAGGAAAGATCGTGGTTTGGGTTCAAATAGCCGGTGTTGTCACCACAAAAATACCTGTTGTCAAGGAATGAGTTTGACAAAACTACGTGAATCTTAAAAGTGGCTTTTTCGTCGTAATTATGCTTTTACACAAAGGTTTGACTCGTGTTCATTCACAAAATAAGCCGAGGTTGCATTTTGGCAACAGTTACCTGTTAACAAGGAACAGTGTGAACCAGACGAAAACTAATTTGCAACAAAGTATCATTTTTTCTCCTTTTTTACCCCGGACTTTCAGATGTGAAAACACCCTTAAGAAATAAACATTAGCAGCTAACGTTAAGATAGTTGTTAAGATAACAAGTGCTAACAGGTCAACATTAGCTAACTTACCGACAGTCTGAGATTCGTCTCTCCTGCCAGCATCAAGGGTGTCGCTGGAAATATAAAAATCATCGTCCTCATCTTGGATAGCGTTAGCTGTCTTGCGTTCACCGCCATCGCTACTGTCGTCCGCCATGATGCTAACGTCAGGTGCTGTTGGCTGCGTTTTTTCTTCCCACGATGGCGGTGTCGCCAACGTGTCTTCTTTTAAGGCTTTTCCAGATCTGGTGAAAGGTCTTTTGGTCATGGTGCAACAACATGTGACAGAAGAAAACAGTGAAGTTGCATGCAGGTGGAGGCTGTTGTTGGCAAGAGACAGGACTGAATCGGTCTGAATCTGCAGGAAGAGTGCTGCGTTCAAGTAAAACTCGAAATTCCCTCTTCCGAGTAGGAAAAATAAAATAACAGCCGGTATGTTTTCTCAACCCCCAGTTCGTCGTATGACGCAATTTCACCATGGCCGTCCACATCGTAAACGGTGAGAAAAATGTACATTTTATGAGTTTTTATTCATTTTAATGACCTCAACCTCCGACTTTGTTGCACGAACGCACCTAGGTCTGAGATGACGTATTTCCCACCTCCGACCATATACGAACGCAGCATGACGTGTAGTTGGCCCATGACCTGTGACCTCACACTTTTGGCGCAAACAGGAAGACTGAATAGCTCAAGCTCTGATGGAAAAATGCCGGGTTTAGCCACTGAATTGAGGGAGTTAATTGAAGGTTCTAGATCTAAAAGAAAACACCTGAAACTTATAACATGGCTTCAAAAAAGAAAGCTTCTCAAAAAGAAAATGAAATGCAACATTTGCCAACACAAAATGAAGATGAAGGACTGCAGTCGTGGAGATTTCTATAAATGGTAAGTAAAGTTACCAAATCTCTCTTGAATTTACTTAATCTGCACCAGATTACACAGTATTAATTTGTTAGTTTATGTGTTTATTCATTTATTTATTTATTCTTTATGTATTTACTGCCTTATATTACTATTTGTTGTTCTATCTATCTATCTATCTATCTATCTATCTACATGTTTTGTTAATCGTTCAAAAAAATGTTCATTTTTAGATTGGTATCACATTGAAGCACATTTTTGGAAAGGTCTTAAACAGAGATCACAGAAATTATGGTTTATCTTTGAATTTCAATGGATCACTCACAAGTAGTTGTGTTGTCCATAGGGTTTGTCAACAGAGGACCAACCACAAAGGCATTATCACAAAATCAGTCCGGCACAAGTCTATATTTTCAGCAAATCCAAGATGAGCCTTTTCAACTGGATGCGATTCTTCTACAGGTATGGAAATAATACTAAAATATCTACTGGATATTTCAAAAATGACATAGAAATAATCTACATTAATAGAAAGAATCACATTAGCTGTGATTTAGATTTCCTATGTCCTATTACACCAAAGCCAGAGGTGGGTTACGGTATATAGTCGCATATGCTATCAGCATAAGCAGTCTGTTAAAAGAGAACCATCCCAGAGGGTTTTCGTAGAGGTCCCCTCTGAGATGTACAGGAAAGATGTGCTTTTTTTTTTTTATTTTTTTTTTTTTAAAGTATTTTATTTTGATCACGAAGAACAAAGACAATAAGGACATAACATACGCCATAAAAGTACGAAATGACAAAACAATTGGATCCATCTTAGCAATGGAGAGCATCTCATTCAGCCATCTTTTGAAACAGGGAGGTGGTGGGGATTTCCAATTTAACTATAGAAGCTTTTTAGCTACAACCATGCCCGCCTTTAACGCCGGTTTTGGTGAGAGGGAAGGGCTCTTGTCTCATCGGAGCAGCCAAATATCGCAAGGCTACAATCAGGATGAATGCTGCTTCCCAGTTGCCTCGAGAACCATTTAAATATGCCCTCCCAAAAGTTAGTTATAACTGGGCATTGCCTAAATATATGTGATAAAGATCCCTCGGCAGTACCACATCTGTCACACATGGGAGAGATTAAAGTATCAATCTTATTTAGTTTAATTTTGGAGTAGTGCAACCTATGCAGTACTTTAAATTGTATCAGTCTATATCTAGAACTCTGAATACTAGATAGACCCTCCTCCCACAGCTCATCTGATATCGGAATGCCCAACTCTTTAGCCCAAGCATCTCCAAACTGGCCAGTGTCCACTGATGCCCCGAAGGCAGAGACAAAACGAGAAACCAAGTGTTTAGAATTTGGGTGTGACTTACATATATCGTGAAACATATGGTTCTTAGGTTTAGTTGTGAAGTCTGAGATGTATTCACGTATGAAGTGCCTCATTTGGGGGTAACGGAAAAAATGTGACTGAGGCAGATGGAATTAAGGAAAGATGTGCTTGACACTCATATGAGGTCAGACCACCACACTGCAGCCTTTCAGGCACATGCAACAAAGTGATCACGAAGAGAAGCTTTAATGATCTTTTGTACTACATTAGCACTTCATGCACACAGTGTTCTAAGTCTTGAATATACAGAGTGAACAAAAATTTGAACGCAAATATAAACTGCAGACTGCCTGCTGCACCATCTGACCGAATCTGACCGCACCAATATGAGTGGGTACCACCAGTCCTGAAAAAACATTCTAGGGGAAACACTGTATTTGTAGAACGTAAAAACATCAAAAAAGCAAAAACAAAGAATTTGAGACCAATGCAAGAAAATAAAAACTATGAAAATGTAATAAAAAGTTACATTTAACAGCTATAATAGCAGTAATATTAGTAAATTATGTAGGTTTTAGTAGGTTTTAAGTTTATGTTTTAAGATTTCAAATGCCCTCCCAAGTGTAACTGCTGAAGTATTGTCTGCATAAGGCCACAACATTTTCATTTTCTGTATTTTTAAGGTTTGCACAAGGCCTACGATTGAGACAAATCGACATGATGATGGATGACATTGCGGGGAGTTCAAGGACACTGTCAAAGATGGCCAAAAAGCTACGAAATGTCTGTGTTGAGGCGATGGAGAGAAAGAAGAGAAGAAAAGGACAGAGACTGGGAGGGCGGAAAGAGTTTGTGGTTATCGATGAAAGCCATTTCAGACACAAAAGGAAGGTAAGTGGAAACAGCCATACGCCTAAAATTTCTGTAGGAATTCCTGAAAACCCAGCACCTTTCAGCTCCATTGTATTGGAGTGAAGGCAGACATCTATATGGCAGATATTTCCAAAAAATGGCAAATCACACCAAAACTATCTGGGTGGACAGATAGCACTCCGGGCAAGAGGAAAAATATATTTCGCTTTAATTTTGGGTGAGACAGATGTACAGTCAACAGTAGTATGAGTAGGGGAAGATGTGGTTTTATATTAACATTTGAAATGGTGGAAAATCCAAAATGGTGGACTCAATAGGTCATTGTGACAAATTTATTTTCCATGAGGAGCTGTATCTTTGGGTTTTGTCATTGTATGAATAACAGGTAAGGAGACTGCCACCTAATGCTCACTAATGCTGACAGCAAATTTGAAAACAGTGTCATGAGAAAACTATTTGCACTAAGAGGAAGCATTTGCTGATACAATGGTGATACGTACATGGATATAATAATTTTTATAACTCATTCAAGTAAATTAAATTAGTTTAATTTTATGTTTTAATGATCAAATGATTACCATATATTAGTCACACATCATCATGTGAATAACTACCATTTCTAATATGCGTTCTATTTGAATATTTTGACAGTATGGACGTGGAAGAATGGTTGGTGGGTGGACACGGAAAAAGTGGGTGTTTGGAATGCTGGGTGTGAAGCACAAAGGACAGAAGACAATGCCTGTTCTCCGCTTGGTGGAAAGACGGACCAGACGAGAGCTGATCCCACTGGTTCTGCACCATGTTCGGACGGGATCCACAATACTGACTGATGAGTGGCGGGCCTACTGTCAGGCTCTGCCTGAATTTGGATACAAGCATTATACAGTCAACCACAGTGTGGAGTATGTCAATGCTGATACAGGCTGCCACACTCAACACATTGAGAGGGCCTGGAGGAGCTACAAGAAGACCATCGGGAGACTCCGGGGGAATCGCACCGAGGATCTACTAAGAGATCACCTGATTATGATTGAGTGGAATGAATGGCTGGCTAAAAAACACTATAATGGTCCATTGGGACGCCTGCTCCATGATATTGCAAAGCAATACAAATAGACAAATAAATTGTGCCAAGAAGGTAACACATTGACATTCCAGAGTGTGTGATGTTGTTCATTGCTTTGTTGTTTATTGTTACTTCGTGGAAATATGGGGTGAGTAGACAATAAAATATTTAATTTTAAAGTGCAGTGTGCCTGAATATTGTATCATCAATTCATGTAAAATTAAGTTGTCATTGTTGTGTTGTAATCCCACCATTCTTGTCTACCACCATGTTTATCTGTGGTAAAGTGTTGCATGTTATTGACTCTCTGTTCATAAATGTGTTCAATATGATGATCAGACCCTATTCTTTTATCAATGCAAAATAATCACTCTGTTATAGATCACCAATCAAAGAAGTCAAATAAATGTTACTTGATGGTTTACAAACAGTTTATTAACCATTTACAAAGTATTAAGAACATCAGTTGCAACTTTACAATAACCATCTAAGTAATGTTTATAGATGGTTTATAAACCAAATATTAACCATTTACAAAGTGCTACAATTAAGAGGTCTTCTACATATTTAATCTTTATAGATGTTTTACAACCAATTTCTTAAAGGTATATAAATCATTTGGAAATCATTAACAAATGCTTAACAAAGTGTTAAAAATGTTATAATGAGTGCAACTATAAACCGTTAATAAATAGTCCATTAATAATTAATAAACACTATTAATTATATTTTAATTGTTTGTTAATGGTAAAGTAACTATTAACTTACATTAATAAACTATTTATTTACCATTTATAAATGATGGTTAAACATTAATAAATTATGTATTTACCATTTATAAATGGTCTATATGCTGTTTATAAATGCTAGTTAAACATTAATAAACTATCTGTTTACCATTTATAAATGGTCTATTTACCATTTATAAATGATGGTTATTGTAAAGTGTTACCCAAAGGTTTTATCAGCGGCATGTCGTGAGTCGAAACGACATTATGACCAAAGCCGGGCTGGCACCCGTATACACATTGGTTACGTGCTCGACTCATGGAGGCAGCTTCAACTTGAATTGGGACTGAAAACAGATGCTGACATGGCTCATTTCCTAGTAACCAGGTAAGAAAACATTACAGGTCTTACATGTTTAGAGCTTGATTTGAAAATCATATGATATCACGAGGACTCGGAGTGACCTAACGTGCAAAGTAGCGTTAGCTGCAAACATGTAACTTAGTCCACCGCTGTGTAACACTGAATTATTACAGACTGCGATTTTCCAAGGTCCTTTAGTCTGAAACCGAATAGTTAGAAATATGTCCCTTTATATATGGGACTGAAAGCCCAATCTGTTATCCGGGAGTTGACGTTAGCAGCTGGATGTAGCCACAGGCTAACGGTTTGTTTGTGTCTGTGTAGTAACATTAGCCGCTTACACACAGCAATCCCGTATCAGAGACGATATTTCTGTCTCCCAATAAGCCGTCTTTGCTTTCGCCTGTGCCTTTCAGACCGTAACGGTAAATCGCCGCGCTTGTGTGTCGCTATACACAGCGAGCCGGCTTCCCAGCTGCTTCGTGTGTGTAGGGGATAAGGCATCAGCTGCTGTGAGTTCATGCGCGCTCCCGCACCGGCTTGGCTGATGGCTGCAGTTACCCTAACGGCCACAACGGCTGTGGTATCACTATTGAGTCTTATTTCTTGATCCTGCCCCAAGTTCCTTTAAAGCTCACTCTTAGTTCCTTAATCCTGCCTGCCTCCTTGGTGTTTTGCATTTGGGTCCTCACTTTATCTTACACACACACACACACACACACACACACACACATTCTTACTGTTCATGAGGGTGAGGGCTAGCACCTGGATTAGGAGCACTGCCCCTTGTAGGTAGGGCTAGAGAAAGCTCCCCCTCTTCATAAGGACAGGTGTGAACCATTAGTGCCTCTTCGTTTGAGGCCTGATAGATGTGTGGTGGGACTGTCTTATCTGTGTAGGTAAGAGAACTGTGCAGAAGGAAAACTTTATTTGGTATTTTGGGGGATTTTGACCAGTATCCTTATACAGAACCGTGGTGCAACCGTTTCCTCTCGGTCCAGTTTGAATGCGCTGTAGGCCCATGCTTGCGAGGTAGGCTGCTGACAACCCTGTGTTTAATCTCATCAGACTACAGAAATTATTATTGATGTGTCCAATTTAATTCCTTAGGACATGAGTCAGCCTTTTCCCTGAGTCACAGTATAGAGCCAGTCAGCTCCACCGGTGCCAGTGTCTGACAGGGGCTCAGACTGAGAAGGAAACCTCAACTGGTATGGTAACGTAGGAGGATTATTCCCTCTGAGGTATGTTTGTCAGTCAATTTAATGGTTGTGTTTTCCCTTTTTTCAGATTTAGTGCCAGACTGCTGCTTTGTCTGGGCTGATGTGCCATGCGGCCTGGTTGAAGTCTCCTAATAGTTTTGAATTGCTGTGGATGTAAACCAGCTCATCAAAAGCTGTTGTCTTGTATTGTTGCTGGGACTGTTGTTTTTACTGTGTCAGCTGATAACCATTTGTGAACCAACCGAGTACTAATATTGTATTTTCTTTTGTTTGGTTGTCAGGCAGTGGGAGGATCTGTGGGGAGTATCCGTGGTATATGCACCCTTCTTTGCATGGAGTGTGGTAGGTCTGAAGAGTGGCGAGCACCCAAAAGTAGTTTGTAGATTTACTTCAATTGTTGCAGTGTCCTTTGCAGTGATTTGCAGTTGTCACGGTGTGCATGTGGTGGTGCTATTTGGTTTTGCGATAGAATCTCCCCGTGGTGAGTACCCTGTCTGACAATTTATTTATTAGCAGGTAGTGTATTTTATACTCCTGCTTGTTTCTATTCATTGTAATAAGTCATCTCAGCCACCTTGTAGTTTTAAATATTTATTAGTCTTGTAGTATTAAAGGTATTGTGCTAAAACTAATTAATTTCTTTCTTTCTTTCTTTCTTTCTTTCTTTCTTTCTTTCTTTCTTTCTTTCTTTCTTTCTCAGGTCCATTACCATCAGTTGATTCAGTTTGCATAATAAATAGAATTTTGACTTGAGTGCACGTCTCCAGCTCTCCTTGTACCTGGGGATAAATTTGTTTGTGGGTTTATGCAGAGACCCTTACACTGGGGTTGGTCACATTTACGAAAACATGACAAGTAAGTCTAAAGTGGCTAAGATTTCACTTATTTGTACTTTGTAAACCGTGTGCCCTGTGAAAACCATGTGGCTGTCTGAATTCTTTTTTTTTCTCTGCAGTCCATGTTTCCACTATGTGACCATGTGAAACTAAGTTTTGTACACAACTGTTCCTTACTTTCTTGTATGTATGTGTAACCCACAGCATCTGAGCAGATAGATTGCTACGGCCTGTCTGCACCACGCCTGGACTGTACGTTGGGTTTTTGTCGGTGTTGTGCGGTGTGGTTGAGACCTTGGCTGCGTTTTAATGCTTCATTGAAACAATCATTCCTTTGGCTCACAGTCAGCTCACCCTACATGGCATGGAAAAGTAAACTTAAATTATAGCTGCTGCGCAGCGATGGGTCGGTCCGGGCTATTTTTGGCAAATTTAGGCAATTCTGAGCAACAAACAGGAGAATAGGAAGACAAGACAGTTGACAACAATGTTCATTTTGGACCACTTGAGGCTTGAGGCTTGAACCCACAACTTCTGGAACCAAAGACTGTCATCTATCGCTCTGAGCTAATTGGCAAGTGGCAATATAACAGTGGCTTCACAAATTGAGTAAGCCATTCACTGTTGTGCAGGCAGATTTGTAAAACTGTAAAAAATTATCAAGACAAAAGTCTGAAAATACACATATTGCAGCATGGAGATGTTGGTAATTTTAAAAATGATTGATTTGCTCCATAAGTGAACAACTGATGTTTAGCTATGTCATTGACTCCAATTGTTCACATGAAAGAAAAATTTAAAATGCTGTTAAAAATTCAGTTTTTGAGGCTCAATTTTTGATAAATCAAAGGAGGAGAGAGGAAATAGGTTTAAGAAGTTTTACAGTTTTTGAAAAAAAACTGAGTGATGTACTTCATAATTTTGAATAGGTTTAAATGTACAAAAGTTTCTTCAATATTGAGGCTACAGTTTGATGAAACTTCTGAAGCTGTAGCAAGTATGGTTGATTTGCTATGAATTTTCAAAATTTTGAACTTTAGACGCTTGCTGTAGCACCACCATCAGGACTATCGGCTTGGGTTTACAGCTGAGGTAATCTGGCATGAGACTGGACCTTTGTGCAAAATTTGGTTAGCTTTCGTCCAGTCCAAGCTTTTTGTTTTTATTTAATTTAGAGGCTTGCTGTGATGCCACCATCAGGACAATTGTCTTGTGATTCATGTTGAGGACGTCTGACATTTTGATCTGTCATCATCATCATTATCCTTGCTGGGTCTTGAACCCACAACCCCTGACACCAAGCACCAGCTCCTAACTCACTGAGCTAATTGACTGGAAGTGGGACCTGCTGTGTAGCTTCATTTGTCGACTCAGGGAGTCACTGTCCGGGCAGCTGTTGTCAAGGCAGATTTCAAAATTGGTCAAAATGTCAGAAATTCTGTTACCTGAACAAAAATCTGATAATACATAAATTGCATCTTTACAGCATGGAAATGTTGGTGATTTGTTTTTAACTTAAAGTGTTTTGCTTCATAAGAGAAAATCTGATGTTTAAAAATGCCACTCTTACATTGACTCCAGCTGTTCCCATGAGAGCAGAATTCAAAATGTTCTCAAAAATTCAGTTTTTGAGATAACATTCTGATATTTGCCAAACTCCATCAACCATGACTCCAAAATATTCCCTTTTTTTCCAGGAAGATTGAAAATGTATTTAGCAAGAATTTGATAGTATATGTTTACAGTCAAACATTTTGATGCACTGTAGGCTTAATTTTTGATAAATCAAAAATCCGAGAAACAAGTTTTGTGGAGGATGGTCTGAAGATGCTCTCTAGCAAGTTTGGTGACAATTGAGCAAAAATTGTTGGAGGAGATAGGTTTTATAGGTTTCACAGGTTTTGAAAAAAACTGAGTGATGGACTTCATAATTTGTAATGAGTTTAAGTGGACTAAAGTTTCAGAAGCTCGATCAGATTGGGATCTGGGGAATCCTAACGTTCTAATAAAAACAATGAGCACGTTTACATGACCAAAATAATCAGATAACTGGGAATAATTAGGTTATGACAATAATCTGATTTGACATGTTTACATGCACTTATAATAGTAGTAATGCTATAAAGGAAAAAACAGGTTTACATGATTCAGTCAATTAGTTGGATTTCTTTCCAAGTACATGATGTAAAACTTTTGTTTTTCAAAACATCCTATCAACATGACGTCGCTTATCATGGCGTCTCCGCCAGTCACGGCTGTCCTCATGTGGGATTTCTTAGGTTTGCAAAACAAAATACTGCTCTCCTTCTGCGCATTATGCATATGAGCAGAAAATGCATCCGTATCCACTCACGTTTAAACAGGAACATTTTAACACATGCGCGGATGTAAAAGAACAAAAGAAACTGGATTTACGGTATACATGCGCCATATAAAACGTAATATTGGGCAAAAAACTAGGTGTGTTTATGGGATTTCTCATAATCCAATAACTGCTTTTATCTGATAAAGCATATCTCATTATGCTGTTTACATGACCACTTGAACAATCTGGTATCAAAATCAGATAATGATCGGTTTATTAGTGTGCATTTTAATGTGCTCATTGTGTCTGAACTAAACTATTTGCCCTGCCGCATCTTTGTCATTTTAGGACCAAAATTCTAGTCCAGTCGCCTCCAGTGATGGATTACCACCCTACGCTTTATTCTCATCTGCAGCTGGTCCCATAAACAAGCTCCCCAGTGGAAAGCTGTCTCTATACATTACATTAGCTGGCATTTTTTGACTGGAAAATCATCCCATGACTCATATTCTGTATATTATGAACTTTTGCACATCCCATGATGAAGACATTTGCACAAAAGCATATAGTTTTGTGAGCCTTAAACATACATACTGGCTATAGTATTTGTTATAGTATGTCCTTATGTCCTTATATTTTCATTGTAATTTTTGTATTTTACATTTTGTTGTTGCAGTTGCAACACCAAGCCAATTTCTCCCTCTAAAGAGTGCCATTTTAACGGTTACACCCCGCTTTTCCGAAACCCAGCTGTTCCGAAAATAGACTTCCATTCATCGTAATGGCGTGGTTTCCCATTTTTTCTAAAGACCCCGCTATTCCGAAAAGGCCATTGTGGCACCCCTGACCCTAACCCCTAACCCTAACCATATTGGGAAGTAATTGGAAGTTGAAAGTCGGATTCGGAACAGCAGTGTCTCGGAGTGGGGTGTGTCGGAATGGAGGGGCTTCGCAATGGAGGTGTTTCGGAACGTCAGGCTGTTCCCCATTTTAACGTCCACTACTGCACTGATATTTAGTTTTTTCACTGCAGCATTTGTATTTATCGATGGTTTCTTGTACCTTTATTGTAATAAATGGCAAAACATGTAGGAAATGAAACATTCCAACCTCCTGGATAGGCTTTTGTGCCAGCTCCACTCAAATGTGGGTTACAATGGTTGTTCAATGTGCCAACTTTCTCACCTGTGTATGTTACACCAATAGAATAACCTAATTAAAGAATGAAACAATAAAACTGAGGAATGGTGAATATGTGGGTAAATAAATACATACGTCGTAGCAGTAGTAGTAGTAGTAGTAGTAGTAACTATTTCAGTCTTCACAATTTAACAACTTGCAACAATGAATTTGCATAGAAACAAATGAAATGATATAAAATAAATAACAAAGGGTTTGAACTAAACATTGAGAAGGGGTGAAATACTGCCCCCTTTTTGTCTGGAGCAGCTGGCTAGATATTACAAAATTCTCCTGTATGTAAAAAGTTCACATTTATACCATGTTTCACCATATTTCAACTGCAAAATTTAGTATTTATCTACTATTATCAAAGAGGATGGGAAAAAGTCCCTCCAACACATCCTACAATAACTAAGTGTTAAATGTAATTTAATGGTAGGATCAGAGATCAAACCGTCATCCTCTTAATTGAAAGACAGCCTCTACAGTACCTGCTGCGCCACAACCGCTACTATATCAACAGTGTGAAACCTCACACCTTGCCTTGTGCAGTTGTCAAAACTGTCATCCTAAACTACTTGTGCATCCACTTTACAGCAGTAAGTGCAGCTTCTTAATTTACATTTATGTATAAAACTGCTCACTTTGGCTGGTTGAAAAGAGGGCAAAAAGATGTCTTAGGTCGTCAGACATAATGTCACTCAGTTTTGAACAAGAAAGCAATGTTTAAACCCAGTTTGTGCTCCCTGGTTAGAGTGGTGATCACAAGAAATAAAGTTTTGCAATGGAGATGTCCTTGCTAGATGAGTGCTAGCGAAAAGGAGAAGACTACGGAGTATTTTCCAATTTACCTTAAACTGGTAATCTTGAAGATTTCTGTTTCACTCTCTTTGACGTCACCGATGGCGACAAGCGGCAATCGCAGATGTATTTTTGCTAAATCGCTAACAGAGAAAATAAATCAGCCCTTAAATGGTCCCATTCCTTGTTTCCAAACCTAATGACTTCCACAAAGTTTCATGAAATCTGGCCGAATTCATAATCCTGCTGACAAACAAATGGCACTGAAAATATAACCTCCTTGGCAGAGGTAACAAACTCAGTCTGTGTGGTGACTAACATTACCCCAAAACAAGGTCCACAATTTAGGTAGAGTACATTTTATATTTGACATAAACTTTAGTGGTCCAACATCTGTATCTCCCCTCAGTCACTTTTCTTCTTTTAGTGCTCTCCACCTTGGCAAGGCAACGGCGATACAAACTCTGGTTCTTCCTCGCTGATGGTCGTTTTCCTTTTTAGACCATTTGCCTTCATCTGAACGTCTAATTGCTTTCTTTTTCTTTGGAATTGTACCTTTTTTATTTAAAGTTTCATCGCTGGTTGTTATCGGTCTTTGTTTGTTTCTACTCTGTCTGACTGACCAACCACTGCTGGGTGGATGTGTCACTTACTGCGCCATATGTGATTTTTGATAGTTGCCACTGACACCCTGTGTACATCTTTGGTATAAACAAAATGTGAGGGCTTTCATCAGTGGGCCATAGGCTCAATCATCATTGTGTTACCTCATTCGGGGATAGATAGTGACTTAACAGATATTTATTTACATGAAAATCTTCAAGATTATTACTTAACCACTTTCTTTAAAATCAGCAATCCCAATCAAAAACGTGGAGAAAACAGGAGTTGTGTTCCCCATGCACTATCTCTGTAGCTGCTGTAGCCCCATTATTCACATTTTTCAGGAGGTGCACATCAGCTACAGCACAACTTCTTAACATACAATTATACATCAAGCAAAAGGCAAGAGGTGACCTGCAAATCACTCAGCTGTCACACCAGATGCTTTACACCTACCATTTCAACACCCACCAAAATCACTATAGTTCCCATACATAAACATGTTGTGACTTGTGTTTTTCATGTAATAATACAATTTTAGGTTTTAGGACGAGTTACAATGTGTGAAGGAAGTATTTGGAGAAGAGTTTATCAGTCAACCCAGAAAATCAATTTTGCGTCTGTGAATTGCCACGATAGCACCAAACCTTGTTGTGTTGTCAAGAAATAGTTCAAGCGGATAACTGTCTCAAACTACAAACTGGGGATTTGTACATATCGCATTGTGTGCACACTAAACAAACACGATTAATGTCAATTAGTGTTCTTTAGAGTTGCCAGCAGGTGTATTTTTGATCTTTACCTGTTTTTGTTTCCATCTGTGTGAAATCTTTGTGCAACCTAGGCGGTCCCCCCAACCACTCTTGCTCCATACTAAATACACAGAGAGAGAATCTTCCTGAAATGTTAAAATATTCTGTTAGAGAAAACAGAGTATCACAGGATAATCTGTTACTTTCTATGGCTAAGCAGACTGAGTCAAGGCAGATCAACCCAGATGCTATTTGTAGTCAATGTATCTCTCTCTGTCCCAGTTTGTTCTCTTCACTAGCTAAAGAAGTTTTAAGATATCTGGATTTGCCATGTGCTTTCCAAAGATAAGATTCATAAAACTGTCAACACAAGTTCCGAGTGGCAGTGTTTGAGGTGATCTACGAATGTGTTGCAGTATGTTTAGGACTGATACTTGACAGCCCAATCTTGAATCTGAGTACAAAGTTTGTAAATTTTTTTCAAAGTCTGGACACTAGAATGGCAAGGGCATTCCTGGATTCTGAAAAAAGCTCCTGCTCTGGTATACGGCCAAAAAGTCTGTGCTCACCCATGTGCATGTGTGTACTAATTTGTGAGAGCTCATAATGTGCTTGCGTGAGCATATCTGCATGAGTGACTGCATCCAAATTTTTATTGGTTTGCATGGGCTGGTCAGGCCTCATGAAAGCAGCTGTTGGTGCTTCCTATCTGTGACCCTTGTGGAATAAACATGACCCACATGGTGCCAGTGTGACCCTGCACAGATGGGCACATCGAGGCTACACAGGTACACTAGGAAGCCCTCAATGCCACACCAGATATAGATTAGGTCTTTGCTCAGGGTTTGTTTAAAGCTTGATTGTTTGGCCACCTGGGGACAGCAGAACAAGCTGAAATCAAAACATCTGATATATTATTACCTTATAAATAACAAGTGAACATTAGCATATTTAAACAACCAGCAAACACAGAGCAACATTGTCATTAAAGTAAAATTAAAAATGCAGCACAGGTTTGCTCGACACTGAGGCACATTCATGGCCCTTTGTAAAAGTTTCTGTGTGGCACATGTGTTGTAGCAGCCAGTGGCATAGAGAGGCTGAGAGGCTTTGTGGTGGGTGACTGTAGGAGATTCTCAGTTCATAGCCGTGCCTGAGCCACGCTGTTTATCATGGGACATGGAGGGAAAGAATACAGTCTGGTGGTGCTTCAGCTGTCAAGCACAAGTCTGAACCATTACGCCACAATTGAAAAACTTTTCCCAGGCTATGATCTAGATACAGGGGAGGAAAAGGCTGTGGACAGAGGCTGCAGCAAAAAGCATTTTAGCCATCGGGGCCTAGCTTAAAATCAGTTTAAGTGTACGCTATATCTGCTCTCTCCAAAACCACCAGACTCCCAATTTCTAAAAGTTTTTTCATTGCCCCCATGTTAAAAGTAATTTCTGCACCGCTGCTGTTATGGTTACAAAACTTTACACCATACGTCATCTAACGCTGTTATTCAGCCGTTTTATATTTCTGTTTACTATGACAGCCATGACTGAGAAAATAGCTTAAATTGACATTACAGACTATTCTCACAGTTTGCAAACCGTTTAAATAATTTACCCTGCCCACACTGATAAAAAAAACTACATTTTTCAGTGACTAACTTGAATGTGTATTACTCCAGTGATTAAATAAATCCATGTCATAAACATTTTAAGTTAAATATTTAAGTAAAATTACTGATTCTAGAGTTCAGGGGAATGGTTCCTACCACAGTAAGTGATTAAATTAATTTATATGTCACAAAATGATAAAATAGATTATTCAAATAATCAAAAAAAAGGATTGTTACATTAATTTATAAATAAAAAATCAGTAGGAACAGCCATAGTCTGTGTAAAGAGAGGGTTAAGATAAACCCAGATAAACCAACAGTGCTGGTTATCACTAACAAGGTGTCAGCTAACTTAAGTTTTTATATTATGTTTGATTATGTTTTGATTACCCTATGCAATCAGTGTCGAGAATGAGATAGTTTCGGTTTGGCTTCTTGAGAAAGCTACGAACAGGAATTGGTCCATTCCAAACAGGTACATTTTGAATGGGCACTGCACTAGTATAAATAAAATTGACTTGACATGGCTGCAGCAAATTGGAAAGTCAAACCACTAGAGGTCAACAAAGCAACTCCTTAAAGATTACGGGAGCCCATCTACCTATTCTCCTATTGCATTTATTTCATTATACAGGTCAAAGAGCATTAAATAATCCAAATGCTAACTACCAGACACTATTCAACTGTGCAGCAATCTGCAACAATGAGGTATATGTTAAAGATACAAAGCCCAATTTACTCTCATTGTATTTATATTTCAGCCACTGTATGTTGTAGATTCCACTCAACTTTCATAATGCACATCTGTCTCGCACAATTAACATTATAACGAAATGAACAATGACATAACATAAATCTCAATACATGTTTTGTATCTAAAAATAAATAAAGTTTAGTTTATGTGTTTAGTTAATTTATGTACATACATAAATAAAAGTATGTCCATAAGTGTTTTAAAAAGGGGAGGACTGGTTTCATCGCTTTCTCTTTTGCCCTTCTCTTTTTTTTTCCAGAATAAAAGTACTGAGGCAGTGGAATACATTTCCACTCATCTTTCTCTCCCAATATTCCTTGGCAAATGAAGCAAGTGTCATCATTCAAGCATGGTAGCTTGTTGAACCTTAGTGTCACCTGTGTGTACCTACTTTGTCTGCTAAAATAGTAGCTGCTCTGTTGTGTAGAGCCACAGACCTCTCCATGATAATTTTACATCCTGAACTAAAGATAGATGGCAAGATAGATAATATTATCAAGTAAACTTAAGTAAAGTTCAAGTTTATTTCCCAAGTATACTTTATCTAGTAAGTATACTAATATCAATGTACTAATAGTATACTTATGTGTGTGTGAAGTGTACTATTTCAATACTTCTTGGGACTAAATTGGCCTACTTTTTAGTTTATGAAAGTATACTTTCAAGTATACTTTAAGTGTAAAAGCAGTAAACTTACTGAGTAAACAACTAGTTTACATCTAAGTATTATTTTGTACTGCAACTATACTATAAGTGAACTTATAGGTATACTGTTAGTTTACTAGTTATATACTTCTAGCCCACTTTTTAGTTTATGAAAGTATACTTTGAAGTATACTGCAAGTAAACTTATATATATACTGTCAGTTTACTAGTCATATAATACTAGTCCACTTTTTAGTTTATGAAAGTACACTTTTAAGTATACTGTCAGTAAACTACTAGTGTTATAGTTTTTATACTGCGACTATACTTGTACGTTTTCTTTAAGTGAACTTATTATTTATATATTATTTTTGCAGTTTAAAGTATTCTACTAGGTTACTATTTAGGTATACTTGAAATATACCTTCAAATGTACTTTAAGTGGACTTGAAGTTAACTCATATGTACACTACCAGTGGACTACACATATAAAAATTCACAAGACATACTCAGGATTAAGATCATATTTGTTTTCTTTATAAATCAACATTTTCAAACAAATATTGTACTGGATGCCAAAATATAACATAACAATGACAACTCAAATCACAATCACAGAGGATGGAGCAGGGCTGGGGGTCCTCACAGAGGATGAAGTTGGGCTTGGGGTCTTCACAGGGGACGGAGGAGAAGGATAAGGGCTGGGAGTCCTTCTAGCCACTAAATTTGGCTTTACTGAGGCTGACTGTGCCCCACCAAATCGTGATTTAGTGAACTGGAAGGAGAAACAATAACGATGAGTTAATTTTATGATGCAACGCATAAAAACAATTTATACAAGACATTAATTACTGCGACAATATTCACCATAGCTAAACTTGGAGGGGGACACAGGAAAGACTGCTGAGCTGCATTATCAGTTGCATCAAGGGATTATGACGTGCTGTAACTGCAACAGAATAACAGCAATGTAAACAGACATGCAAGATGTAATTTTTCTAAAGCTCACCTTAACAGTGTGAAATCCACAACTAGAGGCCATGGAGCCTCTAAAGAGAGCGGTCTGTCCACGGGCCTGCATGGGGCATTTCTCAATCTGAAACAATCAGAACTGTATTCAGCCTGGAGTGAGACACTCTGTGTACCGTCCATGGTCAGATTAATACAATCTGCACCATCAGAATGACTATTTCTCATCTAGTGATATGCATGGTCATGAGTAATAGGTGGATATTTTGCTGTACTTGACCTTCTGGTAGAGATCATGCCATTTGCGCTGCCTCAGGGCTGGTCTGTTGCCTCCTCCTGCAGGCCAAACCCCAGAGCTGGCGAATGTCCTCAGTCTCACCTTCCACTCCCCCTCTCCCATTGCCTTGTGGCTCTTTGGTTTAGTGCTTATCTGAAAACAACATGGAAATAATAACTGTAGTTACAACTATGAATCACAGCATAAACATAGTGTTCTGAACAAGTGCGCAAGTACTGTGAAAATCCAATCTCTGTGCAATTACCATATTTACAGGCTATATTTTTTGATTAATGCTACACAGCATCTTATCTTTATATTACAAAGATGTGCTCACTTGTCCTGTGCAATTATCCAACCATGGTCATACCTATCAGTGAAAGGTGTACATCATGTATACATTTATTTATTTTGATTTTATTTATCAATTAATCAATCAATCTTTTCCTCTACTTTTGACTCTTGAGCTGCTATTACAAGTTACTGTACTGTAGGATTAATAGAGGTCATGTTATCTTGTCGTTTTTGCATTCAGATTCTGTACTGACATGACTATACTGTATCTGCAGACATGAACAGCTTTCATACCAAGCTTCAGGTTGGCTGATAAGGTCCGTTATTTCTTGGAAGTAGTTTAAATTAAAATCATAAACTAGGCAGCTAGACGACCGGTTAACATGTACAGTATGCTAAATCAGTAGACTGTACAAGTGTACTAAGCAAAACAAATGAACACTGAACGTGAACAGGTAAACACGTGTTAACCTTTCCTGTTCGGCTCCCATTTTGTAGTGGGAGAGCGCAGGGGAGTACGTTTTCCTCCTGGGCTGAAGCCGGTTAGCTTCAGGGCTAGCACCCTTCACTTCACTTTGCTGCCAGACAGCAGTTGGTAAAACAATAGACATTACGTGGTCTGGAGAAGCTTGTGCGTTTATTTGACCACACACTGAACTGCACATGCACGGCTAACCTCTTTCCACTGTTGCCAACTCCTCAATAAGGAAAGTCACTATTGGCTGTCCTAAAAGTCACTAGAAGTCGCTAAATGATGTCATCACCTAATTTGCATAACTGGCCATATGCATTATTTGTAATGGACGCTGTAGGAGAGAGGAATAATGTCATGGGAGAGATAAAAAAAACACCCTTAATATGTTTAGAACTACAAATGAACTTATTTTAGTGCAGTGATTTATTTTGGACAAAGAACATTTTACATTTACATCAGCCCTGACTGTAACCCAGGGTGGGCTCAGCCAGTAGCGGCTTCACGCATGCGCGACTCGCAGTGAACTTCTCCTGCTCTGACTGTAGCTGGGAGGGACTGTTGCGCGAGGACTGGGCCGCCTGTGAGTGCTTTGGGACAGTCCCACGGCAGCACCAGCTGCTCTTTGAATGATCTCCAAATACACCAGAAAAAGTTGCTAGATTTGTCGCTAGTCGCTTTTTTGAAAAAGAGTCACTAGAGGGGTCTGAAAACTTGCTAATTATAGGGACAAAGTCGCAACACTGCCTCTTTCTCTGCTATGCTAATGTCTGCTCCAACTTCACCAGCCGCTCACTTCATTTCACACACACAGACTCTACGCACACACGCACTGCTCCACCCCTTAAAGGGACCACACCACTCTTCATCATGTAATAATATTACACTGTGGTACTGAAGCACATACACACAGGCGTAACGCTGCCTTTACTAAGAGCAGTAATAATAGGTTAACTTACAGTTACAGTAGCTGTAAGACTGACTTTAGCTAATGTTAACATTGGTTATCTGGCTAGCTACGATGACTGAAGTTGCTGAAAAACGTCATGACTCGCCAACGAAATCATAAAATTAGCTGGTGTGACAAATGGAAATATAAAATGTATGACCATTCGATCAGAAAATAAAAACATTGGATGTACTTACTGTGAATCAGAAGTAGGGCTGCGCTTGCTTTGCTTCGCGACGGAGCGGGTCCATGTCATTCAACTACAACAGCAACGTGACCAGAAAGAAGCGCCGTGAATCAAAGAGGCGGAGCTGAGCGCAATGCGCTGATTTGACGGCAAAGATGCAAACGTTGCTATTTGAATTAGGCGCTTTTCTTTCCAAGTTAGCCAGGGCATTGCAAAGGCCAAACACTGGCCTTAAACTGCCACAGCCCTTGGCCAATGGACAGGGCAAGTCTTGGGGTGTACCTCTGATGCCAACTCCACCTGTCAGTAGCATGTGCGGAGATTAAGGGATCTGAACCAGTGAGAGCCAGCCGGAGTCTTTGCATGTGAATTCGTTGAGGAGGAAGTAGTCGCAGCAATGTCAGGTGCCGTCCTTCAATGTGGTTGGCAGCAATCATTTAGAAAGACTTTTTCCCTAACATCCTGGCTGATTCACCTGTGACTGTGGTGATACAGAGAGATACTAGAGAGATGGTGGACCCAGTGGCCACTAGGGCTTTGCATGGGGTGCCATTAAGATTGCCCAGAACATGTTTGACCCGCTCTGCCTCCGCTTCCAACCAAAGGTTCTTGGCGCCCACAGGCGGATGTGTTCTTGGGGTCTTTACGGACGGAGACCCCAAGCTCCTCCTGTGCTGGGTACCCCTGCCGTGTGTGAGGGCAGGGATCTGCAGTGTAGGTGCCCAGACTCTCTCCCTCTTTTCTTTGCATGATGCTTTGCATTCCAGAGAGAGGGCAACTTGTACTGATGTTTCTTCTGCTAACCAGTTGAGCAGCCATCTGTTCTTAGATGGCCAGGCCAGCATGTCTGCTCTCTTCTTTGGAAAGCCACCCTTGATGGCATGTAGGTGATGAGTTATTCTATCTCTTCTAGCATGGCTGCATTTTGCATCCCATTCCTGACACCAATAAAGTAGTCTCAGGTAGAGAGATGAACTCACAATAAATGCTCTTTATTTTGCACCATGGCACAGCTCTAACAATAGACACACTTGCATCCACACAGGCAGGAGGCCACTGGTAGTGTAAGTGATTTAACTCATGGCTGCAAAAATGTCTTTTACCCAAACACAAATGGCCTCAAACACATTGTCTCATGCATGTTGGGAAATTCCACTCCACTCCACATATCACATTTTTTTAACCTTATAACCTGATAACCTTATTACTGAAACATGCATTATCTATGACAGAAATACACTCAACATCAGAAAGGGAAGCACAAGGACTGGATTAAGTGGAGGGGACCTTATCACAATTTCTGCCCACACTAGGGGTGTGCAGAGCAGCCGATATTTGTATCTGTATTTGTATTTGTTGAGGGGGGAAAAGTATTTGTATTTGTATTTGTATTCGAGTAAAATTCAAAATAGGCGTAATTTTTTTTTTTTTTTGAGTTACACTTCTAATTTTCATTATAGTGTAAGTATTCTTTAATTATCCATTATAATAATTATGGATATGCAGTATTGGTTGATGTTTTTCCATAAATCCAGCAATGAACATGTAACAAGGAATGTCATTGAAAAGAAAATAACATAACAGCCATTACCTCATCCATGGTTAAACCAACAACTAATAAAATATCATTGTGAACATTATGAACCCCACCACCACCCGTCCTTGTTGGAGGACGTTGAACAGACAGAATAAAAACAAATAATACTTAAAAGAACTGTTCTTTCTAATGCACAGAATTCCAAGAACTAAACTTGATCTGTAAATAACATGACATAGTAGCCTATAGCTAACGGTCATTCTGCTTCTGGCCTCTACCTGGTCTTTTTACTAAACTTAACCAACTCCTTTCTTCATTGCCTAAAACCCAACCAAAGCACCGAGCAAAGAAATGTTTTTTCTCCCCTGGTCTGCTGTCAGCAGGGTCGCCGGCTGCAGCAGCCTCGCACCCGTGAAGTGGGCTCAAGGCGCGTTCAGCCGCGCTCGAGCGGAGCGGGGGAGAGAAACAATGTGTATTTCTTTTACTCTGTGGAAGATCTCCCAACGGAGTGAGGGACAAAGCAAGTGGGACAGATCTGCCCAGTCCCTGAGCAGCGCACGTTTCACAGACAAGCCACAACGCAGAGTGTAAACAACGTCCCCTGGTTCAGCAGCACCATGGACAGCTGCGGGTGCGGAGGGGTCGACTCCTGAACGTCACTCACTCACTCATCCGGGCATGTACTGCAGTCTCATGAGGAAACGTAGCTTTTTGATATGATGTTTTTCTTGTTCCCAAATACAAATATTTTTTAAAGTATTTGTTCGAAATAAGTATTTGTAAAAAACACGTTATTTGTGCCTTTCCGAATACCGTATTCGGGTTCGGCTCCACCCCTAGCCCACACATATCTTCGATCAGCCAGCCAGACCAGCTGGACCAGACATCATCCCAGGAAGAAAGAAAAGAGAGCTGGGATCTATGTAAGTGGATGGACAGTGCTCACCAGATGTCGATAGTTTGATGTTAAGAATTGTCAACTATATTATCTGCCCAGAAAATTGACCAGGAAGTTTATGTTTCTGTGTACATTTATCTGGATGTAAAGTTCAGGCTGTTTTAAAAAAGTAAGTTCGATTGCTGCCTTGAATATTCATCTTAACTTAAATGAAGCCTGGTGTAAGTTCTCTTTACTCATGCCATCTAAGTCACAAGCACAGTCTCCCACATTCCCTAAACTCCTCTTCAACCAATCACAACCTGTCACATTGTCCTCTAGTCAATCATTTGTAAACTGTCAAATCAACAAGTGCTCTCTCTCTGCTGTCATTCAGCTGTCATTTCAGCATCGCAAAGACATTACGACCCACCTCCTCCCCTTCACCACCTCAACCACAGATGCCTGGTCATCTCCAGTCAACCTTCCAGTCAGAAGTCATTGATCATCAAGCTCCATTCCTCACAACACCACCAGTGTTTAGGCTCCGGGGGCCAAGTCTCTTTCATACTGGAAACACCTACCTACTTCCTGACAGGGTCTAGGTGCCAAAGGCTACTCCGTATTTGACAATAAAAATGTATCTTACTTAACTTCCTGTAATTTGTTTTGTTTCTATTAAAAGTCTTTTCCTGATTGAACTTCCCTTGACACCATTACAGTCCACTCTCATGGCAAAAGTTGCTGAGGCGAGGCTTAAGGAGGGATGGAGAGTGGACATTTTCTCACCCAGTTATACAGCATGGTCGATGGTCATCAGACACACTGCCCTAACTGAACATGTAATCGACAAAAGAGATGTTTATGTTGTGTATTACCTGTTCAATACAGTATGTT
Organism: Pagrus pagrus; assembly: GCF_965226575.1. Lineage (NCBI taxonomy): Eukaryota > Metazoa > Chordata > Actinopteri > Spariformes > Sparidae > Pagrus > Pagrus pagrus. The sequence goes on from NC_140197.1 coordinate 6,555,735, forward strand.
GTTTATTCTTACAAAGGTAAGTTACACCATGGCTTCTGAAAATTATGGATTTTATTTGACCAGACAAATAAATGCAGATGTTTGTAGTTCTCAAAGAATTTGTCAGTATTAAACTATAGGTAAGGACAACAAAAGAGTCACCTGGCTAAAGAGCTTGGAGTCTGGGTTATGTGTGTAAACGACCACCAGCAACAACAGAGAAAAAAGATAAATAGCTTGCACTGAGAACCATGCAAATTCAATTTAAAATCTATTTGAAATATTTGAAAGTTGAGTGAAATTGGATGTTCAAATCAATTAAATATAAGAAGAGGAAAGATAAGACTGGAAAGAATGTTAGCAAACAGAATATAGAGAGAAGTGGAGAGGTCTCGGGTAGTAAAGTGAGAAAGAAGAGAAACAAGTGTGCAACATGTCTATAATAGATGGATGCGGAGATAATGCCTATCCCTTATCCCTTATGTATATAGTTTGCATTAATCATCAGGTGGGCTTATAAAATACACAAAATTCAACAACTACATACATAACAGCACAAGAAGACACATTCTCATTCCCAAATCCCAACTGGCCTTGAGCTTCAAACTATGAGGCTCTAGCTACACTACACTAGGTTCAGTAATGCACTTGAAGGGTCAAGTTTTCATTGTTATGTAATATACTACATCCTTCCAGATTTTCAAAAAAAACCTTGATGACAAAAACTTCACATCAAGACATATTATGACTTTTGAATTTATCAGTGGTTTGGTTAGGTTTAGGCACCAAAACTAATTAAGTAAAAGTAGTAAAAGTTAAGTTTAGTAAAAGAACATACTTTGGGTCAGAATAACTATATTAAAGGTATAGTTGGTAATCCTGTTCAGAAACACTTTTTGTTATAGTGGGTGAAATGGTCTTTCCATCCTGAGAGTAGTCCATACATAATGTGTTCAGAAAAAGGAACGAAATAAATCCGACCTCTGTGGCAGCTGCAGGCCTGTAAAAACTCTGACCAATCCCTCCCTCTTGGTCCGAGTTGAAAGAACCAATCGGATGCCTTCATGTCTCGTCCTGCCTGCACCCCCCTCTGTCCCCCCCCTCCTCCCTGTGCGCACTCATCACGTGTCACCGTTGCTGGAAATATTCAGCACACTCCATATGGAGTTAGCAGGAGATCCACACTCCAGGTCAGAAGGTGGCGGTAATGCACACCTAAAAGTTGTTTGCCAACAGCCATAAAACAAAAGAAGAAGAAGAGTTAGCACAATTAGCAGGAGAGAACAATGGCAGAAAAAATGCAGCCAAAAGTAGCACTTCCAGAAGTGATGCAGAGGTTGCTGTCTTTCTGTTGGACAGGTAATTATTTGTTTTGCTTCGGGGGGATTTGTTATTTTCATGAAATATGTAACGTTAGCCAACTTAGCTACTTTTGTAGCTTGTATTAGCCAAATGCTAACGGCTCTCCTCTGCCCTGCTGACAGAGTGTCTGATGCGCGTTTAAGTTTGTGGGGGCGGGGCTTTGGACGGAGCACTGACGGGAGGGGGAGAAGGGGATGGAGCTTAGACGAGGTGCCACTTTCAAATCTTGCTAGCTCTCCAACATTACCAACTATACCTTTTAGTCTTGTAACATAAGTTACTTGACTCATGTCGCCGAAGATACATGATGTAACTATGTCACTCACGTATAGTAAGTGACGCCACTTATGAATGATAACTTATGTAACATACATTAAGAACAAATCACCTTTGACTCTTGGATGCAAAACCAGGTCTCTAGAGGGAAAGTCTTGTATATGACTCATCCAACCACCCGAGTCACCCATTAACTTTGCTCTTTATACTACTGCAGTGGAGGGGTATTTCAAGAAGTGATGAGGGGTACCTGCAGCATCAAAAGTTGGTGTGTGGGCCACTGACCAAGCTGCTGTATTTGACATGCTGGGAGTAAGAACGGGCTGCACAAACAATGATACAAGGAAATTCCATGAATATCAATAACAAGCAATAAATCATTTATGTCTACATGACTAATCTCTCTCTGACAAGCTCCCAGTCATGATCAATTTAACTGACAATAGCTCAAAAGTGATCGGAAGGCACTTTTGGCAAGTAGAAGCTTTTAGAAATTATGAATGAAATCAGTATCCCTATAAAGTGAGCTTTTAGTTGAAACTTCACAGTTTTTTCGTTACAAGTCATTCAACTACTTTTTAAACTAAATTTTGCTGTAGCTTAGAGTTAGTTGACTGGATTCAATAGTGCATAGTAGTTATGGGATTGTGTGGAGGTGGGCGTGGTCGCGGCCAGGTGAGTGACTGGCAAAACTGACACATGTTTACTAATCACGGTCTCCCTTTAAATCCAGTAGTGTGCTGGACCTCAGAGGAGAGGTGCATGGGAGAGCAGCTGGGAGAAGCTGCAGACGGAGACACGAGACCTTTGGACCCCTTCTGTTATATAACTTTATGTTGAGTGTTTGAGCAGACTAAAGACGGGCTCGAAACCAAAACTGTGTGCGTGGTTCCTGCCGAGACCACGGTAGCACTGGAAAGGCTACAGACTGTAACTCAAATTCAACGTAATTTCTTTACATCTTGGAGAACAAGAAAAAGGCCTACATGAATCAGAATAACTTCAGTTTGAACACACAGGCACATATTGCTCGACAACTGATTCTCCTTGAATGTTGTGCAAGAGTCACTGCAGAATAAATACAGCCAGTGCAGCCTTGGTTAAATGATACTTTGATTATATTACCGTCTTTAGGTCATTGGATCCTGTTTTGAACATAAAAAATAATAACAATTAATCTCTCAATGTGTCACTGGCAGTTTCTATCTTACCTGTCACTGTATGCAGCAGCTGTGGCAGCAGTAGGCTGGGCGTATCTGTAGGCAGCGTAACCACCCTGGAAACACACACATCAAAACATACATAAGAGGAAAGGCTGTGAATTCAATATTATAAATATTCTTCTCTAACACTTTTCTGTTGTACTTAATGCCAGATACTAACGCAATGAGTGGGACACACTGAAATAAGAACATTGCTTTTTCTATTTCTTGCAGACTTTGATACCATTCCCAAATATCTGTGATTGTTTTTGTCATTTGCTGTTTTGTTCCTTTAAGCAGATGCAGCATAAACATGCATATTCATGTACTGTATGAAGCATAACCAGATCCACAAATGCACCTAAATACATACAGTGTATGTAAAAATCTGCAGGCCCATTTGTTGTGGAGGATTGAGGAGCGATGAGCAAACACACAGGAGAGCTGCTTTTTTATCCGACAACACAACCCTTTAGTTATTGATTGGACGTTGCAGCCGATCAGACTGATCTGATTATCACAACATGACTAGAGTTTCATACCAGAGTGAAGATAACAAATTAAACTCAAGTGTATCACCATAAAGTTTTATACTTAGTTTGTTTTATAAAAAAACTTTTTACACCCAACAACGGGCTACAGCAAGATTTTTTAAATACCATGGTCATGAGTCCAAGCCTCTCTAATTTTTGGTGCACTTATATTTTCTGTTGTATCGTCTCACATATTTGTCTAAAAGCGAGTTCAAATACCTAAACGCTGACAAAAATACAATATCGTAGTAGCAATGCTAAACCATTCATTAATTTAATTTAGTTGTCCCAAAATTTGGCAAATTTACCAAAAGCAGTACAAATAAATATTACATACATTTCATAAACATATGCAAACTATTCACAGGTGCAAACTATTCACAGGTGAATTGTCCAAATCAACCTTTTCTTATGTGTGAAAAGATCATTTTCTGGCTTAAAATACCTGGTGCTGGTGTCTACACAAACACAGCTGGAAATATCCTGAGATCTCGTTGAAAACAATTGACAAATGTTGAAACACGGTTTCAAACCGCTTTCACCGGCTTGGCAGCCTTGTCGCCTGTAACTCCACCACCATCCCCTCCACCTTCCGACATGTAAGTCAGGGCCTAAACATGTAATGTGAAGGTGCTATGACACTTTTTTTTAGAAGAGTCAACATGCTTGGTAGTCTATGACATGCTAAAAAAGTGAACATATCCGTCATCATTTTATCCTGGGGACTGGGCGAAACATACACAACAGCCAAGAATCAGTGTACAGTATAAGCAACCAAGTACATTTTTGTAGGAATCTTTTCTGTAAATCTAATTATTAAGACTCCTAAATTCCAGAAAAAAATACAGATGACAACTTCAGTGTTCTCAAAAGTGGTGAACATGAAAGTAACCAATTAGCTCCCTGAATTCTGTAAATGAACCTGTGCCTCACTGTTGAGCTCACTGATTGATCTACAGGTCAGTCAGATATGAAGAAAGGATGATGGATGATGTTGGCGTGGCAGTGAGCGTACAAGTATAGCAGAGAGCTGTAAGGAAAAGGAGCACTTTACAACCCATGCTGCATTCACCCATTCACACACTCATCCATACACTGATGCAGTGACTACCATGCAAGGTGCCAACCTGCTCATCAGGAGCATTTCAGCACTTATGCAAACTCTATCCAAAATGCCCCACCATATTTCCATAGTCACTCCTTCACACACACACACACACACACACACACACACACACACACACACACACACAGTCAGCCAGTCAGTCAGTCAGTCAGTGTGTATGTATGTATAGCACTTTTCATACAGAAAAATTCACACACATATACACAGCAAGCAATAACAAACAGGAACTTAGGGACTGAGGAAGCACTATCTGGAGTAAAATAATCATGATTGTCTTTTACTCAACTCCATTCACAACAGACCACTGATACATGATTTGTTATCTTATTTTCAAGAATACCGTTTATGCCAGTGACATATCTTTTACTTTTAGTTTAAAAAACATACAAAATAGTTAGAAAAAGGCCAATCTTTTTATGTTGCACTGTCTTGGTTAAGTGGTGTTTTATTCATTATGTTTTCATGAAAGTATTGTCCTATGAAAATCGAAAATCAAAATGTATCTTTTTGAGCTGGATGGAGTGATGTAATGGACTGCATATTTTTGGGTTTACTTTTAGTATAAGTGATATTATTTTGTAACGTCTACACCTGAAAACTAATTATTTCTTGTTTGTTTTATTTATGCTTGTTTATGTGATTTTGCTTTCTCAATAAGTTTTATTGATGCCAGTTTTCTTTTACTATATGTGGGAAGCTAGCTGTACTAGTGTTTGTCAGCACTATGTCACTGTAGTGCTGACATGGTGCTGTATTCTGCGTGACAGTATTGTTTAGTGTCAGCATCACAGTGTCATCTAATATACTCTGTGAATCCTATACTCTCTCCAGACCTGCCAGATCAGTTCCCTCCTCTACACATCACAACTACTAATTAAAATAGACTAACATGCATAGATGCAGGCACACACACAACACGCCAGCAGCAGTGAACACACACAGCAGTTTCATGTTCAACCAAATTACAGCATACACATAAATCGATGAATACACAACAGAAGTTAAAGGGTTTCTACAGTTTCAATATTTTGTATTTATTTTATTTTAGACATTGGAAATGATAACTGAAATGTCAAATGTGTAACTCTTTGTGACAATCTCACATGATTACCAACTTTTTTAGCCTCCTTTTGCTCATCTTGACATTGTCAACAGCTTTACCCATTTTGACTCTCATAAAATGTTCCCAGCAGCAACAGGCAGCTGTTTCCAGTGAAAACGCTCTGATAAACCCACTGTACACCAGTCCAGCACCAAAAATTGAACCAAAAGGTTCAAAATTACTACTACACAGACAAATGAAATAATAACCAATTCCAAAAAAATAAACTATTGAAGATGATTCTGACATCTCTCAGCCAAAGGAAAGAAGCTGCTCTGTTGTTAGGTTGAAATGGCAGATGGCAACAATGTGAATACAGACTGTGGCTGGGGTGGGTTTTGTCTTTTAGTACTCTCTGGGCTTTGTGCAGACACCTAACTTCACCAATATCACTGATGCTCTGTAGATGGGTAGCAGTGATGTTTTGGGTGGTTTTAATCACCCGCCACCTTCATCAAGAGGGCACAAAAAGGACTCCAAATTAATGCTAATGTTGCTGAGTGTCTGGTGGATATTTGCTGACACATTCATCCTAACAACTTTATTTCCCACATCCTCATACCTTAACAACTAAATAGTTTATTGTCATAACAATTGTCAGTGTTTCCCAAAACAACATGGCCATTAAAAAGCAACACACATACTGGAACTTTTGACTAAGTCAGACATTTTGATTAAGTTCAGGTAAGAAAATGACTTTGTTAGGTTTAGGAAAACATTGTGGTTTGGTTACAATCACTATGTTGCTTCTGTAACTTCTCTTACTGTTCATCTTCTTTTTGTAACCTGTGTAACTTAATGTTACATATGTGATGTTACTTTATTATGTAAGTAAGTCAAAAGAACACACAACTGACTTCTGGTGTCATACTAGACACAAACAGCATCCTGAATGAAAGTCCTGTGCTTCTTTCCCCAACCTCCTCCCTATGCATACTTTTTATTTAACATGCTACTTCTCCTCACTTCCCCCTTTTCAGCTATAATAATTACTACAGCCATAAGAGGTTGTTGCCTAACAATAAATGTAAATATGGGTCATAATTAAACACATTTTCATGCATTTTCAACCTGTTTGGTCATTTTACTGATGAGAAGAGGCTTTTATTACAAGGACAACATCATGTCATACTACTAGTAAGTTTGGTGGCTGAGACAGCTCAACGTGTTGCAACTGGACAAAAGCAGCATGTTTAGAATGAAACATAAACACACTTTAAATAAACACAAGCAAATGCAGAAATATATTATAATTATTGAATTTTTTAAAGAATTGTTTGACCTTCATTGGAGTATTGACAGTAGAGGCAGACATGAAATGGCAAAGAATGAGGTGGTTGAATGGCACGCTAGAAAGGTCCCATGTCAAACCTGTCATGGTCTGACCGTGGCAGTCAGGGTTGTTATGTTTTTTATGTTCTCCCCCTGTCTGTCTTCCTCCTCCCTTTTCCCTCACCTGCTCCTGTTTACCTGTGTGTCTGGACCTGTGGGCGTGGCAGCAGTGTCAGCAGCAGCAGAGAGGCGCACCTGCAGATCATTCTACTCATCATCCCCTGCTATATAACCCAGGTCTCATCTCCACTCCGGCACCAGATTGTTCCGCCAGATACGGTGATTATTATCAAGGGCCTCTCACCATTGTGTTAGCTTTGTATTTTCCAAGAACTAATATTCTACATACCACGGATCTCCTTGTGTTTTTTCTCTGTGAGCCCCGTCTCATATGATTGTGTTTGTTCTACCACGTGGCAGAAAACTCCAGCACCTCTTCACCCTGACCTCCAGAGTTCCACCTGAGCAGCTCCCAGATGACCTTACCTGCCTGCCTGCCTGCCTACTTGCCTGCCAACCAGCCCGGCTCACTCCACTACGTCCCCCTCCGCGAACCCTCTGAGTTCTAATAAATTATGTTGCACCTCAACTACCGCCTCTGCTCTCTCTGCATTTGGGTCCAGACAGAAACTCGACATAACAAAACCAGAGTCATTTCCATTACATAGTCAGTGCCTGAAACTTCTCCGTCACCACAGCACTCTATTTCTCTTAGTTTTAACATTACAATTCCAAGATTCAAAAACTATTATAAATCTTGGTTAGACCTTGGGTTAGCCTTAAAGGATAACTACCGTTTTTTACAACCTGGACCTTTTTTCTAGCAAAATATATGGTCATTTACTCACCCAGATAACTTTGGTGTCATTTGGCGTCGTTCGGACGAAATTAGATCCAGTGTAGCGCTGATATATCCATATAATGCGAGTAACGGGGCAGCGACACACAGCCTCTATATAACGCATTATCTGCCACGAAACTAGTTAATTTCACTAATATTTTGTTACGATATGCTAGCGCTATTCCCCTCTGAGTCCGGGCTCGTCCGTTATCAACATCCGGGGTCAAACTAGCAGTAGCAGCTACAGGTAAACAAGCCGGGCTGTCGCGGGTGCGCGCAGCTCAGAGACGACATCTTCCAGGTCAGAGGTAGTAGATCAATCTACTGCTAGAAAAAAGGTCCAGGTTGTAAAAAACGGTAGTTATCCTTTAAGCTAAGGTGTGTTCATCAGTATTTAGCGTATGTGTGGACTCGTCAGTCATGTGATTTTGACTTCCATCAGACTTGAGTCATCAGTATAAAACTTGACTTGACGAAATATAAAATTGCCACTTTGGTTTGAAATTGATAGTAGTAGCTCTTGATTTCCCTGACACTGTAGCCTCACAATTTCGAATGACTGGATATTGTCCAAAGATTTTTTTTTTTTTTAAATGACTTTTGGGGTTCATTAGCTGTTCATTTTGATGATCTCACATATCATTTGAATTATTCAAGCTACATTATGCTGTGGTCAGCAAAAAATGGTGCTACTTCTACTAGTAACATGATCTTTTCCTAAACCTAACCAAACCTTGACGGTTTGACAACATAAATAATGGTCCAAAAGTCATAATATGTCATAATGACTTAACTGTTTGACAACAAGCTTTACTTTAAAAGTCTAACCGGACGTAGCATATATTGTTCATTGCAAACTTGACTGCATAGGCCGTCACATCCTAAACTGAAGCTAGAGGGGTGCAGCATCATATTCTGAAGCTTAAAGCCACTTACAAAACTGCTGTATTTGACTAGTTGGGAGTGAGAAAATGATGTGAATAACAGCTCTACTACATGGCTGCATCACACTCCTGCTGTAAAGTGGAGCTGACCATGGCTACTCAATGCCTGTCATTAGACCAGACACTTTCATCCCAGAAGCAGCTCTCAGCTCTACTCGGCCTACAACTCTGCCTAGTCTATTTTTGACTGGCATAAAGCCGCACAAAGCAGATCATGCTGGGCATGAAATCATACTTGGGCACAGCATAGAGAATCTGGTAAATTTTCAAAATTAGACATCCTGTGCAGACTCCCGATCATATATCACATCAAAACAGAAAAAAATAAATGATTTAACTATGTAGCATTATTAACCAAGGTAGAACAACCAAAGTCAAGGAAAACTGACCAATCAATAATATTTGAATCAACAATATCGGGCAGCAAAATCTCTCTGCGTCCAAAACACTCTGGGTGTGGTATGACGCCGTGCAGGGGATGGGACACAGCCACATTACAACCGGAACATGATGCAGTTGTGCCAAGTAAAATCAAGCTGCCGCTCCAAGGCACATTGATCATTTTGCTTTGAAATGTAAAAAAGTTGAAAGTTATAAATTCTAAAAAATATTTATTACTTTTGTAAATTTACAGCACTAACTGTTCCCTAAATCTTTACAAAAAAAACATAAGGACATGTTTAGACTTCACTTTGACTTGGTGCTTGTTTGTCTTGACTTGAAACTTTCTGTACTTGCTTATATTATCCTTCTGCTGTGTTTTCAGACTTTGCATGCAATGAGCTTTCTTTGCCATCACGTGTCTGCATTTGTTTCTTTACTCCATCCAAACCTTTTGTAAGTTTAAGTTTATTTACTCATTGTTAATACATAGACAGTTATATTACAGCTTGGTAGTCTTTGTGTTTTTTCTGTTTGCCAGCAGCTTGTTGGCTGTATATGGTGCATGGCCGAGAGTCCCTGCTTTAATTTATCATAAAACAAAAGCCATTTTTCTCTTTTCCAGGCTCAGTGACAACTCCAGCACTTCTCAAATCATTTCACCTTCCACCCTTCCATGCTCTATGACTGAGACACTGTGTCTGTCTTGACATGAGCAATGTATTATTACCACTATAAACTGTGGAAGCAAGTAAGTGATATTTAGTGCATGTGATGATGGGCCGTGGCAGGAAAATGAACAGGTTGGCCTGTGTTATTCACCAGCCACTGTGGACTGTCACTCCTGACTGAGTGACTGATGGCAACCCTAAATCTCTGTGTCTGTGTGTGTTGTGTTTGGAAAGAAGATTAATAGTTGGTGAGTCTGTGTGTATGTGTGTGTGCGCGCATATGGTCAAGGTCAGGCCACTTCACACACACAATCTCACATAGGGAATGTTCCAATCCATCACATTTGCTGATTCACTTAAGGAAAGTAAGGCTGAGCAGGACTCCGCTTCCTGTCTTTCCATCTATCTTCCATGACTGGATATTTTCAGCAAAGAGGCTGCAAGCCCAAATTCATGCTGTGGCACTGACTTCATGCAACTCATTTCAAAAAAGCTATATCCTCAATGGCAACAGACAACTTCAGCATACTATGTTCACATTTATTGATACCACTGTGGTAACCCTTCCTTTTACAGTCTGGTAATTACCAGGTAATTACCTGGTAATAAGATGTATTTACTAAGTAATAACAAGGTAATTAATGTAATTACCTTGTAATAACCAAGTACTTACTAGGTAATTACCCAGTATTTACAAGATATTTTTCTGACTACTACCAGGCATTTACCCCAAAAATTACCTGGTAGATATGCAGTAATTGTATATTGTAAACTATAAACCAACTGAATGTGTCTATATGTGACTTTGTTAGGGTGATAATAACTTAGATATTTACCTGGTACTTACCAGGTATTACCAATCAACCTGTGTAGTGACAGTGAGGGTAGTAATGACTCTGATATTTACCTGGTAACTTGCAACTATTTACTAAGTAATTACTTTCTAATTACCCAGTAGTTACAATTTATATAATAATAACCCCCATGTATTTATGCAGATATTAACTATTATTTACCCAGTAATTAGAAATGTGTACCACATACATTCCAAAACATTATCAGGTAAAACCTTGTGAATTACCCTGTAATGAAGGTGGAACTGTACTGTAAAAGGAAGCGTGGTTTGTTTCAATGATATTACCATGTACTTTCCTGGTAACTGTAGATTATAATCATCTACCACCCATCAGGGTGTGTAGTTTTGAACATGGTACCTGGCAAAAACTCCCATATCTCCCTGATAATTATCAGGTAAATATCGGGGTGATATCGGAGTTTTACAGAGTAGTTACCCAGTAAGAAAGGTGGAATTGTACTGTAAAAGGAAGCGTGGTTTGTTTCAATGATATTACCATGTACTTTCCTGGTAACTGTGGATTATAATCATCTACCACCCATCAGGGTGTGTAGTTTTGAACATGGTACCTGGCAAAAACTCCCATGTCTCCCTGATAATTATCAGGTAAATATCGGGGTGATATCGGAGTTTTACAGAGTAGTTACCCTGTAAGAGAGGTGGAATTGTACTGTAAAAGGAAGCGTGGTTTGTTTCAATGATATTACCCTGAACTTTCCTTTACATAAAGATACAATGCATTTTGTTACACTCCTTCACACAACCTGTGACAAATACGCAAAAACAGGTGAACTGTCAAAGACAGTTTAATCCTCTTAATCTGCAAAACTTGATGAGAGTAACTTCAGTACTGTTAAAGTGCAAAACAGTGGCATAGCTTTCAAGTGTACTTATATTTCAAAACAAGTAGGACATGTTATAAAAAAGTGCAAAAAGTGCAAATTGCAGTTGCATCTTGTATGGAATCTAACACCAAAATAAGTGTCAGGGTCAGAAGAGCTAGAAACAATCGTAACAAAATAAAACTTTGCTGATCCTGTGCTGCTTTCTTTTGGTTTTGCATGTGTTCGGCATGACTATAAGGGGTAAAGGAAATAAATTAAAATACATTTTTCAGAAAGTAAAAAGACATTTTTAAACATTGTCTAGAGAATTTCATCAAAAAACCTCCACTTTTAAGTAGTAGTGAAAATAGCCAATCTACAAGTTCACAACGCATGTGTGTATTTAATGTCTCTTCTGTATGAATAGAAAATTCTCAGCTTTGATAAAAAAAAGTCTCTCTGAGAAGTCATAGGCTTAATGTATCTCTAGAATGTAATAATATACATAAATAATAGTGTCCTATCATGGTAGTTCTCAAAGTGGGGTCAAGAGACCCCCAGGGGTCCTTGAGGGGGTTCCAGCCTGGGAGTCCCCAGCAAAATTAGTTAATAATAATTAGTTAATATACCATAGAAATTAGTTTAAACACTAACACAGCTAAATTGGAATATTTTCTAAACATTTTAACAACACAGGTCTTGTATGGGGGGTCACTGGCACAAACATTTTTCAGATAGGTATATGTATTGTAAATACTGTACTTATTTTTAAGATTTTTTTCTATTAAATTATTGTCTGTAAAATGATCAAATTAATGAATAAAGTGGAGCGGACAAATAGTCAAAGTGCTGCTATGTATTCTCCAATAAACTACATTCATCCTCTAATCTTTTAATAAGCAGGACATGAAGCCTATGTGTCAAAGCTGTTATATTATCATACTGTTAATACTCAGTTATATTAAAGCTTTTCATCATGTTCTGTTTAGCTGATGCTATTATATTGTTTATGTTTCACAGAACTGAATCTCATTATAGTTGATTTTACCTCAGGTAACATCACCTGGACATTTGATTTCATGTCAATACTTCACTGATCATGTGGCTTGTACTGTAGCAGCTAATAAACCAGTGTGAATACAGACAGCTGATAAACGTAGGGAAGCTAAAGACAGACTGACAGCTCAGGACAATACAAATGCGGAGCATTTATGGACTCACACCTCAGACCATGTGTGTGACGCACCAGACAAACTCCGGTGTTAAACGTGAACACACGACACCTGACATGTACTGAGAATATTATGTGAGTGGAGTCTGTCTTTCTCACCTTCAACCAGCAAACCATCAGCCCTCTCCTCCACTTTCTGTCTGTCTATAGTCTTTGCTACACGCGGTGCAGAGTGCGCGCAATTTCTCTCTCTCTCTGTGTGTCTCTCGCTCTCTCTCTTCCTCACAAAGTTAATCAAGACTCTAAGAAGTACAATTTATCCAAAAAGTTCAAGTAAATGGAGAAAAAGGGGGTCGCATGTCTTTCTTACCAAGGTGGAGGTATTGCAGAAGATCCGTGGGTGGTGGTCCGACTGCAACTTGCATCTAAGTTTTTCTCCCCCTGCCCCCTCACGTTTCCGTGTGTTACGTATCATGCGTCATTGCGTCATTACGTATGCTCCGTTGAATGCCCGCGAAGAGACCCTCGGAGATGCTAGTCTGTGCAGCTTGAGACAGACTACTCTGCAAAGCGTAACATGACTTTGATAAGAAGATTACTTGAGAGGACAGCGCAAGGACATAAAAAGTTGATAGGATGGCTCCAGGAGGAGAGGCTATTGACAAAGAAAAAAAGATGCCCTGTTTGCAACAACAAAATGAAATTCAAAAGAACGAACATGACCAAGGATGGCTATCGGTGGTAAGGGATGAGCATCATTGCCACACATCCTTATTATTATTATTATTATTATTAGGGCCCGAGCACGAATCTCGTGCCAGGACCTATTGTATCTGTAAGGATTATTTATTATTATTATTAGGGCCCGAGCACGAATCTCGTGCGAGGACCTATTGTATCTGTAAGGATTATTTATTATTAGGGCCCGAGCACGAATCTCGTGCGAGGACCTATTGTATCTGCTAGGATTATTAGGGCCCGAGCACGAATCTCGTGCGAGGACCTATTGTATCTGTAAGGATTATTAGGGCCCGAGCAGGGAACCTGCAAGGACCCTATTGTAATTGTAATGATTATTAGGGCCCGAGCAGGGAACCTGCGAGGTCCCTATTGTTTTTGTAATGATTATTATTAGGGCCCGAGCACGAATCTCGTGCGAGGACCTATTGGATTCGCTAGGATTATTATTATTATTGTTCCATCCCCAAAATCGCATTTTTCACTGCCTGAACATACCCCAAAACTCACCAAACTTGGAATATACGTCACACCTGGCGAAAATTTTTATAATCTGTTGTCGTTGTCAATTTTCGCCACTAGGTGGCGCTATTATCAAGGAAAGTGCGTTTTGCCTAATAACTCCCACATACTTTGTCGCACATTCAAAAACCTTATATCCACGCGCTCTGGTTATAGGCCAGGCCCATATCCGCCTACCGTTTTTTTTCGCTAGCTCGCGAAACGTCGCAAACCTACTTTTTCGAACTCCTCCCAGGCACTTTGACCGATTTGCACCAAACTTTGCACACAGCATCTGTGGACCCTCCTGACAAAAAGTTATTAAAAGAATTTTCATATTCCAAAGAATACTCGAGTTATTAAATTATAACTTCCTGCAGATTTCGCTCCAGACAGGAAGTGTTGCATATCTCCACGTCGGTGTGTCCGAATGACTTCAAACTCAGGATCCTACTTCCAGATGAGGCCCTATGGCTCTGTTCAAAATTTGGGATGATGACCACCAGGTGGCGCTGTATAAATTCAACTATTTTATATCTCAACATCGGTTGGTCGGATTAACACAAGACTTGGTACACTCATTGCCAGTGCCCTCCAGAGGATACCTGACGAATGTGTTACCGATCCGACACTAGGTGGCGCTCTGGTGGCAGTTTCATCTTAGATTTGGCACTGTGCCAACACCATAACACTTATGGATATGAAACTCATTGGGGTGGTATAGACTGGCCCCTGTAACTCACACACCAAAAATGACCAGCAGGTGGCGCTGTTATCAAGACAAAACCCTTTTTGGCTAATAACTCCCACATAACATGGTGCATATTGTTAAATCGTATGTCCATGTGTTCCCTGCATTCAGCTGAATTGTGTGATGTAGGCCACGCCCACTTTCGCGCCAGAATTCCATTCACAAATTCGCTAAATACCGCTAACCCATTTTTTCGAACTCCTCCTAGGCAATTTCTCCCATTTCCACAAAACTTTGCACACAGCATCTATGGACCCTCCTGACAAAAAGTTATTAAAAGAATTGTGATAGTCCAAAGAACGCCCAAAATATAAAACAACAATTTCCTGCACATTGTGGCCAAACACACAGTCTTGCCTATCTTGATGAAATACAGTCCAATTAACACTAAACTTTTTGTAATTGTGTTGGATGGCCTGATGAGGGTTTGTACAAAATTTGGTGCAAATCAACCAATAGGTGGCGCTTTTATTGCTAAATGATGAAAGAACAGCTAGTTTGAAGGATTTTTAGCTCCTCTTCTGGGTTTATAATGGGTGTGTATTGCGTGAGCTAGAGTGGGTGACATCATCGCTAGAGTGCAGAGCAGCTGCAAAAGCTTTAGAAAAAACTCTCTTCCGCTTGATTTGGGTCCCACGGCTTTTACTTCACATAGACAATATATACATAGAAATGTAGGAAATCTTGTTGGCTTTCACATGATCATCCTATTTCAGATGTGCGACTTAAACTTTTGGCTGTGGAAGCCCTAGAGTGACAAGAACTCCAGCAACTCCGCCATAAGCCGCAGTGTTAACTTTGAGCCTAAATCTCTGGAGTGGAGCAGACGGTACCGGTTTTGTCTCTCGCTGTTGTGCCCTCATTTTTCACTCTACAGAAATAAAAAATACATCACATGGTTCAGCAATGTCTCCTGTTACTCACTGTATACATATTTTGGCCATAACCATTACACTTTTTTCTAAACCTGCAGGTGTTTGGGAGGTGTTTTCCCATTCATTCTTATTGGGACATTTTCAACTTTGGTTCTGCTACTGCTCCAGCATCTGTGCAGCTACAGAAACTGTCTGGCTGTCAAACTGTTCAGCTTTTTAAGCTCTTTCAGCCTATTACTTTCAGCTTTTCAACCTTTTCAGCTTTTTCAAAAATTCTGCTTTATGTTCAGCTATAGAAACCATTCAGCTATCAAAACATTCAGCTTCATGTTCAGCTAGAGAAACCGTTCAACTATCAAAATGTTCAGCTTTTTAAGCTCTTTCAACCTATTACTTTTCAGCCTTTCTTCCTTTTCAGCTTTTGAAAAAATCTGCTTTTTCTGCAAATTCTTCACCCAAAATACGTCTCTGCATCAATACTACGTCGTATCTATAGTGCCACCCACTGGACACAGGAAGTCACTGAAGGTGTCACTGTTGTGTTTTGTGTGACACGAATCCCATTTAGGTAGGACATTTCCACAGGCAAGGGGCAAGCACACATCTGGGCGTGCGGCTTCTGACGGCGCCACAGCCCAACGTACGTGGGGGGGCGAGGGCCCGTTCATCACTGCTTGCAGTTTTAATTAGTGTGAATGCTTCAAAGCATTCACACTATTGTTCTTCCGGAATTTATTAAAGTTATTATTATTCCTGATTCCGTACGTTTTTTGGCTCGCTTCTCCTCCTACAAATTTTGAGCTACAGAAACCATTCAACTATCAAAACGTGCAGCTCGTTAAGGACATGATGGCGTGTATTTTTCTTTTCTCTATCTTTTATACTTTTGGAAATATTCAGCTTTTTCTGCAAAATTTTCCCCATTCATCCTTATGGGGATTTTTTCAAATTTCATTCTGCTACTACTTCAGCATACGTTCAGCTATAGAAACCGTTCAACTATCAAAATGTTCAGCTATTTATGCTCTTTCAGCCTTGTACTTTTCAGCTTTTTAGCTTTTCAACTTTTTCAAATATTCAGCTTTTTCAAAAAAAAAAATAATATGGAAGCAAATGGGAAAATCTTCAAATCCTCTTCAAAACTCATCCACTTTGAACCTCTTCTGCTCCCTCATACTTTGAGCTAGAGACACCATTCCAACTTTAAACTATTCACAAGACCTTGAACTATTAGGCATGTGTTTAGTTTTTGAAAATCTTTTACGGTTTTGAAATTATCACAGTTTTAGTTTGAAGGATTTTTAGCTCCTCTTCTGGGTTTATAATGGGTGTGTATTGCGTGAGCTAGAGTGGGTGACATCATCGCTAGAGTGGAGAGCAGCTGCAAAAACTTTAGAAAAAACTCTCTTCAGCTTGATTTGGGTCCCACAGCTTTTACTTCACATAGACAATATATACATAGAAATGTAGGAAATCTTGTTGGCTTTCAGATGATGTTCTTATTTCAGATGTGGGACTTAAACTTTTGGCTGTAGAAGCCCTTGAGCGACAAGCACTCCAGCAACTCCCCCATAAGCCGCAATGTTAACTTTGAGCCTAAATTTCTGGAGTGGAGCAGACGGTACCGGTTTTGTCTCTCGCTCTTGTGCCCTCATTTTTCACTCTACAGAAATAAAAAATACATCACATGGTTCAGCAATGTCTCCTGTTACTCACTGTATACATATTTTGGCCATAACCATTACACTTTTTTCTAAACCTGCAGCTGTTTGGGAGGTGTTTTCCCATTCATTCTTATGGGGACATTTTCAACTTTGGTTCTGCTACTGCTCCAGCATATGTGCAGCTACAGAAACTGTTTGGCTGTCAAACTGTTCAGCTTTTTAAGCTCTTTCAGCCTATTACTTTCAGCTTTTCACCCTTTTCAGCTTTTTCAAATATTCAGCTTTATGTTCAGCCATAGAAACCATTCAACTATCAAAATCTTAAGCTTTTTAAGCTCTTTCAACCTTGTACTTTTCAGCTTTTCAACTTTTCAAGCTCTCAAATATTCAGCTTTCTGCCTCTACAGCTTTTTCAAGTATTCAGCTTCATGTTCAGCTATAGAAACCGTTCAGCTATTAAAATATTCAGCTTTTTAAGCTCTTTCAAACTTGTACTTTTCAGCTTTTCAACCTTTTCAGCTTTTTGAAATATTCAGCTTTCTGTATTTCAGCTTTTTCAAGTATTCAGCTTCAGGTTCAGCTATAGAAACCGTTCAACTATCAAACTGTTCAGCTTTTTAAGCTCTTTCAGCCTATTACTTTTCAGCCTTTCTGCCTTTTCAGCTTTTGAAAAATCAGCTTTTTCTGCAAATTCTTGACCATTCATTCTCATAGTTTTATGCATTTTTTATGCATTAGGCAAGTGTTTTCCAGCACATTCAGCAGCTTTTGCGAAATCACTTCAGCCGTCAGCATTCACACTGTATTTTCGCAGGAAATACAATTTTTCTAGTTATTATTATTATTCTTTGTCCTTCCACGAGATCGCATATTTGGCGGCCTGAACATACCCCAAAACTCACCAAAGTTGGAATATAGATCACACCTGGCGAAAAATTTTTTAATCTGTTGTCGTTGTGAATTTTCACCACTAGGTGGCGCTATAATCAAGCAATGTGCGTTTTGGCTCATAACTCCCACAAACTTTGTCGCACATTCAAAAACCTTATATCCACGCGTTCAGTGAATTGTGCTGAATCTCGTGATATAGGCCACGTCCATTTCGGGTTACCTAGTTTTTTCGCAAATTCGCAAAATGTCGCAAACCTACTTTTGCTAACTCCTCCCAGACAATTTCACCGATTTGCATCAAACTTTGCACACAGCATCTGTGGACCCTCCTGACCCAGAGTTGTGCTAAGCATGTTGATATTCCAAAGATTACTCAAGTTATTAAATAACAACTTCCTGCAGATATCGTACCAAACAGGAAGTGTTGCACATCTCCACATTGGTCTGTCTGAATGACATGAAACTCAAGATATTACTTCCACATGAGCCCCTAAGGCTTTGTGCAAAATTTTGGCTGATGACCACTAGGTGGCGCTCTTTAAATTGAAGTAATTTATATCTCAACATCCGTTGGTCGGATTATCATAAAACTTGGTACACTCATTGCCACTGCCCTCCTGACGATAGCTGAAAAAGGGGCTACCGATCTTCCACTAGGTGGCGCTCTGGTGGCAGTTTAATTTTATATTTGGTACTGTGCCCACACCATAACACTTATGGATATGAAATTGATAGGGGTGGTACAGACTGGCCCCTGTAACTCACACACCAAAAATGACCAGCAGGGGGCGCTAAATGGCTCCATAGCGCCCCCTGGAATATTTCAAACTTTAAGCCCCGCCTCCTACATGCACGTACATGAACAGAATTCGGTACACTTATGTATCATGACCAGACGCACAAAAAACCCTCTTGGACCCATAACCTCAGTCCAACGGGAAGTCTGCCATATTGGTTCAAAGTTGAGATTTCGCCGCCATTGTCACCCATTTCTATGCCTCGTACATTGTTTAACTTGGCCTACAGATTTAACGCCACAGGCTTCACATTCACTATATATCATCTTCAGACCTTGATAATGAAAAGTTGTTAAAAGCTTTCACCTACGTTATTCCTAGTGGGCGTGGCAGTGCGTTCAACTTCGCGACCCCCCTTATGGCTGTTCCCATTCTGTAGGTACCCATTTCTATGCCTCGTACTTTAATTAACTCGTCCTACAGATTTAACGCCACAGACTTCACACTCACTATATATCATCTTCAGACCTTGATAATGAAAAGTTGTAAAAAGCTTTCACCTACGTTATTTCTAGTGGACGTGGCAGTGTGTTCAACTTCGCGACCCCCCTTATGGCTGTTCCCATTCTGTAGGAACCCATTTCTAAGCCTTGTACATTGTTTAACTTGGCCTACAGATTTAACACCACAGACTTCCCAGTCACCAAGTATCATCCTCATGCCTTGATGATGAAAAGTTGTGAAAAGCTTTTGCCTACATTATTCCTGGTGGGTGTGGCAGTGCGGTCAATTTTGATGACCCCCTTATGGCTTTTCCCATTCTGTACTGAGCCAATATGTCTATGCCTCGTACTTTAACTAACTTATCCTACAGATTTAACACCACAGACTTCACATTCACTCAGCAGCATCCTCATACCTTCAACAGCCTGCGTTGTGCCTGGTGGGTGTGGCCGTGTGGTCAATTTTGATCCTTCGCCATCACGCAGGAAGTCCTTCTAACTTCAACATACAATTTCCCATCTGCATCAAATTGGTCACACATGTAGAGGGGCTCACCCAAAATACGTCTCTGCATCAATACTACGTCATATCTGTAGTTCCACCCACTGGACACAGGAAGTCACTGAAGATGTCACTGCTGTGTTTTGTGTGACACGTATCCCATTTAGGTAGGAACTTTCGACAGGTAACGGGCGAGCACACATCTAGGCGCGCGGCCTCTGACGTTGCCACAGCCCAACGTACGTGGGGGGGCGAGGGCCCGTTCATCACTGCTTGCAGTTTTAATTATTATTTTTTTTCCTTCCCCGAGATCGCATATTTGGCGGCCTGAACATACCCCAAAACTCACCAAACTTGGAATATAGATCAGACCTGGCGAAAAAATTTTTAATCTGTTGTCGTTGTGAATTTTCACCACTAGGTGGCGCTATAATCAAGCAAAGTGCGTTTTGGCTCATAACTCCCACATACTTTGTCGCACATTCAAAAACCTTATATCCACGCGTTCAGTGAATTGTGCTGAATCTTGTGATATAGGCCACGCCCATTTCCGGTTACCTAATTTTTTCGCAAATTAGCAAAATGTCGCAAACGTACTTTTGCTAACTCCTCACCGCCAATTTCTCCGATTTGCACCAAACTTTGCACACGGCATCTGTGGACCCTCCTGACACAAACCATTTAAAAGAATGTTGATATTCCAAAGAATACTCAAGTTATTAAATGACAACTTCCTGCACATTTCGTACTAAACAGGAAGTGTGGCATATCTCCACATTGGTCTGTCCGAATGACATGAAACTCAGGATACTACTTCCACATGAGCCCCTAAGGCTCTGTGCAAAATTTTGGCTGATGACCACTAGGTGGCGCTCTTTAAATTAAAGTAATTTATATGTCAACATCCGTTGGTCGGATTATCATAAAACTTGGTACACTCATTGCCACTGCCCTCCTGACGATAGCTGAAAAAGGGGCTACCGATCTTCCACTAGGTGGCGCTCTGGTGGCAGTTTAATTTTATATTTGGTACTGTGCCCACACCATAACACTTATGGATATGAAATTGATAGGGGTGGTACAGACTGGCCCCTGTAACTCACACACCAAAAATGACCAGCAGGGGGCGCTAAATGGCTCCATAGCGCCCCCTGGAATATTTCAAACTTTAAGCCCCGCCTCCTACATTCACAAACATGAACAAAATTCGGTACACTTATGTATCATGACCAGATGCACAAAAAACCCTCTTGGACCTATAACCTTAGTCCAACGGGAAGTCTGCCATATTGGTTCAAAGTTGAGATTTCGCCGCCATTGTCACCCATTTCTATGCCTCGTTCATTGTTTAACTTGGCCTACAGATTTAACGCCACAGGCTTCACATTCACTATATATCATCTTCAGACCTTGATAATGAAAAGTTGTTAAAAGCTTTCACCTACGTTATTCCTAGTGGGCGTGGCAGTGCGTTCAATTGCGATGACCCCCTTATGGCTTTTTCCATTTTGTAGGTACCCATTTCTATGCCTCGTACTTTAATTAACTCGTCCTACAGATTTAACGCCACAGACTTCACACTCACTATATATCATCTTCAGACCTTGATAATGAAAAGTTGTAAAAAGCTTTCACCTACGTTATTTCTAGTGGACGTGGCAGTGTGTTCAACTTCGCGACCCCCCTTATGGCTGTTCCCATTCTGTAGGAACCCATGTCTAAGCCTTGTACATTGTTTAACTTGGCCTACAGATTTAACACCACAGACTTCCCAGTCACCAAGTATCATCCTCATGCCTTGATGATGAAAAGTTGTGAAAAGCTTTTGCCTACATTATTCCTGGTGGGTGTGGCAGTGCGGTCAATTTCGATGACCCCCTTATGGCTTTTCCCGTTCTGTACTGAGCCAATATGTCTATGCCTCGTACTTTAACTAACTTATCCTACAGATTTAACACCACAGACTTCACATTCACTCAGCAGCATCCTCATACCTTCAACAGCCTGCGTTGTGCCTGGTGGGCGTGGCCGTGTGGTCAATTTTGATCCTTCGCCATCACGCAGGAAGTCCTTCTAACTTCAACATACAATTTCCCATCTGCATCAAATTGGTCACACATGTAGAGGGGCTCACCCAAAATACGTCTCTGCATCAATACTACGTCATATCTGTAGTTCCACCCACTGGACACAGGAAGTCACTGAAGATGTCACTGCTGTGTTTTGTGTGACACGTATCCCATTTAGGTAGGAACTTTCGACAGGTAACGGGCGAGCACACATCTAGGCGCGCGGCCTCTGACGTTGCCACAGCCCAACGTACGTGGGGGGGCGAGGGCCCGTTCATCACTGCTTGCAGTTTTAATTATTATTTTTTTTCCTTCCCCGAGATTGCATATTTGGCGGCCTGAACATACCCCAAAACTCACCAAACTTGGAATATAGATCAGACCTGGCGAATTTTTTTTTAATCTGTTGTCGTTGTGAATTTCCACCACTAGGTGGCGCTATAATCAGGCAAAGTGCGTTTTGCCTCATAACTCCCACATACTTTGTCGCACATTCAAAAACCTTATATCCACGCGTTCAGTGAATTGTGCTGAATCTCTTGATATAGGCCACGCCCATTTCCGGTTACCTAATTTTTTCGCAAATTCGCAAAACGTCGCAAACCTACTTTTGCTAACTCCTCCCAGACAATTTCACCGATTTGCATCAAACTTTGCACACAGCATCTGTGGACCCTCCTGACCCAGAGTTGTGCTAAGCATGTTGATATTCCAAAGATTACTCAAGTTATTAATTAACAACTTCCTGCAGATATCGTACCAAACAGGAAGTGTTGCACATTTCCACATTGGTCTGTCCGAATGACATGAAACTCAAGATATTACTTCCACATGAGCCCCTAAGTCTCTGTACAAAATTTTGGACGATGACCACTAGGTGGCGCTCTTTAAATTAAAGTAATTTATATCTCAACATCCGTTGGTCGGATTATCATAAAATTTGGTACACTCATTGCCACTGCCCTCCTGACGATAGCTGAAAAAGGGGTTACCGATTTCCCACTAGGTGGCGCTCTGGTGGCAGTTTAATTTTATATTTGGTACTGTGCCCACACCATAACACTTATGGATATGAAATTGATAGGGGTGGTATAGACTAGCCCCTGTAACTCACACACCAAAAATGACCAGCAGGGGGCGCTAAATGGCTCCATAACGCCCCCTGGAATATTTCAATCTTAAAGCCCCGCCTCCTACACACACGTACATGAACAGAATTCGGAACGCTTATGTATCATGACCAGATGCACAAAAACCCCTCTTGGACCCATAACCTCAGTCCAACAGGAAGTCTGCCATATTGGTTCAAAGTTGAGATTTCGCCGCCATTGTCACCCATTTCTATGCCTCGTACATTATTTAACTTGGCCTACAGATTTAACGCCACAGACTTTGCAGTCACTAAGTATTATCCTCATGCCTTGATGATGACAAGTTGTGAAAAGCTTTTGCCTACGTTATTCCTGGTGGGCGTGGCAGTGCAGTGGCCCCTTATGGCTTTTCCCATTCTGTAGGAACCCATTTCTAAGCCTCTTGCATTGTTTAACTTCATGTATCTTCATGAAATACAGTCCCATTAACACTGAAGTTTTTTAATTGTGTTCCATGGCCCGATGACGGTTTGTGAAAAATTTAGTGCTAATCAGCCAATGGGTGGCGCTTTAATTGCCAAATGTTGAAAGAGCCGCTTTACTGCCTTCCCTTTTGATTGTAAATTCAGGCTTTCTTCAACAGATGGCAGTGCTGCCTTGCTAATGGATACAAACCTGTGTTTAAGAGTCTGTAAGGTCACGCAGTGTAGTTGTCTCATTATTTGTTCTTCATGTGGATTGCAGGGAGTTCTTCGAACTTCAGCATACATTATTTACTACAGGCAGGAGCAGCCCACCCAAACACGGACAGTTAAGACATGTGTACACAATAATTGGCCAATGGGGCCGGGTAAGCAGCACACCCCAACAACAACACACCCCGACGTGCGTGGACTGCGAGGGCCCGTTCATCACTGCTTGCAGTTTTAATTTTTTTTTTTTTTTTTTTTTAGGCCAAAATGATCGCATTTTTCACTGCCTGAACATACCCCAAAACTCACCAAACTTGGAATATACGTCACAACTGGCGAAAAATGTTATAATCTGTTGTCGCTGTGAATTTTCACCACTAGGTGGCGCTTTTATCAACGAAAGTGCGTTTTGCCTAATAACTCCCACATACTTTGTCGCACATTCAAAAACCTTATATCCACGCGTTCAGTGAATCCTCCTGAATCTCTGGGTATAGGCCACCGTTTTTTTTCGCTAGCTCGCGAAATGTCGCAAACCTACTTTTTCGAACTCCTCCCAGGCAGTTTGACAGATTTGCACAAAACTTTGCACACAGCATCTGTGGACCCTCCTGACAAAAGGTTATTAAAATAATTTTGATACTCCAAACAATACTCAAATTATTAAATTACAAATTCCAGCAGATTTCGCTCAAAACAGGAAGTGTTGCATATCTCCACATTGGTGTGTCCGAATAACATCAAACTCAGGATACTACTTCGACATGAGCCCCTAAGGCTCTGTGCAAAGTTTTGGCCAATGACCACTAGGTGGCGCTCTTTAAATTGGAGTAATTTATATCTCCACATCCATTTGTTGGATTAACATGAAACTTGGTACACTCATTGCCAATGCCCTCCTGAGGATAGCTGACGAAAATCTTACCGATCCGACACTAGGTGGCGCTCTGGTGGCAGTTTCATTTTATATTTGCCACTGTGCCCACACCATAACACTTATGGATATGAAACTCATTGGGGTGGTATAGACTGGCCCCTGTATCTCACACACCAAAAATCACCAGCAGGTGGCGCTGTTATCAAGACAAAAGCGTTTTTGGTGAATAACTCCCACATAATATGTCGCACAGTTTAAAACCTTATATCTATGTGTTCCCTGCATTCAGCTGAATTGTGTGAAGTAAGCCACGCCCACTTTCGCACCACAATTCCATTTGCAAATTCCGGAAAGTCGCAAACCTACTTTTTTGAACTCCTCCCACCCAATCTCTCCGATTTGCACCAAACTTTGCACACAGCATCTGTGGACCCTCCTGACAAAAAGTTATTAAAAGAATTGTGGTAGTCCAAACAACGGCCAAAATATGAAACAACAATTTCCAGCACATTGTGGTCAGCCAGACAATCTTCCATATCTTGATGAAATAGACTCCCATTAACACTAAAGTTTTTTTAATTGTGTTCCATGGCCCGATGACGGTTTGTGAAAAATTTGGTGCAAATCGCCCAATAGGGGGCGCTTTTATTGCTAAATGACGAAAGAACAGCTTGCCTGCCTTCACTTTTGA
Organism: Pagrus pagrus; assembly: GCF_965226575.1. Taxonomy (NCBI): domain Eukaryota; kingdom Metazoa; phylum Chordata; class Actinopteri; order Spariformes; family Sparidae; genus Pagrus; species Pagrus pagrus. The sequence goes on from NC_140197.1 coordinate 6,580,917, forward strand.
TTCCTCAGCGGAAGTTGTTGCATGAACAAGCCGCGACAGCAGCATGCCCTGACAGCAGCATGTAGCGACAGCAGCACGCCGCGACATCAGCATGCTCCGACACGCGTGGACTGCGAGGGCCCGTTCATCGCTGCTTGCAGCTTTAATTTGTTCATAAAATGTCAATTTCTGTTTTGTGTTATACGGTTGAGTATTAAGTAGCTGTTAAAACAAGGACAATAGGTTTTAAAGAAATGAAAGGGATAGTCCACTCAAAAACATCTACAATCTATAAAGCACCAAAGTGATTGCGACTTTAACATTCTCAAATGTTGCATTTAAGTTGGAATGCCTTTAAGCATGACATTTTGTTTATTTTCAGTATGGACTTGAACGATTTGGAAAGACCTGGCTACGTCGCTCATGGGTCTTTGGGATGATGGAAGTCAGGTGGTCCCGTAGACGCCCTGTTTTAAAACTGGTTGAAAGTCGAACCAGGAGGAGATTGCTCACAATCATTAGAAAATATGTTAGACCTGGAAGTGAAATCATTAGTGATTGCTGGCGTTCCTACAACCGGTTGTCCCATGACGGCTACATACACTACCAGGTAAATCACCAGAGGTATTTTGTCCACCCTGGGACTGGTGCTCATACACAGCACATTGAACGGACATGGCGGACTTATAAGGAGGACATCTACAGGTACAGGGGGAACCTGACAGAGAAGGCCTTGAAGATGAACTTAAGGTTCATTGAGTGGAACCACTGGCTCGGGAAAGAGCATAGGAAGGGCATTCTTGGATGCTTATTTAAAGACATAAGAGCATTTTACAAAGTGTAACCAGTGATGAAGTACTGTACTGCGTTGTGTTCACCTCTGTTGTCATCGTTTTCCGATTGAATAAACACTAGTTAAGTTGTTAAGTTAAGTTCACTTTATTGATCCCTCAGGGAAATTTGCATATTCTTTATGGTGCAAAGGCTCAAAGGCTTTCTTTTATTGTACAGCTTCTACTTACTCTATAAATTGTAGACTTTCCTGGTCTTACCTGGTAAGATTGCAGAACATATACAAAAAGCAGATTTATTCCAAAAGATATTGTAAGAACATGGTAACAGTACAGGAACAAACAAGGCTTCCTTTTACAGTACAGTTACACCTTACTTACTGGGTAACTTGCAAGGTTTTACTTGATAATGTTTTGGAATGTATGTGGTTCAAGTTCCTAATTACTGGGTAAGTACCAAAAATCTACTAAATACTGGGTAAATACCTGGTAATTACTGGGGAAGTATGAATTATTGCCAGGTAACACTGACACGGTATACCGTACCTGTAATACCACTACTAATTAACAGGAAAGTACATGGTAATATCACTGAAACAAACCATGCTTCCTTTTACGGTACAGTTCCACCTTTCTTACAGGGTAACTACTGTAAAACTCCGATATCACCCCGATATTTACCTGATAATTATCAGGGAGATATGGGAGTTTTTGCGAGATACCATGTTCAAATCTACACACCCTGATGGGATGATTATAATCTACAATTACCAGGAAAGTACATGGTAATATCATTGAAACAAACCACGCTTCCTTTTACAGTACAGTTCCACCTTCCTTTCAGGGTAATTCCCAAGGTTTTACCTGATAATGTTTTGGAATGTAGTTACACATTCCTAATTACTGGGTAAATACCAGTTAATATCTGCATAAATACATGGGGGTTATTGGGTAAATTTTAACTACTGGGTAATTGGAAAGTAATTACTCAGTAAATAGTTGCAAGTTATCAGGTAAATACTGGGTAATTACCAGGTAAATATCAGAGTCATTACTACCCTCACTGTCACTACACAGGTTGATTGGTAATACATAATCTATAATTCCTGGATAAATACCTGGTAGTTTTCTGTATATATCTAGTAAATACTAGGTAACTTGTTGGCATTTACCAGGTAAATATTAGGTAACTACCAGGTAAATAAGTGGTAGTTACCAGGTAAATATGTGATCATTTTCGAGTAAATACCTGGTAAGTACCAGGTAAATATCTAAGTTATAACAAAGTCACATATAGACACATTCAGTGGGTTTATAGTCTACAATATGCAATTGCAGGATATCTACCAGGTAATTATTGGGTAAATACCTGGTAGTTGTCAGGAAAATATCTAGTAAATACCAGGTAACTTGTTGGTATTTACCAGATAAATATCAGGTAAATATTTTTAACTACCGGGTTCCCTTGTGTTGTTTTAATTGTTTGTTGTAGTGTTTGTGATTAACTTTGTTGTGCTTTTGCAATTGTACAGCACTTTGGTCAACTGAGGTTGTTTTAAATGTGCTTTATAAATAAATTGTGATTGATTGATTGATTAAAATCTACAATATACAATTACTGTGTATCTACCAGGTAATTATTGGGTAAATGCCTGGTAGAAGTCAGAAAAATATCTTGTAAATACTGGGTAATTACCTGGTATGTACTTGGTTATTACAAGGTAAATACATCTTATTACCAGGTAATTACCAGATTGTAAAAGGATATTACAAGACAGTACACTGGGTAGCATGCTACAAACGTCTTTCACAAAATGTCAAGACTATTGTTTCTGTACATTCTGTTGATAATAACGAAATAACAACAACAATTCTGGTCATATCTTACAAATTGCCCTTTTAATAACTCATATGGTAAATTAATCAAGAACTAGCACTGATTTCACCAGTAAGACAACAAAGTCGCAGTAATTATCGTGTAAACTGATAGGGATACCTATGCTGAATTGAGCCGTGAGCAAATGTTATAGTTTTAGTCATGACGGCATAGCAGGCATAGTTTTCCACAGGACAACATGAAAAGGTGAAATGGAGGTTACCTTGATGGCATGTTGGAGGTGTGTTAGTTTGCAGAAAACACAGAAAACATCTTGAGTTTCAGATCTTCTAGACATAATTTAGACGCTTAAGAAACAAGTGCACAGCTGCAGTTAGGACTGCCAAGTCAACATGGTATCTGGACATTATTAATAACTCCTATTCAGATCCGGACAAATTTTGGAAAGCTGTCAATAACATTCAGGCCACTATTCCTCTACCCTCCTTGTGTCAAATTTGATGGCTGCTTATTGTCGGAATTGAATGACTTCTGCTCAGCTTTTAATAAACATTTTGCTGCCACCACTCACTAAGTTCAGGATAGACTGACAAGGACCCCTCCCACAATTAATGATTGTGTATATATGGCTATCCCAGAGTCCCTGTTATCAGAACATTGTATGCTATGTCCACATCAGCCTGGTTTAAGAGCTAATCACAGCACCACCTCAACTGCAGTACACCTGTGCTTAAATATCGGTTTAGTCGGAGGAAACACTGTGCAGCAACAGTATATTCATAGATTTAGCAAAAGCATTTGATACAGTCGATCATTCTCTGCTTTTAGACTGTTCTTTACAGGCCTTGATAGGGATGTATGCAGCTGGTTTCAAAATTACTTATGTGATAGATGTAAGTGTGTGAGGATTGGGGAGCCCAGTCTGGATTACTTCCAGTTACCACAGGCATGCTGCAGGGATCTATTCTGGACCCTGTCCTGTTCACCATTTACACCAATTGAATTGTCTCTTTCCGACGTAGTTTTCAGATACATCTGTAAGCGGATGATACTATCTTGTACTGTATTGCTGATTCAGTTCAATTATCAATCAAGAAACAGCAACGCTCCTTTAATGTCAACATTCACTTATTAACCTGAAGTTGATACGTTTTCTCAAGATCCACCATCTCGGCCTATCTCAACTATCAAGGGTTTGATTATTGAAAGGGTTACAGAATACAAGTATTTGGGCAACCGGCTTGAAGACAAACTAACATTTAAATATCTTATCACTTTATTGGCAAATTATGGCAAAAAATAGGCTTTTTTATGGAGAAACAAAACTAACTTTCCTTTGATTTGTAGAAAGGGGATTATTGAATCAACATTCCTGTCAGTTCTGGACGATGTGGATGTAATTTACCACCACACTTAGGCCCTTATATTCTGTTTATCATTCAGCCTTGAGGTTTATCACTGGAGATAGCTACAACAGTCACCACTGTATCATTTATGATAAGGTTGTCTGGTCCTCTCTGACTGAGAGACACAATAAGTATTCATGTCTGTATAAACTGTATACAGCCCTGATTAGAAAACTACCGTCATACGTCACATCTATACTGCTTTACCCTGGTCCACTTTAAACTCCTTGCAGTGACTGGCTGGTTCTAAGTTCTTCATGCCAGAGCTGATCTTGGAAAGTTTGCTTTGAGTGTTAGTGCAGCAGTCTCATGGAATCTCTTGCAAAAAGAGTTTAAATTGAAAACTTTTGGACACTTGATTGGTTTTGTTGATCTGTATGGTTTCATATGATAAATATTTTTGCTGATTTGGCTTGCTAATTTGTATATTTGTGTTTTTTAATGGTGTAATCTCTGCATCATTGTAAATTAGCCCTCAAAGATTTATCTGAGAATCTTAATTAAAGGTCTACACTGCATCATTTTATTAATTTTCTGACATGATCAGGATAGGAAAATATGGTTCCTACATTTCATTCGACCAATTTCTACCCAATCATGCTTGGTGTAGGCTTTGATGATGAACGTAATTCACAAGCACAGCTGGCGTTCTCTATCCTGCTGCTTGACAACATTTGAAGTGACATGGAGGTGTAGCGTGAACTTTCTCACACAAGGTCTACTGAGTTAAAGTCAAGTTGTTTATATTGCACTAGTAAGCGCAGTTATTGTTTTAACTGGTTTAGCTTATATAAATTTAAGGATTTATAAAGGAAAATAATTTTTTCCTTTTAAAGTTGAGCTGAAATGAAAAATGCCTTTTTTAACCATTTTAGATAACATCCATGGTCACATTGTGCACCTATTTAACAGTATTTGCCAAATAACACAAAATCTATTTCTTTGTATTTTATACTGAAATCGGTCATGATTACACATACACTTACATAAGCTTCAACCAGTAATATCAAGCCATCTACCCATGTGTTTCAGAGTGTTGCACTGAGTAAGGTACAAAAACACAAATTTACTTTATCAACTGATTTGGGTATAACTGGATAATATTTTATGGATATAATGTTTTCTGGTTTTCCTTCTAATGACCTCTGTTTGCTCTGCCTGAACCCTCTGTGATTTCCAGAGTTTCCTGATGAACAGATGACTTTACTTGTTGCTAAAGTAACTGCTAACAGCGGCTCTACTGGGCAAGTGAACACGGCCAGTGTTGGGGCCAAACACAGACTGTGAGACCAACCGCGTCTCTGTACTGTATTCCCTGTCATCAAATTGTCAGCCGTCGGTCTTGTATGCTGCAAAAGGTCCAGCTCATGTTTGGCCGGCCCTTTGATTACTTCATTGACCATGTTCACTTAGAGACATAGCTGGCTACTTTACTTTTTACTTTACTTTACATGTAATGCATTGCGGGGGTATGTAACTCACATTCTGCACACACGCTGTCGGCTACAATGAGTCCCTCCCTATCTGACTATTTTTACAGAAAACACATTAATATGTGGAAGAATATATCACTGACATTTCAGCTGGACTTTTAAGTCTCATTAATTTGTACCCCTGTGATTGTAGTTGCAGTAGGCTTTATGTATTTGGATCTGTTAAAAAATAGTTTTGTTTGCCTTTTGGTTAGAGTGCAGCTTGTGCCTTGCTCAAAGTGCCTGTTGATGTTTGTAGCCTATAGTCTCTTTGCTCGGGTCATTCTCTGAACCGCAGGCTGTGACAAGACCAGCTATCTGCTCCCCAGGCTGACTGTGAAGCCATGTATTAGTATGGAGGTTTGGGGGCTTGCATGTGCGTAGCAACAGGGCAGAAACCATGGAGATGGCAATGTAGCATGCAATTTCATACCAGTAAATAATACTTACATAGATATCTGCACCATAAAATCCATCCTGGTAAACAACACTGCAGAGGATGCAAACACAAACAAACAGACAAACAAACACACAATAAAACAAAAACATCCACATTAGTGCATGTTGACATGCAGGCAATGGGCTAGCTACCAACCAACCCCCATCTCCACAACCCAAGAGCAGGCACCCCAGACCCCACCAAACCCTGCTCTCTAATGGCTGGGAAAGGAGACTGGTAAGGTCCAGTAACACTCTGTAGGTGTGATTGTATGTCTACAAGTATTAACAGCTAGAAGTCCAATCAGCAGCATTAAGACCTTTACACACTGTAAGTGTTTTTTTTTCAAGCAATTACTTTGCACAAAAATTTGCAATTTTTTTTTTTCAATTTTTGGTTTTGCTTTCACACACACAGCAAAAAGCAATGAAAAAGCAGCATTATTTTGGAACGAGGTCTGAGCTTTTGCACTGTAAATGAAGGCATCGACCAAATCATGTGTGAAATGGATGCCACATCACAACTCATGCAACACACCCTCATACCTAAACTACTGAATCGGTGGATTGTCACTGTCTCCCAAAATTACATGAGCTTGCAGCGTAACAGCGACACACATACTGGATCTTCATTGTATGGTTGGAGTTGGGTTAGGCTTAGGCAAGATAAACTACTTGGTTAGGTTGAGGAAAACCTTCTGGTTTGACTTAAAATCACTACGTTACTTCTGTAACTTCAGTTACAAACATAGCTGTGTAACACACGTTACTACATGTTGCAGCCAAACAACAAACTTAAATATGGGTCCTGATAAGTTGTTTTCATTTTCAACCTATATGGTCCTGAGGACAGGCAGAACTCTTAACAATGGTGGACCTGTTAATTGTTTGTGTCTGGGACAAACAACACAACATTTTTAAGACAAAAAGACAAAAGTGACTTGGAATGTGTAACCTCTGCACCCTGCACAGACAGACTGCTATAAGTATGAGAGTTGCAGACAGGGAACTGAAGCTGTTATATCCATCTGTACTCTGTCCATCAATCTCCTTTGATAATTTAATTTAGTCATTTTACCTCGCCGAGCATGTGAGTTGCTGTTCTACCACTCTGTTGATTGGTTTGTTTGTAACGTCTAGTAACATATTAATACATCTAAATGGAATGGAACAGACTGGAGCCCCAGGACAGGCAGCTGAGATGAACCCGGTGAATGCAACCTCTTTCTACCTGTCAGCGAGCTGATCAAATCAAATCAAATCAAATCAAATCAAATTTTATTTGTATAGCCCAAATTCACAAATCACAGTTTGCCTCAGAGGGCTTTACAATCTGTACAGAGACGACACCCTCGATTTGAGTGAGGAAAAACTTGCCCCCAAAAAAAGCCCTTTTAACGGGGAAAAAAAATGCGGAAGAAACCTCAGGAAGAGCCACAGAGGAGGGATGGACAGAATCAGTGCTGCACTGCGACTCCAGAAGCCCAGGGGGCCCTTTCAGATCTTTGCAAGCTGCCGCCTTTCTAATGCCAGTCCTGCTTGGTCTGTGGTAAGTATTGTTTTTATGTGATAATATACCTATGTTGCAAATTCACATATTGGAACAAACTACTGCAAATTTGCATAGCTGCTGGTGTTAATAGTTTTGATGTGAATTATTCACAGATGATTGTTTCACATTTTAATGTTTTTTATTCATCATACCCAAGGTGTGTAAAGGCCTTTAAAATTAAGACATGCACAATAATATTTACCTGTGCCCATTTGTTTGTTGGTTGGTTGGTTTTTCAGCAGGATTACATAAAAAACTACTGAGTGTATTTCCTTGAAACTTGGATAGAAGATTAATTGCAGTCCAGAAAAGACTCCATTCATTGTAGGTGTGGATCTGGATAAAGGGATGGATCCAGGAAATCTTTTCTCACTGTCTTTACCATTGTGAGATTTTAATTTTTGGATATTTTAATTAATTTCTCATTGTCATGGTTCAGTGTCTGTTTGGTTTATTTCCTGTTTTATTTTGAAATTGTTCCCTTGTGTGTCGCATCCTACTTGTCACTTCCTCCTGTGTTTTTCCATTGATTCCCTCCCTTGTCCGTGTCCATCCTCACTCCACCTGTACCTCGTCTCGTCATTAGTGTCTCTGTGTATATAGCCTTTGTTCGCCCTCATGTCTTCGTCAGATCGTTTCGTTTCCCCATGTCTTGGTCTGTGTATGCTGTCACTCAGCCGTTCCCGTTGATGTTCCCGTTCCTGTCTCCGTGTCTTCCTGTCCTTCTTCGTGTTAGCTCCTAGCCTGTGTTAGCCTGTGTTCGTCTTCGTCCGTCTTGGTTTGTCTTTCTCCGTGTTTTCCTCCCAGCTTCATCCCCAGTGTTTCCTCAGTGTTTCTTTGTGTCTCGAGTGTCTCCTCATGTTCCAGTGTGGTATGTTTGTAGTTTGGTTTCTCTTTTGATTTGTACTTTGCGTTTGTTTGCACTTTGTTTTAGCATTTAGTTGTTACTTTATTTTTGTCTTCTAGTGTCATTTTTAGTTTGTCTGTATTCTCCCCATTGTCTGTGAAAGCTCGCTTTTTGTTTTCCCCCTTATACTGCCTCCTGTGTGTGTTCCTGTGAGTGTCTGCGTTTGGGTCCTCTCCTAGCCTTCCCCCTTTAATATTCCCTATAATCTTGACACTCATTGAATATTGCATGGATCTTGATGAAAATAAATCAGACCTTTAGGTAGCTGGTATCTACGAGTGAGTACAATTTGAAGTGAATTCTAGATCTAGTGATTTTCAATTATAGTTAAGCAGTTTAGGGTGGTTTAAAATTTAGAGAAATACATAACCATTGACTTTAATATATTATTGAGGCTTGATTAAATTAAAGGGGACAGTTAGGCCTTGCTAGATTGCCTGTGCAACATATGCGCTCCGAGTGCCACTTTAGTTTCTCGTGTTTCTGCAGCTTCATGTGATCATACTCATTGCTGAATCGGAACCAACTGATAATCAGCTTTGATACCAGTTATCCAGGCAACCCAGAAGAGAGCCACTATACGTTGAACGTTCTTGGTGATATGGACCCCTGGGCTCAGGTGGTTTTATCACAGTAGAACTACAGACCAGTTTTCAAAATGTATTTACAATGAAGCGAAATCTGATGTCACACACCACACTGCTTACATTTAATTTGTATGTTATTAAGTGTGCGATAAGTGTGGAAACAGCCGATACATATATAAAAGGTCAAATTAATGCTGAGGATGTTTTACGAGTCTGTGGTGGCCTTTGACAGCAGTGTCACAAAGGAGGATGCTGTCGAAGTTGCGGGCGATACTGCAGTATGGCTCTCACCCTCTCCACAACGCTCTGGTCAAACAGAGGAGCACTTTCAGCGAAAGACTAATTGCTCCCAAATGCATCACTGAGCGCCACAGGAAGTCATTCCTACCTGTGGCCATTAAACTTTACAACTCCTCCCTCTGATGATCGGACTCAAATGGCTATATATATATATATTTATATATTTATATATATGCGTATATTGCATGACAGAATTCAATTTCTCAATGAAGACAGACAGACAGATAGTTACTTTTCTTTTGGGTTTTTACTTGCTTTTCATTCACACATAAAATCATTGACAAACATTTATAGATTTAGCCACGCCCCCAGTGGGCAATCAGCCCATTGAGAACCGCTGGGACCGCAGTCAAGGTGCGCTTGTTTTGAACACCAGAAGAGCTGCAACACACTCCCGACCGATGAGAGTGACTCCAGTCAGCTCATCACTAAGAGAGTTCAAGAGGGTAAAGCAGCTGTACAGGTCTTCTCAAAGTAGTCCTAGAAGGAAGCATAACAAGACATGAGCGAACTTTTCCATCCCTCCCCAAATAAACTTCTGTGATTCGGCCAATTTTCCAGAGGTGCTTCGGCAGTTTATCCTCGTTGATTAACACAACATCTCCAGTCTTTAAGTCAGAAGATCTTTTAACAGAAGATGAGATGTGTGCAGATCTCAGTTCCATAAGATATTCTTTTCGCCATCGATACCAGAACATTTTCCCAATCCGTTGCCTGTATCTCCACCGTTTTATCAACTGGTTTTTACTCACGTCAGGAACCGCTGATGTTATGCTGACAGCTGGGGGGAGCGCTGTCAGACGCTGACCAATCAAAAAGTGAGAAGGAGATAGTGGGACAGGATCTTCACTGCTTGTGTGGGTAAAAGTGATGGGACGAGAGTTAACCACAGCTTCCACTTCAGTCAGAATGGTTTCAATTTCTTCATAATGCAAAGATGCCTTACCAATCACTTTACGTAAGCAGATTTTCACTGAGCGTACCAGTCTCTCTCACATTCCGCCCCACCAAGCGGCCTTTTCCACAATGAACTTCCAGGATATGCGCTTTCCTGCAAAGAATTCCTGGACTTCTTTTGATGACAGAGAATCCCATAACACACTTAGTTCCACATTAGCTCTTTTGAAAGTCTTTGCATTGTCAGAATATATAGTTTTACAAAGTCCTCTTCTTGACACAAAACGTCTAAAAGCCAATAGGAATTTTTCTGTTGTCATATCAGACACTAATTCCAAATGGATAGCACGAGTTACTGCACAGGTGAAAAGAGCAATATAAACTTTGTCTTGTGACTTACAGTACAAGGGTCCGGCAAAATCCACACCAGTGTTCTCAAAGGGAGGAGCTTCTTCAATTCGAGACGCAGGTAAGGGAGCGGAAATCTGCTGAGCAGGCTTTGCTTTGTGTTTACGGCAGAGGAAACAAGCATTTACAGTTCTTTTGGACATCTGTCTTCCTTTCAGTATCCAGAATCTTTCTCGCACTTGATTAAGAGTATCCTGCAGACCAGAATGCATTACTTGTTGGTGGCATCTTTTCACTATCAACTCTGAGAACTTATCATCAGAGGGAAGAATGCAGGGATGCTTTTGTTCGAATTTCAAATGAGCCATCTGTAATCTGCCTCCAACTCTTAAAATTCCTTGATCATCCAAAAAAGGGTTAAGAGGCTGGATTTTAGACTGGAAGGAATTTCCTTGACTCGTCTTTTTCCTGGACATCTCATGAAAGAAACTTTTCCTGTGTTACCTGAATCCAATGCAGCTCCGCATTAGAGATTTCCTCCGCTGTCAATGGTCCAAGTCGTTTTTTTTCTCTTTAGCATTGTAAATGAATCTTTTAATCCAAGCAGTCACATGTAGAACTCGGTTGAGGTCACTATAATTTTTCAACTCCAACAAATCCATTTCCACGGTATTTGCAGAGCCAGTCAGTTTTGCAACTTCCAAGACTGACACACTTTCATTTACAATTTCAACACTGACATGAGGTTCAGGTTCGGGTTCACAGAACTGCATTTCTCTTTGTTTGAGCCAGGTAGGACCTGTCCACCACAATGAATTTTCTTTCAATTGATTCACACTGATTCCTCTAGTCGCGACATCTGCAGGATTATCACTTCCTCTGCAGTGACGCCACTGTGCTGGTGAAGTTAAACTCTGTATTTCTCGGACTCGATGTTCCACAAAGGGTTTCCACTGTTTAGCAGAACTCTTGATCCAATGCAAAGTTATCATTGAGTCAGTCCACAATTTCACTTGGGTCTTTTCCATGTCAAGATGGGTGATGACATAGTTACTAAGTCTAGCTCCAATGAGAGCGCCCAGTAACTCAAGTCTGGGTAATGTAACTTTTTTAAGTGGAGCTACTCTTGTTTTTGAAGTTATAAGTGTTACAATGCACTCACCATCTTCTGGAATGATGCGTAGATAGGCAGCTGCACAATAAGCACTTTCACTGGCATCACTGAAGACATGCACTTCTAGATTCACAGGTGCATCCTGCTTCACAAGCGCTGCCTGATAACATCTGGCAATTTTAATATTCGTGATGTTGGGCAGCTCCTCACACCACTGATGCCACAGATTTGCCAGATCTTCAGGCAACTCATTGTCCCATTCAAGTCCACGTTCCCACATTTTTTGAAAGAGACATTTCACTCTGATGGTAAAAGGGGAAAGAAATCCCACAGGATCAAATATGCGGGACGCAGCTTGTAACACTCATCTTTTTGTATCACTCTTATCCTTTAAGAAGTCAAGCAGGTTTCTTAAATCAAAGGTGAAGTCATCTTGCTCAGTTCTCCATGTTAATCCAAGAACTTTTAACACAATGTTTTTCACTTCAACATTTCCACTTACTGTGTTTTCCATTTTCTCCTTCCACAGGGTGTTCAGATCTTCCGAGTTTGAGCTCCATTTACACAGATTCATGTGAGCATCTTTTAAGATAGCTTTGGCTTGCATTGATACGCTGATGGCTTCCTCTTCACTCCGTACACTACAAATCAGGTCATCCACATACAAACACTTGTCCAGAATAGATGTGACCACAGGATATGCTTGTTGGTATTGTTTCACATGATGCCTTATGGTTGCAGCTAATAGAAAAGGACTGGGTGAAGCTCCAAATGGAACTCTGGTGATTCGCATAATGTTGATGTTTGGTTTTCCATGTTTTTTAGGCAAGTCATCAGTCCAGAGAAATCTTAATACATCTCGGTCTTGCTCTCTAATGGAGATCTGCAAAAAAGCTTTCGTAATGTCAGCCATAAAAGCCACTCTATGAAGCCTGAACTTTAACAGGACACTTAGTAACTCAGGATTCAGATTAGGGCCAGCTATTAAGCAGTCATTTAAAGATAGACAGCCCGTAGCATGGGAGGAAGCGTCAAAGACTACTCGCAATTTAGTGGTTAAACGCTCCTCATTAATGACAGCTCTATGTGGAAGATAATAGACGGGACTGTCAGAAACAATATTCTCCACACGTTCTACTATGCCTTGGCTGACATAATCTTGAATTACCTCTTGATATTTATCAAAAAGTGGCACATCATTTTGAAACTTCTTAATGAGCTGATCAAAGCGTCTTTTTGCCACATCATAATTGGAAGACAAGTTATCATTTTCACTTTTCCAAGGTAAGCTCACCTGGTATCTTCCTTCAGTGAACTGAACAGACTTCTCAAACCACTGCATCGTCTCCTCATCACAATTCTTTATTTTCTCTGTTGCAATCCCGATGGATTCCGTTTCCCAGAAGGAGCGCAGTGTGTAATTTATTTGTTCCTCCAGCCCAACACTCACATGCAGCGTTCCAATGTCTGTGATTTCTTGCTCAGAGGTTACATTCAGCATAGATACTGTACCTTGGATGAGCCAGCCAAATTTGCTCTCCAATGCAACTAGTTGTTCAGAGAGACGTTCTAATTTCCCAGATACAACTTTCCAATAATGGTCACCTCCAATCAACACCCGAGTTCCTGTATTTCCATTCCACTTACAGCTGTGTCAGCGAGTTGCATGCCCTTGGGCTCCAGATCTCTGCGTAATTCTTCTCTCGCAACTTTCATAATAGAAGTGCACACACGAGGTGTTTCTAGGACATCCATTTCTACACGTTGGCCATTTCTTATGTTACTCAATGTTAGCTTCACTTTATTACAAGTTACCTGCTTTGGTTCACTCGGGCCAAATGTGTGTAGTCTCAGAGTCTCTTCACCTATTTTAGGGAGATTAAGTGCACGAGAGATATCTTGACGCACAAAGCTGCGCTGACTCCCTCCGTCCAAAAGGCAGCGGGTGACATATGATCAGATTTTTCATATTTGGTTTTCTGCGCATTTCCCATGCACCATGACTGTCTTTTTCTCGTTCCTTACCGGTGCGCTCTTTTGCGCTCTGGGTCATGTTAGATGTGCGCTCTCGGCTGTCCACTTCCTTTTGAATGAAACCCATCAGATCCTCAACTTTCCAGACATCATCCTCATCTTTTTTCCGGCTAAACTCCAGCGTCATCTCCTCCGGTATAAGTTTCATCAGAATGGGGCACAGCAAACTGCCGTACGTGTCAGAAACCACTCCCATAGAAGCCAAACTACGGATCTGTATTTCACAGTTATCATATAGATATCTGAGTGCTTTTACATCACTGGCATTTTTAACAGGACTAAGATTAAGAAGCTTGGTCATGTGTGCATTAATAACAAGATCCTTTCGGCCAAACCTTTTTTGTAGTAGTTGTATGGCATTATCATAATTGGCTTCGGTCAGCGGCAGTCCTGCGACCACATTTGCAGCTGCTCCTGTGAGATATGATCTCAGGTAACTGAACTTATCCGTCTTCGTCAGACTGGGATTTCGATGCACAGCCGTCTCAAACTGTCCCCAAAAATACTGCCAGTGGCTAATGTCCCCTGTATATTTTTCAATGACAAGTTTGGGCAATTTCACGTTTTGACGCATAACATCTGCTTCAGAAGACATCACAGAGGCTGCATCGTCTTGCGCTCTCCTGAGCGCTCTCCTTAATTTTGTTTTCCTCTGAGTAATGTGTTCCTTATATTCCATGGCTCTTGTAACTTCATCCTCCAAGTCATCCGTCTTTGTCTCCTCTTCGATTTCCCCATCAAGTTTATCCAAACATTCTTCTTTTAATAACAACTGTTCCATGAACTCCTCAAGCAAATCAGGATCCGGTGATTCTTTACTGAGTTCATCGTCAACCTTACTTATTATCCTGGTTGTCGAAGAACGGACTGTAGTTCTTTTCTTTTTAAGACGATCAGCCATTCTTATTTTCTTTCTTCTTTCTGGTCATACATCTGAGACTTTTCATCTCTTCTTACCCCCTGTTCCCTGGTTTCGGCACCAAATATTGCATGACAGAATTCAATTTCTCAATGAAGACAGACAGACAGATAGTTACTTTTCTTTTGGGTTTTTACTTGCTTTTCATTCACACATAAAATCATTGACAAGCATTTGTAGATTTAGCCACGCCCCCAGTGGGCAATCAGCCCATTGAGAACCGCTGGGACCGCAGTCAAGGTGCGCTTGTTTTGAACACCAGAAGAGCTGCAACAGCGTATCTATGTATATTTCCCATATACCATATTTATATTGCACTGTATATCTGTAAATACTTAGATTGTCTACTTTATTATTTTATTTAATTGTCTTCTTTACTATTTTATCTATATCTTTATCTTTATCTCTTGTTTCCATTCATGCCATATTTCTTTTTCTACTTTGCATGGAGCATCTGGAACAAAAACAATTTCCCCCCGGGGATTAATGAACTATTCTGATTCTGATTCTGATTCTGATTAAGTTTAATTTAGCTCAACATTGTGAGGACTGCAAGAGAAAAAAATAGAAAATAAAAAATTAATTGGAGCGACAGAGGCCAAGCTATAGTGACTTTTAGTCTCTGATGTGGTTCAAACCCCAAATCACACTGGATCCTAAACTTCACACAAGGCAACTTAATAGAATCTAGAAAAAACTATTAGACTATTAAATTGTTCAGTCTCATACTAGACCATAGCCATGTCTTTAGTCTGCACAGTGCACCAAATCTTCTCTCAGCTTCACATGAAGACACTGGCACCACCAATACCAACAATGCCCACTAACTGAAGTAAGACTAATATTTGCCTAATACGATTTCATTTTTATTAGGGCCCGAGCAGGGAACCTGCGAGGACCCTATTGTAATTGTAATGATTATTAGGGCCCGAGCAGGGAACCTGCGAGGTCCCTATTGTAATTGTAATGATTATTATTAGGGCCCGAGCAGGGAACCTGCAAGGACCCTATTGTTTTTGTAATGATTATTATTAGGGCCCGAGCAGGGAACCTGCGAGGACCCTATTGTAATTGTAATGATTATTATTAGGGCCCGAGCAAGAATCTCGTGCGAGGACCTATTGTATCTGTAAGGATTATTTATTATTATTAGGGCCCGAGCACGAATCTCGTGCGAGGACCTATTGTATCTGCTCGGATTATTAGGGCCCGAGCACGAATCTCGTGCGAGGACCTATTGTATCTGCTAGGATTATTTATTATTAGGGCCCGAGCACGAATCTCGTGCGAGGACCTATTGTATCTGTAAGGATTATTTATTATTATTAGGGCCCGAGCACGAATCTCGTGCGAGGACCTATTGTATCTGTAAGGATTATTTATTATTAGGGCCCGAGCACGAATCTCGTGCGAGGACCTATTGTATCTGCTAGGATTATTAGGGCCCGAGCAGGGAACCTGCAAGGACCCTATTGTAATTGTAGTGATTATTAGGGCCCGAGCAGGGAACCTGCAAGGACCCTATTGTTTTTGTAGTGATTATTATTATTAGGGCCCGAGCACGAATCTCGTGCGAGGCCCTATTGGATCCGCTCGGATTATTAGGGCCCGAGCAGGGAACCTGCAAGGACCCTATTGTTTTTGTAGTGATTATTATTATTTTTTTTTTTATTATTTTTAGGCCAAAATGATCGCATTTTTCACTGCCTGAACATACCCCAAAACTCACCAAACTTGGAATATACGTCACACCTGGCGAAAAATTTTATAATCTGTTGTCGTTGTGAATTTTCACCACTAGGTGGCGCTATTATCAAGGAAAGTGCGTTTTACCTAATAACTCCCACATACTTTGTCGCACATTCAAAAACCTTATATCCACACGTTCAGTGAATCCTCCTGAATCTCTGGGTATAGGCCACGCCCATATCCGCCTACCGTTTTTTTTCGCTAGCTCGCAAAATGTCGCAAACCTACTTTTTCGAACTCCTCCCAGGCAATTTCACCGATTTGCACCAAACTTTGCACACAGCATCTGTGGACCCTTCTGACAAAAAGTTATTAAAAGAATTTTGATATTCCAAAGAATACTCAAGTTATTCAATTATAACTTTCTGCAGATTTCGCTCCAGACAGGAAGTGTTGCATATCTCCACATCAGTGTGTCCGAATGACTTCAAACTCAGGATCCTACTTCCACATGAGGCCCTAAGGCTCTGTTCAAAATTTGGGATGATGACCACCAGGTGGCGCTGTTTAAATTAAACTATTTTATATCTCAACATCGGTTGGTCGGATTAACACAAAACTTGGTACACTCATTGCCAATGCCCTCCTGAGGATACCTGACGAAGGTCATACCGATCCGACACTAGGTGGCGCTCTGGTGGCAGTTTCATCTTAGATTTGGCACTGTGCCAACACCATAACACTTATGGATATGAAACTCATTGGGGTGGTATAGACTGGCCCCTGTAACTCACACACCAAAAATGACGAGCAGGTGGCGCTAAATGGCTCCATAGCGCCCCCCGGAATATTTCAAAATTGAAGCCCTGCCTCCTACATGCACGTACATGAACCAAATTCGGTAGGCTTATGTATCATCACCAGACGCACAAAAAACCCTCTTGGACACATACCCTCAGTCCAACAGGAAGTCTGCCATTTTCCTTCAAATTCAATCTTTTGCCATCAAGCAGGAAGTCCTGATAACTTCAACATACAATTTCCCATTGGCATCAAATTGCTCACACATGTAGAGGGGCTCGCCCTGAACACGTCTCTACATCAATACTGTGTCATATCTATAGCGCCACCCTCTGGACACAGGAAGTCACTGAAGATGTCACTGTTGTGATTTGTTTGACACGGACCCCATTTACATTAGGTACCACATTTCCACAGGCAACGGGCAAGCACACAACTGGGCGCACAGGCCTCCGACGGCGCCACAGCCCAACGTACGTGGACTGCGAGGGCCCGTTCATCGCTGCTTGCAGCTTTAATTATTATTAGGGCCCGAGCAGGAAACCTGCGAGGTCCCTATTGTTTTTGTAGTGATTATTAGGGCCCGAGCACGAATCTCGTGCGAGGACCTATTGTATCTGTAAGGATTATTAGGGCCCGAGCAGGGAACCTGCAAGGACCCTATTGTAATTGTAATGATTAGGGCCCGAGCAGGGAACCTGCGAGGACCCTATTGTAATTGTAGTGTTTCTTATTATTAGGGCCCGAGCAGGGAACCTGCGAGGTCCCTATTGTTTTTGTAGTGATTATTAGGGCCCGAGCAGGGAACCTGCAAGGACCCTATTGTAATTGTAATTGTAATGATTATTAGGGCCCGAGCACGAATCTCGTGCGAGGCCCTATTGGATCCGCTCGGATTATTATTATTAGGGCCCGAGCAGGGAACCTGCAAGGACCCTATTGTTTTTGTAGTGATTATTATTATTAGGGCCCGAGCAGGGAACCTGCGAGGTCCCTATTGTTTTTGTAATGATTATTATTTGTTTTTATTTTCCTTCGTCCCAAATGATCGCATTTTTCACTGCCTGAACATACCCCAAAACTCACCAAACTTGGAATATATGTCACACCTGGCGAAAAATTTTATAATCTGTTGTCATTGTGAATTTTCGCCACTAGGTGGCGCTATTATCAAGGAAAGTGCGTTTTGCCTAATAACTCCCATATACTTTGTCGCACATTCAAAAACCTTATATCCACGCGTTCAGTGAATCCTCCTGAATCTCTGGGTATAGGCCACGCCCATATCCGCCTGAGGTTTTTTTTTCGCTAGCTCGCGAAATGTCGCAAACCTACTTTTTCGAACTCCTCCCAGGTAATTTCACCGATTTGCACCAAACTTTGCACAAAGCATCTGTGGACCCTTCTGACAAAAAGTTATTAAAAGACTTTTGATATTCCAAAGAATACTCAAGTTATTAAAAAACAACTTCCTGCAGATTTCGTTCCAAACAGGAAGTGTTGCATATCTCCACATTGGTTTGTCCAAAGGACATGAAGCTCAGGATACTACTTCCCCATGAGCCCCTAACGCTCTGTACTAAATTTTTTCTCATGACCACTAGGTGGCGCTCTTTAAATTGAAGTAATTTATATCTCCACATCCGTTTGTCGGATCAACATGAAACTTGCTACACTCATTGCCAATGCCCTCCTGAGGATAACTGACAAATGTGTTCCAGATCCGACACTAGGTGGCGCTCTGGTGGCCGTCTCATTTTATATTTCGCACTGTGCCCACACCATAACACTTATGGATATGAAATTCATAGGGGTGCTATAGACTGGCCCCTGTAACTCACACACCAAAAATGACCAGCAGGTGGCGCTATTTTCAACACAAAACCGTTTTTGGCTAATAACTCCCACATAATATGGAGCACATTGTTAAACCTTATATCTATGTGTTCCCTGCATTCAGCTGAATTGTGTGATGTCGGCCACGCCCACTTTCGACGTACATTTCCATTCGCGAAATCGCGAAAACTGATAAACGTACTTTTTCGAACTCCTCCCAGGGAATTTCACCAATTTGCACCAAACTTTGCACACAGCATCTGTGGATGCTCACGACAAAAAGTTATTAAAAGAATTGTGATAGTCCAAACAATGGCCAAAATATGAAACAACAATTTCCTGCACATTGTGGTCAGGCAGACAATCTTCCATATCTTGATGAAATACACTCCCATTAACACTTAAGTTTTTTTAATTGTGTTCCATGGCACGATAACGGTTTGTGAAAAATTTGGTGCAAATCGCCCAATAGGGGGCGCTTTTATTGCTAAATGACGAAAGAACAGCTTGTCTGCCTTCACTTTTGATTCCTCAGCGGAAGTTCTTGCATGAACAAGCCGCAACAGCAGCATGCCCCGACAGCAGCATGTAGCGACATCAGCATGTCCCGACACGCGTGGACTGCGAGGGCCCGTTCATCGCTGCTTGCAGCTTTAATTAGGGCCCGAGCAGGAAACCTGCGAGGTCCCTATTGTTTTTGTAATGATTATTATTAGGGCCCGAGCAGGGAACCTGCGAGGTCCCTATTGTTTTTGTAATGATTATTATTGTTATTTTTTTTTTTAGGCCAAAATGATCGCATTTTTCACTGCCTGAACATACCCCAAAACTCGCCAAACTTGGAATATAGATCAGACCTGGCGAAAAATTTTATAATCTGTTGTCATTGTGAATTTTCGCCACTAGGTGGCGCTATTATCAAGGAAAGTGCGTTTTGCCTAATAACTCCCACATACTTTGTCGCACATTCAAAAACCTTACATCCACGCGTTCAGTGAATCCTCCTGAATCTCTGGGTATAGGCCACGCCCATATCCGCCTACCGTTTTTTTTCGCTAGCTCGCAAAATGTCGCAAACCTACTTTTTCGAACTCCTCCCAGGGAATTTCACCAATTTGCACAAAACTTTGCACACAGCATCTGTGGACCCTCCTGACAAAAAGTTATTAAAAGAATTTTGATATACCAAAAAATACTCAAGTTATTAAATTACAAATTCCTGCAGATTTCGCTCAAAACAGGAAGTTTTGCATATCTCCACATTGGTATGTCCGAATGACTTCAAACTCAGGATCCTACTTCCCTATGCGCCCCTAAGGCTCTGTGCAAAAAGTTTTGCCCAATGACCACTAGGTGGCGCTCTTTAAATTGAACTAATTTATATCTCCACATCCGTTTGTCTGATTGACATGAAACTTGGTACACTCATTGCCAATGCCCTCCTGAGGATGGCTGACAAAGATCTTACTGATCCGACACTGGGTGGCGCTCTGGTGGCAGTTTACTTTTATATTTGGCACTGTGCCCACACCATAACACTTATGGATATGAAATTCATTCGGGTGTTAGAGACTGGCCTCTGTAACTCACACACCAAAAATGACGAGCAGGTGGCGCTAAATGGCTCCATAACGCCCCCTGGAATATTTCAAAATTGAAGCCCTGCCTCCTACATGCACGTACATGAACCAAATTCGGTAGGCTTATATATCATCACCAGACGCACAAAAAACCCTCTTGGACACATACCCTCAGTCCAACAGGAAGTCCGCCATTTTCCTTCAAATTCAATCTTTTGCCATCAAGCAGGAATCCTCATAACTTCAACATACAATTTCCCATCGGCATCAAATTGCTCACACATGTAGAGGGGCTCGCCCTGAACACGTCTCTACATCAATACTGTGTCATATCTATAGCGCCACCCTCTGGACACAGCAAGTCACTGAAGATGTCACTGTTGTGTTTTGTGTGACACGAATCCCATTTAGGTAGGACATTTCCACAGGCAACGGGCAAGCACACAACTGGGCGCACAGGCCTCCGACGGCGCCACAGCCCAACGTACGTGGACTGCGAGGGCCCGTACATCACTGCTCGCAGTTTTAATTATTAGGGCCCGAGCAGGAAACCTGCGAGGTCCCTATTGTAATTGTAATGTTTATTATTATTATTTTTATTTATCCCAAATGATCGCATTTTTCACTGCCTTAACATACCCCAAAACTCGCCAAACTTGGAATATACGTCACACCTGGTGAAAAATTTTATAATCTGTCGTCGTTGTGAATTTGCACCACTAGGTGGCGCTGTTATCAAGGAAAGTGCGTTTTGCCTAATAACTCCCACATACTTTGTCGCACATTCAAAATCCTTATATCCACGCGTTCAGTGAATCCTCCTGAATCTCTGGGTATAGGCCACGCCCATATCCGCCTACCGTTTTTTTTCGCTAGCTCGCAAAATGTCGTAAACCTACTTTTTCTAACTCCTCCCAGGCAGTTTCACCGATTTGCACCAAACTTTGCACACAGCATCTGTGGACCCTCCTGACTCAAAGTTATTAAAAGAATTTTGATATGCCAAAGAATACTCAAGTTATTAAATAACAACTTCCTGCTGATTTCGCACCAAACAGGAAGTGTTGCATATCTCCACATTGGTTTGTCCCAATCACATCAAACTCAGGATACTACTTCCCCATGAGCCCCTAAGGCTCTGTACAGAATTTCGGGACATCACCACTAGGTGGCGCTCTTTAAATTGAAGTAATTTATATCTCCACATCCGTTTGTCGGATTAACATGAAACTTGGTACACTCATTGCCAATGCCCTCCTGAGGATAGCTGACGAAGGTCATACCGATCCCACACTAGGTGGCGCTCTTGTGGCAGTTTCATTTTACATTTGGCACTGTGCCCACACCATAACACTTATGGATATGAAACTCATTGGGGTGGTATAGACTGGCCCCTGTAACTCACACACCAAAAATGACCAGCAGGTGGTGCTATCTAAATGACAAAATAACAGCTTTACTGCCTTCACTTCTCATTCCTCAACGGAAGTTGTTACATGAGCAAGCCCCGACAGCAGCATGCCCTGACAGCAGCATACCCCGACGCGCGTGGACTGCGAGGGCCCGTACATCACTGCTCGCAGTTTTAATTAGGGCCCGAGCAGGGAACCTGCGAGGTCCCTATTGTAATTGTAATGATTATTATTATTAGGGCCCGAGCAGGAAACCTGCGAGGTCCCTATTGTAATTGTAATGTTTATTATTATTTTTATTTATCCCAAATGATCGCATTTTTCACTGCCTTAACATACCCCAAAACTCGCCAAACTTGGAATATACGTCACACCTGGCGAAAAATTTTATAATCTGTCGTCGTTGTGAATTTTCACCACTAGGTGGCGCTGTGCCCACACCATAACACTTATGGATATGAAATTCATTCGGGTGTTAGAGACTGGCCTCTGTAACTCACACACCAAAAATGACGAGCAGGTGGCGCTAAATGGCTCCATAACGCCCCCTGGAATATTTCAAAATTGAAGCCCTGCCTCCTACATGCACGTACATGAACCAAATTCGGTAGGCTTATATATCATCACCAGACGCACAAAAAACCCTCTTGGACACATACCCTCAGTCCAACAGGAAGTCCGCCATTTTCCTTCAAATTCAATCTTTTGCCATCAAGCAGGAATCCTCATAACTTCAACATACAATTTCCCATCGGCATCAAATTGCTCACACATGTAGAGGGGCTCGCCCTGAACACGTCTCTACATCAATACTGTGTCATATCTATAGCGCCACCCTCTGGACACAGCAAGTCACTGAAGATGTCACTGTTGTGTTTTGTGTGACACGAATCCCATTTAGGTAGGACATTTCCACAGGCAACGGGCAAGCACACAACTGGGCGCACAGGCCTCCGACGGCGCCACAGCCCAACGTACGTGGACTGCGAGGGCCCGTACATCACTGCTCGCAGTTTTAATTATTAGGGCCCGAGCAGGAAACCTGCGAGGTCCCTATTGTAATTGTAATGTTTATTATTATTATTTTTATTTATCCCAAATGATCGCATTTTTCACTGCCTTAACATACCCCAAAACTCGCCAAACTTGGAATATACGTCACACCTGGTGAAAAATTTTATAATCTGTCGTCGTTGTGAATTTGCACCACTAGGTGGCGCTGTTATCAAGGAAAGTGCGTTTTGCCTAATAACTCCCACATACTTTGTCGCACATTCAAAATCCTTATATCCACGCGTTCAGTGAATCCTCCTGAATCTCTGGGTATAGGCCACGCCCATATCCGCCTACCGTTTTTTTTCGCTAGCTCGCAAAATGTCGTAAACCTACTTTTTCTAACTCCTCCCAGGCAGTTTCACCGATTTGCACCAAACTTTGCACACAGCATCTGTGGACCCTCCTGACTCAAAGTTATTAAAAGAATTTTGATATGCCAAAGAATACTCAAGTTATTAAATAACAACTTCCTGCTGATTTCGCACCAAACAGGAAGTGTTGCATATCTCCACATTGGTTTGTCCCAATCACATCAAACTCAGGATACTACTTCCCCATGAGCCCCTAAGGCTCTGTACAGAATTTCGGGACATCACCACTAGGTGGCGCTCTTTAAATTGAAGTAATTTATATCTCCACATCCGTTTGTCGGATTAACATGAAACTTGGTACACTCATTGCCAATGCCCTCCTGAGGATAGCTGACGAAGGTCATACCGATCCCACACTAGGTGGCGCTCTTGTGGCAGTTTCATTTTACATTTGGCACTGTGCCCACACCATAACACTTATGGATATGAAACTCATTGGGGTGGTATAGACTGGCCCCTGTAACTCACACACCAAAAATGACCAGCAGGTGGTGCTATCTAAATGACAAAATAACAGCTTTACTGCCTTCACTTCTCATTCCTCAACGGAAGTTGTTACATGAGCAAGCCCCGACAGCAGCATGCCCTGACAGCAGCATACCCCGACGCGCGTGGACTGCGAGGGCCCGTACATCACTGCTCGCAGTTTTAATTAGGGCCCGAGCAGGGAACCTGCGAGGTCCCTATTGTAATTGTAATGATTATTATTATTAGGGCCCGAGCAGGAAACCTGCGAGGTCCCTATTGTAATTGTAATGTTTATTATTATTTTTATTTATCCCAAATGATCGCATTTTTCACTGCCTTAACATACCCCAAAACTCGCCAAACTTGGAATATACGTCACACCTGGCGAAAAATTTTATAATCTGTCGTCGTTGTGAATTTTCACCACTAGGTGGCGCTGTTATCAAGGAAAGTGCGTTTTGCCTAATAACTCCCACATACTTTGTCGCACATTCTAAATCCTTATATCCACGCGTTCAGTGAATCCTCCTGAATCTCTGGGTATAGGCCACGCCCATATCCGCCTACCGTTTTTTTTCGCTAGCTCGCAAAATGTCGCAAACCTACTTTTTCGAACTCCTCCCAGGGAATTTCACCAATTTGCACAAAACTTTGCACACAGCATCTGTGGACCCTCCTGACAAAAAGTTATTAAAAGAATTTTGATATACCAAAAAATACTCAAGTTATTAAATTACTAATTCCTGCAGATTTCGCTCAAAACAGGAAGTTTTGCATATCTCCACATTGGTGTGTCCGAATGACTTCAAACTCAGGATCCTCCTTCCCTATGAGGCCCAAAGGCTCTGTTCAAAATTTGGGATGATGACCACCAGGTGGCGCTCTTTAAATTAAAGTAATTTATATCTCAACATCAGTTTGTCGGATTAACACAAAATCTGGTACACTCATTGCCACTGCCCTCCTGAGGATAGCTGACAAATGTGTTCCAGATCCGACACTAGGTGGCGCTCTGGTGGCCGTCTCATTTTGTATTTGGCACTGTGCCCACACCATAACACTTATGGATATGAAACTCATTGGGGTGGTATAGACTGGCCCCTGTAACTCACACACCAAAAATGACCAGCAGGTGGCGCTGTTATGAAGACAAAAGCGTTTTTGCCTTGACTGCCTTCACTTTTGATTCCTCAACGGAAGTTGTTGCGTGAACAAGCCACAACGGCAGCATGCCCCGACAGCAGCACGCCCCGACACGCGTGGACTGCGAGGGCCCGTACATCACTGCTCGCAGTTTTAATTATTTTAGTTTTTCTTCCCAAATGATCGCATTTTTCACTGCCTGAACATACCCCAAAACTCACCAAACTTGGAATATATGTCACACCTGGCGAAAAAATGTATAATCTGTTGTCATTGTCAATTTTCACCACTAGGTGGCGCTATTATAAGAAAATTACGTTTTCCCTAATTACTCCCACATACTTTGTCGCACATTCAAAAACCTTATATCCACGCGTTCAGTGAATCCTCCTGAATCTCTGGGTATAGGCCACGCCCATATCCGCCTACCGTTTTTTTTCGCTAGCTCGCGAAATGTCGCAAACCTACTTTTTCGAACTCCTCACAGGCAATTTCACCGATTCGCACGAAACTTTGCACACAGCATCTGTGGACCCTCCTGACAAAAAGTTATTAAAAGAATTTTAATATTCCAAAGAATGCTCAAGTTATTAAAAAACAACTTCCTGCAGTATTCGCTCCAAACAGGAAGTGTTGCATTTCTCCACATTGGTGTGTCCGAATGACTTCAAACTCAGGATAGTACTTCCCCATGAGCCCCTAAGGCTCTGTGCAGAGTCTTGGCCAATGACCACTAGGTGGCGCTCTTTAAATTGAAGTAATTTAGATCTCCACATCCGTTTGTCGGATTAACATGAAACTTGCTACACTCATTGCCAATGCCCTCCTGAGGATAGCTGACGAAGGTCATACTGATCCGACACTAGGTGGCGCCCTGGTGGCAGTTTCATTTTTTATTTGCCACTGTGCCCACACCATAACACTTATGGATATGAAACTCATAGGGGTGTTAGAGACTGGCCCCTGTAACTCTCACACCAAAAATGACGAGCAGGTGGCGCTAAATGGCTCCATAGCGCCCCCTGGAATATTTCAAAATTGAAGCCCTGCCTCCTACATGCACGTACATGAACCAAATTCGGTAGGCTTATGTATCATCACCAGACGCACAAAAAACCCTCTTGGACACATACCCTCAGTCCAACAGGAAGTCCGCCATTTTCCTTCAAATTCAATCTTTTGCCATCAAGCAGGAAGTCCTGATAACTTCAACATACAATTTCCCATCGGCATCAAATTGCTCACACATGTAGAGGGGCTCGCCCTGAACACGTCTCTACATCAATACTATGTCATATCTATAGCGCCACCCTCTGGACACAGCAAGTCACTGAAGATGTCACTGTTGTGTTTTGTGTGACACGGATTCCATTTACATTAGGTACCACATTTCCACAGCCAACGGGCAAGCACACAACTGGGCGCACAGGCCTCCGACGGCGCCACAGCCCAACGTACGTGGACTGCGAGGGCCCGTTCATCGCTGCTTGCAGCTTTAATTAGGGCCCGAGCAGGAAACCTGCGAGGTCCCTATTGTAATTGTAATGTTTATTATTATTTTTATTTATCCCAAATGATCGCATTTTTCACTGCCTTAACATACCCCAAAACTCGCCAAACTTGGAATATACGTCACACCTGGCGAAAAATTTTATAATCTGTCGTCGTTGTGAATTTTCACCACTAGGTGGCGCTGTTATCAAGGAAAGTGCGTTTTGCCTAATAACTCCCACATACTTTGTCGCACATTCTAAATCCTTATATCCACGCGTTCAGTGAATCCTCCTGAATCTCTGGGTATAGGCCACGCCCATATCCGCCTACCGTTTTTTTTCGCTAGCTCGCAAAATGTCGCAAACCTACTTTTTCGAACTCCTCCCAGGGAATTTCACCAATTTGCACAAAACTTTGCACACAGCATCTGTGGACCCTCCTGACAAAAAGTTATTAAAAGAATTTTGATATACCAAAAAATACTCAAGTTATTAAATTACTAATTCCTGCAGATTTCGCTCAAAACAGGAAGTTTTGCATATCTCCACATTGGTGTGTCCGAATGACTTCAAACTCAGGATCCTCCTTCCCTATGAGGCCCAAAGGCTCTGTTCAAAATTTGGGATGATGACCACCAGGTGGCGCTCTTTAAATTAAAGTAATTTATATCTCAACATCAGTTTGTCGGATTAACACAAAATCTGGTACACTCATTGCCACTGCCCTCCTGAGGATAGCTGACAAATGTGTTCCAGATCCGACACTAGGTGGCGCTCTGGTGGCCGTCTCATTTTGTATTTGGCACTGTGCCCACACCATAACACTTATGGATATGAAACTCATTGGGGTGGTATAGACTGGCCCCTGTAACTCACACACCAAAAATGACCAGCAGGTGGCGCTGTTATGAAGACAAAAGCGTTTTTGCCTTGACTGCCTTCACTTTTGATTCCTCAACGGAAGTTGTTGCGTGAACAAGCCACAACGGCAGCATGCCCCGACAGCAGCACGCCCCGACACGCGTGGACTGCGAGGGCCCGTACATCACTGCTCGCAGTTTTAATTAGGGCCCGAGCAGGAAACCTGCGAGGTCCCTATTGTAATTGTAATGTTTATTATTATTTTTATTTATCCCAAATGATCGCATTTTTCACTGCCTTAACATACCCCAAAACTCGCCAAACTTGGAATATATGTCACACCTGGCGAAAAATTTTATAATCTGTTGTCATTGTCAATTTTCACCACTAGGTGGCGCTATTATAAGAAAATTACGTTTTCCCTAATTACTCCCACATACTTTGTCGCACATTCAAAAACCTTATATCCACGCGTTCAGTGAATCCTCCTGAATCTCTGGGTATAGGCCACGCCCATATCCGCCTACCGTTTTTTTTCGCTAGCTCGCGAAATGTCGCAAACCTACTTTTTCGAACTCCTCACAGGCAATTTCACCGATTCGCACGAAACTTTGCACACAGCATCTGTGGACCCTCCTGACAAAAAGTTATTAAAAGAATTTTAATATTCCAAAGAATGCTCAAGTTATTAAAAAACAACTTCCTGCAGTATTCGCTCCAAACAGGAAGTGTTGCATTTCTCCACATTGGTGTGTCCGAATGACTTCAAACTCAGGATAGTACTTCCCCATGAGCCCCTAAGGCTCTGTGCAGAGTCTTGGCCAATGACCACTAGGTGGCGCTCTTTAAATTGAAGTAATTTAGATCTCCACATCCGTTTGTCGGATTAACATGAAACTTGCTACACTCATTGCCAATGCCCTCCTGAGGATAGCTGACGAAGGTCATACTGATCCGACACTAGGTGGCGCCCTGGTGGCAGTTTCATTTTTTATTTGCCACTGTGCCCACACCATAACACTTATGGATATGAAACTCATAGGGGTGTTAGAGACTGGCCCCTGTAACTCTCACACCAAAAATGACGAGCAGGTGGCGCTAAATGGCTCCATAGCGCCCCCTGGAATATTTCAAAATTGAAGCCCTGCCTCCTACATGCACGTACATGAACCAAATTCGGTAGGCTTATGTATCATCACCAGACGCACAAAAAACCCTCTTGGACACATACCCTCAGTCCAACAGGAAGTCCGCCATTTTCCTTCAAATTCAATCTTTTGCCATCAAGCAGGAAGTCCTGATAACTTCAACATACAATTTCCCATCGGCATCAAATTGCTCACACATGTAGAGGGGCTCGCCCTGAACACGTCTCTACATCAATACTATGTCATATCTATAGCGCCACCCTCTGGACACAGCAAGTCACTGAAGATGTCACTGTTGTGTTTTGTGTGACACGGATTCCATTTACATTAGGTACCACATTTCCACAGCCAACGGGCAAGCACACAACTGGGCGCACAGGCCTCCGACGGCGCCACAGCCCAACGTACGTGGACTGCGAGGGCCCGTTCATCGCTGCTTGCAGCTTTAATTATTCTTATTTTAGTTTTTTTTCTTCCCAAATGATCGCATTTTTCACTGCCTGAACATACCCCAAAACTCGCCAAACTTGGAATATACGTCACACCTGGCGAAAAATTTTATAATCTGTCGTCGTTGTGAATTTTCACCACTAGGTGGCGCTGTTATCAAGGAAAGTGCGTTTTGGCTAATAACTCCCACATACTTTGTCGCACATTCTAAATCCTTATATCCACGCGTTCAGTGAATCCTCCTGAATCTCTGGGTATAGGCCACGCCCATATCCGCCTACCGTTTTTTTTCGCTAGCTCGCAAAATGTCGCAAACCTACTTTTTCGAACTCCTCCCAGGCAGTTCGACCTTTTTGCACGAAACTTTGCACACAGCATCTGTGGACCCTCCTGACAAAAAGTTATTAAAAGAATTTTGATATTCCAAAGAATACTCAAGTTATTAAATAACAATTTCCTGCAGATTTCGGTCAAAACAGGAAGTGTTGCATATCTCCACATTGGTGTGTCCGAATGACATGAAACTCAGGATAATACTTCCCCATGAGCCCCTAAGGCTCTGTGCCAAATTTTGGCCGACCACCACTAGGTGGCGCTCTTTAAATTGAAGTAATTTATATCTCCACATCCGTTTGTCTGATTGACATGAAACTTGGTACACTTATTGCAAATGCCCTCCTGAGGATGGCTGACGAAGGTCTTACCGCTCCGACACTAGGTGGCGCTCTGGCGGCAGTTTCATTTTGTTTTTGGCACTGTGCCCACACCATAATACTTATGGATATGAAATTCATTGGGGTGGTACACACTGGCCCCTGTAACTCACACACCAAAAATTGCCACTAGGTGGCGCTGTTATCAAGACAAAACCGTTTTTCCCTTGACTGCCTTCACTTTTCATTACTCAACGGAAGTTGTTGCATGAACAAGCCCCGACGGCAGCATGCCCCGACACGCGTGGACTGCGAGGGCCCGTACATCACTGCTCGCAGTTTTAATTAGGGCCCGAGCACGAATCTCGTGCGAGGACCTATTGGATTCGCTCGAATTATTATTATTAGGGCCCGAGCACGAATCTCGTGCGAGGACCTATTGGATTCGCTAGGATTATTAGGGCCCGAGCACGAATCTCGTGCGAGGACCTATTGGATTCGCTCGAATTATTATTAGGGCCCGAGCAGGAAACCTGCGAGGTCCCTATTGTAATTGTAATGTTTATTATTATTTTTATTTATCCCAAATGATCGCATTTTTCACTGCCTTAACATACCCCAAAACTCGCCAAACTTGGAATATACGTCACACCTGGCGAAAAATTTTATAATCTGTCGTCGTTGTGAATTTTCACCACTAGGTGGCGCTGTTATCAAGGAAAGTGCGTTTTGCCTAATAACTCCCACATACTTTGTCGCACATTCTAAATCCTTATATCCACGCGTTCAGTGAATCCTCCTGAATCTCTGGGTATAGGCCACGCCCATATCCGCCTACCGTTTTTTTTCGCTAGCTCGCAAAATGTCGCAAACCTACTTTTTCGAACTCCTCCCAGGCAATTTCACCGATTTGCACGAAACTTTGCACACAGCATCTGTGGACCCTCCTGACAAAAAGTTATTAAAAGAATTTTGATATACCAAAAAATACTCAACTTATTAAATTACTAATTCCTGCAGATTTCGCTCATAACAGGAAGTTTTGCATATCTCCACATTGGTGTGTCCGAATGACTTCAAACTCAGGATCCTACTTCCCTATGAGGCCCTAAGGCTCTGTTCAAAATTTTGCCCGATGACCACTAGGTGGCGCTCTTTAAATTGGAGTAATTTATATCTCCACATTGGTTTGTCGGATTAACATGAAACTTGGTACACTCATTGCCAATGCCCTCCTGAGGATAGCTGACGAAGGTCTTACCGATCCAACACTAGGTGGCGCTCTGGTGGCAGTTTCATTTTTTATTTGCCACTGTGCCCACACCATAACACTTATGGATATGAAACTCATAGGGGTGTTAGACACTGGCCCCTGCAACTCACACACCAAAAATGACGAGCAGGTGGCGCTAAATGGCTCCATAGCGCCCCCTGGAATATTTCAAAATTGAAGCCCTGCCTCCTACATGCACGTACATGAACCAAATTCGGTAGGATTATGTATCATGACCAGACGCACAAAAAACCCTCTTGGACACATACCCTCAGTCCAACAGGAAGTCCGCCATTTTCCTTCAAATTCAATCTTTTGCCATCAATCAGGAAGTCCTGATAACTTCAACATACAATTTCCCATCGGCATCAAATTGCTCACACATGTAGAGGGGCTCGCCCTGAACACGTCTCTGCATCAATACTATGTCATATCTATAGCGCCACCCACTGGACACAGGAACTCAATGAAGATGTCACTGTTGTGTTTTGTGTGACACGAATCCCATTTAGGTAGGACATTTCCACAGGCAACGGGCAAGCACACAACTGGGCGCACAGGCCTCCGACGGCGCCACAGCCCAACGTACGTGGACTGCGAGGGCCCGTACATCACTGCTCGCAGTTTTAATTATTATTATTATTATTGTTCCATCCCCAAAATCGCATTTTTCACTGCCTGAACATACCCCAAAACTCGCCAAACTTGGAATATAGATCAGACCTGGCGAAAAATTTTATAATCTATTGTTGTTGTGAATTTTCACCACTAGGTGGCGCTATACTCAAGGAAAGTGCGTTTTGGCTAATAACTCCCGCATAATTTATCACACATTCAAAAACCTTATATCCCCGCCTTCAGTGAATTGTGCTGAATCCCCTGATATAGGCCACGCCCACTTCCGCCTAACGTTTTTTTTCGCTAGCTCGCCAAATGTCGCAAACCTACTTTTTCGAACTCCTCCCAGGCATTTTCACCGATGTGCACCAAATTTTGCACACAGCATCTGTGGATCCTCCTGACAAAAAGTTATTAAAAGAATTTTGATATACCAAAGAATACTCGAGTTATTAAATTATAACTTCCTGCAGATTTCGCTCCAGACAGGAAGTGTTGCATATCTCCACGTCGGTGTGTCCGAATGACTTCAAACTCAGGATCCTACTTCCACATGAGGCCCTAAGGCTCTGGTCAAAATTTGGGATGATGACCACCAGGTGGCGCTGTTTAAATTCAACTATTTTATATCTCAACATCGGTTGGTCGGATTAACACAAAACTTGGTACACTTGTTGCCAATGCCCTCTTGAGGATACCTGACGAATTTGTTACCGATCTGACACTAGGTGGCGCTCTGGTGGCAGTTTCATCTTAGATTTGGCACTGTGCCAACACCATAACACTTATGGATATGAAACTCATTGGGGTGGTATAGACTGGCCCCTGTAACTCACACACCAAAAATGACCAGCAGGTGGCGCTGTTATCAAGACAAAACCGTTTTTGGCTAATAACTCCCACATAATATGGCGCACAGTTTAAAACCCTATGTCTACGTGTTCCCTGAATCCAGATGAATTAATTGATGTAGGCCACGCCCACTTTCGCGCCAGAATTCCATTCGCAAATTCGCTAAATGCCGATAACCTATTTTTTCGAACTCCTCCTAGGCAAATTGTCCCATTTCCACAAAACTTTGCACACAGCATCTATGGACCCTAATGACAAAAAGTTATTAAAAGAATTGTGATAGTCCAAAGAACGTCCAAAATATAAAACAACAATTTCCTGCACATTGTGGCCAAACACACAGTCTTGCCTATCTTGATGAAATAGAGTCCAATTAACACTAAACTTTTTGTAATTGTGTTGGATGGCCTGATGAGGGTTTGTACAAAATTTGGTGCAAATCAACCAATAGGTGGTGCTTTTATTGCTAAATGATGAAAGAACAGCTAGTTTGAAGGATTTTTAGCTCCTCTTCTGGGTTTATAATGGGTGTGTATTGCGTGAGCTAGAGTGGGTGACATCATCGCTAGAGTGCAGAGCAGCTGCAGAAACTTTAGAAAAAAACTCTCTTCTGCTTGATTTGGGTCCCACAGCTTTTACTTCACATAGACAATATATACATAGAAATGTAGGTAATCTTGTTGGCTTTCATATGATCATCTTATTTCAGATGTGCGACTTAAAGTTTTGGCTGTGGAAGCCCTAGAGCGACAAGAACTCCAGCAACTCCGCCATAAGCCGCAGTGTTAACTTTGAGCCTAAATCTCTGGAGCGGAGCAGACGGTACCGGTTTTGTCTCTCGCTCTTGTGCCCTCATTTTTCACTCTACAGAAATAAAAAATACATCACATGGTTCAGCAATGTCTCCTGTTACTCACTGTATGCATATTTTGGCCATAACCATTACACTTTTTTCTAAACCTGCAGGTGTTTGGGAGGTGTTTTCCCATTCATTCTTATGAGGACATTTTCACCTTTGGTTCTGCTACTGCTCCAGCATCTGTGCAGCTACAGAAACTGTTTGGCTGCCAAACTGTTCAGCTTTTTAACCTCTTTCAGCCTATTACTTTCAGCTTTTCAACCTTTTCAGCTTTTTCAAAAATTCTGCTTTATGTTCAGCTATAGAAACCATTCAACTATCAAAACATTCAGCTTCATGTTCAGCTAGAGAAACCGTTCAACTATCAAAATGTTCAGCTTTTTAAGCTCTTTCAACCTATTACTTTTCAGCCTTTCTTCCTTTTCAGCTTTTGAAAAAATCTGCTTTTTCTCCAAATTCTTCACGCAAAATACGTCTCTGCATCAATACTACGTCGTATCTATAGTGCCACCCACTGGACACAGGAAGTCACTGAAGGTGTCACTGTTGTGTTTTGTGTGACACGAATCCCATTTAGGTAGGACATTTCCACAGGCAAGGGGCAAGCACACATCTGGGCGTGCGGCTTCTGACGGCGCCACAGCCCAACGTACGTGGGGGGGCGAGGGCCCGTTCATCACTGCTTGCAGTTTTAATTAGGGCCCGAGCAGGAAACCTGCGAGGTCCCTATTGTAATTGTAATGTTTATTATTATTTTTATTTATCCCAAATGATCGCATTTTTCACTGCCTTAACATACCCCAAAACTCGCCAAACTTGGAATATACGTCACACCTGGCGAAAAATTTTATAATCTGTCGTCGTTGTGAATTTTCACCACTAGGTGGCGCTGTTATCAAGGAAAGTGCGTTTTGCCTAATAACTCCCACATACTTTGTCGCACATTCTAAATCCTTATATCCACGCGTTCAGTGAATCCTCCTGAATCTCTGGGTATAGGCCACGCCCATATCCGCCTACCGTTTTTTTTCGCTAGCTCGCAAAATGTCGCAAACCTACTTTTTCGAACTCCTCCCAGGCAATTTCACCGATTTGCACGAAACTTTGCACACAGCATCTGTGGACCCTCCTGACAAAAAGTTATTAAAAGAATTTTGATATACCAAAAAATACTCAACTTATTAAATTACAAATTCCTGCAGATTTCGCTCATAACAGGAAGTTTTGCATATCTCCACATTGGTGTGTCCGAATGACTTCAAACTCAGGATCCTACTTCCCTATGAGGCCCTAAGGCTCTGTTCAAAATTTTGCCCGATGACCACTAGGTGGCGCTCTTTAAATTGGAGTAATTTATATCTCCACATTGGTTTGTCGGATTAACATGAAACTTGGTACACTCATTGCCAATGCCCTCCTGAGGATAGCTGACGAAGGTCTTACCGATCCAACACTAGGTGGCGCTCTGGTGGCAGTTTCATTTTTTATTTGCCACTGTGCCCACACCATAACACTTATGGATATGAAACTCATAGGGGTGTTAGACACTGGCCCCTGCAACTCACACACCAAAAATGACGAGCAGGTGGCGCTAAATGGCTCCATAGCGCCCCCTGGAATATTTCAAAATTGAAGCCCTGCCTCCTACATGCACGTACATGAACCAAATTCGGTAGGATTATGTATCATGACCAGACGCACAAAAAACCCTCTTGGACACATACCCTCAGTCCAACAGGAAGTCCGCCATTTTCCTTCAAATTCAATCTTTTGCCATCAATCAGGAAGTCCTGATAACTTCAACATACAATTTCCCATCGGCATCAAATTGCTCACACATGTAGAGGGGCTCGCCCTGAACACGTCTCTGCATCAATACTATGTCATATCTATAGCGCCACCCACTGGACACAGGAAGTCAATGAAGATGTCACTGTTGTGTTTTGTGTGACACGAATCCCATTTAGGTAGGACATTTCCACAGGCAACGGGCAAGCACACAACTGGGCGCACAGGCCTCCGACGGCGCCACAGCCCAACGTACGTGGACTGCGAGGGCCCGTACATCACTGCTCGCAGTTTTAATTATTCTTATTTTAGTTTTTTTTCTTCCCAAATGATCGCATTTTTCACTGCCTGAACATACCCCAAAACTCGCCAAACTTGGAATATACGTCACACCTGGCGAAAAATTTTATAATCTGTCGTCGTTGTGAATTTTCACCACTAGGTGGCGCTGTTATCAAGGAAAGTGCGTTTTGGCTAATAACTCCCACATACTTTGTCGCACATTCTAAATCCTTATATCCACGCCTTCAGTGAATCCTCCTGAATCTCTGGGTATAGGCCACGCCCATATCCGCCTACCGTTTTTTTTCGCTAGCTCGCAAAATATCGCAAACCTACTTTTTCGAACTCCTCCCAGGCAGTTCGACCGATTTGCACGAAACTTTGCACACAGCATCTGTGGACCCTCCTGACAAAAAGTTATTAAAAGAATTTTGATATTCCAAAGAATACTCAAGTTATTAAATAACAATTTCCTGCAGATTTCGGTCAAAACAGGAAGTGTTGCATATCTCCACATTGGTGTGTCCGAATGACATGAAACTCAGGATAATACTTCCCCATGAGCCCCTAAGGCTCTGTGCCAAATTTTGGACGACCACCACTAGGTGGCGCTCTTTAAATTGAAGTAATTTATATCTCCACATCCGTTTGTCTGATTGACATGAAACTTGGTACACTTATTGCAAATGCCCTCCTGAGGATGGCTGACGAAGGTCTTACCGCTCCGACACTAGGTGGCGCTCTGGCGGCAGTTTCATTTTGTTTTTGGCACTGTGCCCACACAATAATACTTATGGATATGAAATTCATTGGGGTGGTACACACTGGCCCCTGTAACGCACACACCAAAAATTACCACTAGGTGGCGCTGTTATCAAGACAAAACCGTTTTTCCCTTGACTGCCTTCACTTTTCATTACTCAACGGAAGTTGTTGCATGAACAAGCCCCGACGGCAGCATGCCCCGACACGCGTGGACTGCGAGGGCCCGTACATCACTGCTCGCAGTTTTAATTAGGGCCCGAGCAGGAAACCTGCGAGGTCCCTATTGTAATTGTAATGTTTATTATTATTTTTATTTATCCCAAATGATCGCATTTTTCACTGCCTTAACATACCCCAAAACTCGCCAAACTTGGAATATACGTCACACCTGGCGAAAAATTTTATAATCTGTCGTCGTTGTGAATTTTCACCACTAGGTGGCGCTGTTATCAAGGAAAGTGCGTTTTGCCTAATAAGTCCCACATACTTTGTCGCACATTCTAAATCCTTATATCCACGCGTTCAGTGAATCCTCCTGAATCTCTGGGTATAGGCCACGCCCATATCCGCCTACCGTTTTTTTTCCCTAGCTCGCAAAATGTCGCAAACCTACTTTTTCGAACTCCTCCCAGGCAATTTCACCGATTTGCACGAAACTTTGCACACAGCATCTGTGGACCCTCCTGACAAAAAGTTATTAAAAGAATTTTGATATACCAAAAAATACTCAACTTATTAAATTACAAATTCCTGCAGATTTCGCTCATAACAGGAAGTTTTGCATATCTCCACATTGGTGTGTCCGAATGACTTCAAACTCAGGATCCTACTTCCCTATGAGGCCCTAAGGCTCTGTTCAAAATTTTGCCCGATGACCACTAGGTGGCGCTCTTTAAATTGGAGTAATTTATATCTCCACATTGGTTTGTCGGATTAACATGAAACTTGGTACACTCATTGCCAATGCCCTCCTGAGGATAGCTGACGAAGGTCTTACTGATCCAACACTAGGTGGCGCTCTGGTGGCAGTTTCATTTTTTATTTGCCACTGTGCCCACACCATAACACTTATGGATATGAAACTCATAGGGGTGTTAGACACTGGCCCCTGCAACTCACACACCAAAAATGACGAGCAGGTGGCGCTAAATGGCTCCATAGCGCCCCCTGGAATATTTCAAAATTGAAGCCCTGCCTCCTACATGCACGTACATGAACCAAATTCGGTAGGATTATGTATCATGACCAGACGCACAAAAAACCCTCTTGGACACATACCCTCAGTCCAACAGGAAGTCCGCCATTTTCCTTCAAATTCAATCTTTTGCCATCAATCAGGAAGTCCTGATAACTTCAACATACAATTTCCCATCGGCATCAAATTGCTCACACATGTAGAGGGGCTCGCCCTGAACACGTCTCTGCATCAATACTATGTCATATCTATAGCGC
The DNA here is from genome assembly GCF_965226575.1 of Pagrus pagrus. NCBI lineage: Eukaryota > Metazoa > Chordata > Actinopteri > Spariformes > Sparidae > Pagrus > Pagrus pagrus. The sequence continues at coordinate 6,618,348 of NC_140197.1, forward strand.
CACCCACTGGACACAGGAAGTCAATGAAGATGTCACTGTTGTGTTTTGTGTGACACGAATCCCATTTAGGTAGGACATTTCCACAGGCAACGGGCAAGCACACAACTGGGCGCACAGGCCTCCGACGGCGCCACAGCCCAACGTACGTGGACTGCGAGGGCCCGTACATCACTGCTCGCAGTTTTAATTAGGGCCCGAGCAGGGAACCTGCAAGGACCCTATTGTAATTGTAATGATTATTTTTTGTTATTTGTTATTTTTCTTCTGCCAAAATGATCGCATTTTTCACTGCCTGAACATACCCCAAAACTCACCAAACTTGGAATATAGATCAGACCTCGCGAAAAATTTTATAATCTGTTGTCGTTGTGAATTTTCACCACTAGGTGGCGCTATTATCAACGAAAGTGCGTTTTGCCTAATAAGTCCCACATACTTTGTCGCACATTCAAAAACCTTATATCCACGCGTTCAGTGAATCCTCCTGAATCTCTGGGTATAGGCCACGCCCATATCCGCCTACCGTTTTTTTTCGCTAGCTCGCAAAATGTCGCAAACCTACTTTTTCGAACTCCTCCCAGGCAATTTCACCAATTTGCACAAAACTTTGCACACAGCATCTGTGGACCCTCCTGACAAAAAGTTATTAAAAGAATTTTGATATACCAAAAAATACTCAAGTTATTAAATTACAAATTCCTGCAGATTTCGCTCAAAACAGGAAGTTTTGCATATCTCCACACTGGTGTGTCCGAATGACTTCAAACTGAGGATCCTACTTCCCCATGAGCCCCTAAGGCTCTGTGCCAAATTTTGGCCGACCACCACTAGGTGGCGCTCTTTAAATTGAAGTAATTTATATCTCCACATCCGATTGTCTGATTGACATGAAACTTGGTACACTTATTGCAAATGCCCTCCTGAGGATGGCTGACGAAGGTCTTACTGATATGACACTAGGTGGCGCTCTGGCGGCAGTTTCATTTTGTTTTTGGCACTGTGCCCACACCATAATACTTATGGATATGAAATTCATAGGGGTGCTATAGACTGGTGCCTGTAACTCACACACCAAAAATGACCAACAGGTGGCGCTATTTTCAACACAAAACCGTTTTTGCCTAATAACTCCCACATAATATGGACCACATTGTTAAACCATATATCTACCTGTTCCCTGCATTCATCTGAATTGTGTGAATTAGGCCACGCCCACTTTCGACGTACATTTCCATTTGCACATTCCGGAATGTCACAAACCTACTTTTTCAAACTCCTCCCAGGCAATTTCACCAATTTGCACGAAACTTTGCACAGAGCATCTGTGGACCCTCCTGACTAAAAGTTATTAAAAGAATTTTGATATTCCAAAGAATGCTCAACTTATTAAATGACAACTTCCTGCACATTTCGCTCCAAACAGGAAGTGTTGCATATCTCCACAATGCTGTGTCCGAATGACATGAAACTCAGGATACTACTTCGACATGAGCCCCTAAGGCTCAGTGCAAAGTTTTGGCCAATGACCACTAGGTGGCGCTCTTTAAATTGAAGTAATTTATATCTCCACATCCGTTTGTCGAATTAACATGAAACTTGCTACACTCATTGCCAATGCCCTCCTGAGGATGGCTGACAAAGATCTTACTGATCCGACACTGGGTGGCGCTCTGGTGGCAGTTTACTTTTATATTTGGCACTGTGCCCACACCATAACACTTATGGATATGAAATTCATTCGGGTGTTAGAGACTGGCCTCTGTAACTCACACACCAAAAATGACGACCAGGTGGCGCTAAATGGCTCCATAGCGCCCCCTGGAATATTTCAAAATTGAAGCCCTGCCTCCTACATGCACGTACATGAACCAAATTCGGTAGGCTTATGTATCATCACCAGACGCACAAAAAACCCTCTTGGACACATACCCTCAGTCCAACAGGAAGTCCGCCATTTTCCTTCAAATTCAATCCTTTGCCATCAAGCAGGAAGTCCTGATAACTTCAACATACAATTTCCCATCGGCATCAAATTGCTCACACATGTAGAGGAGCTCGCCCTGAACACGTCTTTGCATCAATACTATGTCATACATATAGCGCCACCCTCTGGACACAGCAAGTCACTGAAGATGTCACTGTTGTGTTTTGTGTGACACGGAGCCCATTTACATTAGGTAGGACATTTCCACAGCCAACGGGCAAGCACACAACTGGGCGCACAGGCCTCCGACGGCGCCACAGCCCAACGTACGTGGACTGCGAGGGCCCGTTCATCGCTGCTTGCAGCTTTAATTAGGGCCCGAGCAGGGAACCTGCGAGGTCCCTATTGTTTTTGTAGTGATTATTTTTTGTTTTTATTTTCCTTCTGACGAAATGATCGCATTTTTCACTGCCTGAACATACCCCAAAACTCACCAAACTTGGAATATAGATCAGACCTGGCGAAAAATTTTATAATCTGTTGTCATTGTGAATTTTCGCCACTAGGTGGCGCTATTATCAAGGAAAGTGCGTTTTGGCTAATAACTCCCACATACTTTGTCGCACATTCAAAAACCTCATATCAACGCGTTCAGTGAATTCTGCTGAATCTCCTGATATAGGCCACGCCCATATCCGCCTACCGTTTTTTTTCGCTAGCTCGCAAAATGTCGCAAACCTACTTTTTCGAACTCCTCCCAGGTAATTTCATCGATTTGCACCAAACTTTGCACACAGCATCTGTGGACCCTCCTGACAAAAAGTTATTAAAAGAATTTTGATATACCAAAAAATACTCAAGTTATTAAATTACAAATTCCTGCAGATTTCGCTCAAAACAGGAAGTTTTGCATATCTCCACATTGGTGTGTCCGAATGACTTCAAACTCAGGATCCTACTTCCCTATGAGGCCCTAAGGCTCTGTGCAAAATTTGGGATGATGACCACCAGGTGGCGCTGTTTAAATTCAACTATTTTATATCTCAACATCGGTTGGTCGGATTATCATGAAACTTGGTACACTTATTCCCAATGCCCTCCTGAGGATAGCTGACAAATGTGTTCCAGATCCCACACTAGGTGGCGCTCTGGTGGCCGTCTCATTTTATATTTCGCACTGTGCCCACACCATAACACTTATGGATATGACATTCATAGGAGTGCTATAGACTGGCCCCTGTAACTCACACACCAAAAATGACCAGCAGGTGGCGCTATTTTCAACACAAAACCGTTTTTGCCTAATAACTCCCACATAATATGGAGCACATTGTTAAACCTTATATCTATGTTTTCCCTGCATTCAGCTGAATTGTGTGATGTAGGCCACGCCCACTTTCGACGTACATTTCCATTCGCAAAATCGCGAAAACTGATAAACGTACTTTTTCGAACTCCTCCCAGGCAATTTCACCAATTTGCACCAAACTTTGCACACAGCATCTGTGGATGCTCACGACAAAAAGTTATTAAAACAATTGTGATAGTCCAAACAATGGTCAAAATATGAAACAAAAATTTCCTGCATATCGTGGTCAGGCAGACAATCTTCCATATCTTGATGAAATACACTCCTATTAACACTAAAGTTTCTTTAATTGTGTTCCATGGCACGATGACGGTTTGTGAAAAATTTGGTACAAATCGCCCAATAGGGGGCGCTTTTATTGCTAAATGACCAAAGAACAGCTTGCCTGCCTTCACTTTTGATTCCTCAGCGGAAGTTCTTGCATGAACAAGCCGCGACAGCAGCATGCCCCAACAGCAGCATGTAGCGACAGCAGCACGCCGCGACATCAGCATGCCCCGACACGCGTGGACTGCGAGGGCCCGTTCATCGCTGCTTGCAGCTTTAATTAGGGCCCGAGCAGGGAACCTGCGAGGTCCCTATTGTAATTGTAATGATTATTATTATTTTTTTTCTTTGTCGCAAATGATCGCAGTTTTCAATGCCTGAACATGAATGAAAACGCGATTTTATTTGGCAAAGTAATTCGGCTTGGCGAAAAATTTTATAATCTGTTGTCATTGTTAATTTTCGCCACTAGGTGGCGCTATTATCAAGGAAAGTGCGTTTTGCCTTATAACTCCCACATACTTTGTCGCACATTCAAAAACCTCATATCCACGCGTTCAGTGAATTCTGCTGAATCTCCTGATATAGGCCACGCCCATATCCGCCTACCGTTTTTTTTCGCTAGCTCGCAAAATGTCGCAAACCTACTTTTTCGAACTCCTCCCAGGCACTTTCACCGATTCGCACCAAACTTTGCACACACCATCTGTGGACCCTTCTGACAAAAAGTTATTAAAAGAATTTTGATATTCCAAAGAATACTCAAGTTATTACAAAACAACTTCTTGCAGATTTCGTTCCAAACAGGAAGTGTTGCATATCTCCACATTGGTTTGTCCGAAGGACATGAAACTTGGGATACTACTTCCCCATGAGCCCCTATGGCTCTGTACTAAATTTTATCTCATGACCCCTAGGTGGCGCTCTTTAAATTGAAGTAATTTATATCTCCACATTGGTTGTTCGAATTGACATGAAACTTGGTACAGTTATTGCCAGTGCCCTCCAGAGGATAGCTGACGAATGTGTTACCGAACCGACACTAGGTGGCGCTCTGGCGGCAGTTTCATCTTAGATTTGGCACTGTGCCCACACCATAACACTTACGGATATGAAATTCATTGGGGTGTTAGAGACTTGCCCCTGTAACTCACACACCAAAAATGACGAGCAGGTGGCGCTAAATGGCTCCATAGCGCCCCCTGGAATGTTTCAAAATTGAAACCCTGCCTCCTACATGCACGTACATGAACAAAATTCGGTAGGCTTATGTATCATCACCAGACGCACAAAAAACCCTCTTGGACACATACCCTCAGTCCAACAGGAAGTCCGCCATTTTCCTTCAAATTCAATCCTTCGCCATCAAGCAACAACTCCTGATAACTTCAACATACAATTTCCCATCGGCATCAAATTGCTCACACATGTAGAGGGGCTCGCCCTGAACACGTCTCTGCATCAGTACTGTGTCATATCTATAGCGCCACCCTCTGGACACAGGAAGTCACTGAAGATGTCACTGTTGTGATTTCTGTGACACGGATCCCATTTACATTAGGTAGGACATTTCCACAGGCAATAGGCAAGCACACAACTGGGCGCACAGGCCTCCGATGGCGCCACAGCCCAACGTACGTGGACTGCGAGGGCCCGTTCATCGCTGCTTGCAGCTTTAATTATTATTATTATTGTTCCATCCCCAAAATCGCATTTTTCACTGCCTGAACATACCCCAAAACTCACCAAACTTGGAATATACGTCACACCTGGCGAAAAATTTTATAATCTGTTGTCGTTGTCAATTTTCGCCACTAGGTGGCGCTATTATCAACGAAAGTGCGTTTTGCCTAATAACTCCCACATACTTTGTCGCACATTCAAAAACCTTATATCCACGCGTTCAGTGAATCCTCCTGAATCTCTGGGTATAGGCCACGCCCATATCCGCCTACCGTTTTTTTTCGCTAGCTCGCAAAATGTCGCAAACCTACTTTTTCGAACTCCTCCCAGGCACTTTGACCGATTTGCACCAAACTTTGCACACAGCATCTGTGGACCCTACTGACAAAAACTTATTAAAACAATTTTGATATTCCAAATAATACTCAAGTTATTAAATTACAACTTCCTGCAGATTTCGCTCCAAACAGGAAGTGTTGCATTTCTCCACATTGGTGTGTCCGAATGACTTCAAAATCAGGATAGTACTTCCCCATGAGCCCCTAAGGCTCTGTGCAAAATTTGGGATGATGACCACCAGGTGGCGCTGTTTAAATTGAACTATTTTATATCTCAACATCGGTTAGTCGGATTATCACAAAACTTGCTACACTTATTCCCAATGCCCTCCTGAGGATAGCTGAAAAAGGGGTTACCGATCTGCCACTAGGTGGCACTCTGGTGGCAGTTTCATTTTAAATATGGTACTGTGCCCACACCATAACACTTATGCATATGAAACTCATTGGGGTGGTATAGACTGGCCCCTGTAACTCACACACCAAAAATGACCAGCAGGTGGCGCTATTTTCAACACAAAACCGTTTTTGGCTAATAACTCCCACATAATATGGAGCACATTGTTAAACCTTATATCTATGTGTTCCCTGCATTCAGCTGAATTGTGTGATGTAGGCCACGCCCACTTTCGACGTACATTTCCATTTGCACATTCCGGAATGTCACAAACCTACTTTTTCGAACTCCTCCCAGCCAATTTCTCCAATTTGCACAAAACTTTGCACACAGCATCTGTGGACCCTCCTGACAAAAAGTTATTAAAAGATTTATGATAGTCCAAACAATGGCCAAAATATGAAACAGCAATTTCCTGCACATTCTGGTCAGGCAGACAATCTTCCATATCTTGATGAAATACACTCCCATTAACACTAAAGTTTTTTTAATTGTGTTCCATGGCACGATGACGGTTTGTGAAAAATTTGGTGAAAATCGCCCAATAGGGGGCGCTTTTATTGCGAAATGACGAAAGAACAGCTTGCCTGCCTTCACTTTTGATTCCTCAGCGGAAGTTCTTGCATGAACAAGCCACGACAGCAGCATGCCCCGACAGCAGCATGTAGCGACAGCAGCACGCCGCGACATCAGGATGCCCCGACATCAGCATGCCCCGACACGCGTGGACTGCGAGGGCCCGTTCATCGCTGCTTGCAGCTTTAATTATTAGGGCCCGAGCAGGGAACCTGCAAGGACCCTATTGTAATTGTAATGATTATTTTTTGTTATTTGTTATTTTTCTTCTGCCAAAATGATCGCATTTTTCACTGCCTGAACATACCCCAAAACTCACCAAACTTGGAATATAGATCAGACCTGGCGAAAAATTTTATAATCTGTTGTCGTTGTGAATTTTCACCACTAGGTGGCGCTATTATCAACGAAAGTGCGTTTTGCCTAATAACTCCCACATACTTTGTCGCACATTCAAAAACCTTATATCCACGCGTTCAGTGAATCCTCCTGAATCTCTGGGTATAGGCCACGCCCATATCCGCCTACCGTTTTTTTTCGCTAGCTCGCAAAATGTCGCAAACCTACTTTTTCGAACTCCTCCCAGGCAGTTCGACCGATTTGCACGAAACTTTGCACACAGCATCTGTGGACCCTCCTGACAAAAAGTTATTAAAAGAATTTTGATATTCCAAAGAATACTCAAGTTATTAAATAACAATTTCCTGCAGATTTCGGTCAAAACAGGAAGTGTTGCATATCTCCACATTGGTGTGTCCGAATGACATGAAACTCAGGATAATACTTCGCCATGAGCCCCTAAGGCTCTGTGCCAAATTTTGGCCGACCACCACTAGATGGCGCTCTTTAAATTGAAGTAATTTATATCTCCACATCCGTTTGTCTGATTGACATGAAACTTGGTACACTTATTGCAAATGCCCTCCTGAGGATGGCTGACGAAGGTCTTACCGCTCCGACACTAGGTGGCGCTCTGGCGGCAGTTTCATTTTGTTTTTGGCACTGTGCCCAAACCATAATACTTATGGATATGAAATTCATTGGGGTGGTACACACTGGCCCCTGTAACTCACACACCAAAAATTACCACTAGGTGGCGCTGTTATCAAGACAAAACCGTTTTTCCCTTGACTGCCTTCACTTTTCTTTAGTCAACGGAAGTTGTTGCATGAACAAGCCCCGACGGCAGCATGCCCCGACACGCGTGGACTGCGAGGGCCCGTTCATCACTGCTCGCAGTTTTAATTAGGGCCCGAGCAGGGAACCTGCGAGGACCCTATTGTAATTGTAATGATTATTATTAGGGCCCGAGCAGGAAACCTGCGAGGTCCCTATTGTAATTGTAATGTTTATTATTATTTTTATTTATCCCAAATGATCGCATTTTTCACTGCCTTAACATACCCCAAAACTCGCCAAACTTGGAATATACGTCACACCTGGCGAAAAATTTTATAATCTGTCGTCGTTGTGAATTTGCACCACTAGGTGGCGCTGTTATCAAGGAAAGTGCGTTTTGCCTAATAACTCCCACATACTTTGTCGCACATTCAAAATCCTTATATCCACGCGTTCAGTGAATCCTCCTGAATCTCTGGGTATAGGCCACGCCCATATCCGCCTACCGTTTTTTTTCGCTAGCTCGCAAAATGTCGCAAACCTACTTTTTCGAACTCCTCCCAGGCAATTTCACCAATTTGCACAAAACTTTGCACACAGCATCAGTGGACCCTCCTGACAAAAAGTTATTAAAAGAATTTTGATACACCAAAAAATACTCAAGTTATTAAATTACAAATTCCTGCAGATTTCGCTCAAAACAGGAAGTTTTGCATATCTCCACACTGGTGTGTCCGAATGACTTCAAACTCAAGATACTACTTCCCCATGAGCCCCTACGGCTCTGTACTAAATTTTGTCTCATGACCACTAGGTGGCGCTCTTTAAATTGAAGTAATTTATATCTCCACATCCGTTTGTCGGATTAACATGAAACTTGCTACGCTCATTGCCAATGCCCTCCTGAGGATATCTGACGAAGGTCATACCGATCCGACACTAGGTGGCGCTCTGGTGGCAGTTTCATTTTTTATTTGGCACTGTGCCCACACCATAACACTTATGCATATGAAACTCATTGGGGTGGTATAGACTGGCCCCTGTAACTCACACACCAAAAATGACCAGCAGGTGGCGCTATTTTCAACACAAAACCGTTTTTGGCTAATAACTCCCACATAATATGGAGCACATTGTTAAACCTTATATCTATGTGTTCCCTGCATTCAGCTGAATTGTGTGATGTAGGCCACGCCCACTTTCGACGTACATTTCCATTTGCACATTCCGGAATGTCACAAACCTACTTTTTCGAACTCCTCCCAGCCAATTTCTCCAATTTGCACAAAACTTTGCACACAGCATCTGTGGACCCTCCTGACAAAAAGTTATTAAAAGATTTATGATAGTCCAAACAATGGCCAAAATATGAAACAACAATTTCCTGCACATTGTGGTCAGGCAGACAATCTTCCATATCTTCATGAAATACACTCCCATTAACACTGAAGTTTTTTTAATTGTGTTCCATGGCACGATGACGGTTTGTGAAAAATTTGGTGAAAATCGCCCAATAGGGGGCGCTTTTATTGCGAAATGACGAAAGAACAGCTTGCCTGCCTTCACTTTTGATTCCTCAGCGGAAGTTCTTGCATGAACAAGCCGCGACAGCAGCATGCCCCGACAGCAGCATGTAGCGACAGCAGCACGCCGCGACATCAGCATGCCCCGACATCAGCATGCCCCGACACGCGTGGACTGCGAGGGCCCGTTCATCGCTGCTTGCAGCTTTAATTATTTTTTGTTATTTTTCTTCTGCCAAAATGATCGCATTTTTCACTGCCTGAACATACCCCAAAACTCGCCAAACTTGGAATATAGATCAGACCTGGCGAAAAATTTTATAATCTGTTGTCATTGTGAATTTTCGCCACTAGGTGGCGCTATTATCAAGGAAAGTGCGTTTTGCCTAATAACTCCCACATACTTTGTCGCACATTCAAAAACCTTACAGCCACGCGTTCAGTGAATCCTCCTGAATCTCTGGGTATAGGCCACGCCCATATCCGCCTACCGTTTTTTTTCGCTAGCTCGCAAAATGTCGCAAACCTACTTTTTCGAACTCCTCCCAGGGAATTTCACCAATTTGCACAAAACTTTGCACACAGCATCTGTGGACCCTCCTGACAAAAAGTTATTAAAAGAATTTTGATATACCAAAAAGTACTCAAGTTATTAAATTACTAATTCCTGCAGATTTCGCTCAAAACAGGAAGTTTTGCATATCTCCACATTGGTGTGTCCGAATGACTTCAAACTCAGGATCCTCCTTCCCCATGAGCCCCTAAGGCTCTGTGCAAAATTTCGGGACATCACCACTAGGTGGCGCTCTTTAAATTTAAGTAATTTATATCTCCACATCCGTTTGTCGGATTAACATGAAACTTGGTACACTCATTGCCAGTGCCCTCCAGAGGATAGCTGACGAATGTGTTACCGATCCGACACTAGGTGGCGCTCTGGTGGCAGTTTCATCTTAGATTTGGCACTGTGCCCACACCATAACACTTATGGATATGAAACTCATTGGGGTGGTATAGACTGGCCCCTGTAACTCACACACCAAAAATGACGAGCAGGTGGCGCTAAATGGCTCCATAGCGCCCCCTGGAATATTTCAACATTTAAGCCCTGCCCCCTACATGCACGTACATGAACAAAATTCGGTAGGCTTATCTATCATCACCAGCCGCACAAAAAACCCTCTAGGACACATACCCTCAGTCCAGCAGGAAGTTCGCCATTTTCCTTCAAATTCAATCCTTCGCCATCAAGCAGGAAGTCCTGATAACTTCAACATACAATTTCCCATCGGCATCAAATTGCTCACACATGTAGAGGGGCTCGCCCTCAACACGTCTCTGCATCAATACTGTGTCATATCTATAGCGCCACCCACTGGACACAGGAAGTCACTGAAGATGTCACTGTTGTGTTTTGTGTGACACGGATCCCATTTACATTAGGTACCACATTTCCACAGCCAACGGGCAAGCACACAACTGGGCGCACAGGCCTCCGACGGCGCCACAGCCCAACGTACGTGGACTGCGAGGGCCCGTTCATCACTGCTTGCAGTTTTAATTATTTTTATTTTTATTTTTCCCAAATGATCGCATTTTTCACTGCCTGAACATACCCCAAAACTCACCAAACTTGGAATATACGTCACACCTGGCGAAAAATTTTATAATCTGTTGTCATTGTGAATTTTCGCCACTAGGTGGCGCTATTATCAAGGAAAGTGCGTTTTGCCTAATAACTCCCACATACTTTGTCGCACATTCAAAAACCTTACATCCACACGTTCAGTGAATCCTCCTGAATCTCTGGGTATAGGCCACGCCCATATCCGCCTACCGTTTTTTTTCGCTAGCTCACAAAATGTCGCAAACCTACTTTTTCGAACTCCTCCCAGGGAATTTCACCAATTTGCACAAAACTTTGCACACAGCATCTGTGGACCCTCCTGACAAAAAGTTATTAAAAGAATTTTGATATACCAAAAAATACTCAAGTTATTAAATTACAAATTCCTGCAGATTTCGTTCAAAACAGGAAGTTTTGCATATCTCCACATTGGTGTGTCCGAATGACTTCAAACTCAGGATCCTACTTCCCTATGAGGCCCTAAGGCTCTGTTCAAAATTTGGCCCGATGACCACTAGGTGGCGCTCTTTAAATTGGAGTAATTTATATCTCCACATTGGTTTGTCGGATTAACATGAAACTTGGTACACTCATTGCCGGTGCCCTCCTGAGGATAGCTGATGAAGGTCTTACCGATCCCACACTAGGTGGCGCTCTGGTGGCAGTTTCATTTTACATTTGGCACTGTGCCCACACCATAACACTTATGGATATGAAACTCATTGGGGTGGTATAGACTGGCCCCTGTAACTCACACACCAAAAATGACCAGCAGGTGGCGCTGTTATCAAGAGAAAAGCGTTTTCGGTGAATAACTCCCACATAATATGTCGCACAGTTCAAAGCCTTATATCTACGTGTTCCCTGAATCCAGATGAAGTGATTGATGTAGGCCACGCCCACGTTCACCCCAAATTTCCATTCGCAAAATCGCGCAAACTGAAAAACCTACTTTTTCGAACTCCTCCCAGGCAATTTCACCGATTTGCACCAAACTTTGCACACAGCATCTGTACATGCTCACGACAAAAACTTATTAAAACAATTTTGATACTCCAATAAACACCCAAAATATAGAATTACAATTCCCTGCAAATTCTGTTCAAACAGACAGTCTTCCATATCTTGACCAAATGCAGTCCCATTAACACACGGACAGTTAAGACATACATACACAATAATCGGGCAATGCGGCCGGGTAACTGGCAGGCCCCGACCGCAGCACACCCCGACACGCGTGGACTGCGAGGGCCCGTTCATCACTGCTTGCAGTTTTAATTTTTAGGGCCCGAGCAGGGAACCTGCAAGGACCCTATTGTTTTTGTAGTGATTATTATTATTTTTTTTTTTATTATTTTTAGGCCAAAATGATCGCATTTTTCACTGCCTGAACATACCCCAAAACTCACCAAACTTGGAATATACGTCACACCTGGCGAAAATTTTTATAATCTGTTGTCGTTGTGAATTTTCACCACTAGGTGGCGCTATTATCAAGGAAAGTGCGTTTCGCCTTATAACTCCCACATACTTTGTCGCACATTCAAAAACCTTATATTCACACGTTCAGTGAATCCTCCTGAATCTCTGGGTATAGGCCACGCCCATATCCGCCTACCGTTTTTTTTCGCTAGCTCGCAAAATGTCGCAAACCTACTTTTTCGAACTCCTCCCAGGCAGTTCGACCGATTTGCACGAAACTTTGCACACAGCATCTGTGGACCCTCCTGACAAAAAGTTATTAAAAGAATTTTGATATTCCAAAGAATACTCAAGTTATTAAATAACAATTTCCTGCAGATTTCGGTCAAAACAGGAAGTGTTGCATATCTCCACATTGGTGTGTCCGAATGACATGAAACTCAGGATAATACTTCCCCATGAGCCCCTAAGGCTCTGTGCCAAATTTTGGACGACCACCACTAGGTGGCGCTCTTTAAATTGAAGTAATTTATATCTCCACATCCGTTTGTCTGATTGACATGAAACTTGGTACACTTATTGCAAATGCCCTCCTGAGGATGGCTGACCAAGGTCTTACCGCTCCGACACTAGGTGGCGCTCTGGCGGCAGATTCATTTTGTTTTTGGCACTGTGCCCACACCACAATACTTATGGATATGAAATTCATTGGGGTGGTACACACTGGCCCCTGTACCTCACACACCAAAAATTACCACTAGGTGGCGCTGTTATCAAGACAAAACCGTTTTTCCCTTGACTGCCTTCACTTTTCATTACTCAACGGAAGTTGTTGCATGAACAAGCCCCGACGGCAGCATGCCCCGACACGCGTGGACTGCGAGGGCCCGTACATCACTGCTCGCAGTTTTAATTAGGGCCCGAGCAGGGAACCTGCAAGGACCCTATTGTAATTGTAATGATTATTATTATTATTATTATTTTCCTTTGTCCCAAATGATCGCATTTTTCACTGCCTGAACTTGGATGAAATCGCGATTTTATTTGGTAAATACATCAGGCCTCGCGAAAAATTTTATAATCTGTTGTCATTGTGAATTTTCACCACTAGGTGGCGCTATTATCAAGGAAAGTGCGTTTTGCCTAATAACTCCCACATACTTTGTCGCACATTCAAAAACCTTATATCCACGCGTTCAGTGAATCCTCCTGAATCTCTGGGTATAGGCCACGCCCATATCCGCCTACCGTTTTTTTTCGCTAGCTCGCAAAATGTCGCAAACCTACTTTTTCAAACTCCTCCCAGGCAATTTCACCAATTTGCACCAAACTTTGCACACAGCATCTGTGGACCCTCATGACAAAAACTTATTAAAATAATTTTGATATTCCAAATAATACTCAAGTTATTAAATTACAACTTCCTGCAGATTTCGCTCAAAACAGGAAGTGTTGCATTTCTCCACATTGGTGTGTCCGAATGACTTCAAACTCAGGATAGTACTTCCCCATGAGCCCCTAAGGCTCTGTGCAAAATTTGGGACGATGACCACCAGGTGGCGCTGTTTAAATTGAACTATTTTATATCTCAACATCGGTTGGTCGGATTATCACAAAACTTGGTACAGTTATTCCCAATGCCCTCCTGAGGATAGCTGACAAATGTGTTCCAGATCCGACACTAGGTGGCGCTCTGGTGGCCGTCTCATTTTATATTTCGCACTGTGCCCACACCATAACACTTATGGATATGAAATTCATAGGGGTGCTATAGACTGGCCCCTGTAACTCACACACCAAAAATGACCAGCAGGTGGCGCTATTTTCAACACAAAACCGTTTTTGGCTAATAACTCCCACATAATATGGAGCACATTGTTAAACCTTATATCTATGTGTTCCCTGCATTCAGCTGAATTGTGTGATGTCGGCCACGCCCACTTTCGACGTACATTTCCATTTGCACATTCCGGAATGTCTCAAACCTACTTTTTCGAACTCCTCCCAGGCAATTTCACCGATGTGCACCAAATTTTGCACACACCATCTGTGGATGCTGACCACAAAAAGTTATTAAAACAATTTTGATAGTCCAATAAACACCCAAAATATAGAATTACAATTTCCTGCACATTGTGGTCAAACAGTCAATCTTGCGTATATTGACGAAATACAGTCCGATTAACACAAGACTTTAACTTATTGTGTTCCATGGCCAACTGACGGCTTGTGCTAAATTTGGTGCAAATCGGCCAATAGATGGCGCTTTTATTGCTAAATGATGAAAGAACAGCTTGACTGCCTTCACTTTTCATTCCTCAACGGAAGTTGTTGCATGAAGAAGCCCCGACAGCTGCATGCCCCGACAGCAGCATGCCTCGACAGCAGCATGCCCCGACGGGAGCATACCCTGCGAGGGCCCGATCATCACTGCTTGCAGTTTTAATTATTTTTATTTTTCCCAAATGATCGCATTTTTCACTGCCTGAACATACCCCAAAACTCACCAAACTTGGAATATACGTCACACCTGGCGAAAAATTTTATAATCTGTTGTCATTGTGAATTTTCGCCACTAGGTGGCGCTATTATCAAGGAAAGTGCGTTTTGCCTAATAACTCCCACATACTTTGTCGCACATTCAAAAACCTTACATCCACACGTTCAGTGAATCCTCCTGAATCTCTAGGTATAGGCCACGCCCATATCCGCCTACCGTTTTTTTTCGCTAGCTCACAAAATGTCGCAAACCTACTTTTTCGAACTCCTCCCAGGGAATTTCACCAATTTGCACAAAACTTTGCACACAGCATCTGTGGACCCTCCTGACAAAAAGTTATTAAAAGAATTTTGATATACCAAAAAATACTCAAGTTATTAAATAACAACTTCCTGCAGATTTACCTCAAAACAGGAAGTGTTGCATATCTCCACATTGGTGTGTCCGAATGACTTCAAACTCAGGATCCTACTTCCCCATGAGGCCCTAAGGCTCTGTTCAAAATTTGGCCCGATGACCACTAGGTGGCGCTCTTTAAATTGGAGTAATTTATATCTCCACATTGGTTTGTCGGATTAACATGAAACTTGGTACACTCATTGCCAATGCCCTCCTGAGGATAGCTGACGAAGGTCTTACCGATCCGACACTAGCTGGCGCTGTGGTGGCAGTTTCATTTTTTATTTGCCACTGTGCCCACACCATAACACTTATGGATATGAAACTCATAGGGGTGGTATAGACTGGCGCCTGTCACTCACACACCAAAAATGACCAGCAGGTGGTGCTATCTAAATGACAAAACAACAGCTTTACTGTCACTTCTCTTTCCTCGACGGAACTTATTACATGAGCAAGCCCCAACAGCAGCATGCCCTGACAGCAGCACGCCGCAACAGCAGCATGCCCCGACACGCGTGGACTGCGAGGGCCCGTTCATCGCTGCTTGCAGCTTTAATTATTATTGTTCCATCCCCAAAATCGCATTTTTCACTGCCTGAACATACCCCAAAACTCGCCAAACTTGGAATATATGTCACACCTGGCGAAAATTTTTATAATCTATTGTTGTTGTGAATTTTCACCACTAGGTGGCGCTATACTCAAGGAAAGTGCGTTTTGGCTAATAACTCCCGCATAATTTATCACACATTCAAAAACCTTATATCCCCGCCTTCAGTGAATTGTGCTGAATCTCCTGATATAGGCCACGCCCACTTCCGCCTAACGTTTTTTTTCGCTAGCTCGCCAAATGTCGCAAACCTACTTTTTCGAACTCCTCCCAGGCATTTTCACAGATGTGCACCAAACTTTGCACACAGCATCTGTGGACCCTCCTGACAAAAAGTTATTAAAAGAATTTTGATATACCAAAGAATACTCGAGTTATTAAATTATAACTTCCTGCAGATTTCGCTCCAGACAGGAAGTGTTGCATATCTCCACGTCGATGTGTCCGAATGACTTCAAACTCAGGATCCTACTTCCACATGAGGCCCTAAGGCTCTGTTAAAAATGTGGGATGATGACCACCAGGTGGCACTGTTTAAATTCAACTATTTTATATCTCAACATCGGTTGGTCGGATTAACACAAAACTTGGTACACTCGTTGCCAATGCCCTCTTGAGGATACCTGACGAATGTGTTGCCGATCTGACACTAGGTGGCGCTCTGGTGGCAGCTTCATCTTAGATTTGGCACTGTGCCAACACCATAACACTTATGGATATGAAACTCATTGGGGTGGTATAGACTGGCCCCTGTAACTCACACACCAAAAATGACCAGCAGGTGGCGCTGTTATCAAGACAAAACCGTTTTTGGCTAATAACTCCCACATAATATGTCACACAGTTTAAAACCCTATGTCTACATGTTCCCTGAATCCAGATGAATTGATTGATGTAGGCCACGCCCACTTTCGCGCCAGAATTCCATTCGCAAATTCGCTAAATACCGCTAACCTATTTTTTCGAACTCCTCCTAGGCAATTTATCCCATTTCCA
The DNA here is from genome assembly GCF_965226575.1 of Pagrus pagrus. Lineage (NCBI taxonomy): Eukaryota > Metazoa > Chordata > Actinopteri > Spariformes > Sparidae > Pagrus > Pagrus pagrus. Next base: position 6,635,101 of record NC_140197.1, read on the forward strand.
CAAAACTTTGCACACAGCATCTATGGACCCTCCTGACAAAAAGTTATTAAAAGAATTGTGATAGTCCAAAGAACGCCCAAAATATAAAACAACAATTTCCTGCACATTGTGGCCAAACACACAGTCTTGCCTATGAAATACAGTCCAATTAACACTAAACTTTTTGTAATTGTGTTGGATGGCCTGATGGGGGTTTGTACAAAATTTGGTGCAAATCAACCAATAGGTGGCGCTTTTTGCTAAATGATGAAAGAACAGCTAGTTTGAAGGATTTTTAGCTCCTCTTCTGGGTTTATAATGGGTGTGTATTGCGTGAGCTAGAGTGGGTGACATCATCGCTAGAGTGGAGAGCAGCTGCAAAAACTTTAGAAAAAACTCTCTTCCGCTTGATTTGGGTCCCACAGCTTTTACTTCACATAGACAATATATACATAGAAATGTAGGAAATCTTGTTGGCTTTCATATGATCATCTTATTTCAGATGTGCGACTTAAACTTTTGGCTGTGGAAGCCTTAGAGTGACAAGAACTCCAGCAACTCCGCCATAAGCCGCAGTGTTAACTTTGAGCCTAAATCTCTGGAGTGGAGCAGACGGTACCGGTTTTGTCTCTTGCTCTTGTGCCCTCGTTTTTCACTCTACAGAAATAAAAAATACATCACATGGTTCAGCAATGTCTCCTGTTACTCACTGTATACATATTTTGGCCATAACCATTACACTTTTTTCTAAACCTGCAGGTGTTTGGGAGGTCTTTTCCCATTCATTCTTATGGGGACATTTTCAGCTTTGGTTCTGCTACTGCTCCAGCATATGTGCAGCTACAGAAACTGTTTGGCTGTCAAACTGTTCAGCTCATTAAGCTCTTTCAGCCTATTACTTTCAGCTTTTCAACCTTTTCAGCTTTTTCAAAAATTCAGCTTCATGTTCAGCTAGAGAATCTGTTCAACTATCAAAACATTCAGCTTTATGTTCAGCTAGAGAAACTGTTCAACTATCAAAACATTCAGCTTTATGTTCAGCTATAGAAACCATTCAACTATCAAAACATTCAGCTTCATGTTCAGCTAGAGAAACCGTTCAATTATCAAAATGTTCAGCTTTTTAAGCTCTTTCAACCTATTACTTTTAAGCCTTTCTTCCTTTTCAGCTTTTGAAAAAATCTGCTTTTTCTGCAAATTCTTGACCATTCATTCTCATAGTTTTAGGCATTTTTTTATGCATTAGGCAAGCGTTTTCCAGCGCATCCAGCAGATTTTGCAAAATCACTTCAGCCGTCAGCATTCACACTGTATTTTCGCAAGAAATACAATTTTTCTAGTTTTAATTGTGTTCCATGGCCCGATGACCGTTTGTGAAAAATTTGGTGCAAAGCGGCCAATAGGGGGCGCTTTTATTGCTAAATTACGAAACAACAGCTTGACTGCCTCCACTTTTGACTCCTCAACGGAAGTTGTTGCATGAGCAAGCCCCGACAGCAGCATGCCCCGACAGCAGCATGCCCCGACGGCAGCATGTAGCGACAGCAGCACGCCCGGACACACGTGGACTGCGAGGGCCCGTTCATCGCTGCTTGCAGCTTTAATTTTGTTTGTTTTTGCTGTGGAAAAGTTGAGAATGCAACAACACCTGCCTGAAACTTGCTCACACAGTGTTTGCTGTATAAATGATTTAGGCCTATTTCTTCCCTCATTTTTTAAATGATAAACAAAGTGACATCATGGCAGCCATTTTACACACAATAAGAAAACAAAAAATATATTCAAATGTTGCGTAGGTTATATTCAACTGATTATGTTGAATATAACAACATAATATAACCCCATGATTTCCACGTATGTGTCAGCACTGCATTTTGATCGAGTTTTAACATTTATGTGAGGAGATTCCTAGAGAACTAAGCTTCTAATATTCATAGCCGATAGACTGATTTCACCCTGTCTTTGCCCTCTCTGTTAATCAGTAATTTCTCAAGTATCAGGGTGGCCCCAAGAGCCATTTGGCTCATTCAAACCTATTCTGTGGGACTGCAGCAAAGCAACATGCACATATAGGCTTGTTGATACTATCAATCATGTCATGTCAGGCCCCCTTACAGACATCAAATCAAATCAAATCAAATTTTATTTGTATAGCCCAAATTCACAAATCACAGTTTGCCTCAGAGGGCTTTACAATCTGTACAGAGACGACACCCTCTGTCCTTCGACCCTCGATTCATGAAGAAACATTTTATGATCACACACACACACACACACACACACACACACACACACAAAGTAAACTTGGTTTCCTAGCTGTGTCACAGGATTTATTTGGAGTCGGCTTCTCAAGACAGTTTTAATAAAAATACATCATGGTCCACATTAATAATTCACCATCAGACTGCCACCAGGGCAATTAAGCGTGCAGCAGCATTACTGAAAGTACAATCTGTAGCATATATCTCTTTCATCAATACCATGTCTGAGTCTTCACACAACACCCATCTTCCCCATCCTGTGTGATGGTTTCTATGCTACTACAGTTGCTCACAGTGATGGTGTTCTTAGTGGATAATGGCACAATTCAATACTCCAACAGAGAGCCTTCAGAAAACATTTCCTTTTTTGGTTTTGGTTATTTGCATTGCATACACTAATAAATAACAAACCCTATATTCTCAAATAGTGTCCTCTTTATAAACAGGCTTACATTGGTGGCAGGGTCTCATCTCATTTCCTCCTGTTTATGAGTATGTTTTATATTCTATTAAGAAGCTGTTGATACTGTTTGATGTTAATACAAACTCATCTCTTCCTCTATGCTGTCTTTGATAAGTTCTGTATGAAGGACAGTTCCACAGTGCTAATTCCATCATTGCAAATCATAATTATAATCACCACTCTGCTGCTATTACTTTTTCTTTAAAATATTGTGACCAGTTACAAATGAATGTGAACAAAACATTCCTTGAGCTTCACAGAAAAACAGCCTTGCATCATTCTCCTAAACAACTGAAGTAGCTGGGGACTTGTTTTAAAACCTAAAAAAAATAAAATGGCTCCATTCGAGTTAGCCAGGTATCCTTGACAGGCGGTTGAACTTGTTCACTGTTCACACACTTCAGACAGGGTGCGCGCTGATGCCTTTAGCTTAGCAGCTGCAGTGAAGATTTAGGCTTTAAAAAAGGGTGTAAATAAGGTCTTTTCAAATCAATTTGGGATCTTGGGACTTCAGAGACTTGGATTATACTAGACGAGCTGTATGGAACCTTTTGTTATGTTTTTTTGTTGGTTGATTTCTTTCATTTTTAAACATATCCCCTACTACTTCAGTTGCTCAGGAGAATGCCGGAACGCTGTTTTTGCTGTAAAGTTCCAGAAATGTTTTGTGGACTACTAAACTTCACTTGACTTTTCCTGTGGCATGGGGGTGACTAGATTATGACTGAATTTTCATTTTTGGGTAAACTGTTTCTTTAAGTAATTGTGCAATTGTGGGTATCATTCACATGACTTAACATCATTAATGTGGCCTATTTCCCCGTTGTTGACATTGTGGCGAGTTAACTGCTACATGGAGAGAGTGTTGTCTTTTGTTACTGTAAAGTTCATGCATTAGTTTTACACCGGAGAATTTGCTCCTAAGTTGCAGATACAAAATGTGTGCCATTTTGTACAACTAATGTAGTTGTAAGATGTTAAGACTATGTTAAGACTCTCCACCACACTGATACATTATACCGAAAGTCATTTAATAAAAGCTTTGCCGAGTCGGGCTGCATTTTGGTTTCTTTTGTCTCCACTAATGTATCTATGTGTCTGTCCTCTACTGCTGTTGACAGTCAGAGGGACTTCACGTGCATTCAGTTGCACCTCATAAACTCAAATCTATACTCAAATCACACAAAGGTCATTTAAAATGAGAATGAAATGCATAGATCTACATCTGTTATAACTTTCTTGTTTTTCACTACAGCACTTTTGATAATTAGATGTTATATAATAATAATAATAATAATAATAATAATCACAACAACAACATCACATTAATTTCTAAATAGATATTAAACGTTATATACAAAAATCAAATCAAATTATTATTTGCAAACTCAACCCAACAGCCTATAATTTTCAAGTTGTTTTACTGCTGCATTTTAAAATAATTAATTATGAAAAACTTGAGATGTGAAAGATATTTGACATTAAATTATTAAATTAAATGTTATCTTGTTATCCCCAATCGGAACAGGTCGATGGTTTTATTTGCTGTGTGACTTTTTCCTCTGTTTAGTTTTTTATGTTTTTTTTTTTGTGCTTTTTTTCTCAATTTTTTTGTTTGGCTGTTGTAAAATACTTGTAACTGGATTTTTATAAAGTTGCTATACAAATGTTATCATTATTTACATAATATTAGAGAACGAAATCTCACATGAGATCACAGGAGAAAATATCCCTAATCCTTGAATAGACGCCTAGCCAGCCTCCTTGGTGTCCATTTGTTTTCAGTCGCGAAGAGCGAAATAATTAAAAAAGAACCAACAAAATAATGGAAAATCAGATCTGACTTCCCGCAAAACACAGCTCTGTTTGGCTCTTCTCCAGACCATTCAGCCATGGAGCGTCAGCCAGAGCTGCTGCCTTTTTTCTTTCTTCATTTTTTCTTTTATTTTCTGTTTTGGCAACTGGGTAAACTTCAGTTTAGGTTTAAGTGGAGGACTTCCCATTCCACCACAAGCACAGCCTCAGTCAGTGACACCACAGTACAATGCCAAATTGACAGTCCCCTTGAGTCTGTGCAAAGGCACATGTCTTGGAGCATGCATGTTGGTTGATTCAGCATGCTGTGGAAGTGGGGGAGTGTGTTATTGCTGTGAGGCGAGCCTGCATTGGCTCCGTTGACTCTGAGCACAGAGATTCAGGACTTGCTATTGGTAAGGGAAAGACAGGAGACACCAGAGGGAGGAATGACATCAGGACAAGAACAAGAAAGGATGCTGACCCTCCGTAAGCTGGAATGTGAGGAGGCGGAGCAGCTGCCCTGAATGTGTTGTACACTGTCCGTCCTCGACCTCGTAGGTGGGCTCCTCTGTATGCTGCTGCTGCACTGGCCGCTGGATAGGGAAAACCTGGTACTGGAGACAGAGAACAGAAAACGATGTCACAATGTCCTCGAAAACAATGCACAATTTCTGCTCATGGTTGGTTATGTAAGCAGTGTTCAATGTGTGATATAGCACAAAGAGATTTACACATGTAGTTAACATTTGCATTTGAATCCTGGCGAGAATGTTTCAAGTATTACCCCATTTCCAGTTGTGGAAAAAATGTGAGGAGAATGAATACAGAGAGAGATAGTGGCAGTTGAGTGGAGCTACTGCAGTGGTATTGTTATTAACTTATCATTAATCTTAATGGAGGACGACTGACACAAAGCTTAATTTGAGAGCTGGGGTGAGTGAAGGTTGAGAAGGAGATCGAGGTGCCATTTCCAACCCTAATTATACATCTCTTCAAAAAGGAGATCTAATAAAATGCTAATAGAAACAGTGAATCATTCATTGACCTGATGAAAAATGGAAGGTTTGAGCTAAAGGATAAGAGTTTCTCAAAGAGAGACAAGGAGAGGAGTGACACTGGTAATTGTTCCTATTCATCTTTTGTCACCTTGATTCAAACTTGAAGTCAAACTGGTGACTCTTCTTATAACTACTCCACTGAGATCAACTAAGGACTCACTAAACAGTCAAAAAGGGGCTGTATACATATACCACTTTTGCACCAGTGTATTGTGTCGGTAAAGACAAGAAAATTACGTGTGGGTTAATGCCACAGCTGGGGAGCAGCTAAAAGTCATGTTTTAAATTTGTAAAAATCTCAAGTCAAGTCCACTGGGGCTAGTCAAAGTCAAGTCATAAGGCTTCATTAGCCTAACCCTAACCCTAACCAAATTAAAATGCAAGTCTAAATGCTAAACATAGGAATTTTTTTCTGTTTAACCCGGACTGTTGTTACCATAAAACCAACAGTGTTGGTCCTTTGTTCAAACACTTAAATGCAAAAAAATACTCTACATTTACATTTGCATTTACATTTAGGGCATTTAGCATTTAGCTTTTGTCCAAAGCGACTTACAATAAGTACATTTGTCACAAGAAAGAAATCACAACATATCACTGTTGATAAAGTAGAAAAGATAGAAGCAATATTCAAGCCCTCATCAGAGCAAAGTAGCTGCTATTTAACAAGGATACCTGTAACTGCCCCACGTCAGTTTAATGCATTCTCATTTATTTATTTATTTTTTGGTTCCTACCTGCCTTTTAGTTGAGGCGGACTCATTAATTGTTTTTGTTTCTACACGGTACCACTTTAATAATACACCGCCTGGCTGAGCGCGGCAAGGGAGACACAACATGGTCGGTTGTCTCCACACTAAAGAGTTACAAAATTAAATGTTCACAAGGAAGACGAAGAGAGAAGAAAAGACAAGATTCAGCCCTTTTGGTAGTGTGCAGCCTACGAGGTGTGTTTTATTGGCGTATTGTGTAAATTACATTAAGCTACAACTGCATTAGCATATTTATGTGATTGTTTGTTTACTTTATTTTCTAGTTCTCATGGGTCGGTCGGTGACTGTGAATAAACCGTTTTTAAACGATCTCGGGGCTTACTACCTCGAGGAGCTACAGTGAGAACTTGACTGCTTCGCGTGAGTAGCCGAGGAGAACGGCACTAAAGCACGGTGATCCACGGCCGGGACGAAGCCTCTCCACGTCGCTGGTGCATCATTTATTGCCGTCCCCGCAGCAACCAAGGAAGCAGCCGCGGGAGGGTTAAGGTGCTACTAGTGTGAACTTTGTGTAAATAAGAGACTTTGAGTGCCTTGCACAAGAGACTGAAACATTTTTGCATTTTCAAGTTGTTGTTGTTTACCTTACTGTGGCAGTGGGGTGTGGGTGAGGCGCCGGCTGCTGGAGGACAGGGAGGAGTGGCTCAGCCGGTGCTCAGACAGCTGGACAGAATCAGGTAATCAGTCACCTATATAAGCACGCTTGTAACCTGGTTCTGGTCTCTTGCAGTAGCCTGGGTCCTGGGAGAGGACCGAGCACCAGAGACGACAGCAGACGGCAGGCAGTCGTTACCCTCAGCCGTGTTACCCTCAGCCGCGACGGCTGTTCTTTTGTGTTGAACTGTTATTGTGAGCCACGTTGTCTGCCGGCCTGGTAAATAAAACCACCACCACCATCCAACGCTGTTGCCTCCTTCCTGCCCTTCCTGTGAGCACCGAGGCTCACACTTACCTTTTCATTGTTGAAGTCCGTTCATACATCATGTTGATATTGAAAGTGTGTTAGTGTGTTATAAGTGAATAAGCCAAATTATTGAACAGAAAAGTATAATCATTTGCTATGTTAAAACTGAGTGGTGTTTCAGCTACACTTAGGTTATTTTTGGCCATCCTGTAAGGTAACTGCAAGGCTAAGGGTAGTATCACATTTAAATCTAACTAAAGTAATCAAAGTAAAATGTCAGACATACAATCTTTCTCTGAGAGTGACAGAAATGGTGGTGGTGAAGACATACAGCAGCATGGAACAGACATGCAACCACAAGCATCTGAAGGCATTGAAGCTGCTATCCAGGCTTCTTCGCCAGAGCCACAAAAAGGTCAAAGAGCTCGCAAGTTAACGAAAAAGGGCTAAGAGTTGCACAAGGAGCAAGTTAAAAGGGTTCAACACCGTTTCATCAAGAGCTACGACAAGTCGAAAGCAGTCATTAAGGATGCTAAAGTGCTGAGTGAAGAGTGCCCAAACAGCCTGCTGCATGAACATATTAATAAGGTGAGTGATGCTGCAAATAACCTGAATGATGTTTATGAAGAGTTGAGACGCACTGACATTCCAGACCCCGACACATGTCGCAGAATAGACACCTGTGAAGCAGTAACAAGGACAATAATTAAAACTGCTACAAGTTATCTAAACACAGAAACTGATGAAGATCAAGGGATTGAAAAACAAGACAAGAAAGAGGGAGATAGACAATCTGTGTTTAAGTCTGCAGCATCAGATAGAACAAGTATCTCTCACCATACCAAGTCCAAGTCCGCCAGGTCTTCAGTTCATTCTCAAAGTAGCTCAAAGGTCACATCCAGACGTTCAAGTCAGTATTCTACTCACAGACAGGAGGCTGCTGCTGAAGTCGCCGCCAATGAAGCTGCATTGCAGGTACTGTTAGAGAAGGAACGTCATATCAAAGAACTCGAACAACCTGAGGCTGAAAATGCAGAGAGGCGAAGGGTGCTAGAGGCCAAGCGACGAGAAGTGGAACGATTGGAGACAGTAAAGAAGTTAAAGGCTGCCAAGGCACGACAGAAAGTGTATGAACAAAATGAATGTTCAGATGATGAAATAGATCCATCAACATGTCTCCCTGAAAGAGGAGGAAGAAATTAAAGTTGAAAGTAACCTGTCTCAGCATAAACCTCCACCACAAGCTGTTACACTGCTAGAGAGAGAAGATAGCACAGCAGCTCTTGTGAGAGTGTTTGCAGAGTCCATCAGTGCAAGTCGTCTTCCTATACCTGAACCAACATCATTCTGTGGTGATCCACTCAGATTTAGTGACTGGAAGGTTTCCTTTCAAATACTCATTGACAGGAAGAACATACCAGGTGAAGAAAAACTATATTACCTGCGAAATTATGTGAGTGGCACAGCCAAGAAAGCTATAGACAGCTACTTCCTGCTAGGCACAGAGTCAGCCTATCATGCAGCATGGACCATCCTAGACGAGAGATATGGCAATCCATTCCTCATCGCCAAAGCTTTCAGGGACAAGCTTGACTCATGGCCCAAGATAAACTCAAAGAGCAGTGTGGAACTTCAAGAACTTGCTGACTTCCTCCTCAGCTGTGAGGCAACTATGTCTCAAATCAAAGGTCTTGAAATACTCAACGACTGTGATGAGAATCAGAAGATACTCGCTAAACTTCCAGATTGGCTGACCTCTAGATGGAATAGGAAGGTCATGGAAGTGCAAGAGCAAAGTCCCAAGAGTTCCCAAGCTTCAGCAACTTTGTTAGCCAGAATTGCTTGCAACCCAATAACATCTCTCCATGCTCTAAAGCCAAGTGAAAGTGAAAATAGCAAGGTTTAAAGGAACAGAGGTCCTGGAGCAAAGGTGCTGGCAACAAACTCAGGTGAAAGAACTGTTCTTACAAGCTGTGCTTTCTGTGAGAAAGCAGGTCACAGTTTACTCAAGTGTCACAAGTTTATGGATGAAACAGTCTCCACACGAGTCAAGTTTGTCCAGGAAAACAAGTTGTGTTTCGGTTGTCTACAATCTGGCCATCGCTCGAAAGAATGTGAAAGGAGACAGACCTGCAATATATGTGAGAAAAGGCATCCGACTTGCCTCCATGATAATCACACTAAAGAAAGGAAGATGCTAACAAAGGCTAATGGAGCAGGTAACCATGACAAGCTGAAAGACAAAAGCACTGAACGGCGACAAGACGAAGCAATGAGATCCTCATTTGAGGCAATGTCAAACAGAGTCATACAGAACATCAAAGACACTCATACATCCACTATCATCCCGGTGTGGGTGTCAGCCACAAGTGAGCCTGATTGTGAAATTCTTGTGTACGCACCCCTAGACACACAGAGTGACACAACCTTCCTCTTTGAAGAAACTGCAAAGGCTCTGCACACAAAAAATTAACCAGTTCAGTTAAAGCTGTCCACCATGGCTTCAAGAAACACCATTGTGCCATCTCAAAGAATTACTGGCTTGCAAGTAAGAGGATTTTACTCAAACAAGGTAATTCCTCTGCCAGTTACCTATACAAGAGACTTCATACCTGCAAACAGAGAACATATTCCCACACCAGAGACGGCTAACGTTTGGCATCACCTTGAACACATTACAGCTGAGATAGCCCCAATACAAGGTTGTGATGTTGGCTTGTTAATTGGCTACAACTGTCCTAAAGCTCTTGTTCCAAGACAGGTGGTGCCTGGTGAAGGAAATCAGCCGTTCGGACTGAGAACAGACTTGGGCTGGAGCATAGTAGGCTATGGCAACTTCTGTCTTGATTATGGAGATGCAATAGGAGTAAGTCACCAAGTTGTTGTGAAGCAAGTCATTCCAGATTGTCAGTTGGCTTCAGGCGTGACAAGTGAAGTGCATTATGTCTGCAGAACACAGATCAAAGAAGTAGTCTCACCTGTAGATGTCATTAAGGTCCTCCAGTCTGACTTCGTCGAAAGAGCTTCAGATGACACAAGCATCTCCCAAGAAGACCTCCGATTCCTGTCACAGATGCAAAGGAGCATCCGGCTCAACGATGATGGTCACTATGAGATGCCGCTACCTTTCAACTAGGTAGCGGCATCTCTAACTTACCAAACAACAAGCTATGCGCCATCCATTGTCTCAGATGCTTAGAAAGGAAGCTGAAAAGAAATGAACAGTACTACAAAGACTACAAAACCTTCATGGATGACATCATAGCTCGCGGAGATGCAGAAAGGGTTCCTGAAGAAAAGATCAACAAGATTCCAGCGTGGTACATTCCCCATCACGGGGTGTATCATCCGCAAAAGCCCGGAAAGATCCTCGTCGTCTTTGACTGCTCTGCAAGGTTTCAGGAGACTTCCTTGAACGACCATCTGCTAACCGGCCCAGAGTTGACAAACAATTTGGTCGGAGTCCTTTGTCATTTTCGTAGAGGTCCTGTGGTGATAATGTGTGACATCGAGTGCATGTTTCATCAATTCTATTTAAAGACAGAAGACCAAGATTACTTACGTTTTCTTTGGTGGGAGAAAGGAAATCTGGAAGCTCAACCATCTATCTACCGAATGAAAGTTCATCTGTTTGGTGCAGCTTCTTCCCCAGGCTGCGCCAACTTTGGACTAAGACATCTTGCTGATGAAGGACGGGGAAGATTCAGTGAAAACACCATTCAGTTCATCAAAAGGAATTTTTACATTGACGATGGGCTGGCAAGTGTCACATCTCAAAGGCAAGCCATCCAACTAGTGAAGGAAGCAAAAGAACTCTGCAGCACAGGCAAACTCCGGCTGCATAAGTTCATCTCAACTAGTGAGGAAGTCATGGCCACAATTCCTAAGGAGGAATGTGTTGAGGCTGCCAAAGATCTGGACATGGCACTGGGTGAACATCATATGGAAAGAGCGCTTGGCGTTCAGGGGTGTGTGACCTCATCAAACAGAATCCACTCACCCAAAGAGGAGTCTTGTCCACGGTTGCCTCAATATTCGACCCGCTCGGAATCGTGGCACCGTTTATCTTGGTAGGGAAAAGGATTGTCCAGCAGATGTGTCGCGACAAGCTTGGTTGGGATGACACCTTACCTGACGACCTTCGACCTCTGTGGGAATCCTGGCTCCTAGACCTGAAAAACCTGGCTGGTGTGAAGATCCAGAGGTGCTACGTTCCACCAAACTTTGAAGTTCTGCACTATGAGTTGCATCATTTCTCCGATGCCAGTGTGTCAAGATATGGAGAGTGTTCATATCTCAGAGTGATCAGTACATCAGGTGAAGTGCACTATACACTAGTCATGGGGAGGTCAAGAGTTGCTCCTACTAAGGTGACCACCATACCAAGACTGGAGCTGTCAGCGGCAGTAGTGGCAGTCAGAGTCAGTGACATGCTCAAAAGAGAGCTTGAAGTGGATTGTGTGCAAGAAGTCTTCTGGACAGATTCAAAGATTGTTCTGGGCTACATCAGTAACGAAGCCAGAAGATTTCATGTGTTCATAGCTAATCGTGTAGAACATATCAAACAAAGTACAGAATCTGCACAATGGAGGTACGTAACTTTGGAGGAAAACCCAGCAGATCAAGTTTATGACGTGCAGGCAAAGGAGGTGAGGTCACTGTTGGATCGCCTACACAAGTTCTCAGATTGGTCAAGGTTGGTAAAGGCCATTGCTAGATTAAAGCGCCTTGCTAGAGAAGTCAAAGGTCTGATGCCACGGTCCTGTGAAGCCACAAGCCTAGAGGAAAGGAGGGAAGCACAGTTAACCATAATAAAAATGGTTCAAGAAACAAACCTCTCTTAAGAAATCCAGTATCTCCAGCATCACAAGGAGACACCATCGAAGTCTAAGCTGCACAAACTGAATCCATTTCTTGATGATCAGGGTATCATCAGAGTTGGAGGCCGCTTGATTCATGCTCCCTTACATCCACATGTAAAGCATCCGGCGGTTCTTCCAAGAGACAGTCACATCTCATCATTGCTGGTCAAGCACTATCATGAAAGAGTGCACCATCAAGGCCGGGGAATGACCACAAATGAGCTCTGTTCCAATGGCATATGGATCCTCGGATGCAGCAACCTGGTCTCATCCCACATCTACAAGTGTACCAAGTGCAGGAAATTCAGAAGAGGTTTGGAACAACAAAGGATGTCAGATCTTCCTGTAGACCGAACAGAAGCCACACCACCATTCACTTTCTGTGGCATGGATTGTTTCGGTCCGTTTTACATCAAGGAAGGGAGAAAGGAGTTAAAGAGGTACGGACTGTTACTCACCTGTATGTGCTCCAGGGCAATTCACATTGAAATGCTCGATGACTTGACCTCGGATGCCTTCATTAACGCCCTGTGTTCATTGATTGCCATTCGTGGAGCAGTGCGGCAGATAAGGTGTGATCAGGGGACAAACTTCGTTTGTGCAAGGCGAGAGTTTGTTGAAGCGTTGAGAGAGATGGATCAAGAGGAACTCAAGGAGAGGGGATGTGAGTTCATCTTTAATACCCCAACCTCAAGCCACATGGGCGGAGTCTGGGAAAGACAGATTCGCACCATCAGAAGTGTTTTGATGTCTATCTTAGAACAGTCAGCCAAACAACTTGACTCCTCCTCTCTACGAACGTTCCTATATGAGGTCACGGCAGTTGTAAATAGTAGACCACTGACTACTGACAACCTGAATGATTCATGCAGTCCAGAGCCATTAACACCAAACCATATTCTGACCATGAAGTCCACAATCATATCACCTCCCCCTGGGAAGTTTGTCAGGGAAGACCTGTACCTCCGGAAGAGATGGCGTCGAGTTCAACTCCTGGCCAACAACTTCTGGTCATGTTGGAAGAAGGAGTATCTCTTAAATCTCCAACACAGACAAAGGTGGACCAAGGACCGCAGAAATGCACAGGTCAATGACATTGTTCTTCTGAAGGATGATGGGATACCACGGAACAAGTGGAAGTTGGCAAAGGTCATGCAAGTTTATCCTGGGAAGGATGGAAGAGTGAGAACACTCAAGTTGTTACTCAGCGATCCAACACTGGATAAAATGGGAAGACGCACCTCCAAACCAGTCTACTTGGAGAGGCCTATTCAGAAGACGGTTACACTGTTGGAAGCAGACTAAAGACCACAGTGTACCATTCTCTCGCTCTCAGTCTATCAACTAGTCTTGTTGATTATTGTTGATTTGTTACATGATAATATTTGAGGTAATGTTCATATACAGTATATGTCTCCCATAAGTCGTTCTAAAAAAATCACTTGTGATCTGGTGGGAGTGTAACTGCCCCACGTCAGTTTAATGCATTCTCTTTTATTTATTTATTTTTTGGTTCCTACCTGCCTTTTAGTTGAGGCGGACTCATTCGTTGTTTTTGTTTCTACACGGTACCACTTTAATAATACACCGCCTGGCTGAGCGCGGCAAGGGAGACACAACATTGTCGGTTGTCTCCACACTAAAGAGTTACAACATTAAATGTTCACAAGGAAAACGAAGAGAGAAGAAAAGACAAGATTCAGCCCTTTTGGTAGTGTGCAGCCTACGAGGTGTGTTTTATTGGCGTATTGTGTAAATTACATTAATTTATTAATGTGATTGTTTGTTTACTTTATTTTCTAGTTCTCATGGGTCGGTCGGTGACTGTGAATAAACCTTGTTTTTAAATTATCTCAGGCCTCATGCCTCGAGGAGCTACAATACCTATCATAAGTGCTGGAGGTAGCGCATATAACTACTTTTTTTTGAGTGGGGGGGGGTTACGGGGTTGGTGCTATGCGGGGTCAAGGTGAAGTCTGAACAAGTGAGTCTTGACTCTTTTGCGAAAGATGGCGACACAAGAGAGAATTTGGGTAGATTGAAAATGAGGCGTGCTGCAGCATTCTGGATACGTTGCAACAGTTTAGTCGCAGAGGCTGGGAGTCCAGCCAATAGCGAGCTGCAGTAGTCGAGGCGGGAGATGACCAGCGATTGAACCAGGAGTTGCGTTGCTTCCTTTGTGAGGAAGGACCAGATCCTGCGGATGTTGTAGAGGGCAAATCTGCAGGATCGGGCCACCACGGTGATGTTGGGGGTGCAGGAAAGTCCGTCGTCGAGGATTACACCCAGATTCTTTGCAGTCGATGAAGGCGATACTGTGACGTCTTCAACAGTGACCGACAGGTCCAGCTGAGTCTTGAGTGGGTTTCTTTAGGAGTGGCTTGACTGTAGCTGTCTTGAAAGGAGCTGGGATATGGCCAGAAGTGAGGGAGGAGTTGATCAGGGTGATCATGTCGTGCGAGATGCTTTGGAGAAGAGAGGAGGGAATCGGGTCGACGGAACAGGTGGTGGCACAGTTAGACGTCACTAGTGTGTGAACATGAAGAATATGGAGAATAGTTTCCTGGGGTTGGAGGCAGAGGAGTTGATCTTTGACAGGTAGAAGGCTGACTGTTCTGCAGTTGCAGATAGGGTGTCTCTATTAGAGAGACGTGTCTGTGAGCTAGAGCAGCTTCTCTCAGTTAGAAACACGGGCACTGCAGATAGTGTTAGCCCCTCTCGACTGCTAACCAGTTTTCTGTCCTCACTAGCCCAGTTGTTAGTCCTGCCAACTTGCGTGCCTACCCGGCCCCGCCGACGGGGCTAAACTCCACATGTTAGTAATAGGAGACTCCATTACCCGCAACATTAAGTTAGCAACGTCAGCCACTGTTTACTGTTTACCAGGGGCCAGAGCTTCTGAACTGCTTCAGTAGGTGTCAGTCTGCATTCACCTGTTTTGCACCACCTGTCTTCACAGCTATGCACATAAGACTCTGCAATCTCTGTAGATAATCAGATGACCTCTCCTCTGTATTCTGATTTGTGTTTAAATACCTCCTACCCATCTTCTACGAGTCCATATGCAGAGTCGAGCAGCTGCACATAATGTCTGGGATGTGCAGAGGTACCAAGTTGCCTTACCACGTCTGAAGCTGGGGGAAGCAGGCTTTCTAGTATTTTTCTCCGTTGCACATCAACTGATAGACTATCATCATCAAACATCAGTTCTGCATATAATGACCATGTCTCATAATCTGCCTCACCTGGGGGCTTGGGTACTTTGCCAGAGAATGTCCTCATCCATTTGGAGGTGGGCAGATTCTTGATCACGTGTTCCACTACAACACGGTGCACCTCAGGTGGGTTTGTTGCGTCATTGCTTAATGTTGGATTTGTTGGACTTGCAGGTACAGTATATCCCTTTTTAACTGCACCTGGTTTACTTGGGTTGGGTGTTGTAGCAGGTTAGAGGGGTGTGGTGCTGTGGTCTGAGAGGGCACTACTATTAGAGTCACTGCTGTCACTGGAGTCAGTGGAGGATGTGCAGAGGACTGTTGCAGTCTGCTTAGTGAATTGTGTTGTTGTTTTAACACAGTCTACCACTAATAATGGAGATAATCAGACTAATCAGTAAGCAATTTCCTGAGTTTAAAATGACAGTTCGTATTGTACAGTTAACCTATATAACCCTCGCTCCTGGCTAGCTCGCCAAAAGAACTTTATGTAACACAGTAAAAACAACACTTAATTGACTACTGTACTCAGGTTCAACTCAAGGAGCGAGAGATGGGTTAGTGTAAAAGGTAAACACAGGGATATTTATTTTCACAATCAACAAAAAGTGGAATCACAGTTCAGATTCAATTCTCCAATATATATATAAAGAAATAAAAGAACCGAAAGTAAAGTGTCCCTTCACAGCTTATTGCTGTCTGATATCAATGTTCGTCAAAGTCCAGTCCAAAATGTTCAGTTTGTATCCACGTCCATCCAAGTGTATTCAATGTATGTGTGCTACCCGGGTAGAGTGTGTGTGTGTGTTTCTTTGTATGATTGCTGCACGCAGCTTTGATCTTATCTGCTCTAGGCATGAATCTTCAGGAAGATGATGGAGATGGAGAATTCAAGAGCCTCTCTAACCCTGCCTCGCGTCAGACAGGAACCCTGGTTGAAATCTACGTTGTCCCAGAATGCAGATCCAGCAACTCAAAAAAAATGGCAGGAAATAAAATTAATTATAAATCATCCATTACTGTACAGTATCGTATCTTTCTTTTTCTCTTTAACTAACTTTTTCCTTTTTCCTTAACAGTATTAATAAATCATGTTACACAAATTATCCTTTATCTCTAATCAATCATGTCTTTCTCATTCACACTTATGCATTTTTAATCATCTCAACATGAACTGAACACATCATTTATACCAGGAAAAACCCATACGTTTACAAATCATGAGCATTAGCCCACGTTTAACTTCCCAACATTGAACATGACCCTAGAAATGACGCAGTAAAAGTTACCGTTCCTCACATGAAAACAAATGCATTTCTAAAACACAAAACTCGGCATATTCACTCATTACAACATCTCCATAACATTTACGGTTGACTCCGATTGGTTTTTGATGATAAAGAAAAGTTCAATATTGCTTAATCATAACCGAAATGAAATAATTACGTGTCTGTTAGCAACATAGCATGCTAAGCTAGTACACTCACCGGAGTCCTCAATCATATGCATTCTGGGACATCGTAGATTCCAACCAGGGTTCCTGTCTGACGCGAGGCAGGGTTAGAGAGGCTCTGGAATTCTCCATCTCCATCATCTTCCTGAAGATTCACACGTGACGTGCAGCGGCGCGTCCACCTAAATGATTCTAATCAGTTCCATAATTCAGAGAGGATTTTTAGTGAACGAATTAGGGATGCTGTGTTTTTAGGACAACAATTCTGTGAACTGAAAACTGTGAACTATGTGTGTAAGAGGAGAGCTATTAAGAACCGATTTTCAGGTTATTCAAAGAATTGAAGTTGAACAGCTGTAAAGTACTGTAGGGGCAGTGCTTTTGCCTGATAATGAGAAGGCTACTGTAGCCTACTTACTGTAAGTGAAGTATCTACATACATATGCACAAGCACACATACAGTACTTGGTCAGAGATGAATGGAGGTGCTAATGTGTCTATTAAGCTCATTACTTTTAATAGACCCGAGAAGGTGGAACATAAACAACCATTACAAGCAGGAAGAAAGCCGCTGAATCAGATCAATAGAACGTTTTTTTTCTGGTTATCACCTATTGATATTCGGTACGCTACAGTTGTGGTGTCAGAATTTAACACAAATAGGCCTATTTGTGCTTTCTATTCCTTATATTTTCTACAACAGGCTTGTAGGTTTTCTAACAAAGTTCCACCGGAGCTTATGGCTGACGCGTGTTGTCCAAAACAAAGAAAAACTGTGTCCTCCACGATGGTTGGTTTAACAGGTTTATTCGCCAAAGTACAAAATAAAAAGCATACATTTTCCACGGGCACTGTAACTCACGATACCTGTCCTCTCACACTTCAAAACACGGCTTAAACACAGTCAGAAAACCGTGGGCTCCTCAGACTCTCCTGTCCCCACACAGCCTCACTTCCTAAACACCGTGCTGCAGCTGCTACTTGAATGAATCATCATAGTTTGTGCAAATAATAATGATAATTTCAATTAACTTATTATTTTAAAATGCAATTAAATTATTAAACTACTATGAAATACAAAGTATATATTCCATAATGAACTGAAATTACTATGATATATATATATATATATATATATACACTACTATTTTATCAGTCACACGGCACCTACAAGGCTTATAGAAAGAAGAACTACGCCGCGTCATGTTATGTGCAGCTTTCGAAGCAGGTTAACATTCAAAAAATAAATATTTATATATAAATATTTTTCAATCTTTAAAAAAAATGTGGAACGTGCTTCAAATGAAATGATTTTATTAAAGAAATTCAACAGGTCAGTGCAATGCAGTATATACTGTAGGCTAGGCTATTTAAAGCATAGTGAGTCCACCAGAGGATTTGCGTGGTGTTTGCAGGAACTCATTGGTTTTGTCTATGCAGTCTTTCAAGTCCTTCATCTCCATCCCTGGAAATTGTCTCTTCAGGGTTTCGATTACAAAGCTTTTGATGTTTTGTGGGAGTTCTTGCTTGCCCCTTGATCCATCCCAGTTGGTGGTTTTGCACGAGGCTTTGTAGTTTTCGTCTGAGATGATACTCTTGAACAGCAGGCACCCATACCTTCCCACTTGGCCGTGGCTCTGTTGTCGGATCCTAGCGTGGTCATGTGGAGCAACATCGCGCAAGCTCATGTCAGGATGTTGACGGGGAATTTGGATGCTGTTGTTAAAGCTGAAGGACAGGGCCAATGGAAACATCTCCGCTTGTGAAAAAGCCGATTCAGGAGTTGAAGTGCTCCTGGGGATCGGTCTCACAGGCGTAGCAGGGACATTCCGGGTTCTCTGTTCAAGAGAAGCTTGCAGTTCTCCGAACCCAGCTCTCACCTCTTCCATAAGAGCTTGTCCCCCTCTCTGGCACTCGGAGTGGCTGGTCTCTTTGAGTCTTTAGTTCTCCTCTCTGAGGTTTTGGTTCTCCGCTTTCATGGCCCCCAAGTCAGCTTTCAGGCTTGCAATATTGGCAAGCAGGGTCTCGTTCTCAGCAAGCAGTGCTTCTTGTCGGTTCTCTGCTGCGGCAAGCTCCGCCACTCTCCGGGCTAGAAGGGATGTCAAATGTACCACCATGTCCTTTTCGCCGTCGCACCGCTCGACATTGGGCTGAATCACCTTACTAACAAATGCCTGTAATTTGAAATAGAGATAAGTCATGAGTCATGGTTCAGATAAGCAAGGGTGCCTACCATATAAAGAATTAAACACTTGTACTGTATAGGTTGCACAATAGCACTTACCTCCTTTTTTTTGACGAGACGTTTAGCTGTGCGTGGCTGCACAGATGATGATGCTGGAGGACGTTTGACTGCAGTCTGTAACACAGAAACATTACAAAGACATTAGAGCCTGGATGTATGAAAAAAAGTTTTAATAGGCTACATTGCATTAATAATTTGTACTAAGTAACATCTGATTCTCCTAATAATAGCCTAACATTTATTTAATTTAAAAACTTACCCGTTTTTGCCCCTGAGCTGCAGGAGGTGAGTTTTCCTTGCTTTGTAAAAGAGTCTTGATGACTTTGGAAGAGGGTCTTGGAGGCTGGGGTTTTGCCGTCACTCTGTAAAAACCTCTGGTGTCCATGGTCGCTTAGTAGTCAGGTGATGAAGAATAAATCTGTAGTCGAGACTGTGGCCCTTTTCTATCCATCGTGGGGGAGTGGGGTGGAGAAGCAGGAATGAGGACGTGAGTGAACCAAGGCAGGGAGTAATCCAAGTAGCCTAATCCACGCCCACTCAGCAAGAAAAAATAGTGGTATCGGACTAAATGTGGTACCTCGATGTCAGAGATGGCTGTGATCAACTCGCAAACCAGTGAGCTCATCAGGAGTCTGTGGATGAGAGGTTGGACGACTCAAGCTATCGCCAAACAGCTGAAGATGATTGGAGTTACACCTTCCTTGCGCACTATCCGACGTCATTGTCGGCGTGCTGTTGTTGAGAAGAAGATACGCCATACGCCACGTAAACTGACAAGGTATTGTTTCTTTTTGTTCTTTAAACGTGTAAACTCTGCACATGGTTTTGCAATACAAATAAATTATTATGTAGCCTGTGATGAGAATTTTGTACTACATGTAGAAGAATGTGAATTGATGTTACACAGCCCTCTTGAGAGAGACAGTTGGGTGTGAACTGTGACCTGTAGCTTGTGACCTCTTCTATGACCTTGTTTTATTACTTGTTTTGAAATTTGTTTTATGACCTAAGTAAGGAACCGACAGACACTGAAGGTAAACATCCTCCTCTCTGTAGGAAGGCTTGAATATAGTGATAACACACCCAGAGTGAGAGAGAGAGAGATAAATACCCTGATTTCCTCTTTAGACAGCAGTCTTCACTTTGTAACTGATCTGCGTGTTGCTCTGTGAATGCTCCTCTTGTACAAGATTAAAACCCTTGTTTGAACTTTGAGCTGACTCCGATCTCCTTCCTCCAGTTCTAAATGAACGCAGAATTATTTTAACAGCCTTTGGCGCACCAACGTGGGGCCCCAACATCTGTCTCTCTCTCCACATCAGAGGACCTGAAGACCTTGCAAGGCAGAGTTAAAGACTCTTGGAAAGACCTCCACCGCAGGGCTCTTAAAGCCTCGTTTGGTAAGGGAGGCCAGGTCCCCTGGAGAGTGGGACAGTGATGGGGCTAACCAGAGGGGAGACGGACCAGCCAGGCAAACATTGAGTCAGGGGCTCAATTCATCAAAAAGGGTAAGAATTCATTTCTTCATTTCTTGGGAGATCAGGGATCTCTTATAATTTGGATATACATTTTAAGGAAATCTAGTCAGGGACTAGGGAGAGCAGGTATCTCTTAATTGGAAAAATGAATAAATGAAAAATTTTTGAAAATCTAGTCAGGGACTAGGGAGAGCTGGTATCTCTTAATTGGAAAAAGCAAGTCAGGGACTTGGGAGAACAAATTGTCTCTTAGAAAACTGTCTTTGGAAGGACAAAGTTTAAATTAATCCCTTAGGCCTGAGTAAACAAAAAGACGTCAGGGTTAGAGTCCCTATAGAAGTGAGGGTTCGAGTCCCCACAGGAAAAAGTGAGGGTTAGAGTCCCCACAGGAAAAGAAATGAAAAGACCGGTAGAATAAAATATAACGTTAAAATAAAACTACAAATTCAAAAAAAAAAAAAAAAAAAAAGGGAAAAAGAAGAGGGATCAAAATGGGAAATTGTAAAAGTTGTTGTAAATGTTGTGGTGAACCTGACGAGGTTCAATATGAAGGAGATGTAAAACGGATGGGCCAAAGAGCACCAGATAGTGTAAAATATATAAAGAAGTGGGAAAAGAAGTATGGGTTTAGAGGAAAGTTACAGGTAGATGAGTGCAGAGAATTGGTAGAAAAAATAGAGGCAAAGTCAAAAGGCAGTAAGAAGAGACAGAACAAAGAAGGATACACACAGGCGAAGGCATGGTTAAATGAGGCAGAAGCAAGAAAGAGAGGAATGCAGAAGCAGAAAGAAAAGGAAGTGAGACTACGTGAAGAAAGGAAAAGACAGGAAGAAAAAGAGGAAAAGGAAAAAGATTTTGGAGGTAATAAACTTTATCCTGTTTTGTATTCCAACCGAGATAAACAGGAAGATGACGATTATGTGTCTCTGGGTCTCCATCCCAATCCTCCGCCGTACCTCAATCCTCAACTACCACCACCTCCTGCCGCAGCCGCAGCTCCAATCCCTCCCCCTCCCTCTCTCTCTGCACCTACTCCCTCCGCTCCTACACCGACAGAAAGGGCCTTAGGAAGTCCAAAGACAACAAGGTCGGGTAAGTGGTATGATGTTTATAATCCTATTCCCATGCCTATACTCTCTCCTCCAAAGGAGTCAGTGAGTTTAAATATTGAAATAGAAGAATCATATCCGCTGATAGAAATGCCTAACCCGAGAGCTGGGGATGGACAAGATGCAACAATTAGAGTGTATAGAGCATGGACAGAGGGTGACGTGAAAGACGCAGCATGTGGCGTTCCACACCCGAGGGAAAACACAGGAGAGTTTAGGGAACAATTTGAACGATTGTGTGAAAGTTTCCAGCTGAACACCTTAGAGGCAGAAAGAGTACTAAGGTGCATGGTAAAGCAAGATTGGTGTTTGATTAAAGGAGCATGGGATCCATTCCGTAATAACACTACCATACCACATGGAGATGCTCAATGGACTGTCCGAGTTAATGCTTTGGTCCAAAGAATAATAACTCATTATCAGGGAAGAGCAGACTATAGTAAAATAGCACGGTGTGTACAAGATACAGATGAAGGTGTGTTAATCTACCTGGAGAGACTGAAAGTAGTGTTTGCAGCAAATAGTGGTATGCAACAGGATAATGCTGACAATGGTCCCTACAATATGCAGTTGAAAAATGCATTCCCGAATGGAATGAAGCCAGAGATCACACAGTTTGTGAAGAAGCACCTAATAGGTGTTGGAACAGCTGGGATACAAGCTACGACTGACCATGCAGTACATGCAGAGAATGTACTGAAAGAAAAGAAAGCCAAGAAAGGTGGAATAAAAAAGGCAAGTGAAGTATTTGTCATGGATGATGATGATGATGATGAAAATTATGCTAATACATTTGCTGATGTGTATTTCCGAGGCAATGTCAACTGTGGAGGCTGGAGAGGAAGAGGAAGAGGAGGAGGACGGGGAGGATGGAGAATTGAAGGAGATGAGAGCTGCTATAATTGTGGACATTGGGCTCGAGAATGCAGAGCTCCAAAGGGCAGAGGTCAAGGAGGCTGGTGGGGAAGTGGTCAAGGAGGCTGGGAGGAGGACCCAGACGAGAGAATGATTTACCAGCATGAATAAATCAGGTCATGCACATACACACACGTATACACATACACATCGAGACACAGAAGATGAGGAAGAAGTATGTCAGTTAGAAAGTGGTGAAGTATCTTTAAGCATGAATAAAAAACCTGATAGTCATCTTGTTAGTTGATAGTCATAAAACTGTTTCCTATGCCTACACATATAGAGCATGACATTTTAAGAGACATGTAAAACAGCTCACCTAAAACTGAGAAGAATATGTGGTGAAACAAAGGAGCCACACAGACAAATAGGTATTTGATAGGAACTTGAAGGAAAAATCAAAAAATGTATAAAGATTTGCTTAAATTTTGAGTCATGGGAATACCCATGTCTCAACAGGAGGGATGGTATCCATAATACATTTCAAAACTATGAAGAAAAATGTGTGCTTTATGATTAATATGTTCTAAGCATAATGCTCCAGGTCGATTACGTCTAAAGCCAGGTAAATTCACCATGCAAAAAATTAAAACTATGTGTAATAACTGTTTTATGTACGACCACGATTGCATTCCTTATTGTAAGTATCAAGAGAGATTTTTGAATTTTACTGAGGAGGCAATTGGGCCATACATCAACACTTAGATAAGAGTAGTTTAATGGCATGGCAGAATAGGATGGTGTTAGACATGTTGTTGGCTGAATGTAGAATTTTTGGAGATATGTGTTGTAAGTTTATTCACAACAATACAACACCTGATGGCAGCACCACTAAGGTATTGAATGGATTAACCTCCCTATCTGTAGAATTGGCTGAAAATTATGGTTCGATGATGCTCTGACAGAATGGTTCCAGTGCATATTTGGAAAATGGGCAGGTTTTATAAAAGTTGATGATGTTATCTGTAGTTGTGATGATTGCTATTCTAATCACTTGTGGATGTTGTTCTATCCTTGTTTGAGAGGACTGTTACAGAGACTCATTGACACCGCTGTGACCAAAACGACGATGCTGTATGAAAGGGTCCCCACCATCGACAACCGAGGGGACTATGAGTGTACAGCACAAGAATATCTTACATTTGATTTGACAGATGATGATTTATATGGTAATCTGTTTGATGAAGACAAGGACACAACAGTTTAAAGAATAATTGCTGTTTATGTGTTTATTCTACTGAGTACATATTGAAAGTAACCCCATTTCTTTTTATTTCTTTTACGTGCAAGGAGTAGCTAAGTTAGGTAGGGACAGGTCCATATCCAAGTACGATGGGTTGACCAGCTTGGTGAGGATGCTTATGTTTTGTTTTAGGGGTAACATTGTAGTAAAACATTTTTGAACTTATGTTTATTCTTATAACTTCTGTGCCTTGATGGAGTATCTGTGTGTGGTTGCCGGGGCAGCGGAACCGTGAGAGAGTTTCCCTATCTAGAAGAATAATGGTAAACTAGAATGTTTTGAACTGCCTGATAGGGTTTTCGCTCTCACACTCCACAAAATTCATGTAATAATTATGCTTAAAATCAGCATAAACAGGAGGGATATGTGATGAGAATTTTGTACTACATGTAGAAGAATGTGAATTGATGTTACACAGCCCTCTTGAGAGAGACTGTTGGGTGTGAACTGTGACCTGTAGCTTGTGACCTCTTCTATGACCTTGTTTTATTACTTGTTTTGAAATTTGTTTTATGACCTAAGTAAGGAACCGACAGACACTGAAGGTAAACATCCTCCTCTCTGTAGGAAGGCTTGAATATAGTGATAACACACCCAGAGTGAGAGAGAGAGAGAGATAAATACCCTGATTTCCTCTTTAGACAGCAGTCTTCACTTTGTAACTGATCTGTGTGTTGCTCTGTGAATGCTCCTCTTGTACAAGATTAAAACCCTTGTTTGAACTTTGAGCTGACTCCGATCTCCTTCCTCCAGTTCTAAATGAACGCAGAATTATTTTAACATAGCCCACAATTGTACTAACTATGTATTGAAACAATGTCTCTCTACCAGTCAGGTGATGGAAATAATAGACTCCATCCTGAAAATGGACGACGAGTTACCTACAAGAAAAGTCAAAGCGCTTCTCCTAAGAAGGCACAATATAAACATAAGATTATGCTCAGTGAGAAAAGCAGTCCGTCATCTTGGCTGGAAGTTTGGGAAGCCCAGGTACTGTAACACATCTCATTTTACAACATTTAGGCTATAGTTACCACTGTGATAATCTGGCACTAAATGTAGATTTACAGTAACATTTTGATATACTTATTCTGGTTACAGATTCGTTCCAATGACTCGGGATAAAAACAAAGAGGCACGTCTACGTCAAGCACAAGAATGGAAGGCTGCTGGTGAGAAGTTCGACAACGTTTTCTTCACCGATGAGTCAACTGTGGCACTGGAACGTTTTGCATTGAAGTGCTGGAGAAAGACAAACTACACGGGCACGGCAAAGCCTAGAGTGAAACACCCAGTCAAACTGCACGTCTTGGGCGGAATTTCGCGTTGTGGCCCCGGTCCGCTTGTCATTTTCGATGGTGAGTGATGAAGAGTTTGAAGCATGTATATGTATATAGTATAGCCTATGTAAATTAAAATGTTGAAATAAAACATTATTTAACCCACAGGTATTATGGACCGACACTTCTACGCGGAGGAGATCATCAAAAAAGTGGCCAGTCCATACCTAAGAGAGCAGTTCCTTATGCCCACACACAGATTCTTCCAAGGTAGCCTAACAATCTCTTTTTCTAACAATCCTTGCCATGCGTACAACAAAAACAATGTGATGATGATTAGGCTGCTCTGATTTATCCTTTGCTATCCTTTTTTTTTTTTAGACAATGATCCCAAACACACTGCATGCAGTGTCAGAGACTGCATTCAGAACGAAGGGATCAACTGGGTGAAAACACCAGCAGAGTACGTTAGTTATTATCGCAATATAACCTAAATAAATATTCGGGATAAATAAATAGCAGGAAATAACAGTGCTGACTTGTCCATGTATTTCTTAGGTCGCCGGATCTGAACCCGATCGAGTTAGTCTGGCCTTCAATGAAACGCTACATTCGCTGTGAGGCCAAACCCAGGAACAGAGATGAACTGATCTCTGCGATAGAGTCATTCTGGAAATATGAACTCACGAAAGAGGTCTGCAACAAATACATTGATCACTTGGGCAAAGTCATCAAGCAAGTGATAACATTAAAGGGAGCACCAACTGGCATGTGACTGGCAGTCAGTGAACATTACGGCCAAGGGACCCCTCCTGCAGGGTTGGGGGAGGGGGGTAGATCCAGTGGTTTAGTCTGCGTGATACGCCAGTATACGCCCTATACTCGCTAGATTTCGTTTGTTTTTACCTGTTTCCATTGTCAATCCTAAGCAAATATTTATTATAGCAGCAAAATGAAATGCGCAATAGTAAACCCACATTAGGTTCTCAAATCAGCTGCCACTCTGCAGGGACGGCGGCCCGGCGGAGAATTAATGCTCATTTGCTCATGATTTGCTCAAACTTGGAGCCATATGTGATCATAATGATGATGAGAAAAGAAAACACATTAACTAAAGGTACTGCCTATACTGAGATTCGAACCCATACTAGCGCAAGATTCTGCTTACTGAGGGAGCTGCTCTACCAGGGGAGCTATACAGCTGACACACATCAGCGTGTGGACATACGTGCTGCTGTCGTGTCTTCAACCTAAAAACTGATCTTTATAACTGTTTTCGTTGAGTAAAAATCCTCTCTGAATTATGGAACTGATAAAAATCATTTCTTAAATGCTTGTATGGACGTTGAAACTTCTGTAGGCTGTGCGTAATTGTTTCTGCCTCCGCTTAGCCGTGGCTGCAGCGAGCGAGCAAAATCACAACCTCAGACGTCTTTAGGGTCTTTGACGTGTGCACAAAAAAAGACCACAGTTAAACATAAAAGCAAAACGAAAACAGATAAACATAAAATGGGAATATCACAGATAAATACAAAATACAAAGAATAAGACCTTAAAAGACATTTAAAAGGCTTCACAGTGAGTTGTTGATGATGTTGATGGCGGATGAGATGAATGATTTTTTTCACTAAGTTTGTCCTTGCTAGAGGGACCCTGTAGCGGCAGGCTGAAGGAAGGAGTTGGAATGAGGTGTGGAGTGGGTGAGGTATTATTAGCTACATTCTTGTATTTAAGCAACAACGAATTGCGTAATTGTTTCTGCCTCCGCTTAGCCGTGGCTGCAGCGAGCGAGCAAAATCACAACCTCAGATGTCTTTAGGGTATCAGATATTTTTATAGGCTATTCTTATATTTAAGCAACATCCAGTCAGGCCGTGATATAGGCTCACGGAGGCGGACTGGGACAATAATTCAGATCGGCAATTTTACCAGTAAACAGTGATATACAGTAGGCTCACGGGGGCGGACTGGGACAATAATTCAGGTCGGCAATTTTACCAGTAAACAAATGTTCCTTAAAAAACAACTAATGTCCATATTTTAGCTCTACTGTAAAACAAAGAAAGCACAAGTGATTATCCAAGGTCACCCAGATAATTGAGGTGTCCCACCGCTGTGAAACAGTCAGTCTGAATCAATCTGATACGGTTTAGCAGTCCCCCTCTCCATTCACTCTACCTGTAGCCTGAAACAGCGCCACTCTCCATTGCAGCTACATTGTGGTCAAATGTGGAATTGTCCCAAAATCGTTTGAGCTGCAATTCAGTACTATGCTTCCACCTAGTGGCTACAGCTGTCACTTACATTTCACGCGTTGCGTGAATCTCGCTCCCCGCGAGTGAAATGGCCACTTTGAAGTAGTACCTACTGTACACACATCGTAACGCATATATGATAATCCATCATATTGATTTAGCAAAGGCTTCATTGAAAACAAATGGACAAGGAGGAGGGTAAGCAAAACAGTTGAGTAGTGACCCGGCAAGAGGTTGTTATGGAGAAATAAATCCGGACATTCATTCATCTTACTTGCATTACTTGCTGCTTCATTTAGCTGCCACGAGCAAATAAATAGGCTGATTTGGTGTAAACATGATAGCAATTTTAGCTCACAATGCTAACATAGAGGCTAATGTCTCCGTCAAACAAGTAAACAAGTGTTGACAATATCGCAGAGACAGAAATTGTTTCAACGCCATCTAATAACACAGAGAAAAACTAACGAAAGCTTTCGCAGTCATAAGCCAGCATCGGCATAAAAGTTATCTGTGTCATAACATCCACAGTAAAGATGAAATATTACCTGTTCAACAAAAACTCCGCTGCATCAGCATCGCTTTTCAGGTCCATATCTTCACGGAGCTCTCGCCACCGTTCAAATGATGACCCAATATTTACTCGGGTTTGAGCCCTTTTTATGTCGCATCTCCACTTTGTCTCTGCCTTTTCAGTGACAGACTTGCGCTTTCTTTCAGCCTTTGCCGATGGGACAAGCAGAGGCCGCTTGCTACTGTTGCTCTGTTTTCCCTCCATACCTGAATTGCTCAGGGCCAAACAAACCTCTTGCCCGCTTGTAATTTCAAATGCGAAAGTGGGTTGGGACGAGGCGTGACCAGGAGCAGGGGAGTGAGCAAGGGGATTGGATGGAGGGTCCGAGAGAGAGTGCAAATTTGAGCAAGGGGAAACTCCCATCCGGACCGGATGGCTGCTTTTGGTCAATTTCTTTGCAGTTTTGTAGGTGCTAGAGAGAATGGATATATTTGGTTCCTTTTGCTCTTCACATTGTGTAGGGCGTACTATTGGACCATAACCACCATCTAAATAATGTTAATAATAATAATGGTCAATCTTTCACATCGTAGACCATAGCTTTAATGCCCATGGTTAATAACAGCGTGGGGGGTAGGGTGGTGGTTAAGATTCTGGGGAGGTGAATGGTAGGATAGCCTAGACTGAAGATGGCTTGAGGTTGGCTGTAGGGGTTGCAAAATGTGCTTGTTTTGTAGCAGAGATGACAGTTTGTTGTTGCATGTGTGCGACTCAGCATACTTCTCAGGCTTAAAACAGACTTTGCCTGGTTGCATGTTGCTCTGAAGGTAAAAGGAAACGGCAAGGTGATGGAGGTTAAAATGAGTGGGGTGGGGGGCTGAGGAGAGGGAGAAAATTAAGATGTCGAAGAAACTGAAGAACAAACAGATGAGGAGGTAGAAGATAGAGACAAAGGAGATGGTGACACATGGAGAAGGGCATGTCCTCCTACCTGCATAGAATTCTGGGCTGTAGACAGCGCTGACCACTGGATTTAGCTTCCAGCCTAAAACAAGACAGACAAAGACAAAGAGACAGAACAAGAAAGGTGTTTTATTGTGTTTAGTTTATGTCTGGTATGTTCTGACTCAACTTTCATCTCCCTGGGAGTGTATTCAGATAATTAGAACACAAGGTCATATGAACTTTTAATAAACAGAGCATTTGTAAGTCCTTGACATGTCAGTTGCCAAGACATTGTATTTTGTCTGCAATTTTATGCAGACAATACTTTTTTTATGCAGCTAACTTTCAATCATCAAGTGCCAAATACCATTTGACTCAGGGGAACCTGTTTCACTCTGGCTCATTTAAAAATCCTAATTGTACATGTTTAGTCTGGGAATAGATACATTTACCAGACCATTTACCATGTAGATGTGTCCAGAAAGGAATAAACAGAAAGGTAAAGTTGAGAGTTACATAAACCTAACCAAACATTGAGAGAAAACTGAAAATAAATGGAAAATAATAAGTGAACCTTGTGAAAAGTAAACAGTATAAATATACATCCCTGTTGGGATATGTACCCTAGTCACCTGAATGACAACAACATGATTGTCATTTGCAAAGATGGTCCCGGAACCACATTACAATTCTATTCTATTCTATTCTATTCTATTCTATTCTATTCTATTTTATTCTATGTCCTGGGAACAACAGCAACATAGTAATAGCAGATACACCTTGGTTCAAGGGGTACTCCAGTGCTTTAGTATTACATTTCCATAAAGTTGGCGGACAGATTTATAATTGAATTAGCAGAGGATGTAATAGAGGAGAGGGTGTAATATCCTCCCCTTCTATGAGTGAAGCTTTGAGCACTAATAAAATCAAAGCAAGAACCTCAGGGACCATGCTAGCATGTGTATGATAAGTAGGTATAATGCTCATTAAGACCATTGTACATATTCCCTTTCTTAGGTTAGTGTGCTAGCAAGCTAACATTTGCTAATTAAAACTAAACACAAAGAATAACTGAGACTAATGGGAATGTCATTCATTGTGCAGGTATTAGAATGGATGTTAAAAAAACATAATCAAAATACAGTTTTTGGTGATGGTACCAGTGATGGTACTACACAGGAAAAACAGGAGAGTAATTTTTCCAGAGTGCAGAGTATTTTCCTCCGAAATAGTCGAATTTAATCAGTTTTGACTATAATTATTACTCGCAGCCAATAGAGTAGGAGCAAAAATACAGATTAAATTCTACTGGAGTAAAACAGCATGAAACCACACCCACTAATGTTCCAGTTAAGTTTCGTTTCTGCCGCCATTACAAATCTCTTGCATGAAGCAGCAGCAGCAGACACCTGAGCAGACCAGGCGGGCAGCGAGCTACATCCTTGGCAGCGACGACACGGACGAGAAGAGAAGAGATGTCAGGTAAGTTTACTGTAACGTTAATTAGTTAACTTACTGTATGTAAGATGAAAGTTTTGACCGACATTCCCGCTGAAAAGCACCGTTAGTTGCTAACGTTAGCATTTGACAACGCAAATTGTGCAATTGTGCACATTAATTAATTATTAATTGCGCTTTTAGTGGTTTATAGACGGTATTAATGCCAAGCGACTCGGTGTAACGCCTGTATTAACGTAAATTATCAACGGAGCAGTATCAGTTATTCTTAACAAACATTAGCAGGCGTTGCTGAGCAGTTGCAACACGTGTATTTGACTCTAAACAGAGGAGAGCGCTGGAGAAAGACGTTTTTAACTGTAGTTTGGTCTGAATTTTGAGCATAAACTGCATTCATTTGCTGCAGGTGGACCAGAATGTAATTGTGCTCCCTTTCTGGTGCAACACGTGTGTTTTACTCTGAACAGAGCTATATAGAGCAGGGCTATTCAATTAGCAGCTGCAGGTCAACTTGACACATGCAATGATTGGCTTTTTGTTTTACCCCCACAGAAACCCCTCAACAATACAGTTATTTCTTTGACCAGGATTTTAACTTAAGTTATTAAGTTACTTTTTGGCTATATTACAGCATGAGTTGCACAGAAAATGGAAATTCAGAACTTAAGTTTTAATGTTAATTAATGGAATTGTTGTACTGTCTTTTAACTTGTAATTGTTAAAACTACTAAATTGCTGTGTATATTTTTGATAATGTAAATGAAATACATTTTCTTTGTGTCTTGTCATTAAGGATGCAGGCTGTACGAGTAAAGTACAAAGATCGCCAGAAGTACATTTGTTATGAGGGGCAACTGACCTTCAAATTGTTTTTGGACTGTGGTGAGTGAAAAATTTCACAAATTTTGCAAAATAACGTCTGGCAGTAGTTCTCAACTAGTCTAGTCTCAGGACCTACATTGGTTCTTGACCATTAAGTCGTGACCCAAACACTAAAATAGTGCAGTAATACACAATGGGCCGGATCTACTAAGATCCTAAATTGCTTGTACTAATCTGCTTGCGCAATCTAGAAATTTGCATGTGGGGTTGAACCGCGGTTTGCGGGTGATTTATTAAGAGTGATTGCGTAAATTACAACAGGTGCAAAAGTGTTGGAGACACGCCTATTTAAAAGAGGGTTTAGCGTGTTTCATGGTTTTCAGCACGGCGAGTTTGAGAGAGCGAAAGCGTAAAGTGAACCTTTTTTGCGCACTGTTAGTAAATCAGTTTGTACATTTTTGTGCGTGTGCAAGGAGTTTGCACACGTTTTACTACACGCAAACCTTTAGTAGATCCGGCCCATTGTCTTTGTGCACTATGAAATTAAAACATAAATTCAAAAAAGTGCAACTAGGGCTAAAAACTCAATGAAATAGAAAGGCAGTTTAAATTATAAAAAGACAGAAATGTGGAAAGTGGCCCTAAAATGCCATCATAAGAAAATGTCTGAGATTTTTTCCCCCTATAGTTACCATTTTAATGTCTATAACAACACACATCGAATTTGTCAGTAAGCTTGTGCAATTTTCTTTTGTCTTTAGTTGCCAAGAAATTTGACATCCCAACTCTGGACTTAACAGTCTATGATGATTCAAAGACTGAAGTTGACGAGGAGGTGTTCGAGTTTCTTGTAAAAAAACAAGACCTTGGTGTGTTGGAGATTTGTTTACCCCAAGACCCAAATCCTGATGGTGAGTTTCTTATATAAGTTCATAGCCTTATTTTCATCTGTACAATCCAGGCTAATCTAACATGTTCTAAATATGTGAGTCAAGTAGATCTCATTTTTATATTTTGAAATTATCTTGGTTTCTCTGCTCTTCTGCACCACCCCTTAAATCTTAACATGATTGCTAGATTCGTGGAGCTCTTCTGCAAGCAACTCCTTTGCTAATAACTCCAGTGGAGACCATGAGGGGGACTCTGATGACTCCATCATACTGCAGCATAGTCCTGCGACAAGACAGAGAGCTGACGATACCAGTCGAGCTCAAGTAAGCTCTGCAGAATTACTTTCAGCAAGTTGACAAGTTGAAGTTGACAATTCCAAAATTCTTACTGTCAGTTAAACAGATAATTTTGTCCATTTTTTACCCTCTCTTAGATGATTGAAAACATTCTGAAGAACAAACCTGGAGGAGAGAGGATCATGAGCGAGTATGCTCGGACAAAAAGCCTAACAGATGTCAGAAGACGTGATATGGTCAAGATATTGGTTGCACATATGACAAGTGAACATGGGTATGTTGAATAATTTTAGCTACACTATATTTTGACTTGACTTAGTGCAGTACAGCATCCCTGTTTTTACAGATTTGAATCTCAGTACATTCAGTTAAGAGTGTGTGTGTCTGTGTGTGTGTGTGTGTGTAGGACAAGTCCTCCAAGGCGTGTTAAAGAAGACTATGCAAAGGGCATCACTACCTTGTTCCCATATCTGGCTGATCCTTGGAGCAAGTTTGGCCATGTAAGTACATTAATAAACTTATTTACTCCTCACTTCCGTGTAAATCTTTTTACCTTCTTCGCAGAATGTAAATATTTAAATTGTCGACTTACTGTTGTTGGATGATATTTTAATTCAGTGAAAGATCTGTTAACATTTCTGTGCCCACCATTTACAGTATGCCATCTCTCCTATAAGATCTAATCTGGTGGTAATTGTGGGAGCCATCTCTGTAAGTTTCCTGCGTAGTAATGACCTTGGGTGGTGTGTGCACACTTCATTGACATCTGGGTGATGGGTGTGTCACTGTGGGTGTATTCACTGTGGTTGCAAGTAGTTGCACTCCCCCATTCACCACTGATTCATTAATTGTAATTAGGGCTGCCACGATTAGTCGACTAGTCACGATTACGTCGACTATTAAAATCGTCGACAACTAATTTAATAGTCGACGCGTCGTTTTTTTTTTAAACTTTATTTTCTCTCTCAAAACTGCTGCGGCACCTTCCACTGCAGCGTCTGCCTTTCTGTCCTTGACACACATGCGCAGTAGTGGTAATCTGGGTCAGCCGTGGTGTCACCTGAAGTTATACCAGACGGGCTCTCTGGTATCATGGCTACCCGGCGGCAACGGAGCTCAAAAGTGTGGGAGCATTTTAAGAAAACAAAAGAAAAAAGTGTGCAATGCAATATCTGCAAGACAGAACTCGCCTTTCACGGCAGCACAAGTGTGATGCACGAGCTCCTGAAAAGGAAGCACGTTGTGGCTGACAACGACGATGAAGAGGGACCGTCGTCTCGTTAAGCTAACTGGCTAGTTAGCTGCTAACATTAGCGTAAACAGAGAGCTAACTTACTACTTACTCATATTGATAGCTGTAAACGTTAATATTAGCGATGAAGATTTGATTCATTAGCCTTAGGAACAAGAGCCTTGTGCAGTTTGGGATGATATAGAGTCAGAGTGTAGTAAAGTTGAATACAGTTGTAAGCACTGAGCACAAAATGCACTTTTGTTATATTTAAGTTAGTGAGACCAAAACTTCAATAATAACAGGGTTTCCCCCAGTGTATCATAAGCCTGGCAGGCCGCCAGGTCTTACTTGCCCCCCCGCCAGGCTAAACATTGTTTATTTATTTTAAATCAGTCTTGCGCTCCATCAACACGTGATCAGGTGTCTTTTTCATCACCTGACAACGTCACAACTTTGTCGCGCATAACGGGACATGTCATGTCCCATCATGCTCATCAGACCGCTGCTTCACCAGCTGACCGAGAGTAACGCACCAAGTCGACGTCGACCTCGTAGCCGTTACCGTGAGCCGAGCCGCGGCTCTAGAGGCTCAGCCAGCTGCTGCAGCGGCTAGTAGCTGTTAGCTGTTAGCACGTCGTCCCCTGCGGTGTCAGAGCTCCGGACTTCTGTGAGCCGAGGTGCTTTCACCAGATGTGAACATGACCCAGTGTTTCATTGTTCAGCTCGTACGGTTCGCATTTACACACGTTTGTTTTCTCTGGTCCAAACAGTAGATTACAGAGTATCTTTGGTAGATCCGTGATTGTCACGTTTCCATGACGACTGACCGGAAAAAGACGCGTGATCATGTTCACGTGACTCCAGATTGTAAAAATCTCTGAGGAAAAAAATAAAGTTTTAAAGTTTTCTGGGGGAAACCCTGAATTCCTTAGGTCAGCCAGTGCCTTATCCGTTTACTCAGCTGTTTGCAATTTATGCTACAATTGTTTGTTGCTACAAGCATATTTCATTAAAGGTTTAATGAACTATCATCTTAATTGTCTTCATTTTTAGTTAGCATATACCTTAAACACTTAAAGCTGAAAGCTAATGATTGTTATATAAGATCAGCTGCATGCTGGTGCGATAAACTGTATGTTATACATTCAATTTACGTATGATCCGATTAGTCGACTAATCGAAAAAATAGTCGGTGATTAGTCGACTATCAAAATAATCGTTTGTGGCAGCCCTAATTGTAATTGGCAACCATTCAATTGCCCAGCCCTAATATTTGGGATTACCACTTTAAGGAGATAAATGAACACATTTTAACTTTCTCATTCAAAACTGAATAACATTTTCTTTACTTTAGGAGCATTTTTACAATGCAGAAGACGGTAGTGGGTATCTGGCATGGCGACTGAAATTTGTTCAAAAGGAAGCATCAGAGGGACAAAAGAAGACCTCCCGTCAGTCACCAACACTAATCGGTAGCTATGTGACATTGATTGTAGTTGGACTTGGAAGTCTGATTCATGATGTTTATATATTTAAACTACTGCACAAGCAAGTGTTTGTTTTTTTTCAGTCTTACTGTTTTAGTCGCTCTTATTGTGTGTCTGAAGCAACTGAATCCTACTTTTCATCTGATGACACAACTGCATGTTTGGCCTTCCTTTCTGAGTGTCCGAGCCTTGTTTCATATATCTTAGGAGCAGGGTTTCTGCTGGTGTCTAAGAGTCTTTAAAATGTATTGGATTATGAAGTACTTTTATGAAGTTTGACTCTCACAAATGTTTTTTTTTAAAAATACATTCTATTGATCACACTCTTAACAAACCATAACATAATAAAGCAAACTGTGCAGTGCAGCCCAGTCAGAATTAGTACACCTAGCTAGTGTTAAATTTAGGGGAAAAAATTCAGTTGAATATTCTTTGAAGTTATAGTCAATTTGCAAGAAAAAAACTTTGATATTCTCAGAGTCAGTTTTTTTTTCTCACAGTTTCAATGACTAATCTCAGAATAATAGACCTTTGTTTCTCTTAAATTTGCTGTCAGTATTAATATCAGAATACTTCTTCTTCTTTTTTTTCTCTGAATACTCCCACCACGTGCACTTCATTATTATTTTTTCTTCAATTGGTCTTAGGTCTTAAATTATGTTCATAAAGTCTGAAATTGAACTTCCTTAAACCTGCAGAAACCCTGAAGGACACAATATAGCGTAATTTACTTGTATAGAGCAGACAAATCCAGTAATCTGTAAATGTCCCACCACTGTTACAGGTGGTCCAAAGGCTGAGAGAGACCCCCTCAGAGAGGAAAGCTGGCTAATGACAGAAAACCTTTGTTGTGAGGCCATTGCATTGATGAAGCATACAGCTGATGAAGCAATTGTCAAGGAGAAGATGAAGCAGACTTTCACCTATCGCCAAAAGATGGTTCATGACCCAGTGAAGTCCTCTGAAATATTCACAGCATTTCCAAGATTCCTAGACATAGCAGGAATGGTATGTGCATCTTTAACTGCCTTGCCTTGAAAGTGTCAGGCCTTTTCTAATATCCTGGTTATGGTTCTAGTATATCATGATAGTGGCACTCCATAATGTTTACTGTTCTGTCTTTACTTATTCTTGTCTGCAGATTGAGCAGGATTTTAGTCTGATGTTTGGTGATGCCATCTCTGCAAAGTTCCTGGAGAAGTGGCCGACTGTCTACAAGCAGAAAGTCCTTAAACAAAGCCGTGGCCTCACACAGACAGCTGAACTTCAAGACCTGGTTCAAAATGCTGAATCCACAACAGAAGTGGAAAATGGTATGTTGGAATAAAATGATTATACTAATGAAGGGAGAGCTGTTTTTGAAAGCCATATGAATAACTGAGCTTTTTGTGAAAATATGTTTGCACATTTTTGCTTTACATTTTCAGGGTGGGACAGTGACATGTCATCCATTTTGATCCTTCTCCACCTTCTGCCACCATCACCTCAAGGCCGCAAGAGACCAGGAAAGCTCTCAGCCAGACATGCCAGTGACCATGTTGTGAAGTTCATCAAGGTGAGGTTACAGTTCAAGTAAATGATATTGCCCTCAAATGATATTGCCCCCATTCCTAATCCTATTAAACATTTTTAAAGATTGTGGTCAAATCTTGGTGAGATCACTATCTTTTTTTTTTTTGCAAACCAAGGCTCATTTTAATGTAAACACTAATGAAGTTCTCGTGTCACAGACTGGGACCAGCATCGAGGGGCATCTGGACAGCATCACAGAAAGCCTTCAACCCTACCTGCTTGCTGTGGGAGCCCAGAGGAGTGTGATTCACAAGTACTTCATTGTGATTGACAAACATGCCATCCCTTGTAAGTCACCAGACTCTCTTGCCTGTTTTGATGAGCTTTTCAAAGCTCATTTTGTCTTCAGCACCTCATACAACCTGGATCTGGCAAATGTGTACAACTTCTTGCAAACCGCCATTTATGAAATAGATGTTGCTACCACTAAAGTCAATCCCAGAGTTGCAGAGTTGAGAGCTCGAATGCTGCATTGAGTTGAGACTAAAATGTTGTGCTTTGTTTGCAAAAGCCCTCAGCAAATGTTAATTCCCTGATAAAGCACCTAAAGTTGATCCACAGGCTTTGTTCAGGAAAGACACTTCGTCTTAAATGTGGTCAGGCTGGTTGTTCACAAGTTTATGGCACTTTTTCTGGGTTTAGAAAGCATCTCAATAAAGCACATGAACCTTGTTCCGATCCTGGTGAAGGCCCATCTAGATCTGAAGATTTCTCAGTTAGTGATTTTGATGAAATATGTATTGTGCAGGTTTAGTTGTTTGTCTTAAAGTCCAATGTGAGATGCCAGTTTTTCACAAAATCCACCATGTTGTTGTCAAAGATGAGATGTTACTGTTAGTTACTTTTGCACTACAAACAATATGTCTTGATGAGCATTTTAATGCATTCAAAGTAGTGTGTACAACTGAGGGACCTCATGTGGTTAATGTTAAAGAGCTGTTCTGTTACAAAGCATTTGACATACAGATGTCATACAGTCGTGATGATTCAAGCTTGTTTATTGTACCATACCGTTTCCTGTGATTTAAAAAAATGACTCCAAGATGGATTGCAATGCAATTTTGGCATTTTTTGTTTTATTTTTATTTATACTGTATGTATTATTGAAGGCTGACTAGAGGCCAAAATTGTAATTTACAGAGGCCATAATTTATTTTTCTGGCTTGTATTTTTCTGGCTGACTTTATGTATTTTATTGTATTGTTTTTTAAAGAATTAAAGTGTGTAAATTCAAATTTCTGATGTATTGATCTTTTAAGTTTAGATAATCTTCCAGAATTGAGTTATAATGCTACCCTGTATCGAGTAAAATACAACTCCATATCGAGTGAAATACAGCTCTATATTGAGTCAAATACAACTCTATATCGAGTCAAATACAGCTCTATATCGAGTTGTAATTGACTCGATATAGAGTGAAATCCAACTCTATATTGAGTCAAATACAGCTCTATATCGAGTCAAATACAGCTCTATATCGAGTTGTATTTGACTCGATATAGAGTGAAATACAACTCTATTTTGAGTAAAATGGCAGGAGAGTTGTTTTCATTTTATACTACACTGAGTAAAATATCATCATGTAGAGTAAAAAACAAACACTGAATAGAGTAAAAATTACTCTGAAAAATTTACTCAGCAATGAGAGTAAATTTTACTCTATTTAGACTGGGACCAAATATTATCTTTGTCAGAGTAAAATTTTATTCAATTTGAGTAAAATTTACTCCGATAAATTTACTGTGTAGAATGTAGAGAATCTGACAAGTCGTTATCATTTCATCGCTTCCTGTTTGATCAGCAATTGACACTGGGTAGTGAGAATCAGGATGGACATGAGGCCAAATTTCAAGGTAAAACAACATATTTGATAACCAATTAGCTACCTCCCTGCTAACAGCTAACAGTGTACCCTGGCAGTGTTTTGCAGGAATAAGCAGTGATCCTTGACATAGACATTGGCTGATTGGCAGCATGTTGCTCCAAAACCTGTATGTACCTGTCTGCATTAGTGGTGCCCTCACAGATGTGCAAGTTGCCTAAACCATGAGCACTAAACCACATACCATCACAGATGCTGGCTTTTGAACTTTCCACTGGTAACAATGTGGACAGTCCATCTCCTCTTTAGCCTGGAGGACACAACATCCATGATTTCCCAAACCAATTTGAAATGTGGTCTCTACTCTGCTCAAACCACAGGATGCTTTTTTCTACTTTGTGGCGAGTCTGCCGCGGCGTCGTCATCAGTGGCACCACTAATTTTGCTAAAAAAAACAAACTCCAAAAGTCACATTTGGAACTATTTCGGCTTAAAACAAGGCACAGACGGTAAAGCGATAGACGATGGCCATCCACTGCAGGTGCTGCCACCAAGCTATAGGAGCCAAAGGAGGGAACACGTCCAACCTTATGAAACACCTGCAGTGTCGTCACCCAGACTTATATGTGGAATACCAGGTTAGTATGCCCTGTTTATTTTCTCATTGGCTAATATTAGGCTATATGCTCCGTGTACAGGCTGAGGAATGAAGAGTTAAAGGATGTCACAGTATAAAGCACCTAGAAAATGCATACAAATATAGTTTTCACAGGGAATCAGTTCCTGTTTATTGTATTGTAGATTTTTTTAAAGGACAGTGGATTTGTTATCCTAAGTTGATTATTTATATTAGTTAAACATAAATTAATGTGCAAAGGAAACTGAATGATTATTTAATTTCAACCATATAAATTCTAACTTCATTTATTTGTTTTTTATTGCTTATATGCTTTTGTTCATGTACTCTTGCTGACCCAGTTATGAACTAAAACCATTAGGACCATTAGGCTAATTCATGTTATGTATTTCCCACCCCTTATTTCAGAGAGAGCCATCCAACCCAAAAGGGAAGCAACCCATGGCCAAGACCATACCTGAAATGTATGAGCAACAGAGAAAATATCAGCCAACTTCAAAGGAAGCCACAACATTGAACAGAGCAGTGGCTGAATTCCTATGTTTGGACCAAATTCCAATATACACAGTGGAAAAGTCGGGCTTTAAGGAATTGGTGAAGAAATTAAATTGTAAATATGAGCTTCCTGGGAGGAATTTCTTCATGTATAAAGAAATACCCAGGCTTTACACAGAAACAAGAGAGGCAGTTATGGAGCAGCTGTCAGGACCCAACAAGTACTTCTCCTGTACTACTGATCTGTGGACCAGCAGGGCCATGGATGCCTACATGACCATCAATGTGCAGATGATAACAGAGAGCTGGGAGATGGATGCATGGTGCTTGGGGTGCTCTGAGATGAACAGTGACCACAATGCTGAAAACCTACTGGAAGCCCTGGATGAAACGATGGAAGACTGGAATATGGACAAAAACAAGATGTCAGCTGTCACTACTGACAATGCATCAAACAACATAAAAGCCTTTTCACAAAGATACACCTGGATACCATGTTTTGGACATAATCTCGATTTGGCCACTGACAAAGCGCTGGCTATCGACAGGGTGTCATCCGCATTATCCAGACTACGGAAAACTGTCTCTGCTTTTTCCAGGTCACCAAAGATGTCCAGGCTACTGCTAGAAAAACAGACAGACTTGGGTCTACCTCAGAAAAAGCTGCTTCATGATACACCAACATGCTGGAGCTCTGGTTATGACATGGTAGAGAGGTTCTTGGAGCAGCAGCAGGCTGTTAGTGCTGCCCTGGCCACCGAGAGGAAGAAATGGCATCTCATGCCTAGGGACAGTGACATCACCACACTTGAAACAGTGAAGGAGGTGCTTGGACCACTGCGACGGTTCACAGATGTTCTCAGTGGAGAGAAACTCCCCACAATCTCTGCAGTTCAAGTGGTCATGTGGGACATATCCTCTTGCCTTGCTGCATCTGAAGGTGATGCCCCCCTGTGTCGTGAAATGAAGGAGAAAGTTCTAGAGGATCTCAACAAAAGATACGCAGACAAGGATTTACAGATTATTCTTAACTGTGCCACATATCTTGATCCTCGTTTCAAAGACACCTTTGTGGCGATGACACCTGAGGTGAAAGAACGTCTCATCAAGGACATCGAGGAGCAGGAGACTCTGCAACACACTGAGCCTGAGGCTGAAGTTGATGTAGATTCACCAGAGAAGCGGCCAAGAACAGACATGCAAAGGCTCCTCGCAAGCGTCAAAACAAAAAAGAAAGGAGAGGTCAGTGCCCCCCCCTGCTCCCCCGGATCTGGGGAAAGGATGACCGATACACTGCAAATCCAACATGAGCTTGATGTCTATGCCAGAATGACAGAGATCAGCGGAGACAACAACCCTCTTGAGTGGTGGAAATTAAATTCTGGGACTCTGCCACTCCTCTCCCAATGTGCACGAAAATACTTGTCAAATCAAATCAAATCAAATTTTATTTGTATAGCCCAAATTCACAAATCACAGTTTGCCTCAGAGGGCTTTACAATCTGTACAGAGACGACACCCTCTGTCCTTCGACCCTCGATTCGAGTGAGGAAAAACTTGCCCCAAAAAAGGCCCTTTTAACAGGGAAAAAATGCGGAAGAAACCTCAGGGAGAGCCACAGAGGAGGGATCCCTCTCCCAGGACGGACAGACGTGCAATAGATGTCGCATGTACTTGTGCATTTCAGCATCCAGCTGTGCCTCTGAACGGGTGTTTAGCACTGCTGGAGGGATCTGCACCCCCAGACGGGGCAGATTAGATCCAGAAAGATTAGACATGCTTGTTTTCATTTCCAAAAACCTGCGTGAAATTAAGGAGAGGTGTAACAGGAGTAATGTAGACTCTGTCTATATTGTATTCTATACATTGTTCAGAATATACTGTTCAGTATTTTGTTAAGTTATTATGTATAGAATTGAGCTACAGTTCAATGAAGTAGCCTTTGATATGCCTTTGCATAAGTTCTGTCCTTTAAGTTAAATACCTCAAAGTTTGACTAGACACACAGACACGCAGAGAAAAGACAAGTGGATCTGAATTTATTTTTTTTCAATTTTAACTTTTTAATAAATGTTATTCATAAAAATATTTGTTTCAGTCTAATTCCTACTTCACCAGTGTTATGTTTATCATGCACCAAACAACATTATAAGAAATTAATAAGTATTTATAACTTGTACAAATACATTGCAGTTCATAAAAATAATAATAATAAAATAAAAAGGCTGCAGTATCGCGATAATACCCGGAACTGTGATACTTTGTCTGGTATAGTATCGTGGTTACTCATTTTGGTATCGTGACAACTCTAATTCTAAATGCTGTATCGTAGAGGAGTAAAAGAATCCATCTATGTCAAACTGGAACGATCGTCTTTGACCAGAGAAGGTGAACTACAACATTACTTATCACCCACCTACAATGCCGTACTGAGTTCCCTCTCCAGACAGCTTAACAACCATTCACACCTGGGCTCACCTAGCCCTAGCAATCCACATGATGGCCGATTTTTAAAATCATCATTCAATCGTCATTGGCGGTAACGACTCCTAACTCTGAGTTCACGTGTCCTCAACAACTCTGTAAGGACACTCCCACACGGAGTTTAAAAGCCTGCAACTCCCCTCCAGTTAGTTAGAACCGAAGAAGCCTCTTGGATGAGATGCGAAACGGCTTCAAGAAACTGAAACACGTCCAGTTGCCTAGGATACAGCACTTAGAATTACCATAACCTGGATGACTGAGAACATTAACAATTTGTG
The DNA here is from genome assembly GCF_965226575.1 of Pagrus pagrus. NCBI lineage: Eukaryota > Metazoa > Chordata > Actinopteri > Spariformes > Sparidae > Pagrus > Pagrus pagrus. The sequence goes on from NC_140197.1 coordinate 6,677,326, forward strand.
CTATATGTGTAAGTGGCTGGGGTGGAGGGGTGGGATGCATTGAGGGAGGGCCATTTGCTGATACCCCAGAAAATCTCTCTCGTGTGAACAAGACTTTATTGTGCTATCACAACATTATCTCGTGTTCACCAGGAACTGTTTTGTTTTTTTAACCCATGTCCTCCGCGTAGTGCTGAGGGGGAGTTAAAAATATTATATAATTTGTAAAATCTAATCTGTTGTTGGGTGTATAAGTGAGGGACAGGAGGGGGATTACAGGGCACTGGTGGACAACTTTGTGGAGTGGGCTGGACAGAATCACCTGCGGCTGAACATCAGCAAGACCAGAGAGATGGTGATTGATTTCAGGAAGAACAGGAGGACGGCTTCCCAACCTCTGCGCATTCTGGGACAGGATGTGGAGGCGGTGGAGGATTATAAGTACCTGGGTGTTACCACCAACCACAGACTGGACTGTAGATCTAACACTGAAGCTGTTTACAAGAAGGGGATGAGCAGACTATACTTCCTGAGGAAGCTGAGATCCTTCAATGTGTGCAGCAAGATGTTGGAGATCTTTTATCAGTCTGTGGTGGCAAGTGTACTTTTCTTTGCTGTGGTGTGTTGGGGAAGCAGCATCGGAGCCAGCGATACCAATAAACTCAACAAACTCATTAAAAAGGCTAGTGCTGTGATCGGCTGCAAACAGGACACTCTGGAGGCTGTGGTGGAGAGGAGGACACTGAAAACTGTTATCCATCATGGATAATCCTCTCCACCTTCTCCACCTCACACTGGTCAGACAGCAGAGCACCTTCTCCAAAAGGCTGCTACAGCTTCGCTGTCATAACAACAGGTACAGGAAATCTTTCCTGCCACAAACCATCACTACATACAATAACTCTCTCACCTCTGCCTGACAGAGAGATCTCTGATCTCTCTACTGTTTTTTACTTTATAACATGTTTACATCTGTACATTCCAGGTTCTTTTCAGTCTATTTTTATCTATTTATATTACCTGTGGTTCTTTAATGCACACTCATATGTACATTTTGGTTCTGTTTTTGCACATTCATAAGTATATGTTGGTTCTGTTATTGCACATGTATAGGAATTGTGTATTTCTTGTACAGTTGCATAGATTATTATTGTTTATAGTATAGTTTGCACTGTGTACATACATTGTATATATCTTGCTTTCTATTTATGTTATGTACAGAGTGTTTTTGTTTTTCTTTCCCATTGCTGCTGTGACAAAAGAATTTCCCAGTCTGGGATCAATAAAGTAATTCTATTCTATTCTATTTTCTGACATTGATCAAAATAAAAGGACTGTTGAATGCCAAAGTAAGAACATATTTTTATGTATGTATATTTTTAAGTATAAGTTGATTACAATAGCAAAATACAAAATATATAGATGTCTGGTTAAGCATTAGCATTAATTTCAGCCGTGATAGTGGATAGGTCTTTATTAGCTTTACACTATGGACACTGAAAATTTTCCCCATTTTTATCTACAAAACTGTTTAAACTCTGCCACGTTGCATCGTCAGTGGACAGCCTTTCTCTCATCCAGCCACAGATTCTTGATAGATCTGAAGTCTGACTGTGACACTACAGGACTTTAACGTTGTTGTAACTGAACAGCTCATGCATATCTTTGGCTTAATGCGTGAGACATTTGTCTGGTGAAAAACAAATCATATATGCATCAGGGTTTCTACCAGGATTTTACTGTATATGTACCTGCATTATTTTTTCACATACTCTCACAAGCCTATCAAAGCCTGCTATGGAGAAATATCGCCACAGAATGAGGCTGTCATCTCAATGCTGGAGAGGAGAGGCTGTGTTATTGATGCAGTGCACCAAACACGGAGTTTCGGTATGATGATGAAAAATTCAGTGTCGCACTCATCAGAACACCGAAGCTTCCCCAAGCTGATTTCAGACTCTCCCTTGTTCTTTCTCAAACCAAGAATGGGTTGTAATGAATAGTCAGACATTATACCATCGCTAGCAGACTGCCGTATCAGCATGATTAACATCATTACCATGGATAAAGATAGGATGAATATTAGCATGGATACAAATAGCATGTATATTAGTAGTGATAGTGATAGGTCTTCTTGTGTAGTAAGGAGCTGCAGAGTATATTTATGGTCAAACTGTAACCTGTACTGTACACTTACTGCCACCAGACAACTTCTGTGCTAAACATTCTGTCTGCTCCAGTGACTAACAGCTGTCTGCTCTGAGCTCAGCCACCAACCGTCACTTTACACTCACTCAATACAAACTGGCCTATTCTTAAAAGGAGCCACGTCACTCTTTTAACACCAGAAGCCAAGCTTTGTGGATGACAAGTCACGGATTGTAGTCCATTTTGGCGACAGCTTAATTTTTTTCACTTCAAGCACAAAATTAAGTTATGTTCTAAAACATTGTCAGGAAAGATCATAGAAATACCAAAACACACAGAAAATGTCCAGATGGAACTCTTGACAGGAGCACCGTTTTGTGCAGTTTGTGTAGCAAGGAGTACTACATGCTTAAAGTATCACCTCCTTTTAAAGTTTAGAGTTTCCACTCATTTGTTGATTCACTTATCCACCAAAATCTATTTTGCATTGAAATCATTGTAAATGCTTTAGGCAAATACTGGTATGTGCACTTGATTTTGGTTGATTAATCACAAAGCTTGTAATCAGTTGGATTTTGTAATAAATTTAGATCACTTAGTTTACATCTGTTTTCATTTATCAATATCAAAAGTTATTTTTCTGTTGATTAGTGTCAAAAAAAGCAGATTAAACCTGTGTTGATTTAAAGATGGACAATCAATGAAAGATGAAAATTTACAAGATTAATCTTTTCATATGCATTGTAAACATTGACTCAGCCTTACCATTTGCATATGGGTTGACAGTCTTCTTATTTGTCATTACTCGGGCTGTTGCATTGTTGACCTACAGCAGATAAAGAGGGGTCCATGAGTTATGACACTAATATTTTCATAGTAAGTACTATACTTGTAAGAGTAAACTTGCATGCATAGTTTCCTAATGTAATAAACAAAGAAAGCAGTACACTGTATCATGGCAAACACCCATGTCATTTGTGTGTTTTCAAAATTGCATTCAGAAACACTTAAAAACACATCCAAATAAATATTTACTCCATTTGCATATTTTCTTTCATATTTTATGACGTTTCCAGCATGCTCTCCCCAATAATAGTGACATTTCAATAACATACAGACGAACGAAACGGAAAAACAGATGCACTTGGCAAAATTATTTTTTTGTAAATGTATAGATGCATGCGGTGAGGAGGAGGAGGGAGAGAAAAAAAACAAAGAAAATGTTGTTGAGGGCAGGGGCGAAGAGAATATGTTGGGAGCATTACGCAACATCAAGTCAACCTTAAAACGTGAGAAGAACTGTTGTGACTAAAGCAACACAAAGCATTCACTCTCAGACACCAGCCTTTCAATTCATTCCAAGAATATTTATTAGGATTAAAAACAACCAAAGAAATGAGATGTACTCAAATTAACCAACCAAGTCAATCAATCAGCCAATCAAATCATTCCATATTTAAACAACAGCTAACAGGGTAAATTAAAATAAGGGTGCATTGTCTTGTAAAATCAAATAAATTAAGAAGTGGGTTTCCAACAGTCTCAGATAGATGTGCAAACAAATTCATATCTCAGTCAGTATCGCTCGCACACGCAGTTTCAGGAGAACACTTAGTGAATGGACACGCACGCCGACACGCAAGAAAATATGTATGTCAATAAACAGCATCAACTCAACCACAATTCAAAAAGAAATGTCAAGTGAGTTTTAGCGTTGCAAACGTTCCAAAGAGAGAGGAAGAGAGGGAGGAAATGCTGGCAGAATGGCTTGCTTGCCCACACTTACCAGTCCCAAACCTTTTGGCCCCGCCCACGTGTTTGTGTACTGTTACCGTTGTAACTGTGTTGGATGGGGCCCTAAACAAGCTACTGTTGGAAGGATGGTGGGGGAGGAGGAGATGAGAAAGGAATAAGCAGCATCTTACTCAGGAGGCCAAGAAAACTTTGCAATCATTCCACTGCACAAACTCTCTCTTTCAGCTCTTTCTATACAAGCAGCTAGCTGGTTTCTTAAAGCATAACTCTGACCATTTTGTTCAAAGAAGGTGTCTTCATCCATCATACTGATTGATCTGGACTAAAATCATCTCAGTTGCCTCACAACAGAGATAATCACATATTGGCTCAGTTCTCAGATAAAGTCCTAAACAACCAGTAAACACTTTGAAGGCACCCAGAGCGTGTTTTTTTCAAGACATAGTTTTTATTGATCTGCAAGAATGCACGCGTGTGTGCAAAAATGTGTAAATGAATGTAATCTTAAATCACATACAGTTTTTATGTTACCTGGGCCATTGCCAAAGCAATTCTTTTTCAAAGCAGGCACACTGGAGCCACACCAGAGGGATATTATGGATCCTGCTGCTTTTCTTGCAAGACCTGCCCTACTCTGGCTCTGATTGGTTGCAATCATTGGTTAAGTTTTGAGATAACTAATGAGTTACTAGTTTGAGTCAAGCATAGCCTTTATTATGTGTAGTTTACTGGTGGTGCTGATGAAGTGGTTTATGATCTGTAGCAGCATCTCTGCTCTGGATAGCCCATAGACACCAAAATGTTTTCACTCCCATCTCATCAAATGTAGCACCTTGGTCTTTGGCCACTTTCACACTGCCTTTTCAAGGCGGCATCTTGCGGCGATATTCCGCTTCGCTGTCTGTGTGAAAGTTACAGAGGTGGAATGCGGGGACAGTCTCATTCCACCTCTGATCCGCCAGCGGAGGTAGTATTGGAGCCGCAGCAGAGGTGAGACGACCTCTGTGTGTAAGGGTAAGCCGGCAGCGAGGGACAGGGGTGAGACGTTCTGATGGCATTCACAGTCTGACAACTAAACAGATCCTTCACTCATCAGATAAAAGAGAAATGTCCCACACTTCAACCCAACGGACAAAGTTACAAGACTAAACAACAGTAATGTAGCAGAAGGCAGTGTCTTCAGTAACCTTAATGAGGAAAAAAATATCAAATTTATACTTGGACAAGTCGCTGTGATTCTGTCTGTCCAACCGACTCTTAGTCACGCTTCCGCCCAAAAAGCAGATGGCAGCTCCCGCAGTTTAGTGGCAATGATTGTATGCCGTGATTTCTTTTAACTCACAATGTCTTTTTGGCCTTCCACTATTGTGTTGCTGTAGTTACTGTCTCTGGCAACTTAAATATAAAAAAACCCACCAAATTGAATGAGGAAAATTCACTGCGACAGTCAGCTCTCCTGACCGAGACTTCAGTGAACTCTCCTGCTAGCAGCATCGTCTGAAGGACCCAGCACTACCTGTTTGAGCCATCAGAGCCAGAAACTGACTCCAACACTGATAGTGCTCAGCCTCAGTCTCCATCAGAATGGTAATTTATTTCCCAGTAATTTAAACCCCAGTCTACATATAATTCCTTGTCATATCTATATTGGTGCACATAAAATATTACCTGTGGATTATCATTGTGCTGTCAGATGGATTCGCTCAGGGAATCAGGCCAAATCATGTCAAATCATGGCATTACGTGCCCGCCACCGACAGCAGGTGCTCTCTCTCCGGTGGCAGGCACGTAATGCCGGTGGCCGTGATGGTAGCAGCCGCTGTCGGCGGGACGGAGAGGCTCCAAGCCGGGGACGGAGAAGATCATGGCAGGCACATAATGCCGGTGGCTGTGCTGTAACTATCGGGGGTAAAGTGGACCCTGCAGAGACTGGTGTTGGTGGTGATTTTTCTCTCCACAGTAGCTCCTCTTGACAACATCGATCCACCATTTCCTTACGTTGTCTCGGTAGGAGACTTAAATAGGCTAACTGAGCCGTTACCCTGGCCTGCACACTGTGGCATCCAGGAAAGATGCATGAGCTACGTGGAGACATGACTGGTTAGCTAGCTGCAGACTAGCATAAGCGATGCTATCCGAGACTCGAGCTAGCGGAAAACCACCGAAGCTAATGCGCTGAACGTATTTATACCGCTTCCGCAGCAGGGCGGGGTTTATGCTAATCATAGCCGCGTTACATAACGGGGCTATGATTTCTGACCTGCCCATTAAATCCTGAACACAGAAATGTTGAAACACAGTTTGGCAGCCTAGCTCCATAATTAAATTCTAAATGGTTGAATGGCTTTTTACATGTTTTAAGGAAATACATTTATAACCTATTTAATGTGTTTAGAAGAAAATGGCTGAATTTGCTTTACACGGACTTTAAAAAAAAAAAAACACATATCAATGCTATGATGTGTACCGTCATACCGTCTGTTCAGCATCTGAATAATGACATCTGCAAGCAGAACTGTCAAAAAAAGATGGGGAATCACAGGTCAATGTGAGCGTTCAGACCAACTTCAACCCTGCAGGAAATTATGCAGCCTCCTTAATCATTTGAATGAGGTCAGTCTGAAATCACACCAGTGGTGCCAATGCAAAGAGCTGTGACAAAAAAAACTGCAGGGTTGCTAAGCAAAAAGTTGAACTTGGCTTGCAGGACTATAATGTAATGTCAACCTCGAAGGTGATGCTTGTCACACCACGGTGAGGGGTGTCTTGTCCTGGGTTTTTTGTCTCGTGAACTTCCTGTTTTATTTTGAAATGTAACTCTCCTCTCGTTTCAGGTCACTTGCCCTTCCTCATGTGCCACCTGTCTGACGTCTCCCCTGATTCCTAATTGTTTCCACCTGTGTTCCCTCACCTGATGTGTCTTATAGTCTGCGTCTCCCTTTGTTCTGTGCCAGAGTGTTTGTGTTTGTCACGCACCACAGCCCTCGTCCACAGCCTTGCTCAAAGCCACGTTTCCAAGTTTGTATATCTTATACTTTTCCTCTTAAATGAGTGACTTTTTGTTTGTAATTATTTCCAGTAAGATTCTAGACAAGTTATTAGTCCTTTTGTTTGCCTCCATTGGAGTGATTTTTTTGTTACTAGTTTTCATAGCCAAGATTGCCAGAGTAGTTAAGTTATTAGTTCCTTTTGTTTGCCTCCATTGGAGTGATTTTTTGTTACAAGTTTGCATAGCCGAGATTGCCAGAGTAGTTTAGTTATTGGTCTTTTTGTTTGCCTCCTTAGGAATGATTTTCTGTTTCTTTCCTTTTTCTTTGAGGTCGTTTTGCCTCATGTTTTGTAGAACTGTTTCTTAGCCTACAGAGTAGTTAGATGTTTCAAAGCCTATTTGTTTGTCACGTCGTTTAAGAGTGTAAGTTGAGAATACAAGTTTCACAATAAACGCCTGCTCTAATTGCTCCAATACTGCTCCTGAGTCCTCCTTTCAAGTCCAGGTCTGACAATGCTGTGGTCAATTAAATACAAGGACATGCAGATTCCATGTAGATAACTCTGTAATAAGAACACAGTGTTTGTATCGTCTACTCTATGATTGTAGAGATGAAAGACAAAACAATTGCCACCATGATAACTTTCAAGAGCTGTAAAATCCTGTCTCTGAGCATTATAAATCATTGTGCATCGTTTTTGGGGCTCATGGATCTGTTATTCAGACTGGCCTCCCTAAATTACAGTTCTTTTCTTTTCAGGTCTCTCTCTTGGATAGCCAAAGGGCAGTAGGGCTCTAGTTATTTCTTACTTTTCCCCCCCCCTTTTTTAACTGGCCATTGCAATTACATCCTTTTGTAATCTCTTCTGTGTCTTTTTACAGCTTGATTCAACATGTTTTTATGATCCCGACACAGATCACATATTAATGCCAGGTGGAAATGGGTTTTAAAGGTGCAAAAAGCCAGAGTTAAGACTAACGAAACAAGGAGAAGAGGGATAACCCTGTGATAAGTTAATAGTGGTAAGCACCATAGTGTGCAAGGTCAAATGTGCTTCTGTAAACTTTCAACATGCACGATCTGATATCGCTGTGTTGATGTTGTTCCTGAAATGTCATAATTAATGTTGCTCCAGAACCATCAACTCCCAAATCACGGTTTTTAAATTTTTGTGCTTCTACCGTGGGTGATTAGGCTGTGTAGTTGGATGGTTTCTTTGTTTGTCTGTTTTAAATGTGTTTATTGAGAATATTTCTGAATTTGTTTCATTTGTTTGAAGATTACGGAGATGCTTTTGCTGTACTCTGTCTGACTTCCTGCCCTGCGATCTGCACTGTGCTTGATGCGTTTGCTGTCTGCTTCCATCGACAATAGACTTGGGATGTATTGTCAGCGGAGCAGAGCAGAGAGCTTCTGGGATGCTGTGAAACATGCCATGGCACAGCTGGTTGAACCCAAGCATTGTCTAGAATGGCCACTATCAGCTCTGGTGGCCATGGAACCAGGAGGTTAGCCATTGCTTGGCTACTAAGGGGAGAAGACTGGAAAAGTACACACTTGGGAGAAGTTAGCCTTTGTAAGATGTGGTTAACATTGTGAAACTGTCTATCTTATCCTATGTTTGTTGCCTAAAACTAGTAATTTTGTTGGCTGAACCTGAACTGTGACAGAAAACATAGTGACAGAAAATTTGGGAAAAGGGGAAAATAGGTGAACAATATAATAATATGTTCCAAAGTGGATACAGGGTGGGTGTGAGTCTTATGCTTAACCCATTTAGCCACAACTGCTTTCTCCAGAAGCTGGAGCAGATTGTTGGAAGTGTAAAGAGGGTCCTGGAAAAAAGTATATTATGATGACAAGCAATATTAGATAGACCTTTTGTACATATATAGAGGAAATTGCAGCTGTCTTTGTGAGAATGTAACAGGAGTGTGGGTTGATTCAGAGGTCTTATTGTAGAGAGCTGTGAAAGAGTGATGTTGGTGTTGCCATAGGAGGAAAGTTAAGGAAAGCTTGAACTGAAAACAAAAGACCTTGGACTAAATCTTGGAATACAGTGTGTCCCTTGCACTGTGTTCCTGCTGCAAAATATGGTTGGAGCTGAAACCTGTACTTCTGAAGTGTCAAGCTTGAGGGAGAGCCGAGTTTAGCCCAGTTTAGCTTGTAGCTCTTCAGTGGCTCTAGATATACTGAGTGCAAAGTATCAGAGCTGGACTGTGAAAAAGAATCCTGCTGATGTGAGTTTTTTGGTTCATAGTAGTAAATTGTGGCTGAGCTGAACTGGATAGGTTGATTGCCAGCAAACCCCCCCCCCCCCCCAAAACGACAAACATTTATTTTCCTATAACAACATGACTGTTGCAGCGTGCCAGTGACAGGTGTATTGGACCTTGTGAATGGTCACAGATTGGTTACATTTAGGTAAGAAAACTATTTGGTTATGTTGAGGTAACATTGTGGTTTGGGTTAAAATCGCTACGTTCACTACGATGGGTGGATGGATTTATTGATTGAGGACACTTGCTGTGGTGCCAGGGCATCGTAGCCTTCGTCAGGGTAAAATCACAGAAAAACATGTTTTTATATGTCGGTACAATAGACAAGCAACAATGCCTGGTACAAGGGATTAGCAATGGAAGAATGCTCCTTAAATCCCAAACCTCTGACTATGGGACAGTGCTAATTCTACCCAACCCAGGCTTACAAAGTGCAGCCCATTTATCAAATATTACATGGGTCAACATTTCAGTATGGATCGTGTAGATTCTACAATATGTTCCACAGTTGAAATAATGGATGATATGAACTCTGGTGTTTGGTGGAAAAAACAGTTTGCACCAGTCCTGATTTAAGGTATTAAAATCATAATGTTGATATTAGGTCAAAAATGGACAGCGTTATGCTTCAAGACTGGCAGTGTCTAGCTGTTGTTTCTCTGAGTGGACACAAGACATTGAAATAGCACTAAGGCACTGTCATGCTACTTAATCATGTGAGCTGTTAACCTTGCATTTCGCTCTCCAGGTGTCATCAAATTCCTAAGCACTTCCTCTGTTCATGGATAAGCAAGATTCAAGGATGTTGGGGGAAAGCTCCTTTCTTTATTAAACATGAATAAGAACATCTCTTCTTTTGAACATTCATGGCAAAACTCCAAAGCACACAGGAGAATGTGAAAAGTGAGATTCACTTTAAAACCTTTGGTCAGGTCAATGTCCTTAACAGTACAAAATCAAGTAAAACAGGAAAAAGGAACAAAAAAGAAAACAAACAGAAAAAAAACAAGCAAATTTACTCAGATACAATAATGTGTTATACAGCAGTTATGCAGTATGTCAACATTTTTTGTGTCTGGATTAATAACACTGCACAAGGAAAGGGAAGTGATGAGAATTGGATGACTTGACAATTTGATGCCATGAGACAGATGGCAAGGTGGGATGTGGTGGCAGCTTGTGTGTACTTGTATGTTTGTGCGTGTGAGCATTTGACAAAGAGGAAAAAGGGAGCAGGGAGAAGGAACAAGTCAGGAGAAATATTTGAGAACATGCACCTCTATTTTACGGCCTTCTACCACGGTGCCATGTAATTTCTCTCTGGCCCTGTCAGCATCCACGCCATACTCGAACGTTACGAACCCAAAACCCTACATGCAGGACGGGAAGAGGCAAGAATAACATTCACATTATTTTTTTTTTTTTACATATTATACTCAAACATTGCAGTGAACAACAACTTGCTTTTATAGGAGCACAGCACATAACATTTTCTGCTCCATGTTATATGTTAATTCTATATTGTTATATAGTATTCTATATTAACCAGTATCCAAAATATTTCAAAGACCTAGAAAGAAAAGGAAAGTCATTGATACTGGTGCTATGAACCCTGTGCATGGGCCATAAATGGTAGCCACCAATTTTACAAATGAAAGTGTGTTTACAGGTCTTGGGGAGTACTACTGTATATGTGAATTATAAAACCTTTACTGCAGAGTACCCTCATTGCAAGGTGGCAGGGCAAACAGATTCCTCTGATTATGTCATATTATGCCACGTTCAGACGAAACGCGAAAAAAATATTTGCGTCACATCGTGTGAGTTTGATCACAGGGCTATACATTTTTAATCGCGTCTACTCGCGCAAGTAACGCAAATAAAAATAACCGCAAACCACATTGGTATGAACCCAAAACGACAAGAAAACAAGATATCCCTGTCATCTGACTGCAATAAATGGATCAGAAGGAAGCCAAGATAACAACAAGCTACAACTTTTAAATGCTTGTTCCCTGAGTGGAGTTTGGATCGATAAGAGCTATACTGTGCTGTGCTGAGACTGCTTTTTTGTCCTGTCCTGGTACAAGTAGATGTGTTATTGTATAGCTCTGGGTGTCCGCATCAAGCGAAAAATCGCATTGCGTCATTTGCACAGCCTGAAGCAATCAGATGCGAGTTTGCTACCAATTGCGTCTTGTCATTGACTTTGTATGCAATCTAGTCGCTTGGATAATTCGCCTCGTGTTTGGTCTGAACACAGCATTAGGGTCAATTAAATCTATCAAAGAATAGTATAATATTAAATTATTAATAAATTACTTTTTTTACAGCAAGACATCAGCAATAAGTAAAAAAGACTAAACTAATAACAGGGAGCAAAGCTATCAACTAAGAGCAAAAGGACTTATGAACTTCAAAAGAAACCTCTCTGATAAAGTAAAGTCTAGTTTGGTATAAAAGGATGTTGATTAATGTTGTTTATCACTGAGTATATAATTGACTGCACATATCTTGGTGTGCTGTAGCTCGAGCAAGATTCAAATATCAAGTCTTTCTTAATCAATGTCCTTTCTGCACTTGAGGTCTTGGGAAAGCCATCAGTCCCATTTTAAAAATAAATAAAAATAAATAAATAAATCAAACATTTAGCTATGTATGGACATCCAAATACACAAGTATTTGACAACTTTTGTCCCCAAATTTAAATCAGATATCTTCTTATGGTAGAAAAATAAACTATCTACATTTCAATATGCGGTCTATTTAAAGCTACTACAAGGAACTTGGATTCTTTTTACTTTTTGTTAATTCGGACGGACCACCCAAATTAACAAAAAATGAGAAAAAGTTTTTAAAAATTCAGACAAAAGATTAAAGAGAAATGTTTTAGTGCCACCCGACTACAGAGCAGCTCTCCTCTGTGACTCTATCAATTCATCCCCAGCAGTCCAAAATAGGAAATAGTTTTATTTCTATTACTTATCCAATAACCCTTTCTAACTCTCAATGCGTCAAATACAGCAGCCTGGTCAGTAGCCCTACCCCTTCTAAGTTTGATGCCGTAGTTACCCCTTCCAATGTCACTTCTTGGAGCAACCCTCGTGTAAAGAGCTAGTAAAGTCCAAGTCTTGGGGTGGTTGGATGGGTCATACAGTGGACTTTTCCTTCCAGAAACTGGGGTTTGCATCCTGTTTGTGACCAAGAGTCAACTGTGATTTAATTTTCAGTTATGCATTTTAATTAAGTTAACGTACATAAATGATGTAACTTGTCTCACTTACGTAATGAGAATGAAAGTAGTTATCTTAATTCAAAGTATGATCTTTTACTAAACCTAACCAAGTAGTTTCTGTGTTAATATGTCATAATATGTCAACTGTTTCTCAGAAGAATACATTTTTAAAGACTAACCGGACATTGCATATTATACGTGTCATTTTTAACTTGGTTGCGGAGCCCTTGACAAGCAAAATGGACACCAGAGGGGTAGGGAGCATTACAGTTGGAAGTTCAAGGCCATTGACCAAGCTGCCATATTTGGCTAGCTGGGAGTGAGAATGTGTTGAGAACACGGATAAGTCGAAAGGCATGAAGGAACACTTGAATAACTATTCAGAAATAGCCACCCTTTTCTCGCTGATAGTCTTGTTTGCATATGTAGGTCATATAGGGGCATCTGTATTGAATTGAGGCTGTTTTGTAATTGGTTAAAAGTTCCTTGTAGTACGTTTAAAAAAATGTGTCAACTGCAACACTACATTGTCCCAGCAACTTGTCTGTTGAATTATGGTGTATCATATTAACTTTCGTTTTACTTTAAATATATCACATAACAATCACATAGCAACTTAAGCTGATAGTGTAAGCCTAGCTGAGCTGCTGATGTCAGCAAGAATGCTCTTCACAATTCAAACTTTCCCAAAATTGTATTGAGAAAGGTCTAATGTATTTTAATAAAATACATAAACTAAATAAATATATAAATCATCAAGTCAATTAATTAAGTTAGACTTGAACTTTAACCCTCCATCCGGTGCCTCCCATCTTAACAAAAGTACAATAAATACTGTATATAATATACATATAATATCATCTCTTCGTGTCTAGTACACAGATCAAAGCCAAAGAAGCAGAACATGATTCAAAGTAAACTTGTGTGCTGATTGATTCTTCTGGACCAGAAGAATCTGAAACATTTAATACAAAAGTAAAATATAAGTAATTCAGAGATTGCACTCAACGCGTATGTACCTTAGAACCACGCTCGTTGAAGATGATTTCCACATCTAAGATTTTGCCAAATTGCTGCAAAGAAACAACAAAAAAAAGGAATGATTGATTGTCAGATCTCTTGACAAATTTTCTTTGTCATCAATACAACAGAAAAATGAAACACAACCAGTTTTCTTTCTCGTTTTTGTTGACAAAAAAAATCAACCTGGGTTGTCTCAGATTTCAGAAATGTCACATATGTCATATATTGTTGTACTTACCCCAAACATTTGCCTGAGGTCTGGGTCTCTAAACCTGAAGGGGATGTTGGAGACATGAAGTCTCTTGGGCTGGGCCTTGCTGTCTGTGCTTTCAGGTATTGTCTGTGTTGGTGGCTGACTATCTGTCTGGGCGGCATCATCTGTCTGCTGGAAAACACAGAATCAAGGACATTAATAAAATATGTACAAAGGTTCTTCCAGCATCTATGAATACAATTTTAATAAATGTGTGACATTCTGTAACATATTTCTATAAAGTTTGCTTGACAACAAAAGCATCTGTGCATTTTCGGTATATATGATATTATTTGAAATATGTGTGGTACCACACACAATTTTTTTGTATTTATTGTATTACTGGGCATTTCAAAATTCATGCCCCCTGTCTGCCCTCCCTCTGTGCAGGTGCCTGAACCAATAAGCAGTGGTCCCTGCTGCAGTAACAAGGATAAGAAGTGGCCCTTTCATGCATGAGTTATTTCCTTTTACTCTTAAACAAGTGAAAAATCATGCCATAAACTTTTTTACACACACACACACACACACACACACACACACACACACACACCTTTTAATAACTAAAGCTGAACGAATACAACCAAGGTGAACCCAGACAAACTAACAAGAGAAGATACAGGTGACTGAAGACGGACGCGGACAGCTGAGGTAATCACGGAAAAACACACAGGAGGAAGTGACAATTTAGACACGACACACAAGGGAACAATTTCAAAATAAAACAGGTACTGAGTCATGTAATATTCTGCCTATTGGACCTCTATTTAGATTTAAAAAAGGGCCAATATTTTGAGAAAATCTGAAGACGATTAAATAAAACGTAACTGTAAATAATAATACTAAAACATACACAATGAAGTAGAATATACATGTTGGTGCCCACTGGAATGGACAGATATCATATTTTAATTCAGAGAAAAAAATGTACACAAAAAATATTAAAATCTGTAGGCTATAAAAGTTTTACACCTTATGCAGTTGTTTACCTGTTTGGTTTTCTAAGAATAAAAATGATTTCCCAGTTATTCCAGAGGTACTTGGTGAATCACCTCTTCCCTCCCCATTTTAAATTTCTGATGATATTTCTCAAAATAACAGGGAATTAAAAAAGATAATAATCAACTACAATTGAAGACAAGACTCTGGGGGCCCACAACTCGGTGGTTGGGATCAGTGTGCGAAATACCCGGCAATATTCGGGGGGGTCCCCATCTCCCGATTGTTGCGCAATACTGAAATAAATGTTCTCAATATGCAGTAGGCCTATAACATTACAATATTTCATGGATGCAAGCCAAGACAATCAGTCTATAGCCTACATGACAACCAGGGGCGCCGCCAGGGATTTTGGGCCCCATGAAAGAAATCTAATTGGGCCCTTGTATAGGCCGCCAAAAAAATTTGATGCTGTTTTATGTAAAACTATGCATTTTAATGATATTTTTGATCATTCCCATATTTGTGAAAAGAACAACATGACAGTTACTTGGTTACTGCTCACCGTCTCCCTTGTAATCCCACATGCAGGTCTAATTTATCTCCACAACTGTAGACTCACAGGTGGTGGCGTTGGATTTGGGGTGAAAAAATACATATATGGGGCTATATGGTCATTGCGATTTAATCTTCTGATTTCCAGAAAATATAAACATTTCTCTAATTGTATTGAGAGTTGTATTGAGTCACGCAGTCTGCATGTG
Source organism: Pagrus pagrus (assembly GCF_965226575.1). Classification (NCBI taxonomy): domain Eukaryota; kingdom Metazoa; phylum Chordata; class Actinopteri; order Spariformes; family Sparidae; genus Pagrus; species Pagrus pagrus. The sequence goes on from NC_140197.1 coordinate 6,692,691, forward strand.
CATGTCTATCTCCCTGGCTGTCTCTGAAACTGAGGGTCATGTAGTTCATGATGTTAAGCTTTGCTAGGTAATATTGATAGATAATGTTACATGACATTGTTGCTATGGTGCTGATTAATTCATGTTATGCAAAAAGACATGCTCCAAGCTATCCTGGTTGACTGCCTCCAAAGCAACATACCAATATTAGTTTACCAACCAGTCTTAAACAGTGTTAGCAAGCTGTGATACAGGATTGGCATAACCTCTTAGCCTGCTCATAATATAACATATAGACCTTGATTATGAGACACCCCCCTTTTTCTCTTTTTGAAACAATTTTTTGACTAAATCTTATTTTTATAAAGAAAATAATTAAATCGAAATAGAATGCACCAGTAATAGTAACACACTGAAAAAACAAGGTAACGTGATAAATTTAAATGAAATCGTCTTGTTTGAATAGGCCAGAAATTAAACTGCAACATAATTTAACCATCCAAATGTGAAAAACAGAACGACATGTTTATTTTAATTATACTCGGCCTCAGGGGTGGAGCCGAACCCGAATACAGTATTCGGAAAGGCACAAATAACGTGTTTTTTACAAATACTTATTTCGAACAAATACTTTTAAAAATATTTGTATTCGGGAACAAGATAAACATCATATCAAAAAGCTACGTTTCCTCATGAGACCGCAGTACATGCCCGGATGAGTGAGTGACGTTCAGGAGTCCCCCCCGCCCCCGCAGCTGTCCATGGTGCTGCTGAACCAGGTGACGTTGTTTACACTCTGCGTTGTGGCTTGTCTATGAAATGCGCGCTGCTCAGGGTTAGCAGCCGGCGACCCTGCTGACAGCAGACCGGGGGAGAAAAAAAATTCTTTGCTCGGTGCTTTGGTTGGGTTTTAGGCAATGAAGAAAGGAGTTGGTTAAGTTTAGTAAAAAGACCAGGTAGAGGCCAGAAGCATAATGACCGTTAGCTATAGGCTACTATGTCATATTATTTACAGATCAAGTTTAGTTCTTGGAATTCTGTGCATTAGAAAGAACAGTTCTTTTAAGTATTATTTGTTTTTATTCTGTCTGTTCAACGTCCTCCAACAAGGACGGGTGGTGGTGGGGTTCATAATGTTCACAATGATATTTTATTAGTTGTTGGTTTAACCATGGATGAGGTAATGACTGTTATGTTATTTTCTTCTCAATGACATTCCTTGTTACATGTTCATTGCTGGATTTATGGAAAAACATCAACCAATATTGCATATCCACAATTATTACAATGGATAATTAAAGAATACTTACACTATAACGAAAATTAGAAGTGTAACTCAAAAAAATATGTATTTTTACGCCTATTTTGAATTTATCTCGAATACAAATACAAATACTTTTCCCCCCTCAACAAATACCAATACAGATACAAATATCGGCTGCGCTGCACACCCCTACTCTGCCTCATTGATCACCATGATCTTAAAGTTGGAATTATTCTCCACCTCAGTTCTTGGCTTTCTTGGCCTACTTTTAACCCTCTGAAAATGATGGTGGATCATCTGGCATTACCATTACTGTCTTCTGAAGGCTGTCGCGGGCTTAGTTTTTAAGATTCTTTTTAGCCATGAGCGTCATAGAAATCTTGAAATTGAAATGAATCCGCTGATACCAAACATGTCATGCTAGCTTACTGGGAAAGGAGCTAAATATCGCTCCAAATTTGAACTGTTTTTACCGGGAGGTCCGCAACCTCAATGTGAAACGATTACTTGTAATAATAACTTTCAGTCACCACTTAATGAGGGATGAGATGAGGATGAGGAACCTGCTGCTGCTGAAACTGAGCTAGATACAACAAGCCAAACATCAGCACGGCGGATGCTCTCTCTAAGACCACAACCAACCACAAGGCCTACATAACTTGCGGTCTTTCCATTTGCCCACCTGCTTCGTTGTCCAACCAGCCGGTAGGTCACTTGTGCTAGCAGCAGTAGCAGCTAACGTTACCTCAGCACCTGCTGCGTCTTCGGAGCACTCGGTAGCTCTTGGTAGACAGCATTTTGCATCAGGTACATCTGCGCAATATCATAGCCCATGATTTCGGAAAATATACTATGTCAACTAGTGATATCAGCACAAGAACTGTTGAGGAATATTTAGACAATTGTTTTTGTCATGCTATAATAATTGACAGACACTATCATTTCGCTCTGTGCGTGTCCTCGCACAGAGCGAGACTGAACACAGGAGCTCAGCTTCGTGGCTGAGACATGAACTAGGGGATGCTGCCGTTGCGGGCGGGTGCGCCTGCAGTTATAAAACGATTATTAGACTAAAACATTGAAATATGGCAATTCTGATATGTTCATATACTTAAAACGGACGGAGCAACCTAACGCAGACAGGTCAGCTTACCGTTTTTAGGTGATATGCCATCTTTGTAGTCGAGCTGTGATATACAAACTGTTGTTTGCAAACTTTGCATTCGACTTTTTTTCCATTTTATATTTTTATAATATGCTGCCACACTGCTGATGTCTTTGACATGGTAGAATAGGAATGACTGTAAATGAAACGCTTAAAAATCAATAAATGTTTAACAAACCACCGGAACTAGGCCTTCTAGTACGTTCTTCAATCTGTTTGTCTGTAGTGGGTTGGGCTAATCCAAAAAAGTGAAAACAAGGGGGGTGTTCTGAAGACACACTGTTACCTGTGAAACAGGGGTGCTCTGAAAACACCCCCATTAGCACTTGGTACTTCATCCTCCTGATGAAGTCAAATATGCCATTTGCAGGACACACAGCATTGGGATGGACAGGACCCGCTGCGTGTTTACGCACTGCCATAGGAGCATGTAATTAACAGGTCCTGCCAGTATTCTTGATCAGTTAGCACCAGCAGCTGCGACACAAAGCTTGCCAGCTAACTTCACAGTCGGAGGAACATCAAGCAAGTTATCGCTGAGCTGCTATCCTTGTGTAGCAGCATAGATGTGCCATTCATGTTATTTAGTGTCATTGCTTGTGTTTAGCGCCACTAGTGGCCGTCATGATGTGGGCTGGCATAAAAGCAGCCATCCTCCACCGCTTCTTCCTTTTGCGCTCCTGTCACTGGTGCGTCACTTCCGGGCCAAAGGTTGTCTGGTCCGACAGGTATGGCCGCCACGCTGCTTCACCACGTTGGTCACTTGGTTCTCTCTGTGTGCTCACGGCGTTTGTGTTGTCTTGTAGGGTGACTGCTTGTGCACTGCTCCGGGTTCCCCGTATGTGCTGTAGTGTATTTCTTGCTTGGTAAGTGTTCTGTCTTTCGGCAATGTAGTTGATGCTGTCTGATGGCTAACGCTAGTGGTGCTTAGCACATGAAGTATTAAGAATTATTAACTGCTCTCTTCAATCAGGTATATTTCCTGCAGCACTTAAAACAGCTGTCATTACACTAATTCTGAAAAAGAGCAATCTTGATGCAACAGTTATTGCTAACTATAGGCCCATTTCCAACTTACCATTCCTCAGCAAAAAACTTGAAAAAGCAGTTTACTTCCAGCTTAACAACTATCTAACATCAAACAGCCTGTTAGACTTTTATCAATCTGGTTTCCGACCTCACCATAGCACAGAAACAGCACTTATCAAAGTTGTGAATGATCTGCATATAAACACAGATTCTAATAAACTATCTGTTCTTGTGCTCCTTGATTTCAGTGCTGCCTTTGACACTGTTGACCATGATATCTTATTAGAGAGACTAGAACAATGGGTTGGCCTATCCCACCCAGTTCTAAACTGGTTCAGAACTTACTTACAGGACAGGCAGTTCTTCGTGTCCATTAGAGACTTTGTCTTAGTGGCGCATTCATAACAAGTAGACTAGACTACTGTAATGTCTATTCACCGGCCTCTCAAAATCAGCTGTACAGTGATTACAGTTAATTCAAAATGCGGCTGCACGCGTTCTCACTGGAACAAAAAAGTTCGGACACATTACACCTGTTCTTAGATCCCTACATTGGCTCCCCGTCAAAATTGATTTTAAGATTCTGCTGCTTGTATATAAAGCTCTAAATGGCCTCGCACCTCAGTATGTAAAAGACATGCTCATCAGATATGAACCAGCAAGAACTCTCAGGTCCACCGGCAGCGGTCTTTTAACCATCCCTCGTACTTACTCTAGAGCAGGGGAGGCTGCCTTCTGTATCTATGCCCCAAGTAAATGGAACACCCTGCCTGAGGACCTGAGAGACGCTCCTACACTGAGCACTTTTAAAAGCAGGTTAAAAACCTTACTTTTTTCTAAAGTTTATGACTAAGTTTCTGCGTGTGTGTGCATGCATGTGTGTGTGTGTGTGCGCATGCATGTGTCTGTTCTGTATATTGTAAAATTTGTATAGGCTGCATGCACTGGTTCTTTGTATAATTGCACAGACTTTCTGCACTTGTCTTGTAATCATGTTGTCGCTGTGTGTAAAGCACATTATGTTACATTGATTTGTATGAAATGTGCTATAGAAATAAAGTTTGATTGATTGATTGATTGATTGATAGTGTGGTCTTAGGTCAATGCCAACAGCGGCCGGAGCCCTCTCTCCCTCCCTCCTCCTGTGCGAGTGGGTGTGTGTGTGTGTGTCCATGTTTGTTCATAAACAGGTATGTGTGTATTAGCGTAGCGAGCAACCGCAGCATTTCTTGGTAATGTAACAACACTAACAGTATTTTCCCATGATTAGGACTAACTGCAATCAGCTTTTCGGGGTCGCTGCTGCTTTGTCTGCCGATTCTTTGTCTCCACGCTGCATTGCCTCGCTGCTGTTTGTTCCAAGCTGCTTTGCCTCGCTGCTGCTGTTTGCTTCACATGCTTTGATCTGGCTGGCATATTGTGTCCACCACCGCCTGTCTCTCGCGGTGCACACCGTGTCCTGGCGCACACCGTGTCGTCCCCCCCCCCCCGATGTGTGAATGAGCGTTTGTTAAAGTGTGTTTTGATTATTTGGGCTTGAACTGGCAAATTGTCTGGGCCCCATATGGTTTCAGTAACATGGGTCCTATATAGGAAGCCCATGTGGGCTGACCATATGGGTCCCATAGGGGATGTGAGTGGGCAAAGTGGGCATGGGATAGAATTAGGCAAGTAATGTGGGCCCCATATGGGTTACCTAACATGAGCCCCACATGGAAAGCCCATGTGGGCCAACTCTAAGGGCCCCATAGGGGATATAAGTGGGCAGAGTGGGCATGGGGTGGAACTGGGTATCATTTCTTGGTCCCCATATGGTTCCTTCAACATGGGCCCACATGGTCAGCCCATGTTGGCTGACCATGTGGGCCCTGTAAGGGATAAGAGTGGGCTAAGTGGGCATTGGCTGGAAGTAGGCAAGTTGTGTGGGCCCCATGTGGTTTCAGTAACATGAGCCCCACATGGGCTTCCCATGTGGGCCGACTCTATGGGCCCCGTAAGGGATGTAAGTGGGCAGAGTGGGAATGGGGTGGAACTAGGTAACATTATCTGGGACCCATGTTGTTTCAGTAACATGGGTCTCACATTGGAAACCCATTTGGGCTGACTGTATGGGCCTCATAAGGGATATGAGTGGGCTAAGTGGGAATGGGATGGAAGTAGAAAAGTTGTGTTGGCCCCATGTTGCTTCAGTAACATGGGCCCCACATGGTAAGACCATGTGGGCCGACTCTATGGGCCCCGTAAGGGATGTAAGTGGGCAGAGTGGGAATGGGGTGGAACTTGGTAACAATGTCTGGGACCCATGTTGCTTCAGTAACATGGGCCCCACATGGTAGGCCCATATGGGCCGCCTCTATGGGCCCCTTAAGGGATGTAAGTGGGCAGAGTGGGAATGGGGTGGTGTTGGAATTATGTGTGAATAAATATATTATCAGTTTTTGATTAGCTAAATTTTATGCTAAATCTTATGCTATTCTGTTATGCTGAAATCTGTGGAGAGCTTGACCACAGGACATTTACATATCTGCCACTTTCACCTCTAGCAACAAGTTACTCAACAAGTTGTTCTCTGTGCTCTGTGTTACACCAATGATATACGATCACGCCCAGTTGTCTGTGAATAAAAGTTATGCATGGGGGAGAGCTCGTTGGAAGACTGCTGATCAGACTCACAGTGCTGACACCTGTACTTCCCCTTTGCAAAGAAAGACAAACTCTGAGTCCGTGTCTGTTTGTGTGTATTTTATTAGTGTTAAACCTAACATTCTTTGGTGCCGTGACCCGGATCCCAACATACCCAGTTCTGTCAGAAGGAGGACGACACACCGAAGCCCGTCGACGGCCAGGATCACATCAGGTGACCTGAAGGAAAGCCCGGGGGAGCGAATTCTCCGCCCGGCCGGTGATATAGACGTCCCCTCCGACTGTACAGTGCTGGATTGACGGGATCCGGACAGACTACACCAGACCGGACTGCAGATAGGCCGTGAGTATGAAATGAGCATGGTTATGCTGAAATAACCCTAAGCAGAATAGTGGCGCTGAAGGACCACATAAAATGAGCATGGTTATGCTGAAATAACCCTAAGCAGAATAGTGGCGCTGAAGGACCACGGTAAAAGTTTATACTAGAAGTGCACAGGTAAAACTCGTGAGTTGAAGCAGCAGCACTGACTGATACCCTACGGTGCCAACATACATCAGTGGACTGTTGAAGTAGACCATGAGTTCTAATTAAACTATAAAAGTGAAAGATACAGTAACATAAAAATGGGAAACTGTTGTAGTACTCACGGACCGATAGAAAACTCAGGAATAAAAGGCGATGAAAAGTTCATGATGGAACTACATCCACACAGTGTAAAATACTTACCTAAATGGAGAAAAAAGTATGGTGTAACAGGAAGACTCAAAGTAGAGGAATTAAAAGAGCTTGTAGGTAAATTAGAGGCAAGTGTTGCAGTAAAAGAGAAAAAAAAAAACATAGGAAGGAGGAAGAGTTGACAAATGCCAAGAAATGGCTAGAACAGGCGTACAAAAGACAAGCAAATAGTACAAAAAATAAACAAAAGAGACAAGAAGACGCAAAAGCAATGTTTGTACGAAAGGAAGATAATGAAGGAGTAATTAAAGGTAGACGGAGGCCTGATCAACCTCCCGATGCTGACGATGTACAAGGGGCGGCGGGGGGAGAAGCAGTAACCCCCCCTATAACCAGGCCAAAAACATCAAAATCAACCCCACCAATATATACCTCACTGGTCCCAAGAGAACTGCCTGAAGCAAAATCACTAAGACCAGCAGACAAAATAAAACCCCCAGTGAGGTACGAACCAGAGTCAATCTTTCCAATGATAGAAGTCCCAAATCCTGCTGCTACAGGTGCCGAAGACAGAACAATGTACGTTTTCAGGCCCTGGACACTAGCCGAAGCAGCTAATGCAGTGGCTGGAGTTCAGTGTCCTGAAGACGACCCCGAAGAGTGGGTTAAAAATATGACAGAAATAATTCACTCTTACAGACTAAACGGCCATGAAGCAAGTGAAGCCATGCAATCCTCTCTGGGGAGAAAATGGGGCAGGGTCAAAGGAGACTATACAGGACGCACAGCCCAAGGAGCTGTATTTCCTTACCCCGCAGACAGTACCCTAGCAGGCGACTATAAAGCCCAATTAGATGCACTGTTTGCACGAGTAAAAAACGCTTTCGCCAGAAAAGCAGATTGCACTCGTATAAGTGCAGTTAAACAAAAACCCGGTGAAGACCCCGATGATTTTAAAGTGCGGATGGAAACTGTGTTCAGAGCAAATAGTGGAATAACCTTTGACGAGGCTAAAACAAGTGCTTACCAACAACAATTGAAACTGGCTATAGTAAATGGCCTCCAACCAGGAGTAGCAGCCTGGACCCGAAAACATTACATAGAGCTGGACACAGCTGGCGTCCCAGAAGCCATGCAATGGATAAGACATGCATGTAAACACATAGAGGGTAAAAAGGCTCAAAAGGGGAGAAGTGGAGACGTTTTCTTCCGCGATGACACTGAAGAAGACAGTGACGCCTTCTTCCATTCGGGGGGCCAAGGCCGCGGTTATAGAGTAAGGGGAAGGGGCCGCGGGGGCTCTAGGCCACATAGAGGGGATAGAAGGTCTGCTTTCAACACCATCATCCCAACTCTGCTACAGAAGAAGCTCTCCCAGCTGAGCGTGCCTGACTCCACCTGCAGGTGGATTACAGACTTCCTGTCTGACAGGAAACAGTGCGTGAAGCTGGGTAAACACATCTCCGACCCACAGACCATCAGTACCGGATCCCCCCAGGGCTGTGTTCTCTCTCCTCTGCTCTTCTCCCTGTACACTAACTGCTGCACCTCCAGTCACCAGTCCGTCAAGCTCCTGAAGTTTGCGGACGACACCACCCTCATCGGACTCATCTCTGATGGTGACGAGTCCGCCTACAGGTGGGAGGTTGACCACCTGGTGACCTGGTGCAAACAGAACAGCCTAGAGCTCAATGCTCTAAAGACAGTGGAGATGGTTGTGGACTACAGGAAGAACCCAGCCTCACCTGCCCCCATCACCCTCTGTGGCTCCACTGTGGACACCGTGGAGTCTTTCCGCTTCCTGGGAACTATCATCTCCCAGGACCTCAAGTGGGAGCCGAACATCAGCTCCCTCATCAAGAAAGCACAGCAGAGGATGTACTTCCTGCGGCAGCTGCAGAAATTCAGCCTGCCAAAGACAATGATGGTGCACTTCTACACAGCCATCATTGAGTCCATCCTCACCTCCTCCATCACCATCTGGTACGCTGCTGCCACCGCCAAGGACAAGGGCAGGCTGCAGCGTGTCATTCGGTCTGCAGAGAAGGTGATTGGCTGCAACCTCCCGTCTCTCCAGGACCTGTACATCTCCAGGACCCTGAGGCGTGCAGGGAAGATTGTTGCTGATCCCTCCCACCCCGGTCACAAACTCTTTGAGACACTCCCCTCTGGCAGGAGGCTGCGGTCCATCAGGACCAAAACCTCACGCCATAAAAACAGTTTTTTCCCGTCTGCTGTCAGTCTTATCAACAAGGCTCGGAACCCCCCCTGACACTCTTCACACTCCACCTCCGCCTCTGACTCTACTGTCACACTGACAGTACCATAACTCTATGCGTCACATTAACGCTCAGTCTGGACTTCTTCTTATTCTGCACATTCCATTGCACATTGTTTTTAGCAATCGCTAACTGTCAGCTGGACTGCTCTTGTCACCCGTCTGTGTATATACTATATTGTTATTTTTTCTACTTCGTAATAATTTATATTGTTATATTTTCTACTTTTTAATAGTTTATATTGTCATATTTTAATGTTTAACAGTCATTTGACTGCATGCACCAGCATCACCACAACAAATTCCTCGTATGTGTGAAATCGTACCTGGCAATAAAGTCCTTTCTGATTCTGATTCTGATTCTGATTCTGAGATAACGACCCAGATGCATGCTATCGTTGTGGGAAAAAAGGACATTGGTCAAAAGAATGTAGATCGAGCAGGGGAGGATACAGAGGGAGAACAAAACAATGGGGAGATAACAAAAATCCTCCCCCCTCAGCTCCTCCAGATGAGAACTGGAATCAAAAGTGACGGTCACAGACAGCTCCCAAGCCTGGCGATGCATCTCCTCTGTTGTTAGTGGATGTATACAGCACATGGGAGGTGTTTAGTGCCATGACGGACAAACCAGAGATTACATTGGTAATAAATGGGAAAGATGTGCGTTTCCTGTGTGATTCTGGGGCCTGCAAAACTGTGCTAAGAAATAAAGTCCCAGGCCTCCAGGCCTCCAACGGGATTATTTGGGTCAAATGTGCTAATGGGGCGGTCAGCATGAAACGCATGTCAAAACCTCTGTATATACAGGATGAGAAATCTGGAAAAAACACTAAAGCACCTGTAGTAATCTCGCCGGATTGTCCGATAAACCTATTAGGCAGAGATCTAATGCAGCAACTGCAAATAGGTGTCATTCCCACCTCAGAGGGAATGAAGGCCGTGCGGCTAGACGATGAGTCTGGTGAATTGTATCACATAGACAACTTCCCGAACAAAGTGTTCTATTCTCTGGATCTCAGTAACAATCCATTTACTGATATCTCTGACAAACTGCTAAGAGCAGCCAAAAGCTCCCTAACTGAAGAGCATGACGACATGGAGATAGATCAGCTACATGTAACTATGAACATAGCACTAAAACCAGATGCTAAGTATCGAGAGACAGACAGTCGAACTTAAAGTGCCATATTTGTACTCTGATAAGAAAACAGTTGCAGTAGCTGATGTGATCCTCCCTCGCGAAGCAAAGTCGTTATTCTACATGGGATGGACGCCACACATCTCTCTCTCCAAATCACCAGATATGGAGTGGAAAGACTTAGGTCAAATGGCTACCAGAGCCGCACGAGCCTCAGACTATAGAGAAATTGACAACGATGGGTGGAGTTACAGCCCATCTGCACAGATGTACAGAAAAACTTTAGGATGGAGCACCACTGCAGTCCCCGGACTGCATGATGTCTCTAGGTGACTAGTTTCTGCGTTTTTAACTGAAGAAGAAGAGAAACAACTAAAATACCTGCCTGCCTCACTGTGGACGAAAGGGCCTGAAGATGTCGGGTTAATGACAACAGCTGCTCCAGTAAAAATTAAACCAAAATCTGATTGGAGACCAAGGGTCAGACAATACCCTTTAAAAGCCGAAGCCCTTACAGGCATCCAACCCGTAATTACACAATTACTGGATGCTGGCGTGATAAGAGAGTGTCCCGACTCACCCTGTAACACACCCATCTTCTCAGTGAAAAAGGCAGACGGTACTAATTGGCGAATAGTGCAGGATCTCAGACAAATAAACGAAGCTGTGCAATCTCGCGCTCCTCTAGTGCCGGATCCGCACACTCTGTTAAACACTCTGCACCCAATAAACAAATTTTATACTGTCATCGACCTGAGTAATGCATTTTTCTCTATACCTGTGCATCCTGATTCACAATTCTGGTTCGCCTTCACATATGCAGGAAGGTCATACACATATACTAGGTTGCCCCAAGGATATTGTGACAGCCCCACAGTATTCACGCAAGCAATAAATAACTGTTTGTCTACCTTTAATCCACCAAAAGGAAGCCAAATAATTGTGTATGTGGATGACATTCTTGTAGCCTCACCGTGCAAAGACAGCTGCACTGCAGACTCTCTCGCCCTGCTGCAACATCTCTCAAAAACTGGAAACAAAGTGAAAAAGCAAAAGTTGCAGTGGGTGAAAGAACGAGTTCAATATTTAGGCTACACTCTCAGCGCTCAAGGACGCGAGATACAGGAAGCATGAAAACATCGATAGCAGACGTCCCAAAACCACAAAACAAAAACCAAATGATGACCTTTCTGGGACTATGTAACTACTGCCGAGCATGGATAGCTTCATATGCTGAGAAAACACAGCCACTATTGAACCTCATCTATACCGAACCAATGTCAATGTCAGATAAAGTAAAATGGACTGAGGAAGCCACACACTCCTTCGAAAAATTAAAAAAGGAGTTAATGTCAGCTACAGTGCTTTCTCTTCCTGACTATGAGAAGCCGTTCACTCAAACAGTGGACTGTAGACAGGGGTTTATGACATCTGTACTGTTACAGCAACACGGGGGAAAAATGAAACCCGTCGCATTTTACTCAAAAAGACTTGATGCTGTGGCAGCAGCCCTACCACCGTGTGTACAAGCTATATGTGCAGCAGCAATGGCAGTACAACTGTCTGCCAACGTTGTACTTTTCCATGAGCTAATGTTACTAGTTCCTCATGCAGTTGATGTGTTACTGTTGCAGGCAAAGATGACATTCCTTTCTCCTGCACGACAGTTATCTTACACGGCTGTGCTGCTATCACAGCCTCATTTGACAGTCAAAAGATGCACAACCTTGAACCCAGCCACTCTACTGCCGACAGCAGAGGAGGGCGAGCCATATAACTGTGTTGAAAAAACTGAAGCTTTACATCTGCCGAGACAAGACTTAACAGATAAGCCCCTCTCCTATGGAGATGTTTGGTTTGTAGATGGCTCATGTTCTAAAGACGACAAAGGTCAAACCAGGTCAGGCTACGCTGTTACTCAACTACCTAACACTGTAGTGGAAGCTAAACAAATAGAGCCAAAACACTCAGCACAGGCTGCAGAACTAATAGCTCTGACACGAGCATGTATTTTGGCCACTGGAAAAGACATTACGATCCACACAGACAGCCAGTATGCATTTTCAACTATCTTTTTCTTCGCTGCACAGTGGAAACGTAGAGGCATGATAACGTCTACAGGAAAACCAGTTACACATGCACAACTGCTAATGTCTCTTTTAGATGCAGTTCAGTTGCCACGCAAAATAGCTATATGTAAGTGTGCAGCACACCAAAAAGGCACTGATAGTGTCACTTGTGGTAACAGGTTGGCAGACGAAACTGCAAAAGCAGCAGCAGCAGGCAGTTTTGGTAAATCAGACATCTATGTTGTCTCACCCGACTCCTCACTTATAACACAGGAAGTCAAAAGAGATATGCAACTGGTGGCGCCAGACACTGAGAAACAAATGTGGGTAAAACAAGGAGCCACAGTTGATGACACAGGTCTATATACTGTTGATAACAAACCCGTCCTTCCACGAAGCTTATTTAAAGCTGCAGCAATATTGAGCCATGGGCCTTGCCATGTCTCAACAGGAGAGATGATAGACCTAGTACATCAACACTTTACTACTTATGGCTTTAACACCTTCTCAAAAAATTTCTGCAGATCATGTGTGATATGCATAAAACACAACCCGCAGGGCAATCTAAGACCAAAGCGAGGACAATTTCCCGCACCAAAATACCCGTTCCAAACCCTGCACATGGATTTCATCGAACTAAATCAGAGTGGGCCTTACAAGTACTGTCTAGTGATAGTGGATGCGTTTTCCAGATGGGTAGAAATATTCCCATCCAAACATGCAGATGCGCTAACAGTAGCAAAAGCTCTATGCAAAAGCATAGTGCCACAACATGGCATCCCAGAAACACTATACAGTGACAATGGTCCCCATTTCGTGAACAAAATAGTGCAACAGATGGCTAAACACCTACAAATACATCTGAAAAATCACTGTGCTTATCACCCACAAAGCGCAGGCCTAGTGGAAAGAACGAACGGTACAGTTAAGTCAAGACTGAGAAAGTGTATGGAAGAAACTAAGCGTCCCTGGCCAGAATGCCTGGACTTAGTTAAGCTGTACATGCGAATAACACCTACAGAGAGAGGATTAACACCATTTGAAATAGTGAATGGCAGAGCCTTTAAACTGCCATCCTTCTCTCCAGACATACAGAAAGCTGACGAAGAAACAACGTTAGCTGAACACATGAGGAAACTGTTTGAAGAGCAACAAGTATCAAATGCAAATTTACTGCCTTCTGATTCTCTTCCCCTCTCACAGAATGCCCAGAAGGTGAAACCAGGCGAGTGGGTGTTCGTGAAAGTCATAAAGAGGAAGTGCTGGTCCAGTCCACGCTGGGACGGACCATATCAAGTGTTATTGACCACGCCAACGGCAGTCAAGATTGCAGAGAGAACTACGTGGATCCACCTCAGCCATTGTAAACTGCAGCCGTTCCCTGACTCACCGGAGTAGTGGGGAAGTCTGGGCTACAAAGGGGCTCTGTTGTATAGAAACACGAGTGTCTCAAACCCAGTGAAGAAATCAACTGATCCCTACTCTAATAGGAGTCACCAGAGTGTACGATGCAGAACGTGGAGATGGACAATCCAGAGGATCCAACCCGACGCCGCCGACGTGGACAGAGAGGGAGAGTGAGAGGACGACGATGCCGCATGTGGTGCAGAGAGTTATGGTGTAGTGTGATGTTTCTTGCACTACTCTTATTAGGATTCTTGGTGTGGTGGCTCCTGCGAAAAGAAAAAGAAAAGCCTCCAGTCGGACGACGGGAGCTGTCAGGTGAGCACGCACGCCACACCCACTACCCACATGGATTTGCCACCAATGAATGGTGGAGCTTCATGAACACCACCGCTCACCTAAACAACAGGACGAACTGCTATGTCTGCACACACATGCCAGTATCCACTGCTGCTCCTGGGCTGTGGCCGTACAACACCACAGCTAGAAAAACTCACTGCCTCATGAGCCTGGCCACACATCCCGGAAATAGAGTATCATGGATCATCGCCAACTACTCTGAGCCGCTGAACGTCACCTGGAGTGTCTCCCCCGTCAGAGGACCTGAAAACTGCTCGGGGAGCACAGACTTACTAGCATGGCCACAGATAAGCGAACCCTTGCCAGGGTTAGTTTATCTAAACAGACTCCAACCACGACAGCTGAACAAGTGTGTGCAAGGAAATGGAACTGTGAAAGTGGGGACTCTTCCAGTCCATCTGTGTAACCACACATACTCGTTTTGTCCGCCACTGAATCCAATTGCATGCATGGGCTGTCTCACCAAAGCCAACTGTGCTGCTAACAGAACCGAAAGACTGAAACAATGTAAGTCTGACATGAGCTGGAGACAGTCAATACCCACACCTGGATACCAGAACGTCACCTTATGTTCCCGCGTGGTCCCTACACCAAATGGTACACGAGTGTTAGCTGATTGGTACTGGCTCTGCGGACACAGAGCCTATCCGTCTCTACCACGAGGATGGGGAGGCACATGCGCACTCGTATCATTATCAGACCACGTGTTCTATCTTCCTGGAAACATCACCAGTCACCCCCATCACCGTCACCGCAGCAGGCGCAGTATGAACCTCGGTCTTGAGGACGTCCCCCGGGCATATCGCATCTGGTCAGGAGGAGCCAAATTCGGCCAGAGCCTGGTCCCAATGGTGGGACTAGCATACGTACGTGACCACGTTGAAATCAACAGATATGCCCTGCTGAGACACATCAACACCACTCTAAGCCTGGGCAGCTCACTGGCCAAGGAACAAAGGAGCATACGTGACATGGTGATGCAACATCGGATCGTGCTGGACCTATTGACAGCCTCCCAGGGAGGAGTGTGTGCAATCGTGGGAGAGACATGCTGCACTTACATCCCTGATGGACTCAGTGATGGAGGAGACATTCACCAAGCTTTGCAAAACCTGACCGACCTCCAGCGATATGTGTTGAACAATACTCCAGGAGCGACCCCTTCTATGGACTGGTTCTCAGGATTTTTCTCTGGGAATTGGTGGCAAATACTGCTTAAAGCACTGGCTCCTGTTTTGGTGATCCTGGTATTGTTCTGTCTATTTGCTTCATGTGTTATTCCCTGCCTGCGTTCCATGTTTGAGAAGATGATTGCTAGAAGTTTTGTACAGATGCAGCTACTAGCACAAGGACGTGAGGCCCAATATGAGCTACTTAATCTAGCTGAGACGAATGGATGTGAGTATGAGGATGATTGCATTGCTGTGTGACATGTGGGAGTAAGAAAGTATCACTCTGAACAAGCATAATGACGGTCTTACTTAAAGCATGATACATGACAAGTAAGTCTCTGATGAAACAGCATGTTCAAAACTGATAAACAGGAGGGAAATGTTGGAATTATGTGTGAATAAATATATTATCAGTTTTTGATTAGCTAAATCTTATGCTAAATCTTATGCTATTCTGTTATGCTGAAATCTGTGGAGAGCTTGACCACAGGACATTCACATATCTGCCACTTTCACCTCTAGCAACAAGTTACTCAACAAGTTGTTCTCTGTGCTCTGTGTTACACCAATGATATACGATCACGCCCAGTTGTCTGTGAATAAAAGTTATGCATGGGGGAGAGCTCGTTGGAAGACTGCTGATCAGACTCACAGTGCTGACACCTGTACTTCCCCTTTGCAAAGAAAGACAAACTCTGAGTCCGTGTCTGTTTGTGTGTATTTTATTAGTGTTAAACCTAACAGTGGAACTTGGTAACAATGTCTGGGACCCATGTTGCTTCAGTAATTTTATTTTTTGTATTTTCTACAGTTATGCTCACCCCAAATTTGCACGAATTTTGTCAAATTTTAAAGGGCTGCAGTTCGGACCCCAGAGCACCTGGCCCCAAATTTTGGGTACACACTCTTGGCCCCAGGATTTAGCAAACCAAATTTGATGCATGTACGTATTGGGGGAAAATGTTCCTCTTTTTTTAGAGCACAAAGGGTCTCGGACTTAGACACTCTTACAAGACGCAGCCTCAGAAGTGAGTTTTGAGACCAATTTTTTTTTTAAGCTTCTGGGGGGCTGAGGCTGGCATATTTCAATCCACACTTGTTTCAGGGCAGGTGCTAAATATATTAGGTTGTGTGAAATTCACAGGGGCACCTCATCTTGACCCCCTGATCCCAAATCTATAGCTCCTCCAGTGCTCGTTCCTGGGGCCACATAGCAACACACTCTGCAGTTGCCATCAGTGTGGAATTTTATTGCTAAAATTGCTCTTAAAATTGGAATTATACTAAAAAATACACTAAAAGGCCTGCATTTGGGGGACTTTTTTGTGTAGCAGCAATTTCGATGCACAAGAACCAGCACCTCCATATTCACCATCTCAGGGACTGAATGGTGCAATTTTGGTGTCTAAATTCCATGTAGAACTGACAAAATAGGGAAAAGGGGGCCTCAAAGGTAATCTGAAACCGCTTTTTGGAGTCTATTTCACGTAGGTGAAAGACACACACCAAGGCCACTATAATCGCCACCACTTAGGTGTAGCCTGGTGCAATTTTGGTGCTAAAATTGCTTTAAGAATTTGAATTGTGCCAATAGGCCCGCTTTTTGGGGCCTATTTTGGGTAGGTGCAATTTAGATGCATGAGCCCAGTGCAGTCTCGGAAAGCACCCTTTGAAGGAATGACCCAATTTTGGGACTGACTTTAATTAGAAAGTCAAAGAGAAAGTTGCATGGCCGAGGGGAAAAATTTATGTTCAAGTAGTGCTATACTGGCCAAAGGTTAGACAGCTTTGTAATGCTGTGTTGTTTTTAGATGTGTTTTTTTTCTGCTGAACTCTGTTCCATTTATTGTTTGCATCTTTAAAAACATCAAAATCCCAGTTAAACATTGGTGGACTATCTTTTATAACCATAATTAACGTAAATACAGACATGATGATACATGGACATGTGAAACATTCTCAGTTCAGAATAAAACAGGGTATGAACCCTGATTAAAATCTACAGGCTATATTTTCCTTCTTAATAACTCTGTGACTGTAGACATGAAAGCAGCTGTAAGGTGTGCTGTAACAAGGTGAAATGCGCCTCAATTTTTTTTGGACTGACTGCCACTGGTGTGAGACTGGATTGTTACTGCTCTGTATTCATACAGTCAATATTACAGTCGAACTTGCAAAACAACATGACAGCGTTGTCATCAGCATTATCTTGTATGCTGTGGCATGCTCGGGAGGTGGCTTGTGGTTGGACAGGCTTGTAAGGAGAGCTGGCTCTGTGGTTGGCACAGACCTGATCAAACTGTAGACCGATTGCTGGTGAATGGTTTGAGAATTTTAGTGCTCTCTTACCTTTGACACATCTATCACACATTGTGGGGAAAAAACACACAACACAAGTAAGCAGCTGCAGTTCTGTGGGGCAGAAGCAGAATGGAATGGAATGGCCAGGCAGGTTGAAGCTGATAACTCATGGTGTGTGGATGATTGTCTACAACAGCATACTGCCACTGGATAGCCTATAGATTTTTTTTTTTTTTTAAATAAAAATGAGTTATTATTTTTCAGGGCACAAGGTTTTTGCTTTAAATTTAATTATGTTTCTTAAAAACATACTTTCAGAAGATCCAAGATCAGTCCCCGGTCATTTTGTGAATTATTAATCTGTTGTTGTTGTTGTTGTTGTTGACATGTGCTGGCATATGCTCCATAGTTTATGTGCAGGAACATTGTGTTTGACAAATGGTGTGATGTTATTCTAAGAAGGCAGACGCTGTGGCCAGGCTTTTCAAAATTAGGAGTTTAGGTCATGCGTCTTGCAACGTAACGGTCACACTGCGCGCTTTTATTTTGAATTTCTTCGTAACAGCGCCGACAGCAGCAAAGGGCAGCAGTCGCAGTAGCAGCAGTCAGCAGTAGCAGCAGCGAGCTTTCGACACTGGTGAGTAGCATACCTGTCTCTCTATTATGTAAAATTCTTGTATTAAACCATCATTACTATCGAAGTATTGTGAGCTTAGACACTGGGGAATTTGCAAAAATGCTTGTTTGAACTAAGCTAATGTTCTAGTGAGTGTTTTAGCTAACTCTAGCTAATGTTGGAAGTTAGGCCTAATCAACCTAATTAGTCGACATAATGTTACTGGTTTTTATACAGCCCCTCTCGAAATCAAAGGCAGAATAAACAATTTCGAGTACAATAATGCAAGCTGAATTAGCTCAGCAGCCACATGTGGCGGCTCTTTTTGTTGCCACTGCTGCTTTTTTCCTTTTAGTTGTCTGTGAATGAGTTAAAAGACATTTGGTAATATTGTACAAAACAAGCTGTGTAAGCAGTGATGAAGCTAGTGTTACATTAAATTAATTGTTTAAGCTATATCCGTTTCAGCTGCAGTTTTATGATTCTAGGCTTTACGGTGTTTGTTTGTTTTTCCCGAGAGTTCAGGTATGCATTTTAAGAAAATGCTGTCTTTCCCAGTGCAAACACAAGTTGGATTCATCTTAGAAGGCTCCATGTTTGTGTACTTCATAATGTGTGTTGCGGTCCGCTGTGGAGCAATGACAGTGTCTCCCCAAAAGTTATGCAATCCACATCGCCGCTGCAAATAATCCCCAAACGCAATAAATTCGCACTCACTGCGCAGTCAGAGTCGATGACGAATTATGTTTATAAGTAACAGCCAACATTGCCACCGAAAATTGCAAGACATGTTAAACACACTGCGCCAGGTGTCTGTGCGCACTGACACTGTGCTGACAGACAACCTCTAGTGCAGTGCAGTGCAGTGCTGTCAGTGTCTCTGCTTGAAGCGCACCAGATTGACTGATGACAGTAGCTGCACTTAAACACAAGCCTATTTGTTCTGCATGAACATTTAAAAAAAACTTTAAGCAAGAAGCTCTGAATGTTGGTATTGTTCTGATAATTGTACTTGTAACATTTAATATAATATGAAAGGCTAGTGTACACTGTTTGACTGAGAGGGACAAAAAAAACAGGAGTCTAAAATGCATTTATTTTATCTGATTTTATTTTGTTTACTCATTAAGCATTTAAAATGTGAAAATTGTTTTACTGATGACAGGAAATAAAAACAACATAGTTAATATGACATATCCTGTTAACTCTGCCTAAATGCATTTATTTGGTCTCAACGTTGTGATTTATCAAAGATATATTTCTTCAAAATCGCTGGTTTACTTATTCAAGTTAATATAAGATGATGTGGAAATGGCAGTAAAATGGTCAGGAATGTTCAATTTCTGCACAAATTCGCTTTTCTCATGATTTATAGATAAGGCCTATTATGAATTGGGTCACAATAGTTGGTCATTTTTGTTAAAATGGGTCCCCGGGAAAAAGGTTTGAGAAAGAATGATTTAATGGATAGTTCTGACAATTTAACTAGACTGACATCTAACAGCCATGCTGGCCCTTTGTTAAAACAAATCGTTCAGTTTAGTTAAAGTCCAGAAGCATTATTCTGCAATAGTACATCTAGACCTATTGGTGTTCATCCTAGCTCTTATTTATGAGAGTGCCATTAATTAACAGCTTAATGTAGATGCCAAGGAGTCAAGGAGTTTATTTATAGTCTTATCAGTTAAAATGTGTGAATGCACCTGACATAATTACTAAGAAAAAATATGACAAATCCAAACAAAATAAGAACTCTCCCATTGTTCTATTTCTAGGCTGGCTATATAGTTTTCACCTACAAGTGTGTTAAAATTGTGAATTTAACCTGAAATTTTATTTTATAGTTGGTGGGTGAATGTTAACCACACAGTATTTACCTGTGCAAAGACATAAATTATAAAAAGTGCCTCCTGTTGACTTCTCTCAACCATTGTCTTTGTCTTCCTGTCACATTTAGATTTTTCCAGATCACAGTTGTTCACACACTGTTGGAAAGTGTTCTTCTTTGCCACGTAAGTAATTTGAATGTAATAGTTTGCCATATATGCACAATCTATCTGTTGTCAGTTTATGCTCATTTGTCATTTTCAGTTCTGATATTATTGCACTTGCAAGCTCAAAAATTGTAATAGGCCATGTGAAGTACATGATGGTGGACAGTCGCTGCCTCCCTCTGCTCAGTTTCATTCATTCTGTAAGCATGTGTGTGTAAGATGAGGAAGGTAAAGAACAGGGTCAGCAGACTTTCCAGTGCTAGTGTTTTGATTGATGGCCACAAAATTGGATTAAATTAGATAGAATAGTTTTGTTTGTTTAAGCTTACTTCTGAAATAATATTAACCCTTGTTTACTTTAAAAAAGTAATGTAGAGAAAAAAGGTTCCCCTCCTAAAAGTGCTGTATAAATATTATTTATGAATATTTTTTCCACTTTTATTGAGTCAGATCTTTTCACCAACTGAAGTCCTGATCATAACTATTACATTTTCATTAATTTCAAAAATAATTTTAACCTTTTAATGCCATTTTTAATATAAAACCAGATTTCCTTGTGAAATAAACAAAAAATATTTCAGCCACTGAGTAGTGGGTAGTTTTCTTTTAAGTGTCCCACTTAGTGATGTTAAGTTGAACCACCTCAAAGAAGGCTAAGAGTTGAATTTGATTTTAGATTAGACCTACAGTTTACATTATATTTTTGTTTAGTTGGCTTTGTTTACATGGGAGGCCTACCAGTTAACTCAAACCAATTGAACAAAATGATGATGTAGTACAAGCCATTTTACATGTGGGAAACACTATGGTCTCCTGTGTATTTTAGTGAAATGGATTACTTCCATGGCAATTCAAGGACAAGGAGAAGGATAATCAAAGCTAGAGTGCAGCAGCATTTAATGACCCTTGCCATGGAGGCTGTGGACCAGGCAGATCAGGCTGTGGACCAGGCAGTGCTGGTGGTGGACCAGGCAGATCAGGCTGTGGACCAGGCAGTGCTGGTGGTGGACCAGGCAGATCAGGCTGTGGACCAGGCAGTGCAGGCGGTGGACCAGGCAGATCAGGCTGTGGACCAGGCAGTGCAGGCGGTGGACCAGGCAGTGCAGGCGGTGGACCAGGCAGATCAGACTGTGGACCAGGCAGTGCAGCCAGTGGATCAAGAAATGCAGGCAGTGGATCCGGATGTGCAGGTTGAGGAATATATGGAGAACAATGCAGATGAGGCTGTAAATCTGCAGTTGGACTTTGACAGTGATGTTGATGACTTGTACATGTGTAGTGACTGTGATGAAGATCCTGCCTGGGATTTTACTGAAGAGGAACCCCACTCTGATGCGAAGAGGAAACTAGCTGAATGGGCAGCTAACCGTCAGGTGTCTCATTCTGCACTGTCAGAGTTACTAGCAATACTCTTGGAGCTAGGTCTGGATGTACCCAAGGATCCCAGAACTCTCCTCGGTACAGTGAAAGATTGTGCGGTCAAAGAGATGGGACAGGGAAGTTACTACCACTTTGGGCTTGCAAGTGCAATACTGTCAGAACTGAAAGTGACAAATGAGCATGAACTGACAACAGACACATTGACTATTCGTGTGAATGTTGATGGGCTGCCTCTTTCAAGGAGCTCTAATATGCAGCTGTGGCCTATTTTAGGTCAAATAGTTGAACTACCAAAAGCAAAAGTGTTTATCATAGGTGTATATGCAGGTCCCTGTAAACCTGAATCTGTGAATGACTTCATGCATGATTTTATTGAAGATTTAAAGCCATCACAACAACTGGTGTAATGTTAAGTGGGAAACAGTACAATGTCGCACTTCCAGATGCTTTTATTTGTGACACTCCAGCAAGAGCTTTTTTAAAATGTATCAAAGGTGATGGTGGCTATAGTTCTTGTGAGCGTTGCACACAGTATGGCATTTATGTTGACAGTAGAGTTGTGTTTCCAGACATGGATTCCAGCCTGAGGACAGACACTCAGTTTGAACAAATGTCTGATGAAGACCACCATCACTCTAAATCACCTCTCCAGGGGCTAGGCATTGGTATGGTTTCTGCTTTTCCTCTGGACTACATGCATCTAGTTTGCTTGGGCATTGTGCGTAAATTGATTGCTCTGTGGTTTAAGGGGCCATTGCAATGTCGGGTTCCATCTTCTGTCCTTTCCGCCATCTCTGATCACTTGAAACTGTGTAGACAAAGCTTACCCCGGAGCTTCTCTAGAAAGCCAAGATCTTTGTCAGAGTACAGCCAGTGGAAGGCTACAGAATTCAGGCAGTTCTTATTATATACAGGGCCAGTTGTGCTTTTTCAAAGATTGACCAATCAACATTACAGAAACTTCCTGGTTTTGCCATGTGCTATGAGAATACTTCTGTCTCCTCTGTGTAGAGAGTTCTGTGGTTTTGCCAGAAAATTGTTAAGATTCTTTGTTACCAACTTTGCTAAGATATATGGGACTAAATTTCTGGTTAACAATACACACAGTCTTATACATTTAGCAGATGATGCTGAAAAATATGGCCCTCTGGATTCAGTTTCATGTTTTTCTTTTGAGAATTATTTGGGACAGTTGAAAAAAATGGTGAGAAGACCACAGGGTCCTGTGCAACAAATTGTCAGACGTGTCTATGAAAGGCAATTATTTCCTCACATGTCGAAAGACATGCCTGAAGGTGTTGAACTGAAACAGCCCCATGCATCTGGACCACTGCCAACAGATTTTTCCATGCATCAGGGTGTTCAATATAAGATGTATAAACTCAAAGACACAATAATCTCAAACTCCAGTGGTTCCAATTGTTTTGAACTGGGGGGCAGAGTTGCAATTGTGAGGAACATTGTGCATTCCACTGCAGAAACGTGTAGTGTAGTGTATGAACTTTTTGAGACAGGGGCATGTTTTTTCAACTACCCCATTGATTCGACATGTCTTGGAGTTTGTTTACTATCAAAAATGTCTGGTCAGCTTGCCAGTGCTCCAGTAACAGACTTCACAAAACCACTGCTGTTATTGCCTCTTCGGAAAATGTTTGTGGCTTTGCCTCAGCTACACAGCACATAACATGATGAACTTTGCAGGATGCCCTCATTCAGTGTGGTGGAGTTTGTGGATGAAATTGACCCTGATGGCTGCAAGAAGGTGGACATCATTCCATCAGAGTGGTTCGAGGGCACTGACGGAAAATTATGCTGGTGGCCACCAGCCACATTGCTCAATGTGACCAAGGCCGTGAAAGAGGGCACACCACCAGCTCAGAACTGGATTCTGTGTAATGTGCGTGTGATGGGAAATGCAGGTAACTTTGATTTTCCTCATTAAATACTGCTCTATTTCCTTTACTTCCTTTAAAGCCCCTGTGATCCCCAATTTATTCTTTTTTGTGTTGATTTTTCTCTACAGGGTTCTCTGAGCTAATTGGTCAAGGGCTGGTGTAGCCGCAGATCGTCATTCCAAACAAGCAGGATCACACCAAACTCGATTCATTAAATTCAATTGATTTCAGTTGTAGGTGTGCTCTTGTTTGGTTGGATACCTGCAACCACACTATCCCTCTGCAGATTAGACATCTGCTTCATATTATGTATACTGTATGTGCATGTTTTTTCCAATTAATACTGGTTTCAGGGCTGCAAAGTAGGGGTGTAGCGAATCGCTGTTGCATCGTGGTTCGTAAAGACCAGGGTTCGCCCACATGTGATCTGCGGACTAAATGAAACCCTCAAAGTGTGAAATACAGTTTACAGCAGGGGTTGCGCTAGATTTTTTCATTGTCTGTCATTTTGACTGACAGGGTCATAAAAATCCTGTCATAATCTATTTTTACTTATTTTTTAATGATAAAGATCTATTCAATAGCATTTAATTTTCATTGTTTCAATTTGAATTAATATTCAATCCAAACAAGCTATAAATTGTGCATTTATAAGGACATGAGAGAAAAGATGAACAGACATCCACACCCCGCCTTCACTTATGTCAACACCACATGAAGCAGATGAATGACTTTTTCTCCACTAAAACCACTGACTGTGGCCACTGTGCGTAACCAGTAATATATGAACAATATAATTTTACAAAATTAAACAATTGCTATTAAAATATGAACAAACCATTCGCAAGAAATCAGCTGAATTGAACTCAGTTCACCTGCTGTGGCCTGAACTCACAGTGTCACACCTTCCTCCTGGCCCACATGGACTTGAACTACATCAGTCCCTCTTTTTTCATCTGTTTTATCAACACTTTCTCCGTTATTGGGAGTTTTGAAGAAACTTTGGACACTCAGGTGCCATGACATTTTGCCGTGTGAAGCCAAAGAGGTCATGCATCAAGACTAGACAATAGCTAATTAATGTGCGCACTCGCCATCAACTGGGCAGGAGTGGTAATTACAATCTGTCAAAGTGATAGATGGCCTTCAGATTTTTCCATCACTGTTTTAAAAAAACGGTCAATGACGGATAATATTCTATTAACGCGACCCCTGGTTTAGAGTTTAAGATACAAGATCCCTGAATCTTGATGCAGAGCTGCAGTGGAAGGACGACAGATGCGCACTGTTTCTCTCTGCAGCTCATGTCTGTGACAGCAGAGGAAGAGGAAGATTGACTTTAAAAGCCGTCACACTTCTATCAAGTAAATTCCTGACCATGACTTTGCGCATTTACAGCGGTGTAACTGGGAAACTGTGCAGGCTGTCGTCACAGAAATAGATCATTAGATTGTGATGTTTATTCTAATTTCGGTGATTTCTTTACTTCTTCACAGAGCTAGAGTTCACCTCTGTTCACTGGTGCAGCCCTGTCTGACACAATGTGTCTGTCTGTGTTGATTGGCTATTACTCGTGACTTCTAAACAATCATTTTTCAAACAATCATATTATATTTACCATAGTAATAACTACAGACAGTCAACTCTAATCTATCCTTTTTTCCTCATTTGCTGATCTGAAAAAATGAACTGAATCGTGACTCAAAACTGTGATGTGATCCAAATTATGAATTTTTTGATCCACGACACCTATTTTAAATGCCTATGGAAATCTAGTTCTATTTTAATATCTGCTTCACTCCTTTTATTTTGTGTCATTGTATTTTACAGCCACTTATGCAGAGGCCAGGGTAAAGCTACATCAAGCTGAGTATACATCAGACCTGACAGACACCGAAGATGGCTTGATAAAGAGAAAGTAGGTGTTTGTGGGGGAATACAGGTTAAAGGTAATTTCCATAATATAGAGGCAGTAGGCATGGTTTACCTTATATATCTTCATATTAACCTCTCTAGGGCAAGGGCAAAACTCTTCCAGAGTCAGAGCAAGCAACTAGAATCAAGTGAGCATTCTGATTCAGAGGAGGAACTTCCACCCACTCCCCCAGAAAAACTCCTTGGGCTAGCAGCAAAGAAAATGACCAGCCGGATCACCATCCCCACTGCCCAGCGAGTCGCCAGTTCCACTGTCCAGCAGGTCGCCATCCCCACTGCCCAGCGAGTCGCCAGTTCCGCTGTCCAGCAGGTCGCCATCCCCACTGCCCAGCGTGTCGCCAGTTCCACTGTCCAGCAGGTCGCCAGCCCCACTGCCCAGAGGGTTGCAAGCCCCAGTTGTGAAGCCATGTTCTCTAAACTTCTTACAATTGTAGAAGAAATTAAGGAGACCCAGAAGGTCCATGGTAAGATGCTAAATGTCCTGCTGAAGAAGCAAGATGCATCAGTGATGGAGGTTCCTGATGGAGTGGTCTTCCCGCTGCAAACTCAAGCAGATGTTGAGGCTCTTGAGGAGAAACTGGGGGACCGCAGTCTAATGTCTGCTGTTTTAAGTTTTTTTTTTAAAACTTTTTTTCCAAATTGATTTGCATTAGCCTACAAATTAAAAATATGTATTGCATTACAGTAAATTACATAAAGGCTACAACTTCAAATGTTTAGTTGACTTTCCGGCTGAATTTTTAAATCTTTGAAGATTATTGTCTTGGCAGTTAATGTAAACCTTTTTTTCTCCTTTTGGCTCTCATCCCTAGGTTGCCATGGTGGCAGATATAGGGGGCACAAGTGTTGATGATGCAACGAGGCGAATGATGAAATACATTCTGTCAAACGAGCTGGCATTGGACTATAACATGTTTGGCCGTCACGGGAAAAAGAAGTTTAAGGGCTTGCGTCTTTTCAACGTTGTGTATGGTAAGTAAATTAGAGAATTTTTTCAACTAATGAAAAGCATTTGTTGAAGAACATTCCATCTGCAGGGATTAAAGTTCTCCATCACCCCGACGGATTTCCGTCAGTTGGAAAAATGAGAGGAAAGAATGTTAGAATGTTTGACCTAGCACAAAAAATAATAATGCATATTAACCAATGTTGCTGTTTTTTTGCGTCAAAAAAATGTGGTTTGTTTACATTACAAACATGGCATTTAAAGGGTTAAAAAGTATGACAATTATTGAGTATTTGGTATTTTTGTTTATGGCTCAAGTCGATGAAATACAAAAAAAATTTAAAAAGTAAAATAAAAATCGTATTAAAATTTTTTGGGACATTAATACCCCTAAGCGCAGATTATGCGCTTTCGGTGGTTAAGAAGGGCCTCTCTGGGCCAGGGATCGGAGGGTTAAAGAGAATATGTTTTTAATGTTAGCTCATACTGTCAACCAAATTTGTTTTACAGAGGCTCTGAAGAAGAATTCATTGACGGCACAGGTGAACCAGCAAGAAGCAGAGAGGGCACTGTCGAAATGGTTCACTGGGGCAAGAGACAGAGGAGGACGAAGGGCATCCAGACAGCCAGTGCCAAATTAAACAGTACTGAACAGTGGTGGAATATGAGTGAGTGCAGAAAATTTGTGTTCAGGTACAAGTACAGTTACACCGTTAAAATATTACTCAGTTACATGTAAAACTACTAAAGTAAAGTAAAGAACATATCTTGAAGACTAACTTGTAATATTACGTTGTTTTCTTGCTAATGTTAGCTAAAAAGTTTGCAAAATGTTGACAAACTGTTACATTGTTTTTCTGGAACAATTATTTTAATTACCAATAAATCTGTTGATCATTTTGTCTATTAATCAGCAAAATATTTGGTCAGAAAATATGTGACCGAAAACCAGAAAATTTTCATAAATAAAAAGTTGAAATCAGAGAATGTGGCCATTTTTTAAATTAGATAGAGCCTGACTCAAACTGGTTGGTGATAAATAATTTATTTTTTTGATTAATTGTTGCAGCTCTAGGTTGGATGTTTATTCAAACTGTACTCAGTACTCAATTAGGATTTTTTAAAGTTACTTAGTAGATTACTTTGTGTAATGCATAAGTACAATTAAAACTACAAGCTTTAAAATGTACTCTCAGAAGTACAAGTATGGAGCCAGATTATTTGAAAAACAAAGTAATTCAAGTAAGTAAAGTAAATTAAACTGTTTTCTCTATTACTGTTATCTATCTACTGTTCTTGTATCATGCTGTTATTTTATTTAGTTTTCATGGTTATAAGCAAGGTGTTTATACTTGCAGTATATAGCATCTGAACTAAAAGTTGAATTTGAAAAGATAGTAGTCTCACTGTGTGCTCTAGTACTCTCAGCCATAGTAATATTTTGTTAATTAATTGGTGTGGTGTTGCTACTCAAATTTTCCAGATGGATTGTAAGGCAATATTTTTTGTGTGTATAGAGGTTTGTGAATGAGGGAGGCATGTATCATTTTATTTGAAAATTATTCAAATCCTTTCATTCTGGTCAGTGGGGTAGCATAGACCAGGGATCTTAAAGCTGGGACCAAGATGGGTCTTGTGCATTTAGCCCAGTTGGGGCCCACTTAACACCTAGTGTAATCCTGCCCTAAACCCACATGGGCATGCATGCGACCAACATAGAACCCGCAGACAATCCCACTTGCAACCCATATTTTAGCCATGTTGTCCTCATGTAGGACCCACATAGGACTTAAAGCTGGGACCAAGATGGGTCTTGTCTGTTTTGCCCAGCTGGGGCCCACCTAAAACCTGGTGTAATCCTGCCTTAAACCTACATGGGCAATTGGCTTGGGGCCAACATGGAACCCGCAAACAATCTGACTTGCAACCCATATTTTAGCCATGTTGTCCCCATGTAGGACCCACATAGGATTTAAAGCTGGGACCAAAATGGGTCTTGCATATCTTGCCCAGTTGGAGCCCACCTAACACCTAGTGTAATCCCGCATTAAACCCACATGGTCAGTTAGCATGGGGCCAACATGGAACCCGCGAACAATCCGATTTGCAACCCATATTTTAGCCATGTTGTCCCCATGTAGGACCCACATAGGACTTAAAGCTGGGACCAAGATGGGTCTTGTCTGTTTTGCCCAGCTGGGGCCTACCTAAAACCTGGTGTAATCCTGCCTTAAACCCACATGGGCAATTGGCTTGGGGCCAACATGGAACCCGCAAACAATCTGACTTGCAAACCATATTTTAGCCATGTTGTCCCCATGTAGGACCCACATAGGACTTAAAGCTGGGACCAAGTTGGGTCTTGTCTGTTTTGCCCAGCTGGGGCCCACCTAACACCTAGTGTAATCCTGCCTTAAACCCACATGGGCAATTGGCTTGGGGCCAACATGGAACCCGTGGACAATCCCATATGGGTGCGATCTGACAATCCTATACGGGGCCCATTATTCAGCCCACTTTGTACCCACATGGGCCCCACATAAAAATGTTGGCTGGGAAGATACACAATAAAAAGATAAAAGTAATACAATAAAATAATATATATATATAAATAAAAAGCATTGCCCGTAGAAGATAAAAAATATGCACGTAAACAAATAAAATCATAAAATCAACAACCTACGTGGTGTTAAAAGCCAAAGAAAAGAGATGGGTTTTGAGAAGCGTTTTAAAATGAGACAGTGAAGAGGCCTGTCTAATGTGCAGCGGCAATCCGTTCCAAAGTTTTGGAGCTGCAATGGAAAAAGCTTGCTCCCCTCTGAGCTTAAGCCTAGTTTAGGCACTGTCAGGAGCAGCTGGTCAGCTGACCTGAGAGAGCGGCTGGGAGTGTAGGGGTGCAGCAGCTCAGAGAGGTAAGGTGGGGCAAGGCCATTCAAGGATTTAAAAGCAAATAAAATAATTTTAAAATGAATCCTTAAATGGACAGGCAGCCAGTGGAGTGAAGCTAAAATAGGTGAAATGTGCTCATACTTGCGTGTGCCGGTTAAAAGACGTGCAGCAGCATTTTGAACCAGTTGAAGTCGAGGGATGGAGGACCCACTAACCCCCACATAAAGTGCATTACAGTAATCCAGCCGAGTGGATTACTGTCTCAAAGTGCTTTTTCTGAAGGAATGGTTTTATTTTTGCCAGCTGCCTCAACTGAAAAAAGCTCGACTTCACCACTGCTTTAATCTGGCTGTCAAGTTTCAGGTTAGCGTCCACTTTTACCCCCAGATTGTTCACAATTGGCTTGTGGTACTGTGCCAAAGAACCCAGATCGACTAGGGGGGTCACGGAAGTGCCACCAAAGACCATGACTTCTGTCTCTTTTTCATTAAAATTTAGAAAATTTAAAAACATCCAAGCTTTAACCTCATGTAAACACTTTAGCAGTGGCTCAACAGTGTAGGAGTCGGACTTTTTCAGGGGGACATAGATCTGACTGTCATCCGCATAACAATGAAAAGAAATGCCATGTTTCCTGAGAATGGAACCAAGAGGGAGTAGATAAAGAGAAAATAAAAGAGGGCCCAGCACAGAGCCCTGTGGGACCCCACATGAGAGAGGAGCAGTGGAGGACACAGAGTCATCAAGGCTGACACAGAAAGTCCAATGTGACAGGTAGGACCTGAACCATTCAAGTGCTGTGCCACTGACGCCAACCCACTGCTCCAAGCGAGCAATCAGGATGTCATGGTCCACTGTATCAAATGCTGCAGTCAAATCTAAAAGTACAAGGACAACACAGTGACCAGAGTCAGTAGCTAAAAAGATGTCATTAAAAACTCTTAAAAGCGCTGATTCTGTGCTGTGCAATGTTTTAAAACCAGATCGGAAGGTCTCTAGGATATTTTGTTCATTTAAAAAATCCATAAGCTGAGAATAAACAATCTTTTCTAAAATTTTAGAAAAGAAAGGCAATTTAGAAATAGGCCTGTATTTGCCAAAACAGTAGGATCGAGCCCAGGTTTTTTTAACAAAGGCTGCACAACTGCATGTTTAAAATGTACAGGGACCACTCCAGAGGACAGACTGCTATTAATAATTGTGAGAAAAAATGGCCCAACAGTGGGGAAAACCTCCTTAAAAAGTCGGGGAGGGACAGAATCACTCGGAGACCCTGAGGGCTTCAGATGACCAACAGTCTCCTGCACAATGGACAGGGTCACAGGCTCAAACGTGTTGAAAACAGCGGAGCAGGGGACAGACAGTGAAGGGTCAAAAGCAGGAGATGAAATAAGTGCTCTGGTAGAAGTGACTTTATCAATGAAAAAGTGAAGAAAGTTTTCACACACAGCAGGGGAGGCCTCAAATCCGACAGTCTGTGGTGCGTGCAGAGCAGAGTTGATGACTTTAAACAACACACGAGGCTTGTGACAGTTTAACAGAATAATATCTGAAAAATATTTTCTTTTAGCCTCTTTCACAGTGGATTGGTAATGACGCCAGCAATCCCTCAACATTTGAAAAGACACTTTTAATTTGTCCTTTTTCCACCTTCGCTCAGCTCTACGACACTCCTGTCTGGCAGTGCGGGTTGTTTCGTTCAACCAAGGCTCTGGTTTAGTTTTTTGCTGCCTGGTCTTTAATGGAGCCGCAATGTCTATGGCAGTTTGACAGGTGTCGAGAAACCGTAAGTGAAGAGCCTCTGTATCCTCAGACACAGATTCAAGAAAGATGCAGTTCTGACTGAAAATAGCTGAGAAGTGAGCAGCAGTGGAAGAGTTAATAACTCGACATCTGCAAGCAGCAGCGCGAGATTCAACTGTGAGACAGCTAACCGCAGCTTCAAAAAGTACAGGCATATGATCGGAGAAAAAAGCGTCACAGACCTCTAGGTTAGCAACAGGCAAACCATAGGATAAAACAAGATCAAGTGTGTGACCATGTTCATGTGTAGGCACAAGTACATACTGCACCAGATTAAAAGAGTCAATGGTGTTTAAAAAGTCTTGTGCCAAAGGGTTTTCAGGGCAGCACACATGAATTTTACAATCTCCAACAATAAGGACCCGGTCATATTTGGGCATAATATCAGCCAGGAACACAGAAAAATCTGTTAAAAAGTCTCTGTTGTATTTGGAAGGCCGATAGACCACAGCACACAACACCGTGTGAGAATGCCCCAGCTCAAACAAACTCAGTTCAAAGCTGGTGGAGGATATCAGCAATATCTGTTTACATTTGAAGTCACTCTTAAAAACAGTCGCAATTCCTCCTCCTCGGCCAGACGTCCGAGGGGAATTAAAATAGCAGCACTTGTCAGGTAAAAGTTCTGTGAAGACACTGGACTCACCAACACTCAGCCAAGTCTCGGAGACGAAGAGGAAATCCAGTTCCCTGGATATGAAGAAATCCTTAAGGATGAATGATTTATTCGCGAGTGATCTGGCGTTTACCAGGCCAAACCTGGCAAGAGACGGCGGGTCTGGGCGAACATCTGACACGGAGGTCCGAAACAGAGGCCGCAGGTTCCCCAGATTCACTCCACACCTGCGGAGACAAGGAGAGCAGGGTCTGCGGGGCTGGAACACCACATCCGAGCCGGCCACCGGTACCAACCAGGCAGCGATAGGGTCCAACGAACGTCGAGAGATACACAGGTGAGGCCCAGCTCCATATCCACCTCGATCAGGACGTACCAACCCGGCCCTCAGCCTCACCAGACAGCTGCCACCTTTAGCCCGGCGGCGGTGCCGTTTACGCCGCGGGTGTGGCGCTAGAGTGTGGCATAGGTATGTCAGGATTTCCGATCGGAAAGGAGGCAGAGTTTTTTGTCCATAATAATCAAAATTGACAAGATTATTGGCAGAGCTTCTCAGATCTAGCAGCGTTTGGCGATCATACACCAGCAGGGTGTTGACAGTGGGTGCAACATGTGTTACGAGCAGCAGAAACACACAAAACAGTCGGAGCAGCTGACGGCCGGTCTGACACACTGGCGCCATCTTCTTCTTTATCTTCTCACCTATCTCACGCCACACTTGCAAAGGAAAGGAGCGAACCGTTTCCTCCTCTGCCGACTTTCATCAGTCCTTGCACAGCAAGAACAGCATTCAACATTGGAATCCCAACTATCCTTGCAACCACCAGCACCATTTCTTCAAAGACTGGTAACGTTGAACTGGGCTTAGATAGCATAGCATAGCATGGCTAAGCACAGGACTTTAAACTCTGGTTGATGTAATGCATATGTGTTCAATTTATGTGTTTCCACTGTTTGAGTGTTATTGTGATCTCAGGTCAGGTTATTGGTAGTTTGCTTTCCTGGACGGCTAATTCGACGTTAGTCGAATGATGCTTCACACAGACTAGGGTCTTTGCACACAACTAACCATCTTCTATAACCCGGCATCACGTCTCACACACACACACACACACACACACACACACACACACACACACACACATTCCTTGAGCCTGGAGCATATCACACCCACATGTGATATCAGTGACCACCATTGTTTCTTTGTTCTGCCAGACACACACACACACACACACACATCTGTATATAGTACATGTTAGTATGTTTTCATATTTGTGTAAATAAAAGACTTTTGAACCATCAAGCTGCCTATTTAATATTGTACAAGAGTGAATGTTGCCAACCACTACTCTGTCAAGAACTCCAAAATCCTTCAACCATTACTAGCTGTTATGGTAATATTGGTTGTAGTTATTAAATTAATTATTAATCAGAGTTACAAACAGTTTAGTACCTTTACTGAGACTGATTTGGTGAATTGGCTATCTTTTCCCTTCTTCAAGGGTGATGCCCCGAGGTGATCTAATGTAAATTGTATCTTATTAGTAATCATAATTAATAATTATCCCTGATAATCATTAATCATTATTGATAGCCAAATTTAACCCAAAACTCCCTATTACTGTTGCATGAAGCACTACATTATGGTGCCTCGTGTCACGTGAGCACAACACAGCTAACATTAGCATTCCTAGTAGCTGACCAACTTTAGACCCTGGGCTGCCAGGAGCCAAACCCTGCAAGAAAACCACCTTGGTAGTGTATTTCCTATCGTCAAATTGGCAGCTGTCTCAGATGCTGCCCTAGGTCCCGCCAGCCTTCTCATCACTTAATCGTCTTTGTTCATTGGGAGCTCCCGGTGATCCGGTGAGACAGTCTTCTACTTTGGCATGTAGCTGCATGGCGGGGGGTGTAATTCCCATTCTATGCTTAACTATTGCCTAAGATGAATGCCAATCAACATCCCTGACAATTCCTTGCCTATCTAACAGTTTGTACAGGAAACACCTATCATGCAGAGGCAAATAACACTTCGACTTCGGTTTCAACAGAACCTGAAATGAAAAAAGTGAGAAAAAATTCCTGGTGTCGAGACCCATCCTCTGTGCAAGCTTTCATAGTCTGTAAACCGTTCAGTAGTCATTGTATAATCCTGCTGACAAACCAACTAACCAGCCAACCAACAAATGGACACCTCCTTGGCAGAGGTAATAAAGGCATCCAATGTTAAGTTTAGGAAAAGATGATGGTTTCACTTATAATAACTACTTCCTTCAAAGAGTCATGTGCTTTACTAACACCATCAGCGCCCTATGTGTGTACTGCACCTTGACCCACACTTGTACTTTTGGCGCCTGGGCAGGGAAACTACTTACACTCACACTTTGTCATGTAGTGGGTTGATCTATTACACACTTTGACAAGACTGGGCTGCATACTTACATGTAACTCATTCTTAGTTGCAATTTGAATGCACTCTTTAAATTGAGAAGATGGCATGTTCAGGTAAAGATGTATTTTTGAAAGGTCCTTTTTAATGTCAGGTTAGTTCATACATCAATAACTCATATTGTGAGAAAACATTATCAAGACCTCAGGCCACGGATCCTTGGAGCCCATGGATTAGAAAGATGTTGAAAATGCTGCATGAGACAAAAAGGAAACTGGAAAGATTTAAATATTTTAAACACAGACATACTAGATGCTCATGCATATACAGAGTACCAGCAGCAGTCTGTGTTTGTCCTTTAGCTCTCTGTGTGAGTGAGACCAATGGCTGTACACACAAGTGAGGACTCCATATTCTCCTGTTACACTTCAAGTGTGTGCATGTTTGCGTGTGTGTATTAAAAAAACTGTTTGTGTGTCTGTTTGCTGGCTTTAGCGCTAATTCAACCATGAACAAGACTATTCCATAAATAAATACCCAAATATACCGACAAGGAAGGATCACATGGGCTATATTACAACCCAATACAAAACACATAAAAACTGGCAGATACAACAGTTAAATTGAGTTGACACCTCTCTGACGTAGTCAAAAAGGTGCTGGTCCAAAGAGATGCAGAGTGTGTGACTTTTATGCAACATAAAATTGCGTATGTGTGTGTTTGTTTGTGTGTGTGTGTGTGTGCATGTGTGTTGGGGGGGATCTTAAGTTGAATAATATGGGCGACTGCTGCCATACCCATATCTAAAATGCTAAAATAATGATCCTACAAAGACAATGTTTTCACTTCCTGCTTTCTCTTTCTTTTACTCACACAGTCCCAGGCTGCAAGCCAGCTAAAAATACATGCTTTGTGTTTGTGTATGTCTCTGTGTGTGTGCATGTACATATGTGCTTGTGTGGGTGTGTGAGCTTGAAAAGAAGCAGCAGAAGGCCAGCAGACTGCGAGTCTTCCACGCAACGCCTAGGTATATACCGACACATATGGAAAGGAGTGTACACACATGGCAGCAACTGCCATCTGTGCAGAGCTCTTCATTGGTGGTGACATCCTCCTACACACGCAGTGAAAAAATAAAACAAACAGACCGTGAGACAAAGCATCTCATCTCATCTCTTTTGGCATCAGAAACTGATATGTGAGGCCAGGTCAGGCTGAATGTAGAGCGGTTTCAGACATTATACAGCCCTAGTGTTGTGGCCGTGTTTGTGTTGTTTCCACTCAGGTGTCGCCCTCCTTCTTGCCCGTGTGTGGAGGTCCACACCTGATCCTCTTTGTCACTTAGGCCAGGTGGTATAAAGTGCTGTTGGTGCGCAGGAGCCAGAGTGGCTGAACTACAGACTGCATAGTTTCTTTTGGAGACAAATGTCTTCGTTGATTAGTGCCATTTTTTGTATAAAATAAAATAAACTATTTCTAGATTAATTACTACCGCCTGTTTTCTTTTCCCTCCTTTATGCCCGGTTTTATTTTACTATGTTACTCCCCTCATCCCCTGGCCTTATTGGGACATAACATATGTGGGGGCTCATCCGGGATCGTAAAAGGAGCCTGAGAAACTTTTGGTGGAAGTTGTCCATCTGAGGTAGC
The DNA here is from genome assembly GCF_965226575.1 of Pagrus pagrus. Taxonomy (NCBI): domain Eukaryota; kingdom Metazoa; phylum Chordata; class Actinopteri; order Spariformes; family Sparidae; genus Pagrus; species Pagrus pagrus. Next base: position 6,728,289 of record NC_140197.1, read on the forward strand.
TGCTGTGGTCTGTACTGACTGTCCGGTTTGCCAGTGTCTACCATTTGTGAGAAACTTCCCCCTTAGGTGAGATAGGTGAGTGTCCAGCTGGGTTGTTAATCAGCCTTTCCTTCGGGCACTCTTTTGTTATTTTGCCTTTTTTGTTTTCGGGGTAATCCTGGGCGTGGATAACGACTCCTGTTGGAGGCAGACGTTTCATTACCTCGGCCGCTGATAATAGCCTTTCAAGTCGCCCCGAGCCCGGCATGCTCCAGTAGATATACAGTAGGGGTGGAGCCGAACCCGAATACGGTATTCGGAAAGGCACAAATAATGTGTTTTTTACAAATAATTATTTCGAACAAATACTTTAAAAAATATTTGTATTCGGGAACAAGAAAAACATCATATCAAAAAGCTACGTTTCCTCACGAGACCGCAGTACATGCCCGGATGAGTGAGTGAGTGACGTTCAGGAGTCAGGCGTGGGGGCGTCAAAACACTGCTGTTCCGACCTCCCCGCCCCCGCAGCTGTCCATGGTGCTGCTGAACCAGGAGACGTTGTTAACACTCTGCGTTGTGGCTTGTCTGTGAAACGCGCGCTGCTCAGGGACTGGGCAGATCTGTCCCACTTGCTTTGTCCGTCACTCCGTTGGGAGATCTTCCACAGAGTAAAAGAAATACACATTGTTTCTCTCCCCCGCTCCGCTCGAGCGCGGCTGAACGCGGCTTGAGCCCACTTCACGGGCGCGAGGCTGCTGCAGCCGGCGACCCTGCTGACAGCAGACCGGGGGAGAAAAAAAATTCTTTGCTTGGTGCTTTGGTTGGGTTTTAGGCAATGAAGAAAGGAGTTGGTTAAGTTCAGTAAAAAGACCAGTTAGAGGCCAGAATCATAATGACCGTTAGCTATAGGCTACTGTGTCATATTATTTACAGATCAAGTTTAGTTCTTGGAATTCTGTGCATTAGAAAGAACAGTTCTTTTAAGTATTTTTTTTTATTATTTAGTCTGTTCAACATCCTCCAACAAGGACGGGTGGTGGTGAGGTTCATAATGTTCACAATGATATTTTATTAGTTGTTGGTTTAACCATGGATGAGGTAATGGCTGTTATGTTATTTTCTTCTCAATGACATTCCTTGTTACATGTTCATTGCTGGATTTATGGAAAAACATCAACCAATATTGCATATCCATAATTATTATAATGGCTAATTAAAGAATACTTACACTTTAACGAAAATTAGAAGTGTAACTCAAAAAAAAAAAAATTTTTACGCCTATTTTGAATTTACTCGAATACAAATACAAATACTTTCCCCCCCTCAACAAATACAAATACAGATACAAATATCGGCTGCTCTGCACACCCCTAATATACAGGAAAGGTTTTAATAGGTAGGATCTGAGGAGTTATGTTCTCATACAGCTGTACAGTTCATAATTGTGTTTGGCATCGGGTGTCAGTACTATTGCGTTCGCTGCCGGTAGATGTGGTGGTTGTTTTGTTTATCGATCAGCTGTAATTAGTTTGAGTAAGTCGTGTGCTACACTGAACTAGCTGTCGGCTAGGTGTGTGATTTCCCTTTGTTTGCTTTATGGTGAGCATGGCGACTTTTGTGTTAAATGAGTTTGTGGCTAATCCTACTGTAGGTCAGCTTGAGCTGTGTTGGAAGCACAATTTGTTTGAAATTGCTGCTCATTATGATATACCTGTCTCAACGGCATTGGTGAAGTGAGAGCTTAAAGCTGTTGTCCTTACCGGGTTAGTTGGGCAAGGTGTGTTTATTGTACCTGTGTTGGAGTCTCCTGGCTTGGTGGCCGTGAGCGAGGACTGCCCCGGGTCGCCAGAGCTCTCGGTCGCCAGCTGCTCTGCTCCTCAGGTGGGAGAGGTGGCACGGCCATGGCCTCGGTCAAGTATTCTCCTGACTCAATGGTAGATGCCCAGATAAAGCTCAGGATAGCTCGTTTACAATTAGACCAGCAGGAGAGGAGGGAGGAATGGGAGTTTAAGCTCCGGGAACAAGAGTTTCAGCTCTGGAGTTTAAAAGATTGGAGGTGGAGGCAAAGGCTATTATGATGCGCCAGCTGGAGCTGCAAAAGGCTACGGTCTGTTCACTTTCAGCGTAAGTAGAAATATTTCTCTAGTTCCCCCGTGTCATGAGTACAAGGTTCAGTCATATGTCACTGCATTTGAGCGTATTGCGGTTGCTTTGCAGTGGCTTAGGGATGTGTGGGCCATATTGTTGTAATGTAAATTAACTGGCAAGGCCCAGGAGGCCTGTGCTTCTCTTTCAGTGGAAGACAGTCTGGTTTATGATCAGGTGAAGAGCGCTTTCTCTGTGTGTATGAGCTCGTGCCTGAGGCATACAGGCAGCGGTTTCGCAACCTCAGATAAACAACAAGCCAAACGCATGCTGAGTTCACGAGGGAGAAAGGGCTACTGTTTGACCACTGGTGTTCTGCCTGTGGGGCTGACGACTTCATTTCTATGCATGAGTTAATGCTGCTGGAAGAATTTAAAAACTGTTTACCAGAACAAGTTGTGGTTTATCTGAATGAAAAGAAGGTAGCCACTCTGCAGCAGGCCACATATTTGGCTGATGAGGTTGCCCTCACGCACAAATCAGTGTTTATTAAACGTGATTAATTTACTCCTAGTACTACTCTGAAACCCCCAACTGATGTGCCAGTTACTCAGACTTCTGTGCCGCAGTTGGCTGGTAATGTAGAGAAGTTGTGGTTTTTTTTTCATAAGCCTGGTTATATAGTGGCTGATTGTGAGTTTCTCCCATCATCCCCTGACCTTACAGGGCCATAACAATACTGAACAGTGATGATGGCAAAAATCTGATTCTGAGATAAAAGACAATAAATTGATTGAGAGATAATGCAGTGAAAAGGCTGGATGTTCAAAAACATGTATTTTGAGAGTAATATCTTCACCCTCAAACAGGGTGCTCATACACAGAAGCAGTGAAGAAAAAACAAACTGTAGTCAAAAGCTTCACTAGAGCTCTTAGGCCAGTGTTGTGCAAGTTCACACTTAACAAGAGCTAGCTCAAATTGCGGTTCACACAGATTAAAATGAAAGAGGTCACATTCATAGTTATATTTCACAGTCTCGAAAGATGGACTAGATCATGTTCATTTCATCTTCTCAAATCTCTTTGGGATCTTGGGCATCTGGACACTTTGATTAGGCCAGATGGGCGGTATTTTTGTCTTAGGTTTTAAAAGATGTCCCCAGCTACTTAAGTTGTCCAGGGGAGTGGTGCAACACTATTGTTGTTCTCCAGAAAAGTTTTGAGGACTACAAAACTTGAATTTGCATTTTTGGGTGAACTTAACCTCTTCCATTTAAAGCTGTGCATAAAACAGTGCATGAGTGGACTTAACTATCGCAGGAGTTATGTTCATTAGTTGCAAATGAATGTTTACTTCACCATTGACCAAAAACATCAGTACATTCAATGAACATGCTCTTCTTCATACCACATACATACAATATACTGACATATAGGACAGACCCAACACATATCAAGCTCTGGAAAAACATATCCTTTGGGGAGCATGGATGGATTCAGTGATATTAGCAATTATATCCAATGGCAATGCATCCATTGTGTTCTCTTGAAAGTGCAATGGAATCATCCAGATATATCATAATATCAGAAAGGGCAGGAATCTTTTCTTAGAGCATTCTCTGAGCAGTCTCTGACAAAGAATGAAATTACTTTCTCAGTATTTTTTTTTTTCCCTCACACACTTTGTCACCCATGTCACTTTTGTTTCCAAAAACTGGCAATTTAGTGTATGGGTGGAAATATCTAATGCACCTTTCCATGTACATAAATAATGTGGGTTTGATTAGAAGTTTATAACAATCTACTTTCTCACTCTCTGAATTCCCCTGTCTCTGTTTAACTGCAGACACTGTGGGGCTCACAGTGAGGGGGGAGTGACGAGTCTGAGGTTGCTCTATAAACAGTCCGACCAGATGAGGTCATTCTTTCAAGATGCATACACAGCACACACTCATCCCAATGAGAGAGAGAGGCTGAAAGAGGCTGATTTCCACCTCTAGCCACAAAACATTATGCAAATAACTCCATCTATTCACAGGGTTTTACCATTTGTTCTATGCTTTTTTCCCCCAATATTGGTTTAACTTTTTCCAAACCTCTGTAATCCAGAGAGCACAGTGGTATTTTCTTGCATTACATTATTTTAAAAAAATATCCACATTGTGTATTTTAAAAAAAACATTAAAAAAAAAACTTTACTTTTAATCTGTGACATATTCAAAACTGCTACACACTGATGTTGAGTTTCAGATTATTCTAAATTTAATGCCAGGAATCTGTTTCAAACAAGTTTGGACATGGGCAACGAAAGAGTGAACAGGTTAATTGGTAACAGGTGATAGTATCATGATTGGGTATGCAAGGTTCATTGAAATACTCAGTCGTTCACAAACGAGGTTCAACTCTGTGAAAAACTCATTGTGATGTCTTGCTATTCATTGTACACACATGATAAATTAAAAAGTGTCCATGGAGATATCAAATAAGTATGTTGTACATAAAATCACCAAATATTAATAATGTTGACAGTATCTTCTGTAATTATTTTTATCATGTTATGTTGGGGATAAAATTTACTTCAGGGGTAAACAGCTGAAGCGATAAACCCTGATTCCCAGTCATAGAGGCACAGAATAGACGTGGCTGAAAAGAGGAGAGAAAAAAAAACAGGAAGAAGGAGGTTTGATGATGTGGGGAAAGGAATGTAGCAGGCACACTGACTGAGAGCTACAGGAGCGCTGATGAGACTTCCAGATGCGGTCTTCTTGCTTGCAACATGCTCTCTCTCTCACACACACACACTCTTTTTTCCTGTATGATAACTTTGGGGTTGCAGCAAAGTAAACATTGCACAACACTCTCAGCTTCCAGCACATGAACAAGACCTGCATTTCTGATGAAGCAGATTCTGAAAGTTTTGAGGGATTAAAGGAGAGCTGGTAAAGCATTGCAGTCTATTGTTGATGACTGATTACAAGCTGTAAACTATAAACACCAACCAACTAATGGTCTTAATCTCATGATTTGCAAGGCTCGATTACAAACTAGGCAAAGAGGGTAGTTTAGCCCCGGGTTCATTTGACAAAGAGGCCTAGTTCAACAAGCCTCAACCACGACCTCCCCTGATACTTCTCCAACCGTTGAGTCTGCCTCTCCCCAGGCAGCGCCTTCAATTTATATGGGGGCCCTGAAGCTCAAGTTGCTGGCTGCTGTGAGGACATTTTTATGCAGGACTTCAGACAGCACTCGGAGACGCTTAGTAGAATCACCTTGATTTGCACTGTGCAGTTGATACACGTCTTCTTCTTCTTCTTCTTCTTCTTCTTCTTCTTAATTATTATTAGGGCCCGAGCACGAATCTTGTGCGAGGACCTATTGTATCTATAAGGATTATTAGGGCCCGAGCACGAATCTCGTGCAAGGACCTATTGTATCTGTAAGGATTTTTAGGGCCTGAGCACGAATCTCGTGAGAGGACCTATTGTATCTGTAAGGATTATTTATTATTATTCTTTTTCCTTCCATTCGACTGCGTATTTGGAGGCTTTAACGTACCCCAAAACTCACCAAACTTGGAACATACGTCACATTGGTGTGCTGCTATCTGAATTCAAAATGATTGGGGGTGGGTGTGGCCAGGGGACTCCATAGCGCCACCTAACGTCGTTTTTCCCCGCGACAATTTTCTCAGATTATCATGAAATTCGCAGGAGTCGTGGATCTCAAGGATTTAGCCAAGAATCATTTTTGTCGGAATTTTAGCCGCAACAGGAAGTCGGCCGTCTTGAATGGCGTGCGGCAATTTTCATTTTTCCGACGCTGTTTTCAGGACTTTAGGATGTTCGCAGACTCACCAAATTTGGCCCGTATCTTCTTACCTATGAGTACATTAATTCGATACCACAACTTCCCTCATGCGCAGCACGATAGCTCAGTAGCGCCCCCCTTATGGATTTTCCCATTAATTTTTTTTCATGTTTTCGCCTCATACTTTATGTAACTTGTCCTACATATTTAACGCCACAGACTTCACACTCACTGCATATCATCTTCAGACCTTGATGATGACACCTTGTGCAAAACTTTCGCCTCCAATATACCTGGTGGGCGTGGCAGTGCAATGACCCCTTATGGCTGTTCCCATTCTGTAGGAACCCATTTCTATGCCTCGTACATTGTTTAACTTGGCCTACAGATTTCACGCCACAGACTTCCCAGTCACTACGCCTCATCCTCATGCCTTGATGATGATATGTTGTGAAAAGCTTTTGCCTGCGTTATTCCTGGTGGGCGTGGCAGTGAGGTCAATTTCGATGACCCCCTTATGGCTTTTCCCATTCTATGCGGACCCAAGTTCTATGGCTTGTAGTTTCACTATCTTTTCCTACATATTTAACACTACAGAGTTCACATTCGCTCAGTAGCATCCTTAGACCTTCAACAGCCTGCGTTGTGCCTGGTGGGCGTGGGCGTGGGCGTGGCCGTGCGGTCATTTTCGATCCTTCGCCATCACGCAGGAAGTCCTTATAACTTCAACATATAATTGCCCATCTGCATCAAATTGCTCACACATGTAGAGGGGCTCACCCTGAATACGTCTCTGCATCAATACTGTGTCATATCTATAGCGCCACCCACTGGAAGTCACTGAAGATGTCACTGTTGTGTTTTGTGTGACACGTATCCCATTTAGGTAGGAACCTTTCCACAGGCAACGGGCGAGCACACATCTGGGCGCACAGCCTCTGACGGCGCCACAGCCCGACGTACGTGGGGGGGCGAGGGCCCGTTCATCACTGCTTGCAGTTTTAATTATTATTATTATTCCTTTACCCGGGTGCAAAATTAATGTACTGCCTATGATTGTATTCTTCGCCATAGGAATAGGAGTTGGGTATTTTTTAGTTTAAGTCTTGGTATTACCAAAGCTGCCTACTGGTTCTACTGTTCATTGTCAGATCAGACTCTCAGTCTGGATTTGGTCAGGTGTTTTAATTTCCGCTACACTTTATTTTTGATTTGGCGTACACTATTATGCTAAATTTGAGGTCTGCAGGAGTCCTCTCTTCACTCTTTTGCTTGTTTTTTTATTTGTTCAGCTTATTCTCTAGGCAGTTTCACAATTACTGTGGATGCCTTTTTGTTTTTGAGTATTCCACCGCTGTCTCCTATGTTCCAGGAGACTTTGTGTGTGTGTGTGTGTGTGTGTGTGTGTGTGTGTATGGGGGGGATTTGTGAGGGGTGGATTAATTTCCTCAGCTCTCTTGGGCTACGTGCACTTCTGTTGCCTATTTGTTTTGAACAATTGACAGCAATATAATTCGCAGTATTGCTGAGATGGACTCTCACCTGTCAGATTTATTAGTTGGAATATCAAAAGAATGATTAAAAGGTCTAAAGTTTTCAATCATCTGAAACATTTAAACTCTGATATAGTATTTTTACAGGATACACACCTTTGGAACAGAGATCACCGCAGACTTCATCGTTCATGGGTGAGTGAAGTCTTCCACTTCAACTTTAATTCTAAAGCAAGAGGGGTTGCCATTTTGATTTGTAAAAAAACGCAATTTTCATCCACAAATGTTATTGCTGATAAGAATGCGAGGTAACTTATTGTATTTGTCGCTACTGAAAAGAAAGGTTTTGTTGATAAAGGTTCATGCTCCAAATGTTGATTAAGCTGAATTTGCTAACAAATTATTGAGCAGCCTTTCCTTCTTGGATACACATTTGTTGATTTTTGGAGGGGATTTAAATCCTTGACCCATTACTGGACCGATCTAATCCTCGCAGTCTATCACAATCAGCCATGTCTAAGACATTCTCTGACTTATGTTGCACAACGCTATTGTTGACCTGTGGAGATCTTTTTCTCCAGTACATCATTCTTATTCTTGAATTGATTGGGGGTTTTTGTAGGTGGTACTCTTAACATCCATGTAGTCTTACGATTACTTAATTTCTGACAATGCACCGGTATTTTTTGATATTCAGTTAGCTACCTACAGACGTAGGTCTCCACCTTGGAGGTTTAGCTCCCTTCTTTTGGCAGACAAAGAATGTCAGTTCATTTCGACCGCTATTGATGACATTCTTGCCTTTAATCAAAACAAATCCACTTCTTGTTCATTACTGTGGGAAACACTTAAATCGTATCTTAGTGGGAAAATTATTTCTTACTCCACTTCTAACAAAAAACTAAATTCTAGACTTAATGAACTCTCATCTGCAATTAATATTATTTGACCAGAGATCCATGCTGAATCCCTCTCCAGAACTATTCAAGCAGTGTCTTGACTTACATCTGCAATTAATATTCTTTGACCAGAGATCCATGCTGAATCCCTCCCCAGAACTATTCAAGCAGTGCCTTGACTTACAATCAGAATTTGACCTTATTTCTACCAAGGAGGCAAAGCGTTTGCAGTTATGCACCCGTGTCTCATATTACGAGTATGGCAACAAGGCGTCTTCTGGCTCATCAGCTAAAGCGACAGGCTGCCTCACATATGATATCCCAAATTAGAAATACCTCCAATGTTCTTCCCATCAAAATTAATGCTACTTTTAAATCATTTTACTCTACATAATATGATTTTGAATTTCCAGCGGATGCTACAAAAATGAGGAAATTCCTTGAAGATCTCAATAATCCTGTTGTCGTCTGTAATTTGGCAAAAGAGTTAAATGCTCCACTTACTCTTGATTAAAAAATACATTTGATTAAAGCAATGCAATCCAACGAGGCTCAAGGCCAATGAGGCCCTTCAGGGCTGGGAAAGTTTAGTGGAAAATTGGAGCCAGTGATCTTATCTATGTTCAATGAATCATTGGAAAGGGGTTCATTACCACCTACTCTAATGCAAGCATCTGTAGCACTTCTTCTCAAGAAGGACAAAGATCCAACTTCCTGTGGCTCTTACAGACCACTGTCTCTGTGTAGTGGTGTGATGTTGTTGCGCCATGTTATGAACAAGGCAGTGAAGCGCAGACTTTTATTTTGAAGGGCAGCGTTTTTGCTGTCAAGTTTTCCTTATTCCTTGGAGTATTGTTACTATGTGAGAAAATTGTGTAATTGTAGATAAAATTAATTGTAGATGTTCATATTAATGTTTTGAGCACATAGGTCAGGGAAAAGGTCGGATTATTACTATAGTATACGGAAGTATAGTCAGTATTTTATTTTGTAAACCTGCACTTACCATGTTGCGCTGGGTTTTACTTCCTCTTTGCTCGGTGACTTTTCTCAGGCAGGTACGCAGTTCTGTTGTTCTCTGTATTTTCGCAGTTTTTGTTGTAAAAGTGAATCTAAGTTACTTAAAAAATTCTTGCAAAGCTGGTGTAGTCATAATGTTAAGTTGTAGAACTGTTGTGTTACTTCTTTTCATGCATAAATTTGTTAATTATAGGAGAAGTCGTCGCGGTCTGTGTGTGTTGCAGGGCTGCTACGTAGCTTGTCATGCTAGAGTGTACTGTTGAGGTTGGGTGTATCAGGAGACATGTAGTGACTTTTCTCATGGTGTTACAGAGCACAGAGAGCATGTATGAGAAACCCTGTGAACACCTGTGAATGTTTCTTCTCCATAATGCAGGTATGTGAGTTTATGCATGTTAATATTATTATTATTTTTATTTATTTTTGATTGAAATTCTTTGTTGATTAAAATTGCATTGTATTTATTTTTGTTTATGCTATTGTGCAGAGCACAGAGAGCATGTATGAGAAATCCTGTGAATGTTTCTTCTCCATAATGCAGGTGTGCAACGGAATAAACTGTGCTGAGACCATTCAGGAGTGTCTTTGCCTATCAAAATAACACAACGCAGAATTAGACCCACTACATCTGCTCAATGTTGATGTAAAGGTATTGGCGAAAACAATTGCGTCACGTTTGGAGAATGTGTTGCCCCATATTATATCTGAAGAGCAAAATGGTTTATAAAGGGATGCCAATTAATTTTTGATATTTGCACACTTTTTAATGTTATCTACTCCAAACACTCGTCTGAACTCCCGGAAATTCTATTCTCCCTGGATGCTGAAAGGGCATTTGACAGGGTAGAGTGGGAATACCTGTTTGCAGTATTAAAAAAATTGGGTTTTGGGGATAAAGTTGTTTGTTGGATTTGTCTTCTTTACACGTCCCCACAAGCTATTTTTATTGGTTTTCTTTTTAAGTTGGTAGTATACAATGATGATATCAGTGCATGGAATGTTTTACAAACAACAACATGAGATCAAAATCGTGGGACCCAGAAACGCATAACTCATTGAGACTTGTTGTTCAAACTCTGGGTCAAATTTTGGACTTGAATACACTTACACATACACACACACTTATAGACACAGTACAGGTTACAATTAAAGACTCATACATGCAAAAAAAAACAAGTAAAACAAAATACAAAACAAAATAAATAAATAAATAAAAAATTAAGACAAAACAAAAAGGGGGCCTTTGTGAATGACGCGGTCCTGCAGAAAGTGCATATGTACATTAAATGTTATTTCCACTTACTTATAGCACACACAAACTGTGTACAATAAAAATTACAGATTGGCAGAGGGGAACTGAATTGATTTCAGATGTTCAAGATAAGGATTCCATATTTTGTAGAATTAAGTGGTAGAGCCATGCAATGTAGCCCTCATCTTCTCTAGCTTAGAGTAGGACAAAATATCTCTCAGCCAGTGATAAACTGTGGGTGGAGTGGAGGATTTCCATCTGAGTAAGATCAATCTCCTAGCCAATAGGGTGGCAAATTCTATAAAGTCAGCCTTGAATTTAGGCACCAGTAGGGTAGAGGGTAGCACTCCAAACAGGATAGTTACTGGGATAGGGTCAGAGGGCACATTTAATATAGTAGATAGGGTACTGAAAATTTCAGTCCAAAAGTTATGGAGAGTTGGACAAGTTAAAAACATATGAATTAAGGAGGCTGGAGCCTGCTGGCATCGATCACAGAGGGGGTTTATGTGAGGGTAAATCCTAGAGAGCTTCTCTTTACTCCAGTGAGTGCGGTGGAGAATTTTAAATTGTATTATTCCACGTTTGGCACAAAAAGAGGAGGAATGGACACGATACAAGATACAAATGTCCTCATCAAACACCTCTCCAAGATCCTGTTCCCAGAGTGTCTTAATGGAAGACAAGGAATAATTGTATTCAGAAAAGATTCTACCATACGAAATGAAGCCCTTCTAGCTAAAAACTGGTTCTAGAAATATGTCTTGTTGTGTATCTTGTGGTTTTGAGGGGAAATTAGGAATTTCAGCTTGAACAAAGCTACGGATCTGTAAATATTGGAGAAAAAAAACTGTTTTTCAAGGAAAATTTAGCTGTCAGCTGCGGAAATGAGGCAAAGGTTCCTTCTATGTACATATCACTGAAAGAAGTGATACCTGCTTGTACCCATGCAGAGAAAGCCTTGCCCATCAAAGATGGGGGGAATGAATGGTTTTGTTCAATAGGGGCATGAAGCAAAGAAGGAAGAATGCCAAAATGATGCTTAAATTACTTCCAGATTTTGAGAGTAGACCTAACTACTGTGTTCTTTGTGTATCGCATAGTAGGAGAGTTTCCTGGGAAGTATAAGAGTGACGGAAGAGAGGATGGTTTACAGGAGGCTGCTTCAATACTAAGCCAGGCAGCAGTGTGTTTTGGATCGGTGGCTTGCAGCCAGTAGTGCATCACACCGAGATTAGTAGCCCAATAGTAGTATTGGAAGTTGGGTAAAGCAAGACCACTGAGACACTTTGGTCTTTCTAAGTAAACTTTGCGAAGTCTTGGAGCCCGTCCCTGCCATAGGAACGATCTAGTTTACGGAAAAATGCTTTTGTTAAGTAGACTGGTAGACATTGAAAGAGATAAGAAAATTTGGGCAAAATATAAATTTTAAGAGTTAACATGTCCAGCTACAGATAGGGGAAGTAAGGACCAGCGCTTTAGATCTTGTTTGGTTCTAGTAAGCAAAGGTTCAAAGTTTGCTCTAAAGAGGTTTTCAAAGGTATCTGTATTTTGAATACTTAGGTATGTGAAGGGAACAGCTCGCTTTTGTCATAGTTGACTTTGTAACCTGAGATTACCCCAAAGGCCTCCAGTGTGGAAAGTACATTTGGCAGTGATAAACTGAGATTGGAGAGAAAAAGGAGCAGATCATCTGCATACAGTGCTACCCTTTGTTCCACCTCTCCTCTTAAGATTCCAGAGATTTGTGGATGGGAATGTAAAGCTATAGAAAGAGGCTCAATGGTGATTGCAAAAAGTATAGGAGATAGGGGGCAGCCCTGTCTGGTACCACGCTGGAGACTGAAGTATTCTGAATTTATATTATTAGTTCTGACGGAGGCTGAGGGAAGGGAGTATAAAAGCCTCACCCAGGAAATTATTTTTTCACAGAACCCAAACTTCCTTAGAGTATAGAAAAGGTACTTCCACTCCACTCGGTCGAAGGCTTCTCTGCATCCAGAGAGACAACAGCCTCCAAACAAGTGGGTGAAGGGGGGGGGCATATATAATATTAAATAAACTAACATTGAAAAAGGAGTGTCTGTTTTTAATAAATCCAGTTTGGTCATTAAATATTAACGAAGGTAAGATTTAGTCTAAACGCATAGCCAACACCTTAGCTAATAGTTTAGCGTCCACATTGATCAATGAGATGGGCCTATAAGAGCTGCAGAGAAGCAGGTTTTTGTTCTTTTTAATATTAAGGAAACAGATGTTTGCCGTAGCGTAGGGGGTAAGCAATTGGCAGTAAGCATTTCAAGCAAGAGAGGGGTCAATTGATCTGACATTTTTTTTATAGAATTCTATGGGGAAGCCATCTGGGCCAGGACAATTGCATAGCACAGATTGCTCTAGAAATCTCCTCTAATGTGATTGGTTGTTCCAAGCCTGATGCTGAGGCTGCAGACCCTTAGATCTGCCATTCCCCCCCCGTTCTTTTTTCATGGCTTGCATATGAGATCATATGACCCCTGGTATACACTTTAAATGTTTCCCATAGGGTAGAGGGAGAAGTGTCCTTAGTTTTATTTGTCTGAATAAACACATCAATTTGAGTGGACATGAATTTTACAAAGTCATGCTAGTTGCTAGTCTGCTAGTTGGATTCAGAAAATGCCAGAAGGAAGGAAGAAGGATTAAGCCAGCAGTTAAAGTCACCTCCCAAAATGAGGCAGTGAGACTGCATATCTTGGAAAGAAGACAAAAAGGACTTGAAAAAATGTTCATCGTCCCAATTGGGGGCATAGACATTGGCTAAGATCACTGGGGTATTATAGAGCTTACCTGTTACTATGACACATCTTCCATTTTTATCTAGTTTGGTATTTGATAAAGTAAATGGCACAGATTTGTGTATGAGAATTGCAGTTCCCCTTGCCTTACAGCTGTTGTGTGAGTGATACATCTGACCAACCCACCGTTTATGCAACAAAGAGTGATTATCTGCTTTCAGGTGCGTTTCTTGTAGGAAAGCAACATGAGTCCCCATACTTTGAAGGTGGTGACAGGTTGATTCAGTCCCTTTACATTCCAGCTAGTAAATTTGAGTGTGTGTCCACCAGATTGGAGAGTAGGGTTAGGACTGCTTTGTGAGATCATATTACATCAAGAGTGGAGAAAGATAAAGCAGTAAGTGTGTAATACAATAGCAAGTGAAACCTCGCAGAATTGTCAGAAGCTATCTTTGTATATATCATGAGGCCTGTACAGAAACAAAAGACTAAAAAACAAAACAACTGGTAAGACATGCAGACAAAGAAAACTAACAAACAAACAAACAAACCACAAACTGCTGAATCGTCATCCTGAACGTGACGCGCGCACCTACTCTCCCTAAGGACCACAACATCAAACTCCCTAAGAAAACTTTGATATTAACTCACTACTCGCCCACTGGGCCAGATGCTATGAATGTATCAAATGTCAAGGTTACAAAAAGCACAGTATTTTTAATTCACATTAGCAATAATAAAGAATGCTCGCAGAACTTGCATAGATGAGGGCTATTCAAATGAATGATTAGGCTAACTGATTGACACTTGTGCTGTTCCACTTAAATGCAACATTCAGCGACCTTCTCAAGACAGCCCCTGAAAAGTACACAATGGCATGATTACAGTAAAACATAGCCTACTGCAATCCTATCCTAATCTGTTGGTTCACGCACTGCCGTGTTGACGAAGGCCATTGCTGCGTCCAGATCAGTGAATTTGTGGACCTCACCTGAAGGCATTGTTGTTTTCAGTTCAGCCGGGAAGAAAAGTCAGAATTTGATTGAAGGGTGCTCATGCAGAACCTTCTTTACCGACACGAATGCTGCACATTTCTTTGCAACCTCCGCCGTGAAGTCAGGGAAGATAGACAGCCTGCTACCCTCGCGTAGTAATGGAGATGCCTCAGCTGCTCATCCGAGAATCTGGTCACGGACATGGTAGTAGTGCACTATGATGACAAATGATGGCGGTGGCTTTCCCTTCATCGGTTTGGATGGAGAGAACGATGCGCCCCGTCCAGCAAAGGCTTCTCCTCCAACTTCAGCATATCCTGAAGCAGTTGAGCGATGAATTCAGTAGGACAAGACCCTTCATCTCCCTCAGGTATGCCTAGTATGCGAAGGTTGTGTCTTCTCTGCCTGCCCTGCAGATCATCGCATTTTGTTTTTAGTGCACACACTTCTGCAGATAACTCGACAAGTTTGGACTCCATGCTAGCGACAGTGTTGCTGTGTGCTGTGGCAAAGCACTCCAGATCATGAATAGTGGCGCTATGCTTATCCACTGTAGCCTGCAAGCCAGACAAGGAGTTCTTAAGCTCCTCTTTAACAGCTGTAATTTCGGTACGGAGATTGCTGGATAGCAAGTCCACTTTAGAGTCAATTTTGCTACATATGTCCGCTTTTAAAGCTTGCAAGGCGTCCGTGAATTTAGCGGCACTCAAAGTGTCTGCCTCGATCCTAGTCACTTTACCATTGTTACCTTTAGCCATGCTTTTTGGAGAGTCTGGCTTTGAGTGAGTAGTGCTAGTAGTCTTTGAAGCTTCACGTCTTGATCAAGAATCAGTCATTTTCAGGCAGGATATGGTGCAAACATCAACTTAAACTTTTAAAAGTATTATATGAGAGGTATTTCGCTTAAATATTTGTTACACTGTGCTTTATATAAAAATCTAATTTGCACTTGGCTGGAGCTCACGGAAAACACGTCTTACTCCATGCGTGCGCACTAGCGCGCCCCCCTATTCTGGAGAACATTAGTTCCTGTCCTGGTTATAAATTAAATTTAGGGGACAATGAATGCTTTCCTGTTAATGAGGCATCTTTGCAATTCCTTTTCAATGTAAACATTGTAGCCCTTGGGGGCTAGCGTTAAATGGCATACTTCCAGTTTTCTCTGAAAAATAGAAAACCTGTGTTGACAGCATCTCCCCACTCATTCAGACTTGTTTAACCTTCTGCTTTTGTTTATTTCTCACTGCAACACATTACTACAGCAAGCTATTGCACCATGCTAATCTCCATTTTGTGTACGTCTGCTTGCCCATAAGATCATGTGAGAAGGATCACATGTGAGCTCAGCTTCAGTCTGCAGAGCCATGTTGTTTGCTGTTTATTAAAAAAGTATTCATGTTGAACATGTTGCGTGCGTGCTGCACTTCCCTGCTCCCTGAGCAACAAACGTGCTAAGTGTGTAGTAAATCAGATGAACAATCTCGAGATATGCAAATGACATACAGTGAGATTCCTTGCTTTATAGATACATTAGATAATATAAAGTGTTTTTTAAGGTCTGGGACATGGGGGATTTGATCACTCAAATAGGTCAAAAAGCACAACCATTGAAATGATTAGACAGTTTGAAAAAGTTCAAGAGAAAAAAAAAGAGTTCATTTAGATTATCTAAACCTTCTCATTTGGCAGTAAGACAAAGCTGAGGAAGTGGATGGGTCCGTGAAGTGTAAAAGCTCTTTACAATAGACAGTTTTGGTAAATTGAGTAGATTTAGGGGGACATGTCCATTTCACTTCACATCCAATTTTTCCCCTCAGTTTTACATTTTTATGTTGATGGAAGACAGGAGGTGATAAAAATGTTGATATTTTCATCTGAGTAGTCTAGTTATTACCATGCACCCAAAGCATGAGCTTGACAAGCATGTGCAAGTGTTGCAGCAAATGCATTGCAGCTTGTTTTGCCCTGGGTTTTGCCTCTTAGTGGGGTCGGATGCATGTGTATTTTTTCTCAGTCATTTCAAATTGGTGTTAAAGTTTGGTTTTAACTTCTAAGTTGAAGTTAAGGGTCTATAGAACAATTTGAGTCCGAGTGTCAAACACACAGATAAAAAATGGCCTCTAGGGGGCGCCGCAAAATATGTAAACTGCTACAACTTTTGATTAGATTAACCAAATTTAACATATGAGGTATGTATGGATTCAGAATTAAAAGGAGAAACTGGTATGCTAAGCATTTGGTGACCAGATTAAAAATAAATACACTTTTAGCCCAAAATATTAAATGGACACAAGCGAAATTATGCTTTTTTAAAGATAAAGTCTGAAAATATCCTCACAGTTGCTAAGGAATTTTACTTTTTAATGTTATTTCATTAAGTCAAGACTGTGTGGTGATTAAACTGAAATTGAAATGCTCCTCACTCTTCTATTCTATGCCCTAGGGGGTGCCGCAAAATGTACAGCCATAATCTTTGTATGTATGGATTTAGGATCAGGAGTCCCAACTTTTTTTCAATCAATCAATCAAGCCATCAAGCCATCATTTTATTCACAAGACATTTTCACAAAATAACTTTATATCTGGAAGAAAGTAAATCAATAACAATAAGAAGAGAAACAATAGTTTTTCTGGCATTCAAAAAATTAACAGAGGACCATAGGGCTAACATTTATTCTGAGACCTTCACTCTACAATGATAACGATGGTTTACTTCTTTGATTTATTCTGTCAGTCTTAGAAGTTCTGACATGTGCACTTGCACAGACGTGTGCACTTTAACTTCGCCTTCATGCACTTGCACCGAGAACTGGCAGGTCGACTTGTACAAGTACTTGTACAACCGCACTTCACATCTAGTTGGAATACGTCTTTGGCAAGTGGTAGCGTTGTCCAAATGGGAAGAAGTTTGCTGTCCTCTTCTTTCCACCCATGGTCAGTGGGGTTGTTGACAGGCATTGCTGACCTAAATGAATGAATAAATAAATGAATAAATAAATGCATGATTTTTTTTGTGATTATATAGTACAATACTCGAATCCATACAGGTGCATACTTACATGTGGGCTGTCATCCAGATGCTTGCTTGGAAGACACTCCTTTTGAGATGTAGATCCAAAGCATCCATTGTTGGGGGGATTCTTTCAACATCCCTCATCTTCTGTGAGAATAGCCTCATTTGAAGAAGATCAACATCATTTTCCTCATTTGATTCACTGGAGTACAGCCTACAGACAAAGTTTATTGCAACTTCTTTCAGCCTTGGAGAGGTTTGGAATGGAGTCTCAACGATAGTTGCGAACTCCTCTGTCAAGTGTGGAACTTCGTGCATCAATTTGCAGCAGGATCGCTTACCCCGGAACTTGAAAGAAGATGTGCTGTCTGATTCAGTGAATGTGTGGAAGAGAGCCATGGCTTTACATGTTTCTGTGCCCAGTTTTGTGGCGAGAGTGTTCAGGGAGATCATTCTTGATGTCTTTCCAGTTTTGTAGCAGATCCAGATTTCTGCAGTTGCATTCAAAGCCTTGATATGATGGAAATTACTCAGCAGGATTACGACAACATCTGTGTCTCCAGTATAGACCATCCCAACTGATCCCAATCTATAAAGCACAGGAGGAACCTATAAAGCACAGGAGGTTGGCACCCTGGTATAACTCGGATACCCGCAAATTGAAGCAAACATCACGGAAATTTGAAAGGAAATGGCGTTCCACCAACTTGGAAGAATCCCGCCTAGCCTGGAAAGATAGCCTTAAAATATATAGGAAGGCCCTCCGCAATGGCAGAGCAAGCTATTACTCGTCATTAATAGAGGAAAACAAAAACAACACCAGGTTTCTTTTCAGCACTGTAGCCAGGCTGACAGAAAGTCACAGCTCTACTGAACCATGTATTCCTACAACACTCAGTAGTAATGACTTCATGAGCTTCTTTAATGATAAAATTTTAACTATTAGAGACAAAATCCATCATCGCTTGCCCTCAACTGGCACTATTGTATCTTTAAACACAGGAACCTCAGAAACAGTTGTAAATTCTGACTTATATTTAGACTGCTTCCCCCCCCTCGACCTCCACCAACTAACTTCGATGGTTTCTTCATCTAGACCAACAACTTGTCTCCTAGACCCCATCCCAACTAGGTTGCTGAAAGAAACTTTACCTTTAATTAGCACATCTCTACTAGAAATGATCAACCTGTCTCTATTAACAGGATACGTTCCACAGTCCTTTAAACTAGCTGTAATTAGACCGCTCCTTAAAAAGCCTGATCTTGATCCAGAAGCTTTAGCCAACTATAGACCTATATCCAACCTCCCTTTCCTCTCCAAGATCCTTGAGAAAGCAGTCGCCAACCAGCTATGTGACTTTCTTCATAAAAATAGTTTATATGAGGATTTTCAATCAGGTTTTAGAGCACATCATAGCACAGAGACGGCACTGGTGAAAGTTACAAATGACCTCCTAATCGCTTCTGACAAAGGACTTGTCTCTGTCCTGGTCTTACTAGATCTTAGTGCTGCATTTGATACCATTGATCATCACATTCTACTACAGAGACTGGAGCACTTAATTGGCATTAAAGGACCCGCATTAAACTGGTTTAAGTCCTATTTATCGGATCGATTTCAGTTTGTACATGTTAATGATGAGTCATCCCTGTATACCAAGGTTAGTCATGGTGTTCCTCAAGGCTCCGTGCTTGGACCCATACTATTCACCTTATATATGCTCCCTCTAGGAAATATAATTCGGAAACACTCCATAAACTTTCATTGTTATGCAGATGATACACAGTTATACCTATCAATAAAGCCAAATGAAACTAATCAGCTTACTAAACTCCATGCATGTCTCAAGGACATTAAGACCTGGATGACCTGCAATTTTCTGCTGTTAAACTCAGATAAAACCGAAGTTATAGTACTTGGTCCTAAACACCTTAGAGATGCATTATGTAATGATATAGCGAGTTTGGATGGCATTAACTTGGCCTCCAGCACCACCGTCAGGAATCTGGGAGTTATCTTTGATCAAGATATGTCCTTCAACTCCCACATAAAACAAATTTCAAGGTCTGCATTTTTTCATCTACGTATCATTGCAAAAATCAGGCCCATCCTGTCTCAAAAAGACGCAGAAAAGCTAGTCCATGCATTTGTTACTTCCAGGCTGGACTATTGTAATTCTCTATTATCAGGCTGCCCTAACAAGTCTCTAAAGAGTCTCCAGCTGGTCCAGAATGCTGCAGCACGTGTACTGACAGGAACTAAGAAAAGAGATCATATTACTCCTGTATTGGCCTCTCTGCACTGGCTCCTTGTAAAATCAAGAATAGAGTTTAAAATCCTTCTCCTCACTTACAAAGCTGTTAATGGTCAGGCACCATCATATCTCCAGGAGCTCATACTACCCTATCACCCAACTAGAGCATTACGCTCCCAGAACGCAGGATTACTTGTAGTTCCTAAAGTCTCCAAAAGTAGAATGGGAGCCAGAGGCTTCAGCTATCAAGCTCCTCTTCTGTGGAACCATCTTCCTGTTTTGGTCCGGGAGGCGGACACCCTCTCTACCTTTAAGGGTAGACTTAAGACCTTCCTCTTCGATAGAGCTTATAGTTAGGGCTGGGCCAGGACCAGCTCTTAGTTATGCTGCTATAGGCCTAGTCCGGGGGACAATGACACACTGAGCTTCTCTCTCCTCCCCTCTCCTCTCCTCTCCATCTGTATACATTATGCCTGTATACATGCCCCATCTCTGCATGTCACTGACTTACTTCTTCCCCGGAGTCCTTGTGCTTTCTAGTCCTACAGGCTCCCATGGATCCTGGCCGCGCCCGGGTCGTGGATCGTGGATGCGCCCACTGCTATGACCCTGCCTGATCGTGGATGCGCCCACTGCTATGGCCCTGCCTGATCGTGGATGCGCCTACTGCTATGGCCCTGCCTGATCGTGGATGCGCCTACTGCCATGAACCTGCCTGACACCCACCACTACTGTTGCTAATATTAGTCACATCTCTGTTACATACGTTCCACTACTATTATTGTAACTACATACCATCCTTACCATTAATCACTACTACTGTTATCACTAGTAATCACATTTCCATGTGCATTTCATTATTATTGCTGTAATACATCTTTATGTACTTTCATTCCTGTCAACCATCCATTATAATTGAATACATTGTGATCTCGTTGATCTGCTCTGTACATGCGACATCTATTGCACGTCTGTCCGTCCTGGGAGAGGGATCCCTCCTCTGTGGCTCTTCCTGAGGTTTCTTCCACATTTTTTTTTCCCTGTTAAAAGGGCTTTTTTTGGGGCAAGTTTTTCCTCACTCGAATCGAGGGTCGAAGGACAGAGGGTGTCGTCTCTGTACAGATTATAAAGCCCTCTGAGGCAAACTGATTTGTGAATTTGGGCTATACAAATAAAATTTGATTTGATTTGATTTGATTTGATGCTGTTTGGAGGGCATGGAGAAGATGCACTAGGACACGAGTGTCAGCTTCCTCGTGGTTGCAATGATCCATTGGAGGACTGTTTCCCACATGGTGGACGCAATCATCTGCTGTTATGAAGACATCTTTGTCATCTGGGAACTGTCCATTTGTTACAAGCGCAGTTGACAGGAATGAAAACAGTTCTGTCTTATTATCCTCATCTGCCAGAAATGCCTGCCAATCTCTTGGGACTTTGGCAGTGCCAGAGATGCGTTGTTGGGTGCCTGATCCTCATTTTTCTCTTGTTCCTCCTTTGATTGTCAAAGCACGATACTGGTCCCAGACGATGTCCACTCGTGTTGATCTTTTCAAGTCACGTTGAACTCTTGGGCGAAGACCTTGTCGAACTGCCCAACTGGTGCTAGCAAAATGACTAATGTTAATGCTAGCTACTGTTTGGATTTATTAGCTACTAGCTGCTGTTGATATTTCACAATTTATCACACATTATTTGTCTGTACAAGTTCATTAAAAACATAACTTAGCATCCAAACGTGTTCATTGTGGTTTTCTTACCTTCAAAATACCAATATTGCCAGAGAGAAATTAGCACAGATGCTTGATTGTCAAATGAAGGGAAATGTGTCTGCTAGTCTGCCCTCTTGTGGCAGTAGATGGCATAACTCTACCATAACCTTATTTTTCAAAAATCACAGTTTTATGTATATGGATGACAGCAGCAAAATGATTAAGAAGTGCAACAATAACAAAAGGCCTGCAAGTTGGGTGCTTCATATCACATAGGCTATATGCAGCCATATTTGTGTATGGGTATCCTAGCTATTTTTGTGCTATAGGGATATTCTAAACACCAATCTTAAATCCAGTTGAGTCATTACACAGCCTTTATTTACAATAAGTTTAAAAATCATGTTTCATAGCAACTTTGAGGACATTTCCAGACTTTATCTTCAAAAAAAGCACAATTTTGCTTGTGTCCATTTAATATATTTGGCTAAAAGTGTATTTATTTTTAATCTGGTCACCAAATGCTTAGCATACCTGTTTCTCCTTTTAATTCTGAATCCATACATACCTCATATGTTAAAATTGGATAATCTAATCAAAAGTTGTAGCAGTTTACATATTTTACGGCGCCCCCTAGAGGCCATTTTTTATCTGTGTGTTTGACACTCGGACTCAAATTGTTCTATAGACCCTAAACTTCAACTTGGAAGTGAAAACCAAACTTTAACACCAATTTGAAATGACTGAGCCTTAAACGACCCCACTATCTAGGCTACACTCAGGCTGCCCTAACTTGTTAATGGATGTCTGAAAGGAATACCTCCAGAAACTTCTCAGGGCTGATAAAGTTTCCACCACCATGGTTTTCAGTTAAAAGAAATCATTAAACTCTATTTTTAATTCAAAGTTAATATTTTAATATTTTAATATGAACTTAATTAAAATATGAATCCAAAATAAGTCAGTGAAGGACATATTTGTTGTAAAGATGAAAATACATTATCATTTTCGAAAACTAAACACAATTTAAAGCTATGGTCTACAATTTGAAATTTTTTTTCATTATTATTAACATTATTTAGATGGTGGTTATGGTCCAATAGTACGATCTACACAATGTGAAGCGTAAAAGGAACCAAATAAATCCATTCTGTCTAGCGCCTGCAAAACTGAAAAGAAATTGACTAATAGGAGCCATCCCGTCCGGATGGCTCCAATTGGATCAATTTTCCGATCCAATCCCCTCGCTCACTCTCCTGCTCCTGCTCACGTCTGGTCCCAACCCACTTGCGCATTTGAAACTACAAGCGGGCAGGTTTGTTTTGCCCTGAGCAGTTCAGCTGCCTCTGCTTGCCCCACCGACAAAGAGTCAAAGAAAGAAAGTCTGTCACTGAAAAGACACAAAGCGGAGATGTGAAACAAAGACGGCTCAAAACGAATAAACATTGGGTCATTATTTGAACGGTGGCGAAACGTCCATGAAGATATGGACCCGATGCTGATACAGCGGAGTTTCTGTTGAGCAGGTCAGGTTTCGTCTTTATTGTGGATGTTGTGACACAGATAACTTTATGGATTATATGGATTATCATATAGGCGTTACGATGTGTGTATTTGTGTGTCTTCTCTGTCATAAACAAGAGATTACAGTTTACGGGGCACGTTTGTGTCACGGTCTGGTGCTACTCAGACAACAGCTGGGACACAGCTGGTCCGAGGCTCATGTAGGTTTATTTTTCAGCCACAATGTGGAAGCGATCGTTGTGATTAAAGCTGACGGCAGCATCTGTTAGCCTCTGTCCCTCAATAACTTTTATGAGTGGCTAACGTAGCTGTAACATGCTAATGACTTTACGCTAGCTTGGCTGTGGAGCTTAGCTGTGGACATTGTAATGACTTACAAGATTTATGTGAGTTTCAACGTGCATTGTAATAACTTTACCTGTGAATCCGACATCGTTACTCCGCATTCAAAGCTGGCTCCGTATTTGGTTTCTGCCAGCCGGCTTGTTGCTCTTGTTGCTTGTTGTGGGGGGGTGTTGCGGGAGGCTCCGAGGGGAGGGCAATACGAGCTTGGAGGGGAGGGATTAAGGAGCACAGAGGGAGGGGTGTGTGTGGGGGAGGATGCTTTTTTCAAATCTTTCTCAGATCGTAGACCAGAGCTTTAAGTAGGGTAACTGCATATAGCAGAGATTTACACAGAACTTCTGTTTTCTTTTATTATAGTTCACATAGATGAAGATATAAAACACTACAACTATATACATCATCATTTTTTAAGCGCTTGATGAATTTAAGTGCACCTGTAATAGAACACCTTGAATGTTAAAGATTAATTTATTCAGTTTTTATTATTTAATTCCATGTGTCTTCAGTCTGTACCCCGCCACACACAAACACACAAACCTAACTAACAACTGAAGAGGTCAATTGCCAGTGACTCCCAAATCAACATATGTTAGCATGACTGTTGCAGCAACAGGCATACCAGACCTTCCTCGTCTGGTCGCAGTTTGGTTAGTTGGCAGTTTGCACCTAAAAATTATTAGATTTAGGAAAACATCCTTGTTTGGCTTAAAATATAATGTAACTTCAGTTAAAAACATACCTACATTACGTTTGTAACTTCAGTTGTGTTACGTATGTGACATAACTTGGATAAAATAAGTTAGAAGGACTCACCATTTACTTTCGCTTTCACGCAAGATATGAACAGCGGTTTCCTGGGTGAAAGTCATGTGCTTGTTTGACCTGACACAGACCTCTTCCATGCAGGCTTTGCTGGTCTCTTTATTCTACTTCTCCTGACTCCATCCTTTGCTGCCATATTCATTACTACCACTAGAGGTTGCCGCCTACATCAAATGTAAATATGGGCTATTTTAACCCGCAGCAGGCAGCATCTACCCAATGTAATGAAAAACAGTAATGACCACTAGCACAGACACACAGCTGCGAGTGAAGGGATCAGTGTATTTACCGGGGAAAGTAGAGCGGAGGTATCCCCACCGCTAATGGCTGTTTGTTTTACAGACCAACCGCAACAAAAACACAAACACAACCAAAGAATATATGGTTCATGCAAGTGCCGTCAGATATAGTTGAAATTCTCGCATCCACAAAGAAATATGTCAGAAAATCTTTTATGCTGCTGTGATTTTTTGTTTCACTGTAAGCTGCTGATGAGGTAACAATCACAGCAGAGGGCACAGCAGGGTGTCACTCCCAAGTCCCTCTAGCCACATCCTTTCCAGCATCAACCCTATCCCATATCCACTTTTCCTCATGGCCTTGTGCGAGAGTAAAGTGTTGCTGGAGAGCATTGGCTCCTCTTAGTTTGGACTTCGCTTTTGTAACTCAGCTCTTTTTGAAGCAACCTTTTGGAACAAAAGGTATTAGAACATTTTGTAAAAGTCCATTCCATTACCCCCCAAAAAGTTCTCCAAAAAACACAATGTTTCAGTTTGATCTCTCTCAGTCGCACATGTTAAATAAGCAAGATACAACACGGAGAGCAGAATTTAATTGTTTAAAATGAATAATAACTTCAAAAAAATTGGAACAAAACATTAAACATTTACATCTAGACAGCTATCCAACTTAACCACCAGTTTCTCCCATGATGCCTTACTGTTGCTGTGCCGGTGACCGTCTGACTGCAGGAGTCTGACCCGCTCTGCTCGCTGTGGCTCTGTGGGGACTGGTACATGTTGAGCTGATGCTCACTGACTGAGGCCTGGATTCCGGTGTAGTCCTGTGGTGCTGCTGGGTGCTGGTGTGGATGCGGGTGGGAGTGTGGATGTGGATGGCTATGTGAAGCTGTGAACTCGGTTGGAATGCCGTTCTGGGGAGGGGGGGCAAACTGGGCTGATGGGTAAGCCTGGGCAATGGATGGATCCGGAGGTGCCGGTGTGTCCTGGGTACCCTGTATGGACAAAACAGATTTACTTTTTAATTTAGAAGGCCATTTCAGTATTCAATTATTGGAGATTTTGCTCACTTCCTGCAATCTAAAGAAGGTTAAATTCCAGTTCTCTCAAGCTTTTACAGAGGAACAATAGAGGCAATCAAGAGAAATCATCAGAAATGTATTAAACAAATTTATCTGTCTTCTTTTCCAGGCTTGAGAAATAAAGCTAGCAGTTTTAAACACACTGAAATTAAAGAACCACTCCAGCTTCTGTTCATCAGAGCACCAAAATATTTCAGGCTTTTGTCCACAGATTTCATGAAATAATACCTCTCTCAAATCGTCATACTTTGTACAATATAAAAGGAAATGAGACTCACTTTCTACTTCATCTAGCTCACACATTTCACATATTCTATTCTCCTCGGAATATTTTTAAATCAACCAACCTCAATGGCCAGAGGAAGAATACCAGATCTCAACTGTGCAACTAAAGATCTTTGACTTCTCTGTAAACGTGATGTAACATATAATTCAGGTCCAAAGTTAGATTTAATCTGCATGTATGTCCTTAATTTTGGTTTTAATAGAACATTGTCAAACCATTTCTCTTCAAATTTCAATAGAAGCTTATTTTAAATGGAGTTAACACTACAAAACAAGTTATTCCTGTAGATATACACCATATCCACCTCCTCAAAAATGGAGTAAATTTCTAGGCGGCTGCATATATGAAAAAAAAACACCTAACCCCGAAAAAATTCTAATAAAAGGTTTCTCAGCTGTTTTTTGTAGTATTAGGTGTCCTTAATAACATACTAAAAGTTTACCAAAGTTTGACCACTAGAAAGGTGTAATTTTCAAGATGGCATCCAAGATGGGCAGGAAGCCTTTAAAATATCCTAACTCCTTCATTATTTGACCTAGCCAAGTAATCTTGGTGTCTAACCCCATGTTTTCTGGGTCTATGAATCCATTGGACTTGTCTAAATTGCACTGGCATGATTAGACATTTATGGAATGCATGATTTTGTTAGATTACTGTAAGGTTTGTTTGGGGTGAACCAGAGATGTAAATGATTTAGCCTATTATTGTGATAATCACTATAATCAACCTCTATGGGATGAAGAGTGTGACGACTAATGTTAAATCTAATGAAGGTCACAGTGAAAAAAAGTATTAAAAAATTAAACCAAAATTCAGAGGAAACAATTGAAAAAATATAAAAAACAAAACGCAAAAAAAAATCAAAACGCATTATGAAAAATATAAAATATATATAAAAAAATAAAAAAGGGGTTAGCAGTACTGAGCCTTCACGTGGCAGCCCTGTTTTTTTTTTTTTAAGAGTTATTTATTGACAATGCACAAGGTACATTGGTCATTTTTTATAGTGTAAAAGATAAAATGACAAAGACGAACGAGAAAAAAATACAAAAACACAAAAACACATAACACAGTAACTTCACTCTTGCAATTTAAACGCCCCACCCCCCCACCCCAGCCATAGATTGGCACATTTCACAACACTCGGTCCTTATTAGAGATAAAGAAAAGGCCAAAAAAAGAGACGGATACAAGAAGTAGATATGCATACTTAACTGAGAGGGTTAATTGATGGGAGAAGTGCTAAAAATGAGCCAAATATTCTATTATGTGTACAGAATTTTCTCTGGCGTGCAGTATGATGAAAGGGTGATGAAATATTTCTTATGTTTAGTTATCTTAAGCATGTTGACATCTCCCAAAAGCCAAATTTTCTGATCTCTTGGAATTTCGGTCTCTATAACGTCTGAAACAGTGGCTGTAACAAACTTCCAAAAGTCTTGGAGGTCTAGGAGGAATACAAAGGTGTAATGGTGATTTTAAGGAGCTTACGGCCGCCATTTTGAAAATTGGGCCTTTCTTGGAGTCAAACTTTGGTAAACTTTTAGTATGTTTTTAAGTACATCTGATACTACTGTAAACCACTGAGATACCTTTTGTTAGAATTTTTTCCAGGTCAAACCACATTTGCAGCTGACTATTCTTTTGACCAGGGAGAACTATGTAATTTACTCCATATAAATACTTTTTTATTTATTCTATCCTCTGCCATTTTGTTTAGTCGATTCCACAGTCGAATCATTTCACATTTTCATTGTACACATCCTGGAATCCAGCCCATATCTCCCTCCATTGCTGGAATTGGCGCAAATCTATGAACACCCAAAAAACATCTTATAGCTCTATTCTGTATAGTATCTATAGCTTTGGACTCTTTAAATCCCCACACTCCTGCAGCATAATTAAGTATGGGAGAGACGCATGCATCATACAATTGAGTATATGTAAAGTAACCCAAATCATTACAAACTTTCATTTTATTAATAACTGATCCCAAAGCTCTCCCAGCTGAATCAGCAAGGCACCCAAAACCAGTTTCAAGCGTCATAAATTCATCAAGAAAGAAACCTAAATATTTATATGAGCTAACATATTCTAAGGCGACTGAATCAAAATAGAATTTTTGTTTACTTCTTTTCATGCCTTTGTTTCTAAAATGTATTATCTGTGTTTTGCTCTGATTTATCACCAGTCTCCATTTATGACACCAAGAACTAAGCAAATTTAGCATATTTTGTAGATCAGACTCAGATTCTGCCAGTAAAATCATATCATCTGCGTATAATAAAATACCTAAATAAGTATCATACAAACATATACCCAAATTATTTTTCCTAATCTGTAGAGCTAAATCATTCACAAACAATGCAAATAGTGTTGGGGAAAGAATATCACCTTGTTTCATGCCAAAAGGGGTTTCAAACCAATCCGTATACATATCATTGATCTCAACACAAGCAACTGGGTTACCATACAGACTCTGAATAGTTTTGTAGAATCTACCATCCACCCCAACATTATCAGTTTAAAGGCAAGTAAATCTCTATTAATCCAATCAAATGCCTTTTGGAAATCAACAAAGCATGAAAAAGTGGGTTTACCTGTGGCAATTCTGGCTCTAATAATAGTTGACACTGAATGAATATGGTCAACACAGGCACGGTACTTTCTAAACCCATTCTGCTCATCAACAAGACACTGTTTCATTTCCAAATATTGGGTAAGCCTATAATTCAGTATATTAGAATATACCTTATAAACTGTATTAAGGAGACTGATGCCTCTGTAATTAAGAGGTATCCTGGGATCATTCTTTACTGACTTTGGGATAGGTTTTATGATAGATTTATACCATGGTGATGGAATTATACCATACTCAAAACATGTCTGAGACAGACAAAAGAGGACTTCAAGGAGATATGGAGATTTCAGGGCTTCATTTGGGATACCTTCTATGCCAGGTGTTTTCTTCAGTTTTACTTTGTCCAAAGCTTTTTTAACTTCTTCTATAGTAATATTGTAGTGTAATATAACCATATATAACCATATATAAGTAGTTAGTGGATAGTGACAACTGGTAATATAAAACTGAGATGTTAAAGAAACTAATCAAAATGGGAAGGAATCGTAAATGAATGGTTAAGATATATACTACTCAGCACTAGTTGATTAAACATGCACCTATTGATTGAATTGATGATTAAACTACTGTATTGTGTTAACTTGGAATAAAATGTAACCACACATGTAAGAATGACATTATGTAACACACTGTAATAAGTGCAGAACTGAGAAGGAGGAAAAGCTAATGGTGTATTTTCGAAAGAGCCTAGGGTTTTTTTTGAAAACCAAGATGAGCTAATGATATCAGGCACGTCCGCAGTACGGCCAGGTGCATCGGAAAAGTTTGGGACTTTCTGTGGAAAAAACCCAGCGTCAGCAGAAACGTGCAAGAGTTGGGATTGGTTGAGGCCAAAAGGCCATGTGTCTTGTGTTTAAGACAAGACAACAGGGGCGTTAGATCAGATCACTTGTTCATGGACATTGTCTATGTATGATCTCAGCTCTTACTGCCGGCAATAAAAGCTTAACTGCACTCTACTTTGAGGACTCCTGGTGATTTTTTCGGAACCTTCTGATCATCCAAGACTCAAGAAAAGTCGTTATTCGACAATATCCTGATTCAAAAATGTATTTACACTATAGCCTGGCATATCCATAGCCATCTCCATCATACATTTTTAATTACAAACATTACTTAAAAACAAATCATCAAAACCAGGTGGAATAAGATGTCCTGAAAATGTATTTGCAAAATCTGTTTTCCATTTCTCAAGCACAAGCTCTTTTTTATTTTCAGTGTCACCATTATCTAATAAAATCTCCATTGGTATTTTCTATTCTAGTTTCTTAGGACCTAATTTATTAATTTCTTTCCAAAATTATACTTTTGGATGGATTACCATTACATTTTGTACATGCATTTGTGATCCCCAGAAGATGAATCCTAGTGACATTGGTCATCCCTTGACTTGTCATCTAGTACCACTAGCTGGTTGACATCCCTTCATTCATCCAAGCTCCCATTCCGGACTTCTAGCTGCACGGCTAAGTGAGTTAAACTGCTACCAGCAGCTCAAGTAAGCAGCAGGTGTTCTGCCCCCATTTTATTTTGAGAATGAATTTGATAAGTGACCAGACACATTGCACCTTTGATGTTTTTTGCCCCATAAGTCCTATTGAAGGTGATGCTGGTTGGTCTATCCAACACTTTATCAAAATATATGCCATACTGGCAAAATTGCAATGGAATTTGGTAGGTAAATTACTGGTCAAAAATTTCTAAAAACTGACCACAATTTGCTTGATGACAACTTACTGTATCTTGAAGACTAATACCTGGATTTTGGTCAAGTGTTCTGTGGATATTAACAGTGCCCAGAGAAAGAATCCTTTTGTTATTGTTGCCCCATATCAGTGTATAAGCAACAGAAACATTATAATTTAATCATGTTATGGAACTTATTATGCACATCCATGACATTACCTCAGACAATTTTATGTATAATTCCTGCAGTTGGCAAGACTTAAAAGAATAGAAATAAGTTTATTGTTTTTCACTGCAACTAAAACAGTGAGATTGTGTATTTTGAAGTCGTTGGTCACAGCTAGTGGAATTTAAGTCATGTATCACAACATGGGCAATAACAGATGGATACAATAACAGATGGATACACTAAAACATTGTTTTCAGTTTTAGAAATGTCTTCCACAATTATACTGCAGATATATTGTAGAGCGTAGTTGCCATAGACCGACTTTTTTTCAAAGACCCCTACTTCCAACTGTAAAGAGACTGTAAGTTGAATGAACTCTACCCTATTGCATCACCACATGCACATGCATAGGTACTAACAAATACAAACAATAATCCATAGGGAAACATTCTTGAAAAAGCTGCCCAGTGTAATAAGGATGGCAATTTAGCCATCATTGCAAGAGCAGAGTTATCCACTCCATTATAAGGGGAACTTTATATCACAGACTCACTGACTGAATGACACAATAAACCACATGCGTAGAAAAACACCAGCATATTCGTATGGCAAGGTGTAAATGACGTACAGTTTGACCACATTCTAAAAGGTCATCTAGCTCTCCCTCTTCTATCTCAGAAAAGTAAAAATAAGTTGAGGCTATATAGTAGTAAAACTGCCCTTCTCCTTGGGAAATGAGAAGTCCACCAGCTTACATACCTAATGCAGATATCTGTGATTAGATGTCTTTAAACAGATAGAGATCACAGGTCAGTGTGACTTGGTGTATCATGGCACACATAAATACATAGATACAAACTCTTTTTAATTAAAGGATTAAAGGAAGGAATTTCCCTAAATGCACTGACATACAGGAGGACAAAAGAAACACATGTCCTGATTTCCAGTAGTCCCACATAGAGAGGATCTACATAGACCTTAACAACCAACACCCAAGATTTCTGATGACCAAACACAGAAACTAACTATAAAATAACTCAGCAAGGAACTGTTTAGGTCCTAAGAAACAAAAAGACAAGAGTGTTGGTGAATATTATGAGTTCTTGGAATGTGGTTTCAGCTAGCTGTAGCTGTAACAAAGTCACAAAAATAGTGCAAACATTGAGGGGGGGAAATGTGAATGTACCCCCCAAAACTGTGTTGTGTGCAAGCATGTGTGAGTGTGTCTGTGAGAAAGATTACTCCTGTGGGGCATTTATATCTCAGCCGTTGCGAGGGGGGGGGGGCAGCCACATGTAAGAAAAAGAAAGAGAGGGTGAGTGAGGGGGACAGGGATGCAGACAGCGAGTCTTGGCTAAATACTCTGCTGTGTAATGAGAACCACATTTAGAAGACTGAAATATGCTTTACGTGGCAGAGCACTCCACACACATCCCCATGCACACACTCTCAGGCAACTGAAATAATACAGTTACAATTCTGAATAAGTGCACAGAGAGAGAGAGAGAGAGCAAGGGTGATTTTTTTCTCCTGTGCTTCTCTATGTGTTTCATCTACTCGAGAACTGTCTCACTTTTTGTCAAAAGACAGTTGTCGACACAGATTTGTGTCTTGTGTTTAAAATATCCAATGCCATGGCTCCTGCTCCTTTAAAGACTTGTGAGAGCACCATAACATCTTATATTGACTTGACTTACATAACATATTGTATTGTTGCCACATGTCCAAAACTCAGTGGAACTATTTGCCAGATAACATAAAGGGGTTGAAGGTCAATCAGTACCTTCAAAGGAAAGCTATGGTTTAGTACACTTTGGTTTTATTGTCATAGCTCTGGCCATCATTTACATCAGTTGCAATAACATTGCAGTCACGGTTTATTAGTTGTTGTGTAATTCTGCTAACAAACTGACCAACAAATCAACAAACAAATGGACACAGGTGAAAACGTAAGCTCTTTGGTGGAGGTAGGTAACATGGGATCATGGCAAACCTTGTAATAGACCTGTCGGTCCAACATTTTCCATGTAGTGTTTAACCTTGCAACTTTTGAAAAAAACATGGTCTCATTCCCAGTTCAAGTTAGCAGTAACAAACATGCACTTTCAAAATAAAGTCACCAAAACTACTGGTTAGGTTTAGGAAAACTAGATTCAATTATAGCTGCTGCGCAGCGATGGGTCGGGTCCGGGCTATTTTTGGCAAATTTAGGCAATTCTGAGCAACAAACAGGAAGACAAGACAACTGACAACAATGTTCATTTTGAACCACTTGAGGCTTGAACCCACAACTTCTGGAACCAAAGACTGTCATCTATCACTCTGAGCTAATTGGCAAGTGGCAATACAACAGTGGCTTCTCAAATTGAGTAAGCCATTCACTGTTGTGCAGGCAAATTTGAAACCACTGTAAAAAATTCAGTAATCAAGACAAAAATCTGAAAATACACATATTGCAGCATGGAGATGTTGGTAATTTTAATGATGATTGATTTGCTCCATAAGTGAATAACTGATGTTTAGCTATGTCATTATTGCATTGACTCCAATTGTTCACATGAAAGAAAACTGTAAAATGCTGTGAAAAATTCAGTTTTTGAGGCTCAATTTTTGATAAATCAAAGGAGGAGAGAGGAAATAGGTTTAAGAAGTTTTACAGTTTTTGAAAAAAAACTGAGTGATGAACTTCATAATTTTTAATAGGTTTAAATGTACAAAAGTTTCTTCAATATTGAGGCTACAGTTTGATGAAACTTCTGAAGCTGTAGCAAGTATGGTTGATTTGTTACGAATTTTCAAAGTTTTGAACTTTAGACGCTTGCTGTAGCACCACCATCAGGACTATTGGCCTTTGTGCAAAATTTGGTTAGCTTTCATCCATTCCAAGCTATTTGTTTTGATTTAATTTAGCGGCTTGCTGTGATGCCACCATCAGGAAAATTGTCTTGCGACAACATGTTTTGTGTTTCATGTTGAGGACATCTGACATTTTGATCTTGGTCTTGAACCCACAACCCCTGACACCACGCAACAGCTCCTAACTCACTGAGCTAATTGGCTGGAAGTGAGACCTGCTGTGTAGCTTCATTTGTCGACTCAGGGAGTCACTGTCCGGGCAGCTGTTGTCAAGGCAGATTTCAAAAATGGTCAAAATGTCAGAAATTCTGTTACCTGAACAAAAATCTGATAATACATAAATTGCATCTTGACAGCATGGAAATGTTGGTGATTTATTTTTAACTTAAATTGTTTTGCTTCATAAGAGAAAATCTGATGTTTAAAAATGCCACTCTTACATTGACTCCAGTTGTTCCCATGAGAGCAGAATTCAAAATGTTCTCAAAAATTCAGTTTTTGAGATAAAATTCTGAAATTTGCCAAACTCCATCAACCATGACACGAAAATATTCTCAATTTTTTTCAGGAAGATTGAAAATGTATTTAGCAAGAATTTGATAGTATATGTTTACAGCACTGTTTACAGTCAAACATGTTGATGCACTGTAGGCTTAATTTTTGATAAATCAAAAATCCGAGAAACACATTTTGTGGAGGACCGTCTGAAGATGCTCTAGCAAGTTTGGTGACAATTGAGCAAAAATTGGAGGAGGAGATAGGTTTTATAAGTTTTACAGTTGGACTTCATAATTTGTAATGAGTTTAAGTGGACTAAAGTTTCAGCAGTATTGGGGCTACAGTTTGGTGAAAGTTTCAAAACTGTAGCATGTACTGTTGATTTTGTAGGTATTTTAAGAGTTTTTAAATTTAAAACGAGGAGGAATATTGACATGTCCTTGGAATTAAGTAAATCTGGCATGGGGCCGGACATTTCTGTAAAGTTTGGTGAGTTTTCCGAAGTATGACTTCCTCGGAAGAAAGAAGAAAGAAAGAAAGAATTCCTAGGAATACAATAGTGTTCTGGCAGCTTAGCTGCCTGGACCCTAACTAGGAATACAATAGTGTCCTGGCAGCTTAGCTGCCCGGACCCTAATGAATGAACCAACCGATCATCCCTAACCTCCGGACTTTCAGGTTCTTTCCACTATATTCCTTCCTAGCTGTTGTTATTAGCACCTGCTGCTGCTACTGAACCTTCTGGTATTTTTTGCAGTGAGGGGAGGCAATTGTTACACTCACACACTGTCCTCTCGTGAAGTGGTAGGTCTATGCACGCTTTGCAGCGAAGCTGGGCTGAAACAGGTCCAACTGGGCAAGACACAAATCAACTGTTTGTCTATCTGAGCCAAAATGTTGTTTATAATTCATCATTGCACAGGAAAACTGTATGCACACAACTACAGTGAAAACTGCAAAAGATGTTTACATTTGATTTGTCCAACTTCCAAAGCCTCATACATAGAGCCAAAGTCATGACATCACATCCAGGCCAGCTGCTGTAACACAATGCTATCTCTCATTCAGCCTTTTCTTTCATTGCTCTGTCTGAAAAAATTAAACATATTCCTGGGTCTAGGTTACTGTCCATGTTCTAAGATGAATCAGCTCCACAACATGATTGTCATGATTTTAACACATTTACCTTGCGAGCTTAGACAAAACTTCAGCTTCCATGAGGAAAAATTCAAGAATGAAATCAGAGGTTTAAAGACAACAAGGTGAATGTTCTGGAGTGGCCAAGTCAAAGCCCAGACCTCAATCCGATAGAGAATTTGTGGCTGGACTTGAAATGGGCTGTTCATGTCCGATTCCTGTGCAATTTGACAGAGCTTAAGCAGTTTTGCAAAGAAAAATTGAGTCAAATTGCAGTGTCCAGATGTGCAAGCCTGATTGAGACCTATCCACATAGACTCAGTGCTGTGATTGAGGCAAAAGGTGCACCTACTAAAGACTTGAAGAGGGTGAATACTTATGCAATCACTTCTTTACACACATAGCTACTGTGAAATCAAATTTGTGTAAACATTAGTTATTGAAAATGCTTTAGATAAATGCACAATATGTAATGTATGACACTAGGGGTCTCAAAAGCCGTTCATTGAGTCTTGTTGAGCTCTGAAGGAGAGACTTGGGTGCAGATGCAGATCTGGAACAATAAACACCCAGGGTCACATTGGATTCTGCTCTGATCCGGAGCTGTTAGCGACAGGAGGGGAGCTCAGAGATTACTTATTACTTTTAGGATTTATGGATTTATCTTCAGTCCTGTTTATCAACCTGCATCCATATCTGAGTGTTTTTTTATCAT
Source organism: Pagrus pagrus (assembly GCF_965226575.1). Taxonomy (NCBI): domain Eukaryota; kingdom Metazoa; phylum Chordata; class Actinopteri; order Spariformes; family Sparidae; genus Pagrus; species Pagrus pagrus. The sequence goes on from NC_140197.1 coordinate 6,763,576, forward strand.
GTTTCCTGTTAATCTAAACATGTATCTGCCAACTGTTTATCATATGGATGTTGTTATAATGTGTTCTGATTGAGATCCTGACCCATCATACATCCTGGAAGTTATGAGTTATGTTTTACACTCTAAATTCCTTAATTACATAATCGCGATCTGTAAACAGCGTACCCTGTCTGTATGAGGAAAGAATGAGCTTGCTGATTTTCTAATTTTTCCTTATGTTATTTAAATATACATTTTGTACTATAACTTTGGATTTGAAGTTTAAATATTGATCTAATAGTCATTGATGAGTAAGTTTAATTGATGTTGATATTTGTTAATCCTTTTGTCTATAACAGGCTATTTCATTTAAGTTTAATACTCTCGGTACTGTAGCTTTAAGAGGCAGCAGCCTCGTACTCTGGTTCAAGAGCGGTCATTGACCTGAGTGTAGTGGACCCAGACTAGCAGTGGAGACACACGGTTTTCTTACTGTGTCCTGTCCTGTATTGTTTTTATTACGAGAAGGCCAAGTTTATGGATAATTGAGTGACACTTGTGGAATAAAGGTTTTCTTTATTTTTTCAACATTACCTGGACATGGAGTGAATTATTAAGAACAGTGCCTGGACATGTGTAAGCCATGAATACCAGCTAGTCAAGATTTGCCGATACACTGTCTGTTCACTGAAGTTTAGTCTGGAGGGCTGACTGTCGTGGGGATTTTTTTCAATACAAGTTGCCAGAGACAGTAACTACAGCAACACAATAGTGGAAGGAGACAGTTAAAGTTGTTAACGGACGCTGTTTTTTTGGCAGAACTGTGACAAAGAGTTGGTAGGACGGACAGGATAAGGCTTTTCCACGTATAAATGCAGATTTTTTTTCTTCATATAAGATGCTGAAGACTATCTGTTACCGCATTACTGTTGTTTGGTCCTGTAACACTCCTTTGTGGGTTGAAGTGTGGGACATTTCTCTTATTTGATGAGTGAAGCATCTGTTTAGCTGTCAGACTACACACCATCAGACCGACACACTCCTTTACCACGCTGTCTGCATTTCCATTCACACAGATGCTGCCTTGCCTCTGTTGCGGCTCTGATACTACCTCCAGTTCCGCTCCCATTCTGCCTCTGTAACTTTCACACAGACAGTATGGCGGAATATTGGTGTAAGAGTTCTGCCTTGTAAGGGCAGTGTGAATGGGGCTTAAGAGGAGAGGGGGAAAAGAAGAGAGGGAACCAGAGTCTCTGGTGAGTGCTGAGTTAAGTGATTGACCTGAATTCAAACACACAGACACCAATACCCTCAAGGCGTGCCATTGCTAGCTATCTTGTGGCTAATGTACAGTGAAATAATCTGGTTGATGTGAATAAACGCTTGTCGGAGTAACACAAATAAACTTATCCTGTGGTCAAACTCACTTCACTGGTGGTGAACAACTACCATTGCTGATGAAAATCTAACTGACAAGACACAAATGTTCACAGACGAGTTGATGTTTTAGTTTTTATTCCATTGTGTTTGGACTTCCCCGACTTGCTTCCTCACTCTCTGACTTTCTCAACCAAATGCAGCACATCACTAACTTAAAGGTCAAAGTAAACTTGTGGATCCCTCTAGGTTTTAACATTTTGCATTTGAAATAACATTTGAAATAATCTTATATAAAAACATCTTCAAGATGTTTGTCTTGTGTTGCTGTCAAGTTGGCTACATTGATATAACTCTCAGCATGCATGTGAGTATTGAAATTAAAAAAATAATATGGCACTATTTTGTGAAATACATGTAATACATTGTGCACGTTCCCTTACACAAATGGAAAATGATTATGATCCTTCTCTCACATTCTCTCACCCCCTTCCTCTTCCCTCTTCCTGCTGAACAAACACAACAAACCTTTTTCCAGCTCACAGGGTTTTCTTGGTGTCATTACCAAGAGAGCTGTAGCCACCCCCACCCCGCACCCCCCACTCTCTCTCTTTAATGCGTAAATTCATCAACTCTTGCTAGCTGCTACCAAATATGAGAATGAAATAATGAGGTAGAAAGAAGGAGATGCATGCACACCGACACCCACATAAACAGAGCATGCATCCCTGCAAACCCACATATAGTGCATATGTGCACACACACACACACACACACACACACACACACTATCTCTTAAGTACCCACGTAACCCACAAAAGGAGCATGCAGCATGCTGCCTTCTGCAGTCACAGCATAAATGTAGCATAGAGCGAGAGAGCTAGTGTAAAAGCAGTGATGAGGAGAGACAGAGAGCGACAGAGAGAAATGAAGGAAAAACATTGTATATTCTCAGAAGTACCTGCTCTACCATCTTGTCTCAGTCTTCCTCCATGCACATCCAGCTGTGTTATAAAGTCCAGCCCACCAGTGTCTGCCTCCAGCTAGGATCAATTATGGATGGCTTTGTGTGTGTATGTGTGTGTGTATTGGGGGAATGAGCAGGAGGAGGAGGAGGTGCCAATGTGAATGAAAGCAGCATTCCCCAAAACTGTTTTTACCAGTCTCTTCTTTTTTCTTCTCTCACAATCACGACTGCTTTAATTTTTCTGAATTATTCTTCTCCTGTTCCCTATTTTTTGTTCTCTTTTCTTTTCAGTTCTTCCAAGAAACCACATGGCCACCAGCACAGCAAAACCCCTGTCCATATGCTTTAGTGTATTTCCTGGTTCAACTTTTATTCCAAAAAAGGGGAATCATGCAAATGCATATCATGATATTTTTAGGCCACAGTGTGCTTCCTGCGTTGTGGCAGCAGTTTGTGTTTGGCCCTTTCTGTTCACAGCCAGCTCCACAAATAAATGGTTTTCCTAGTTCCTAGCCCTACTGAACCCTATCCAAAAACTTTTGGATGACCTGGTCTGTGAGCCAGGCATTTTCACCCAACATCAGTGCTAACATCAATAACGGTATCAGTGTGCTTCAAATAAAGGTTTTGTGGTATCAGTGAACAGTGTCTGAATCAGGGTTTATGTTAGCCAGCTTTTTGCTGGTATCACTTGTAATTGTCCAGCAGATCTGGAGGGAAATTAAAGGTCTCCAGTAGCATATAAACAGCACACACAACATACACATACAACATAAACATATAACATAAACAGGACGATAAAATACTCCTCCGAAGAATCGCCACCTTACCGTGGTGGAGGGGTTTGTGTGTCCCTGTGATCCTGGGAGCTATGTTGCCAGGGCATTAGCTCCTGGTAGGGTCTCTCAAGGCAAATTGGTCTCAGGGGAGGGACCAGACTAAGAGCGGTTCAAAAAGATCCTATGAATCGGCAACTACAGGGACAGAGTACCTTGCCCGGTATGGGGGCACCGGGGCCCTCCCCAGGAGCCAGACCAAAGGGTGGAGCTTGCCAGTGAGTGTCTGGTGGCCCGAAAGGACAACTTGGGGCCGCGCCCCTGTGGACTCACCACCCACAGGGGAGAGCGATGGGGCTTCACAGACTAGCTCTCGGTATGTGGAATGTCACCTCTCTGGTGGGGAAGGAACCGGAGCTGGTGCGGGAGGTAGAGTGGTACCAACTAGATATAGTTGGACTCACCTCCACACACAGCACTGGTTCTGGAACCAAACTCCTTGAGAGGTGCTGGACTCTCTCCTTTTCCGGAGTTTCCCAGGCTGAGAGGCGCCGGGCGGGTGTGGGGATACTCACAAGCCCCCGGCTGAGCACTGCTGTGTTGGAGTTCTCCCCGAGGGACTAGAGGGTCGCCTCCATGCGACTGCAGGTCGCTGGGGGGAAGGCTCTGACTGTTGTCTGTGCGTATGCACCGAACAGCAGCTCAGAATACCTGGCCTTCTTGGAGTCCTTGGGTGGTGTCCTGGAAGGCGCTCCGCCTGGGGACTCCATAGTTCTTCTGGGGGACTTTAACGCTCATGTGGGTGACAATGGGGAAACTTGGAGGGGGGTGATTGGGAAGAACGGCCTGCCTCATCTGAATCCGAAGGGTGTTTTGTTATTGGACTTCTGTGCTAATCATGGATTGGCCATAACGAACACCACGTTCGAGCATAGGGTGGCTCATAAGTGTACCTGGCACCAGGCCACCTTAGGCCAAAGGTCGATGATAGACTTTGTGTTCATATCATTGGACCTGCGGCCGTATGTCTTCACTCGGGTGAAGAGAGAAGCGGAGCTGTCAACTGATCACCACCTGGTGGTGAGTTGGATCAGGTGGCGGGGGAGGCTGCCGGACAGACCTGGGAAACCCAAACGGGTATTGAGGGTGAACTGGGAACATCTGGCGGAGGCCCCGGTCCGTCAGGTCCTCAATTCCCACCTCCGGAAGAACTTTTCGCTCATTCCGGGGGAGACTGGGGACATGGAATCCGAATGGATGATGTTCAGAACCTCCATTGTAGAGGCGGCCGCTAAGAGCTGTGGTCATCGGTGCCAGTCCCAAGGACCTGCTGGTGGACACCAGCGGAGAAGGAAACAGCAGACTGGTACCGGGAGGCCAGAAGGCTGCAGCTTCGGTGGTCACTGAAGCAAAAACCTGGGTGTGGGAGGAGTTTGGTGAGGCTATGGAGAAGGACTTTGGGTCGGCCTCAAGGAAGTTCTGGCAAACCATCCGGCGGCTCAGAAAGGGGAAGCGGGCCTCAGCCCAGGCTATTTTCAGTCGGGGAGGGGACCTGCTGAACCGGACTGGGGATATCGTCGGGCGGTGGAAGGAACACTTTGAGAACCTCCTGAACCCGACTAACAGGTCCTCTGTAACTCAGGCAGAGTCTGAAGACTCGGGGGAAGACTTGTCCATATCCCTGGCAGAGGTCACTGAGGTAGTCAAGAAGCTCCCCAGTGGCAAGGCGCCAGGGGTGGATGAGATCTGCCCCGAGATGCTGAAGGCTCTGGCCATTGTCGGGCTGTCATGGCTGACAAGTCTTTGCATTGTCGCGTGGTGGTCGGGGACGGTACCTCTGGAGTGGCAGACCGGGTAGGTGGTTCCCATTTTTAAATGTGTGCCAATTATCGGGGTATCACACTGCTCAGCCTCCCTGGGAAAGTTTATTCCAGGGTGCTGGAAAGGAGGGTCCATCCGATCGTCGAACCTCTGATTCAGGAGGAACAATATGGATTCCGTCCTGGCCGTGGAACAGTGGATCAGCTCTTTACCCCATGGGAGTTTGCCCATCTTGGACTTGGAGAAGGCCTTTCGAGTCAAATACGTTTCCAGTGGGTGTTGGACTCTGCTGGGGCTGCCTCTTGTCTCCGATCCCGTTTGTGATATTCATGGACAGGATCTCAAGGTGCAGCCATGGTGGGGAGAGTGTCCAGTATGGGAATCTCAGAATTGCGTCTTTGCTTTTTGCGGATGATGTGGTTCTGTTGGCTTCCTCAGCCCGTGACCTCCAGCAGGCATTGGGGCGGTTCGCAGCCGAGTGTGACGCGGTCGGGGTGAGGGTCAGCACCTCTAAATCTGAGGCCACGGTTCTCTGCCGGAAAACCTCCGGTTGGGGAGTGAGCTCCTGACCCAAGCGAAGGAGTTTAACCCTCTAGGCGCCAGAGTTCATTTAGGAAAATATTCCGTTTGGATTTTAAGATTTCAAAAGGCTGTAGCTTGGAAGTGGTGAGAGATAAATCCATAGTGTAAAAGAGAAAAATATTCATAATGACCTAAAGTTTGTGATGGGAGTAAATTGTCACATCTAATTTGCATATTGTGACGTCACCAGGTGACTGAAAGTAACTTTCAGTAAAACTGATTTTTGAACTTATTTACACAGAGAAAAAAAATATTTATATTGTCATCTCATCCTCAAAATGAAGGAACAGGAGTTTGAATAGAGTAAATGTACTAATCTAATTCGCATATCACGAGGTAAAATTCAGTAAAACGGAATTCCGAACATATTAACACAGTAGATTTTTTTTCATTTCATTTCATTTTTTCATAGTTTTTTTTCATTCTCTCATCCTCAGAGTAAATGAACAGGAATCTGATAGGAGTAAATTTCCTAATCTAATTTGTAAAAAGTAAAGAAACTCTCGCCGTGATCAGTGTGTGTTGCTTGTGTGACAGTGTGTGCAGCTGCAGCATCGTCAGTCACTCGTCTCTGACGAGCGATCGTCATCAGAGGGCAAATCGTCCTCTTCTGAATCGCAATCAGCAAAGATCTGTGCAAGCACCTCATCCGCACTGTGAAGTCTTTTGGGCATTTTGTTTTTTATTACAAAAAAAGCTATCTGTCTCTCTATCTGTCCAGCACACTCCTGCCACCGCTCCATGGCTCTCTCCTCTCCCACTCTGCCACTTAGCCGCTGCCGCTCTGACAGCTGGTGTCGGGTTTCAAAATTTTTTTCTTAGATATTTTGCATAGAAACACACCCACAAATGACATCAGGATTTAAGCTGAATCTAGTGGCCATCTAGTGGTAGCAAGCAGTAACAGCACAAGGCAGTAGATTTAAAGATATGGGTTGTTTTATTCAGCAATGTTGCCTGTCACAATAATGCGACTTTGGCGCCTAGAGGGTTTAGTATCTCGGGGTCTTGTTCACGAGTGATGGGAGAATGGAGTGTTGTACCGGGCTGTCGTGGAGAAGAGGGAGCTGAGCCGCAAGGTGAAGCTCTTGATTTTACTGGTCCATCTATATTCCAACCCTCACCTATGGTCACGAGCTGTGGGTAGTGACCGAAAGAATGAGATCACGGATACAAGCGGCTGAAATGAGTTTCCTCCGTAGGGTGGCTGGGCTCAGCCTTATGGATAGGGTAAGGAGCTCAGACATAGCTTGGAGTAGAGCCGCTGCTCCTTCGTGTCGAGAGGAGCCAGTTGAGGTGGTTCGGGCATCTGATTAGGATGCCTCCTGGGCGACTCCCCATAGAGGTTTTCTGGGCACGTCCAACTGGGAGGAGACCCCAGGGCAGATGAGATGAGATGGATGATAAAATATCCACATGAATGTAAAAAGAAATGTAAAAAGAGATGTATAAGCATAAGATGCTTGCAGTGGCAGGGCAGGGACTCAACCTGTGATTCAGTGTGCATTGTTAGGTGCTCTAAAAGAATGTGTGCCATGTGTGCCATGGTGTAATAATGTAAACAGTGGGAGAGACACAAATCAACACCAAATATTAGAGTATTGAGTCTTAAAGTTACAGTCAGTATTCAAGTATTAAGTTAGGACACAGTCCAGGTTGGGGGATGGAGGGAGGGGTGTGCATATGGGCTGATATAGCAAGTAGACAGTCAGAAAAACAAACATTGTTATAAGTGGTAGTGGAAGTAGTGGAGAGGGAGATAGACTCATGCAGAGAAGTCAAGCTCTCCTCTTCCCTTTAGTGACGTATTATAGAGATGTATGGCCCTGGGGACAAATGACTTCCCCAGCCTGTCCGTTGAGCATGACAGTGTGCGTAGTCTTGAGCTGATCATGCTCCTCTGCTTTGTGAAAGTGCTGTTTGATGACAGTCGTTGTCCAAGATGGTAAGCAGTCTGTTCAGTGTCCTTTTCTCTGCAATAGCTGTGATACCCTCTAGTTCAAGGCCAGCAACAGAGCCAGCTTTCTTTACCAGCCTGTCCAGTCGCCCAGCATCCTTCTTCTTAATGCTGCCACCCCAGCATACCACAGCATAAAAAATGACACTTGCGACAACAAACTGGTAAAACATACAGAGGAGCTTGCTGCAGACATTGAAGGACCGCAGCCTCCTCATAAAGTAGAGCCGGCTCTGCCCTTTCCTGTAGAGTGCATCAGTGTTGGTTGACCAGTTCAGTTTATTGTCAAGGTGTAACCCCAGGTACTTGTATGTGTTGACCACCTCCACATTGGCCCCCTCTATGCAGACTGGCAGCAGAGTGGGCTTTGACCTGCGGAAATCCACCACCAACTCCTTGGTCTTTGAAGCGTTGAGTTGCAGATGGTTGTGCTTGCACCATTGCACAAAGTCATCCACCAGGCTCCTGTACTCCGCCTCCTGCCCATCCCTGATAGATCCCACAATTGCAGTGTCGTCCGAAAACTTCTGCATGTGGCATGACTCCATGTTGTAGCAGAAGTCAGATGTGTACAAAGTGAACAGGACTGGTGACAGCACAGTGCCCTGTGGTGCTCCAGTGCTACTGACCACAGTGTCAGAGAAACAGTCCTTCAATCTGACAAACTGTGGCCTCTCTGACAGGTAGTCTGTGATCCAGGATACCAGGTGTGTGACCACACCCATCTGCAAGACCTTTTCTCTCAGTCTAAGGGGCTGGATGGTGTTGAAGGCACTGGAGAAATCAAAGAACATGATTCTCACAGCACCTTTCCCTTTGTCCAAATGAGAGTGTGTTTTGTGCAGCAGGTGTATGCGTCTTCCATGGCCACCTTCTCCTGGTACGCAAACTGCAGCGGGTCGAGCGCGTGGTGAACCTTGGGTCTGAGGATGTGAAGTATCAGTCGCTGCATGGTCTTCATCATGTGTGATGTTAGAGCAACTGGCCTGAAGTCGTTAAGCTCACTTGGGTGTGGCATCCTTGGAACGGAGATGAGGCATGAAGTCTTCCATATTGCCGGGACTTTTCCCAGTCGGAGGCTCAGGTTAAAGATGTGTTGAAGAGGCTCCCCCAGTTCAGCAGCGCAGGCTTTGAGCAGTTTTGGACACACTCTGTCAGGGCCAACCATGGTGAAGTCTCCTCAGTTCTCCCTTGACCTGGTCTGCCGTGATGGTGGGGGGGTTGTTTCTTTGTCCTTGGAAGTTGACTGCTGGTTGGTGACTGAGATGGGTGGAACCACATGTCTGTGGTCACAGCATGAGGGGGATGTGCAGCAGCAGTTGATGGTGGGGGTGAAAGTGAAGGGGGGGCATGGGGTGGACAGGTAGGAGTAGCTCTCCCTCCATCTCCCTCCGCTGTGCTACTTCTTTTCTTGCAGGATCGTTGATCGTGATAGTTTTCATGCCATCCCAGACTTCCTTCAAGTTGTTCTCCTGCAACTTCTGTTCCACCTTCCTTCTGTATTCCTCCTTCGCCTCTTTCAGCTTGACCTTGAGTTCCCCCTGTATGTGCCGCAGCTCTGCCTGGTCCCCCTCTCTAAACGCCATCTTTTTCCTATTGAGAAGGGCCTTGACATCGCTGGTTATCCAAGGCTTGTTATGTGGAAAGCAGTGTACAGTTCTCGTGGGAACAACAATGTCCATACAGAAGTTCAGGTAGTCAGTGGTGCAGTGTGTGACGCCCTCAATGTCCTCCCCATGTGACTGTTGGAGCACATTCCAGTCCGTTGATTCAAAGCAGTCCCTCAGGGCCTCCTCTGCCTCGGTGGACCACTTCCTGAAGGAGCGTGTTGTGGTTGATTCTCTGCGGGCACGTGAAATGTATAGTGGTTGTAGGAAAACCAGGTTGTGATCTGATACCCAAGTGGTGGCAGTGGGGTTGCAGTGTAGGCGTCCTTTGTATTGTCATATAAAAGGTCAATTGTTCTGTTCTTTTGTGTGGGGCAGTTAACAAACTGATAAAAGGCAGATGAAATGCAAATGAAAACATCAGTGGCCAAAAAGATAGGAAATATGCCAAATAAATGAATTCACTAAAAGCATATTAAATAACCTAATATTGTGTGACCTATAAGATGCTACATTATAACTTGAACATACACTTTGCAAAACATTTGTTTTGCCTCTGCTGTTAAGACATTGAGAGATTCTCAGAATGTTTAGTAATCAATCAGCATCATTTTTTGTCTTTTTTCGCTCTCAGCATGCTCTTTTCTACTTGCAAGAAATTCAGTCGACAACAGATGGACATCAAGCTCCTGCTCCTCAAGAAATGAAAGATATGACAACAGCCAAAAAACTAAAGACATTTTTTAAACCAGAATGTCCTCATTCAACTCGGCAGCCGATCACATAGAGACATGTGTGACATGCATCATCCGCAAGGCTAGCATTTTTTAGACTCCTATTAAAGTTGAAATATTAACACACACACATACACGCACACACACACACACACAAAAAAAATACTCTTGGGGCCCCCTGGTAGTCACATGGCTCCATAATATAACTGGCAAAAATACAAGAATTTCATGCCTCGGCCTACAATGGGAAAATGGTTGAATCTGGTGGAATGCAGTCAAAATGTCAAATATCACTACTTTTCCAAAGCAATGAACAAAGAGAGTATATTAGGTGGAAAGAAGGGAAACATGACAGGAAAGAGAAAAGGAAGATGGCAAATGAGACTAAAAGGGAAGGAGAGAAAGAAAGGGATTAAATTAATAGGTTTCTAGGTAAAGAAAGAAAAAGTGAACTAAACGCAAAGGGTTTCTAGAGTTCTAGAGTTCTATCTGTAAGCTTTATTTTTTACTATCATCTTTAAATCTTTTAACTGTTACTACAGTGCCGCCGTTACATTAAATGAAACAGCTGGTCACTTTATAATGGTGTGAGGTTATGTAATTTATGAAACAGACATAACAAACATTGTTAGTGATTAATTGTGTCGCATTAATTTAGATATTTGGTTCAAAGCTCCAAAAAGTATAGCAAACTTATTACATAATGTCAATAACGTTTAAAATTACATTATTGGGTCCCTGTCAGATTTAAGGAAAAATGCAAAAATAAAGATATTCAACATACCTATGTTTTTTTTTATTTACCAACAGAGCATGAATGTATAATTGTACTTGTGATTTTACTTTATTTATGTCCATATTATGGTATATTAGTGGCTGGGATCCATGCCCTTCCTCCTTCATAATGCCCTTCCTCCTTTATAATGCCAGATTCTCTCTTTGTATAATACTGTATACATCTGTCTCGGTCTCTCTGTTGTTCTGTGTCTTTCTTAGAAAAGCCTTTCAGTCAACAATTAATTAGAGAGCAGAGAAAGAAAGAAATAAGAGAGACGTACACTGGTACACACACACACACACACACACACACACACACAATGTATTAATAATTTGCTAAGCCGACATGGCCTAGAGACGCACGTAGAGATGTAAATGTTCACGTAGAGACAGGGAGTGTATGAGGAAGGAGAAGCTGGTTGACAAGCTGTGGAAGTGTGAGTTCTGGCCAGATGTGAGAGTGTGTGTGTGTCTGGTCATGTATTTGACAGATGGTTTGAGGCACTGTGAGGCAGGGTGTGACAGAAGCAACACCACTGAGGCAGGATGAACATGCACACACACACACACACACACACATACACAGCACTGCTGGGCTGGCTGGCTGGCTGTCCTGCTCAGTCACTCAAGGCAAGACACTCATTCGGTTTTTTCGTTAATTCATTCATTAAGACACAACTTCATCTCAGTCATGTGTCAGCCATGCTCCCATTATCATCTCATGTACTGTGTTTATTTGTGATTCTTACTGTGAACTGTATTTATCATTAACATCATATCCATATTTATATTGTTGTGAGACACACAGTGAAAACTGTTTTCTAGGTCTACACATAGTGACACCCTTTAGATATCTGCAATTTAAGAACCATTATTTTGGTTGATATTTTTGCAAAGGTTAACTTCAGTGGACATACATGGACATGAACGTACAAACTGTTGAATAAGACATCCAACAGAGTTTTTGTGGGCAGTTTAGGTCAGAAAACATGCCATTAGGGAGTGCATGACAGGGTGTACTTCGCTATTCACTTAACCTATTAGTCCTGGCTGATTTGTGTACATGCTTTAACTCAATGTAGTGCTGAAACCAAAAAATACATTTTAAAAAATGGCGATAAACTGCTACGTGAACATTTTGCCTGACCAAATAACAGAACAAACAACTGTGAGATTATCTATCAGGAATGTTCACAGTTCTTTGTGTGAGAGAAAAAATACTACTCTCTGCTCTCCGATGACAACAGCAAACAGATGGGTCGATATTACCAAGCCATCATCTGTGCTATTACAGCCACTCTCTCTCTCTTAGCTTGCTGTATGTGAAAGTGTAATGGCTTTCAGTTACTATAAAGTGCAAACATTGATCTTGACAACAGAATCTCTGTGGACTTGTTAGGCAAATTAACAAGTGTTAAATAGCAGAAAAGAGAAGCTGTTGCAACAGTCAGTATGTTTATATGATGTGAAAAAGTTGGACTATTGTTTTCATCCGACTGAAATCGCACTCAATTTCTCAAAGTCAGACTAACACACCCAGATAATGCGGTTGGAAGTCAATTTACTCTTTAATGTATACGCTTCAATCGGACCTGAGCTGGCCTCAGTGTTCTGCACATGCACCACAGTCCCTACGCCGGGCATTTACCCGGAAGTTGTCCATGGCATAAATATGTAGCAGGAAGCCGGGAAAAACAAAAGACGACGATGATGAAGGTATCAATATGGCAAGTGCCGGAACAAGAAATACACTTTTTGGACCGTGTGTTCACTGTTCGCTGTGCAACCCGTCTGCCGCTGCAAAACTTGTTTGGTATGTGATGTAATATGTCAACCAGATGAGGGTCCAGTAGCAACTAGCTGAAATGGTGCATATCGCCACCTACTGTGGTGGAGTCGGATATATTTCTGTCAATAAATCGATTCTCCCCTGGTACCTGTATACTGAGACAGTGGCAGTAGTCCAATTAAATGGCCTAATCGAGCAATGACTGTAGCTCGACTGAAGCGTGCATGGAAATGTATTGAGTGACATACTATGTCAATGCTCCGAAATTACAAAGCTACAGACAAATATATATCCATGGGAAAAGCAATATATGAACAAGTTAAAGACACACCTCGCATTAACCCACTCAAAGCATTAATTATGGCCTGCAGCTCTTGCAGAACACATGACTGGATTGATAAAGAGTTACGTTGTGGCAGTTGGCATATTAGGCTGTGTTCTGGTTGATGGGAACTTTATTTTAAATGTCATTTAATTCATAACCTAGAACAAGATTATATGGAGCATCCATTGCTGTGAGTAACTTTCCAAACATTCTGATCTAGCGACTCAAGTTAAGATACCTTGCAACTTAAGTTTTATGTTTTTCAAGTGTTTGAACATTAAAACATATGAGGATCATTTCTTTTAAAACATGCAGATCAGAGATTCTGAGGTCAGATTTTTTCAGATTTCCCCTATTTGCAATTTTGGTGTTCCACAAAATCCCAACTATGTCACTAAACAGACAATTAAACTAAACAATGGAATTTTTTTTTTCATCAAATGAGATAAACAAAGTAAAATAGTCAAACAGCCCCAATTACCCCTTTCACACTGGACAAAAAAACCTCTAACACCTCCTAACATCTGGCTTTTGTCTTCAATGTGAATGTGTTCAATCGGCATTAACTCCCAGGTCAATGGACTCTGCAATATCATGGGTATTTATCGCCTCTGGTTCCCATGTGAACACAACACCTGGGTGAACATGCTAATTTACTCTCCTTTTCAGGCAAAGTGCTATGTGTGTTGAAGTTAAGTATGTTGGCTTGTATCTTTCCATGTTGTTAGTGCATTGAATTGCAACAAACTTATTTTCATTTTCTCTCCCATGTGTTACAACAACAACTCCTGCCTTATGGCAACTCTTAGGGGACACACTATTTTATTAGTTAATTAAACTAAAATGAACATGATCAATGTGTATGCAAACTGAGAAAAGCAGTGGTGATAAGATTGTTCCCTGTGGTGCTCCTGTGTTCAACACAATCTCACCTGACGCACTACTGTCAACAGTGACTCTTTGACGGTGGTCAGAAAGAAAGTGCCTGATGTAGTGATACCTCCACTTACCCCAAGATCTGCAAGTCACTGCAGAGGAATATATATTTGCATGGTTAAAAGCCAAAGTGAAATACTATAAACTGTGCACTACAGTCTTTTATATGCAAACTGTTGGTTGTCTAAGCAGCTGGATACAATAGATGTTATGTGTCTGCGTAGAATTCTTTCCATACATTTACATTAGATTGAGGTAAGTGCAGTGGGCCTGAAATTGTTTAGTTCTGAAGCTCCAGACTTTTTAGGAATGGGCATGATGTACTGTACACATCTTCAGCAGAAGTTGATATAGCTTAGTTAAACTGGATTGTTAATAAGATACTGGATTGTTTAGAAAAGGCCTAAAAATGTTTAATATGGGAGAACGCTGTCTCCTACAGTCCTAACAGTCATAGCAACCATGAGCGGGATTATTCCCTAATGTTAATCCAGTAGTTATTTTAGTAGTAGTAGTAGTAGTAGTAGTTATATTCTTTTTTAGTGTTGCTTTGGGAAACTTGTTCAGGTTCCTGTTGATATTGCTTGATGTGACTAATAGTTACAGCTATTGACTCATAGACCCATTTGCTGTCAGAGGTGAATACAAAAGAACTGCATGAACACAATGCTTCCTGCGTAGGTATTGAAGGTAAATCTGTGTGGTCTGTCTCACATTTAAGCTTTGAGTATTGTGTAAACATTGTGCTATGAAGCACCTCCGTAACAGAATTAACTAGAGACCATCTTGCAATGGCCACAACACCCATCAACATGTTCATGTTCCAACCCATGAGTACTCAGAAGTCATTACTACAGTGTTCCATTAGACCACATCCATCTTTAAATTGGGTCGTAAAGTTTAGTGACTGCATGTTTTAGGTTTTTGACAGTTTTGACCACAGACAGACAGGCAGACATAAACACCTGGCAGAACTGCTTCTAGTTCCTGCTACAAGTGTCAAAACAGGTGTCCAGGACCACATTTTTGCCATGATGACACACACACACACACACACACACACACGCACACAAGATGAAAACCTTTTGTAATGACACACTTGTATGTATAAAGAGAGCCATTCATAATATAACTATACAGAATAATGTCAATCAGTATTTTCCTCTCCATGGTCAACATGTTTTTCTGCGATACCTCAGGACATAGCTGAAGTTCCTCTCAGTCTGTTAAGATTGTGCGGGCATGTTTTCAAGGTTCATCTCACACATTTAAAATTTGATTTGTGACGGAGAGCCCTGCCATAAACTGTGACGTGACCTTGGCTGACTGGTACAACTCCCATGCAGATAAGCCCAAACACATCCACCTACACACACACACACATTGTACAATAGAATGTATTGGCTGTGTTATGTGTGTTTAAAAGGGTATTTTGCTGGGGTTATTTCAAGGTTTTCACCTACAAAGTACTTCACCTGTTCCTAATTATTTTCCAGTCACACAGTCCGTACTCGGGACATCACACTGTTGCTCAGTTTTAGAATGAGTGAATGTGTATTGGATGTCACTAGTCCATGGGAAATTACAGGTTATCATTCTTTATTACAGTCAAGCTGATGTCAAAGAGTTGCCTGTGTGTTTGACTGACTGAGGGATAATTTGTGTTTATTTGCGCCAAACAGCCAAAGTACCTTACTGTACATCAGCTGTAACCTAACTGGCAGCTGCAGGCACCAAGGGTGTGTTTGTCTGTGTGTTTGCGTGCTGTTCAGCCTCTAACTGGACTTAGAAGAAACTCTGGTTCATTGTTTTTTCCCTCCACTCTCACTTCTTTTTAGTCAAACATGAATGAAGACATGTTCATAGCGAAAGTGAAGATATATCGACTTTGTAATCCCAAAAGTTCCAAAAATGAAATCTGGGGTCTCCCTCTACCAGTAGACAGCTTCATGCCAGAGCAGAATCCGATGTGAATCCGGATGTTTATTCCTCCAGAAGATCTGGCTCTCCAGATTTGGCTCTTAAATATTTTTAACACCTGCGAAAAGGTGAATGATGGGATTTTTGCATTGCTTAATTTGCATCATTCACATGGTCAGAGTGAATTTGTGTCTTTGCATTGATTTTGTATGTTATTGTACAGCACTAAATGTTCACTTCTCTGTGTGAACATACCATAAATGTATAGCCATTGACAGTGTTTTGTTAGCAGTTCTGTATAAGAACATGGACTACAGTGACAAGCGGCTAGACCAGGGATTGGCAACTGTTTTGACACGACGTGCCATTTTATGATGTTCTTGTTAATTAGTGTGCTATATCAACCTTAAGGTTAACATTTAGTGTAATCATGACATCCCATTAAAATTGAAATCATCAATTGATTTGTAATTTTATTTCATCAATATAGGCAACGTTCATAGCAACAGTTTTAAAAATCACAAAACATTTTTCCCCATTATCAGGACATTGTAATTATATGACAGGTGGTATCCTTACAAAGACATCCACATCAACTTGAAATCATTAACCCTACCCGCCTTCCACCAATCTCGTTCATCAAAAATAAACTTAACAAAATAGTTGTACATTCGTTTGTATTCTCTGTGGGTTCAATTTATATGCAGTTTTCATTTCAGCATACAGCTTTCAATGACCTTGTGTTGTTTACAAAGCGTTGCAATGGCAGTAAATGTCAGAAGACATCCTGACATAAAGGCTCTCCTTAAGGAGAAAAAGAGGGCCTTTAGGTCAGGCAACATGGAGGAGCTGAAGGCTGTGCAGAAGGAGCTGAGGAAGAAGATCTGAGAGGGGAAGAACAGCTACAGGAGGAAGATGGAGGACCAGCTGCAGCAGAGCAATGTCAGTGGAGTCTGGAAAAGCCTTAAAACCATCTTGGGGCAGAGGAAACTAGACTCTAAGGCTGCTGGGGATGAATGACGTGAACCTATTCTTCAAAAAGTTTGACCAGACACCCACCCCTCCCCCGGCCCAGTCATCTCTGATGCTCCCCACCTCTGCTTCCTTTTCCTCTGCATTCAGCTTGAAGACACCCCCCACTGCTCCCCCTGATATTCAACCACCTCCCCCACCCAAGACTCAGCCCCCCTGCTCCAATCTGTCCCTCTCCACTATCCAGGTGAGAAACGAGCTGAGGAAGATGAAGGTGAAGAAGGCTACTGGTCCAGACGGGATCCAGGCTCCTCATATCCTGTGCAGACCAGTTGTGCAGGATTGTGGAGTACCTCTTCAACATGAGCCTGAAGCTGGGAAAAGTGCCAATGCTGTGGAAAACCTCCTTTGTGGTACCAGTACCAAAGACCATGATGAAGACCCTGGAGCGGCTGCTCCTTGTCCATCTCCGTCCATAAAAGGACCCACTCCAGTTTGCCTACCAACCTGGCATTGGAGTGGACCACGCCATCATCTTCCTCCTGGACAGATCACTGTCTTGCCTGGAAATGCCTGGAAGCACTGTGAGGATCATGTCCTTGATTTCTCCAGTGCTTTCAAGACCATACAGCCTGCACTACTGGGGGTCAAACTGGAGCTCACGGGGGGTGGACCAACACCTCACATCCTGGATTGTTGACTACCTCACCAACCGGCCACAGTATGTGAGGACTCGGGACTGTGTGTCGGACACAATTGTCTGCAGTATGGGGGCTTTCATCACTGCTGGTGAAGGAGTCCCACCCCCTGCAGGACACTATCACAGCACTGGGCAGCTCCTTCAGCGATAGACTGATACACCCCAAATGTGTGAAGGAGAGGTATCACAGGTCCTTCCTTCCTGCTGCTGTCAGACTGTACAATCAGCACTGCTCCCAGTAGACCTCACTGTGCACTGTGCAATAAAAACTGTATACATAACTCATTTCTCATTTTGGTTTGCACTTACTGGGCAATTTTCATACTCATATTTATTATTTAGTAATAACAATACACTGCCCACACTGTTCATATTTGTAGATATTATGTGTATACAATTATATTTCTATTTCTGCTCTAGCTCTTCTTCTTACCTTTTAATTATATTGTTTATTTTTTACAATTTTTATTGTCTATTGTTATATTTGACTGTCCTTTGGCTGCTGTGACACACACATTTCCCCGTTTGCAGGACTAATAAAAGAATTCCTGATTCTGAAGAGGGAAATAAGTGTAGCAAACAGAAATAATCACTATACAAAATTGCTGCCATCCTCATGAAAACATCCATATCTGAGTTGAAATTATAAATCTTATTCATCAGTAACAGCTAGGGACCAAATGCAGTTCTCATATCATGGGACCCCAGCTGTGCAAGCCAATGGAAATTAGAAATGCAATTTAATTAGTTGTTGTACTTGAACAAGTTTTATATGTTTTCTTAGAATAGAATGATGGAAAAAAAAGCAGCCTCTAGTTCTTGGTTAGCTTTGAGGTTAAAGTAAAGAGGTGTTGGACCTTGCTGAGGTTAATCTGTATGTCATTAGACTATAAGTTATGATGTGTTATGATTGGGGCCCAAAAGTATGGGTTATCATGTAATAGCCATTGACAGGATGAGAAAATATGTAACAGAGCAAATCTGCTGAACACAACAACAAACACACCTCCCCCTCCATACACTCACACACACACTAACACAGAGCAGGCAACAACTGTCAGTACTATGCACATAAACACCACAAACGCACACGCACTCACACACGCACACATTACTTGTCCTCCAAGGACACATCCAACACTTTCCTCCTACAATGTTTCCAAGGCAACATTGAAATGAGCTTCCAACCAAAAGCATCATGGCCAACACTTTAAACTGATCCAAAAACCCAATTCTTTGTGTGGGTGGGTGGATAAAAGTGGACAAATCCAAACACTATGAGAGAAGGAGTTAATCAGAAGGAATTACTGCAGATATATGAATTCTTGGATGATCGTGGAATCTAAATCTAAACAATGTACTTGGGTTTTGTAGTAGTAATAATAATAATAATAATAATAATAATAATAACAATAACAATAATGATTATAATAAGAGAAAGAAGAATCGTATCCTTATTATTATTATTGTTGTTGTTTTATCCTGGTCCCAGCTATAGGTACAAGTCAAATTTCTAAATTTGTGACAGTAACATGAAATTTACACATTCATGCTCAGGGTTTCCAAAGGATGAATCCTTTTCATTGCATTTACCACCATTACTGCTTTGTCTCCGCTGCCACTTTAAGGCTTAAGTTCATATTTTTATCCCCATACAACCTGGTTCTTCTAACACTACAGTAATGTGTGTCTTTGGGGGCTGGTGTAAGGGTCCAGACCACACAATAGACATGCATAGAGATAAGGGTTAGGTTTTAGTAACACTTAATCTACACACAGTACTAGTTGGTACTTCCTCTAATTTACACACACACACACTCTTATGGCGCTTTTCCACTGGGACTTTTGGCAAAACATGTCATGCTAATTTGCATTCCATGACCCCTTTAAATGAGCCGAGTTGTGCCAAGCCACACCTGAGATGGGCCGTCTTTATTGGGGCTTTTCCAGTGGCATTTTTGGCTATGCTGTCAAACTGTGCTGCGCTGATTTGCTTATCAATTACCAGCTCTGACATGCCATGTTGTGCCAAGTTGTGCACGAGATAGACCTTCTCCAGAGTGGGGCCAAAGCATACCTGTCCCACCTCCAAGCGGGCTGTGGTGACACTGTGCGACGACCCCCCTCCTCCCCCTCATACAAACCACGTGTTGAGTTTGTGAGATTCATGTCTGTGCAGGAGACCAAGCAAAAAAGTGTTTTTGAAAGTCTGTGTGTTTCGCTCTCACTACTTTTGTAGCTTCTAACTGAATCTCTTTAGTTTCTCTCCTGTGTCCCTGTTCCTATTTTCAGATATCTGCTGTATTTTACTATTTCATCAAGTTTGCCTGGAGTTGTTTTGGGATTTGTGATAATTTACTGCTGGATGTAAAAGAAAGATAGGGTTAGGGCTAGCATCCTGCAAACAGTGTTTATGCAAGTGTTTATGCTTGTGATCTGGGAAAATCTCCCAGATATTAATGTAAGTCTGTGTAATGTCCCCTTAAAGTGGCCAAAGTAGGTGTTTGTGTGTGTGTGTGTGTGTGTGTGTGTGTGTGTGTGTGTGTGTGTGTGTGTGTGTTTATGTTTTCTTGTTTTTCTGTATTTGTGGGCTTCCAAAAGCCAGAAGCCCACTCACAGTGTGGGGTCTGACATCTTATTTTCAGTAAGTAAGTGTAAGGGTTGGGTTAGGGTGACGGTTAGGATGACGGAAATTACAGTTTGGACTAGGGCATGGCTCAAGGAAATTAATGTAAGTCTATCACATGTGATTAAAACAATGACTTGTGTGTGTGTGCGTGTATATGTGAGTGTGTTTGTGGTGGGGGTTGTCCTCCAGTACAGTATAATTCCACATCAGGAATTTACCTAATTTCCATCACATCTGCTGCAGGCATTAATTCTAATACTTGGCTTTGGGGCTTGTAATTGCATGATTTGCATTTTCCTTCATTATTCATACTCCATGCTACACATAATGTACACATCCATACAAACAGGTGAAGAAATATGCAAGCAACCAAACAGGGACATGTGTATTTGTTCACACACACACACACACACACACACACACACACACAGGGTTTTTGTGCTTAAATAAACACACGCACAAAGAAAACTGACATTCTGGCACACAGTCAGCTAGCCACTGTTGAACCAGGGACTTGGTTCGTTGGGAGACACTTTGTCAACACACCACAGCTTGTCAAATGCACACACACACACGCGCACACTCACCCCCCCCACCCCCCCACCCCCACCCCACACACACACACACACACACACACACACAGACTTCATCTTCATGCAGTAATTTCCATAATCTACAAAACAGGCTTTTCTCTCTCTGCAGCAGCTCTTGCATGCAAACAAGGGATATTCCTTTACTGGAACAAAGAGTGTGTATGTAAGCCTGAGTGTGTCATTGTGTTTGTGTGGGTGTGGGTGTGGGTGTTTGGTGCTGTGGCCATTGTACTGTGTACCCTTTATGCCTTGTCTACAACATATTTGTGTGTGTGTGTGTGTGTGTGTGTGTGTGTGTGTGTGTGTGTGTGTGTGTATACGCTTATCAGGTATTCTCTGGGTCTGTCCCAATACCAACACATCTCTCTTGATCACTAAGTGAGGGTATATTTGATGGCAGGTAGTAGGGCTGGGTGGTATGGGTTAAAAATAATATCAACAAGAGACAATGCGCTCAACTCACATATATAGCTTCAAGATGGGGTGTTGAATCCCTCTTGTATGAAGAAAAGAAAAATAAAGGACAGCACTCCCATTAAACTGTTTATTCTTGCCACACGGATGTTTCGGCAAGACGCCCTTCCTCGGCGTGTACACGCTGTATTTTCCTTTAGTTTAAATAATATCACAATATTTTTATATGTAGTATATACCTCGATACTTCAATACTTCATACTTCAAAAGAACTTCATACAGTAGGTACTACTTCAAAGTGGCCATTTCACGCGTGGGGAGCAACGCGTGAAATGTAAGTGACAACTGTAGCCACTAGGTGGAAGCATAGTACTGAATTGCAGCTCAAACGATTTTGGGACAATTCCACATTTGACCACAATGTAGCTGCAATGGAGAGTGGCGCTGTTTTAGGCTACAGGTAGAGTGAATGGAGAGGGGGACTGCTAAACCGTATCAGATTGATTCAGACTGATTGTTTCACAGCGGTGGGACACCTCAATTATCTGGGTGACCTTGGATAATCACTTGTGCTTTCTTTGTTTTACAGTAGAGCTAAAATATGGACATTAGTTGTTTTTTAGGGAACATTTGTTTACTGGTAAAATTGCCGACCTGAATTATTGTCGCAGTCCGCCCCCGTGAGCCTATATCACGGCCTGACTGGATGTTGCTTAAATATAAGAATAGCCTATAATAATATCTGATACCCTAAAGACATCTGAGGTTGTAATTTCGCTTGCTCGCTCGCTGCAGCCACGGCTAATAAGCAGAGGCAGAAGCAATTACGCACAGCCTACAGAAGTTTCACATCCATACAAGCATTTAAGAAATGATTCTTATCAGTTCCATAATTCAGAGAGGATTTTTACTCAATGAAAAAATGTATAAAGATCAGATTTTAGGTTGAAGACACGACAGCAGCACGTATGTCCAGACGCTGATGTGTGTTATGACTGACGTATAGCTCCCCTGGTAGAGCAGCTCCCTCAGTAAGCAGAATCTGCCGCTTGTATGAGTTCGAATCTCAGTATAGGCAGTACCGTTAGTTAATGTGTTTTCTTTTCTCGTCATCATTATGATCACATATAGCTCCAAGTTTGAGCAAATAAATGAGCAAATGAGCATTAATTCTCCGCCGGGCCGCGGCACCAGCTTTCCTGCTTGTGTACATAAAATACATTAAATTCTGACACCACAACTGTAGCGTACGGAAATATCAATAGATGATAACCAGAAAAAAACAAAAACGTTCTATTGATCTGATTCACCGGCTGCTTTCTTTTTATTTCAGTTGTGGTGTCAGAATTTAACACAAATATTTGTGCTTTCTATATATTTTCTACAACAGGCTTATAGAAAGAAGAACGACGCCACGTCATGTCAGACAGTTTTCTCTAGCTTTATTAAAATACATAATCAGCAGCTTCACAGCAGTCGGATATACAGAAGGTTATTTAAAGCGGAGTGAGTCCCTGAAACAGTCTCCATGCAGGAGGAGATCCCTTGGCCAAGTGATCAATGTATTTGTTGCAGACCTCTTTGCTGTCCTCAGCGCACGGGGGTGGGGGTGGGGGCGCTGGCGTAGCAAGCTTTTCAAAAGTGTGGGGGATGGATGTGGTCTTTCCAGTTAAGCGAACTTGTTCCAGATGCCTTAACATTTGCATTCCCCCATACTGAGGAATCTGTGTAGGGGACGAGAAGTAAGCACCATCCAGGATGTGTCCATCCTGCATTCGGAGGTGGAGACGCTCATTAAGCTGTGTCTGGCCCTGCCAATGGCCGCGTTTCCCAGATTCGTTAAGAAGCTCTTAAGTGCTAAGATCTTCTTAGGAGCGCTCTTAAGAACGCTGTGAAAGAAGGATGTGTTTCCCAGAGTCGCTCTTAGCTTAAGAAGATCTTTCACTAAGAAGGAAATGTAAGATCGAGCTGACCCACTCTTAACAGCCTTCTTAGCGACCAAATGCTCAGTGATCAAGCCGCGTCAGGGAAATTTACATCCTCCACTTTTCAAAATAATAAAACAATGCTCAATGCGCTCATAGCTGCGGACCACTGGTGCAAGAAACATAGGTTAATAGAAGAAGAAGAAAAAAAAACTTTTTATTGAATTACACGTTTAAGTTTTCCACACACATCTGCATATGAGTTTATAGTACTACACATAAAAAAACAACCCTGTGGCATTTCACAGATAACAAGGGAACAGATGTAATTAAACTCAGCTGAACCTCATCCAGAGAGGCTTCACCTGCTACTCTATATAAATGCGTTGCCAAAGTCAGCACGTGTGATAAACCATGGCTGCAATGCAACACATTCTCGCTGCGAACCAACAGCGTCGCCGTGCGCGAAGCCAGACGGTTTACATAAATGCATACGTGCATCAGCACTTCTCCCCACTGGACGTGCTGTCAGACCGGGCTGTCCAGGCAAAGTACCGGCCGCCCCGTGCGGAGATCCAACGGCTGATCACTCTGGTGTCTCCACACATCCAGAGAGCAACAGCTGCAATTTTGCCCTCAGCCCGGAGGTGCAGCTCCAATACTGTTATGTTCCTTAAATGGCTTGATTTAGTGATCAAAGTTTCATTTTCTTAACAATAAAGATGCCGTGTTCATCCATCTAGTTCTCTTATAACTGCACGCCATTATAAAATAACTTCAAATCAAATCCTTAAGCATTGATAAAAGTGCGTGCTTCCCCCGCCCCCCCTCTCAGAAAATAGTTCCGACGTCCATGAAGCCGGTGAATCAGTTCAATAGAACGTTTTTGTTTTTTTTCTGGTTATCATCTATTGATATTCGGTACGCTACAGTTGTGGTGTCAGAATTTAATGTATTTTATGTACACAAGCAGGAAAGCTGGTGCCGCTGCCCGGCAGAGAATTAATGCTCATTTGCTCATTTATTTGCTCAAACTTGGAGCTATATGTGATCATAATGATGATGAGAAAAGAAAACACATTAACTAACGGTACAGTCTATACTGAGATTCAAACTCATACTAGCAGAGGACACTGCTTACTGAGGGAGCTGCTCTACCAGGGGAGCTATACGTCAGTCATAACACACATCAGCGTCTGGACATACGTGCTGCTGTCGTGTCTTCAACCTAAAAACTGATCTTTATACATTTTTTCGTTGAGTAAAAATCCTCTCTGAATTGTGGAACTGATAAGAATCATTTCTTAAATGCTTATATGGACGTTGAAACTTCTGTAGGCTGTGCGTAATTGTTTCTGCCTCCGCTTATTAGCCGTGGCTGCAGCGAGCGGGCGAGCGAAATCACAACATCAGATGTCTTTAGGGTCTTTGACGTGTGCACAAAAAAAGACCACAGTTAAACATAAAACCAAAACCAAAACAGATAAACATAAAATGGGAATATCACCGATAAATACAAAATACAAAGAATAAGACCTTAAAAGACATTTAAAAGGCTTCATAATGAGTTGTTGATGATGTTGATGGCGGATGAGATGAATGATTTTTTTCACTAAGTTTGTTCTTGCTAGAGGGACCTTGTAGCGACAGGCTGAAGGAAGGAGTTGGAATGAGGTGTGGAGTGGGTGAGGTATTATTAGCTACATTCTTGTATTTAAGCAACAACGAACAGAAACATAAATCAGGCAACTCTGTCCATTCCCCGTTCATGGTCACTGCTCCCTGCTGCTGCATGTTGTCATCCCCCTGCTCACAGATGCCACCTGGTGGTTGTTTGGGCACATTGCCGCTTCTCATGAAAACACAATTGATCCTCCACTAAAAAGGTGCGTGATTCTCACGTGATTCACGCGAGAATCACGCGTGAACTCGGCCACAACGAAGTAGTACCTACTGTACATGTTAGGACTCAGTAATACAATCAAATATCACTTCTTCTTTTTTACGAATAGGCCCTACTTCAAAATCAATATTGCCACAATACTGTAGGGATGACTAGGTGTACTACGGGTACTTTCACAAAATATTAACACAATGACAAATCTGATCAATTATCATCAGTAATCCGGATAAAAGACTGAGTGGGTAAAGACACATATTAGAACAAGACAGTCTAGTGAGTTCAGAAAATTAAATCACTTAACTGTATTGCAGCCTTTAAAACCAGGAACACCTATGTCAAATCAGGATATAATGATATCTAAAATGTAAGACAATATATAGTCTCATATCACAATAGTGATATGTATTGTATATATTTACCCAGCCCTAGCAGGTAGTAGGCAAGCATGTCTCATGTCTAAAATATGCCAACACACTGTAGACCCACATTTTATGCACACTTCTCCTAATACCGCTTCAAATTTTCATTCTGAGAGGAATTCAAGTGTTCAATTCAGCATGGCAGTATACCTATGCAGGCATTAGTATCACACTCCAGATGACTATTTTACTTTTTACTGGGGCACCAACTGAAAATGTATCCTCTTACACCTAAATTGTAATATGTTGCTTCAGAAAACATATTAATGGACTGATTAAATCCTTAAAAGATAAAATGGCATTTTTTAAGTAAAAATAAGGCATGTGTCACCCAGAACTGCAGAAAGCAAATAAATTAGTTTAGTTGACCTTTTAAACCCTTATGGACTACAGTGATGTATTTTTTATTGTTTTTGTAATGATTATTAGGGCCCGATCAGGGAACCTGCAAAGACCCTACTGTTTTTCGAATGATTATTATTAGGGCCCGAGCAGGAAACCTGCGAGGTCCCTATTGTTTTTGTAGTGATTCTTTTATTTTGTTTTTTTTTCTTTCTCACAATTGATCGCATTTTTCACTGCCTGAACATAGCACAAAACTCGCCAAACTTTGAATATACGTCACACCTGCTGAAAATTTTTATAATCTGTTGTCGTTGTGAATTTCCACCTCTAGGTGGTGCTATAATCAAGGAAAGTGTGTTTTGGCTTATAACTCCCATATACTTTGTCGCACATTCAAAAACCTTATATCCATGTGTTCAGTGAATCCTGCTGAATCTTCTGATACAGGCCACGCCCATTTCCGCCTACCGTTTTTTTCCCCGCAAACTTGCAAAATGTTGCAAACCTACTTTTTTTTGGACAGATGACAACTAGGTGGCGCTCTTTAAATGTAAGTGTTTTATATCTCAACATCGGTTTGTTGGATTAACACAAAATTTGGTACACTCATTAACAATGCCCTCCTGAGGATAGCTGACGAAGGTGTTACCGATCCAACACTAGCTGGCACTCTGGTAGCAGTCTAATTTTATATTTGGCACTGTGCCCACACCATAACACTTATGGATATGAAATTGATAGGGGTGGTATAGACTGGCCCCTGTAACTCACACCCCAAAAATTAACAGCAGGTGGCGCTATTATCAACACAAAACCGTTTTTGGCTAATAACTCCCACATAATATGCTGCACATTGTTAAACCTTATATCTACAAGTTCCCTGCATACAGCTGAATTGTTTGATGTAGGCAACGCCCACTTTCACGCTAAATTTCCATTCGCAAATTTGCAAAATGTCGCAAACCTACTTTTTCCAACTCCTCCCAGGCAATTTCTCCAATTTGCACCAAACTTTGCACACATCATCTGTGTACCCTCCTGACAAAAAGTTATTAAAAGAATTGTGATGGTCTAAAGAACGCCCAAAATATAAAACAACAATTTCCTGCACATTGTGCTCAAACAGACAGTCTTGCATATCTTGACCAAATGCAGTCCTGTTGACACACGGACAGTTAAGACATGCATACACAGTAATCGGCCAATGGGGCTGGATAAGCGCCTCGCCTCGACAGCAGCACGCCCTGACAGCTGCACGCCCCGACGTGCGTGGACTGCGAGGGCCCGTTCATTACTGCTGTCAGTTTTAATTCATTTATATACTTTATCCTGCCTCCACAATTGGACCCCTTGATGCAGTCTATTTTTCTGCCCATAGGTTGCTATCTGTAGATGGCTTTCAAACACATTGCTTTATGAGAAAGTTCAGTTGCTGTCAGTGAGAAGAAAACAGCACGACACTATATTTACACAGCAAATCCCTGATAATCTATATGTATTATAAATTATGTGCATTATATTTCCTTTGTATGGATGGATGAATGGATTCTACTATGCACTCTGTGGTGATTGGTTGTTATGTCATCACTTCCCACTTGACAAAACTACCAATCACAGCAGCACAGAAGAAGAATTTTCTGACAGACATTTCAGCATGGAAGTTTTCAACTGAATGTGATTGCACTAACGCAAATGTCAAACGGAAACATGAAATTCGATAACTCAGCTGATCCAGGCTCTTTAATTAAAGGAGTGGAGGAAGAGTTGAGATAAGTTTATTACTTATACTGTAGGCTGGTGTAGGTGCCAGATGTGTTTGGGGTTCTAGATTTTACAAACCAAGCACATCTGACGTCTACACTGGCATTGTGAAATTGTGTTGTAGCCAGCAGTGAAAAAACGTTTTAGTTCCTTTGCTAAAGTCAAAGTACCAGTCCATGTGAATGTCCAGTCCAACTGATGCAGACATTTGTTACGTACGTAACTTCACTTGTGCTATGTAACTTCTAAATGTGTAGGTTGAAATAACTCACTGTTTGGTTTCACACTGGACACCGGCCTCCTGGGTGAAAGTCCTGTACTTGTGTAGCCTGACAATCAGTCCCCGACCTCCACCCTATGCAGATTTTGTCGCTCTTTATACTACATGGCCACTAGAGGTCACCGCACAACAGGAAACGAAACGTGTTGTAATAAAGTGCCTTCACAGTTGACCTGTATGGTTGTTTTTCTGATGAGGACAGGCTGTACAGCTCAGCTACTGGTCTCCGCCACCCGCTGGAACTAGCTTTCTATCATGCAAGTTTAACTCTGAAAGCATTGGAGCAAGTCAAAGTCAGTCTTCTGTGTTGTTGTGATTGGTTGTCTCGCTGTGAGACAATTGATGACAGAACAACCAGTCACAGCAGAGCATACAGCCAAGTGTCCTTCCCCTGTCCCTCCGGGCAATCCATTCCTTATACACTTTTCTATTACATCTGCCTGGTCTGGCTCTACTCGGTTTGACTCAGCACATCAGCCCAGCAGGAAAAGGAATTTAAATTTGCATTACAACAGGGCTACCTGCTTAAAGGTGTGTCTTTAACTGGTGACAGTGGACAAATGAGCGGCTGTAAAAAGTTCTTCTTCCCCACAATACTGTCAAAAAGTCCCAAACAAATGTTGGGACCCACAGATGAAGTCATTGTGGTTTTCAAAATGGAAACTGAACTGAACTCAGTTCCCCAGAATTCCGTTTTCACACCTAGTTGCAAAGACTGCCAAGAGACCCAACTTTGAGCCACTTTTGGTCAGGGCAACAGACCCCCCACTGACCAGGCTGTCAAAACTCCAGCTCCTTCCTTTGTTCTCTCTCTTTTCCACTTCTTTCCCCATGGGGCTGCCCCCCAGTTCTCTTCTCCTGGATTCTTCTGAGCCCAACAGCTGCTGAGAGCTGCCAGCTGCAGTTCCAGGAGGCCCAAAGAACTTCTCCTCACAGCAGTGATGCAAGGTCCTGCTAGTAGTCCAGCTCAGTTAGCACATGCAGCTGCAACGCATCAGACATTGTACAGCAAGAACAGCATTGTTCAACATTGGGATTACAACTTTCTCCTGATGGCTCACCAGCCAAGGAACCACCAGCAACTTTTCTTCAAAGACTGGTAACGTTGACCTGGGCCTAGATAGCACACAGTATAGCAAAGCACAGCTAAGCACACGGCTTTTTTAACTTTTTTAACTTGACATTAGTTGATATACCATACGCCATTGTTTCTTTGTTCTCTCCTATCAAAGAAACAAGTGGTGATCCACCATCTTGGACCTGAGTCAAACCCTTCGATCAGTCAACTTGCAGTCATTTGCCATTTTGTTTGTAGTCTTCCTTTGTCCATGCCAGGCGGGATGGCACTTTGAACCCTAGCCACCCTTTTACTTTTGTTCTTCCAGACACACACACACACACACACACACATACCTGTATATAGTACATGTTAGTTAGATGGCGTTTTCATCTTTGTGTTAAATAAACCTTCATGCTGTGTATTTAATATTGTACTAGAGCGAATGTTGCCATCCTCTACTTTGTCAAGGAATCCTTCGACCATTACTAGCTGTTATGGTAACTTTGGTTGTAGTATCTTTTCCCTTCCCAAAGGTTGGTGCCCCGAGGTGATCTAATGTATATTGGATCTTATTATTTATCATAATTAATAATCATCCCTGATAATCATTAATTATTATTGATAGCCGAATTTAAGCCAAAATTCCCTATTAATGCTGCATAAAGCACTACACAATGCTCTGCTAATTCAATGGCAAACACATTTTATCCCTATAAATTCTTCACAATAAAAGCCCTCCATTATTTAGTTATTTACAAGCTTTTATTATGAAGCAGTAAAGTCACCAGGAATTATATAAAGCAACACATAGTATCTGTGTGGCACAGCAAGAGCGAGTGAGCATGTGGCGAGTTTGTGAGGTTGTACAGTAGAATGGCTGGAGAAAGAGGGTGGTTAGCAGTAAGTTTGTAGTTAAGCAGTAACCGAAATGTACAGTTGCCACAGTTGTCAGCAAATAAAGGCTACAGCTATTGAAGACCAAGCTCAAGTCTCTCATCAGCACAAACAAATTTGGCCCTGGGAAAAAACACACATCTCCCCTGCTCCCCGACTACATTATGGACACAGAGCAGGAAAAGGCTAACGCACAAAGGTTCAGTGGGAAGCTATAAAGTACTGAGAGCTGAACACACAGAGTTTAAAAAAGGCCTTTTTCAGGTTTCATGTGCAGAAATGTGTTGAGTCTTGCAACACATGCTTGTTTGAGAAGTGCGTTGTCACAGGTTGGCCCCAGTTGCGAGATGTCACGCGGCCTGCTTGGAGTAGGGGCAGGTGCACATTGGCCATCCTGGGTGCTGGCTCAGCAAGGTAAAACTGGTGGTGGAAAAGCAAATTGCCATGGCACAGTTTGATTCAGTGTGGCCAAAACCGCTAGTTGAAAAAGCCCCACTAGAACCAACCTTTTACGATAGACCAAATCACTGTGACATCACACTGACAACAGTCACTTCCAGGTAAACAACTGGCAGTTGATTTGCATTGCAGAGATATGTGAAATCATCAAACTTTTGAAGATACATAGTTAAACACAGTTGTCCGACCTATCTGACATTTCTGATGTGCTTATTTTATCTACCATGTTGCTATTTTAGCATCTTTAATATCTACTCAAGAGCACCATATCAGATTAACTGCTGGTTTGAGGTGAACTCAAGCTGTCATTTTCTTAGGTAAAAGGTAAATTAGGTCCCTAACCTAATGTTGTTGTTATTAATGAGACATGAATGCATTAAGCATGCATTTCAGATGAATTAGATGTATACACTGTGAAATAACATAATGAAAAAAGGTAATTAAATTCTATGTAGGATAGTGTATGATACAGGTGTTTTCTACCCAGGAGTTTATGAAAAAAAAACATTGGGTCTGTAAAATCTTATAGAATGCTGATTTAAATAACACACACACACATAGACATACACACAGCGTACATTTCGTAGCCACAGTGCACGAGCAGACATCAGAAGGATTTGTGTCGGTAGAGAGCCAGCAGTGTTAGCTCCACAGAGCCACAGCCCCAAAGTCATACAGGACTGGAAACGTTATGCAAAGGCTGTGATGAACAGAGCCGAGCTGCGCCCTCTGTGCACGCTTAACACCCACGGAAATAGC
This sequence comes from Pagrus pagrus, assembly GCF_965226575.1. Classification (NCBI taxonomy): domain Eukaryota; kingdom Metazoa; phylum Chordata; class Actinopteri; order Spariformes; family Sparidae; genus Pagrus; species Pagrus pagrus. The sequence goes on from NC_140197.1 coordinate 6,794,236, forward strand.
AGGGTTACCAAGCAGCACTGGCAGACTGTAAATAATGCATGTCAGGACAGGAACACACACACACACACACACACACACACACACACACGCACACACACACGCCTGCTTTTTTAAAAATGAGTTGTCTTGGAAACAAAACCATATAATTTGGGATACAGCGCTTCAAATAAACTCTGAGAATGTATGTAGAATGCTCCAGCAGCTTCTCTTAGCGGCAGACTATAGACAACCATTTTTGCCTTGTCCTAAAATCTAAAACCACCTAAACACACATATTTTTAATTTTAAAAATGCAATCCAGGCTTTAAACTACAAATACACAGTTTGTACATTTATATAATGATACGTGTGAAGACAGTTTCTTGCATTTTCACAAAATTTGCAAATTACACCAGAATAGATATTTGTCATGGATATTTGAAAGGCACTTCTGAATTACATGTCCTTTCATAGTTTTAATGCTACACAAATTGTCAAATTGTGCATCATTTTGGAGATGAGTGCTATTGTAGTTTTTACAAATTATTTTAGAACAATCCTATAGATATTTATTTTAATTATATCTCAGCTATTTTTCTGGGTATTGACTTTAAACCTCACTACACCTCTTAGCTAAGCTTTCGCTACCAGAAGTTTCTCTTCACACTGTGCAATTCAGTCACCTAGATTACTCTGATACTGAAGTCTCAATCTGATGATTACGAGACCAAATCTGATAATGTTTAAGGAGCGTCTTTTTTATGATTTCTAAACTTATTTATGGAATTGTTACTACTGTTAAGTAGTTAAGTAGTAGTTAAGTATTGAATTAAATGTAAAAGAAATTTACAAAACCAAGATGACAAAATACAATGAATTTACAGCAGATTAGTAGCCCAGAGCATATTGAGTCATACTCTGTTCTCTGAAGTATCTGTACTAGTCTGAGTCAAAGAAAAAAAACATGCAGCTTGCAGTGGTACGTTATGTGGTGGTAAGACTATCTGAACATCTAAAACGCCAGTCAACTGGCATATACATCACCTTCACAAGTTAACAAGCTCACAGACTCAGACATCGAAAAAAATAACTAAATGTTGTCATCTTCAAAAGGATAGTGCTAATGTAGCAGCTTCCTCAATTTAAAATGCAGCTGTTCGTCAGCACGACATCAAGTGACATACTGTCGGTAATTCAGCAGTGTCTGTTAAGTAATTCAGATAATGCAACCCATCCTCACCATAACAACTGAATGGGTCGACTACAAATGACTCCCAAACCGACATATATCACCAGTCCCAAAACAAGACTAGACAAATAAACAAATTGCGTTGTATGTTGAGGGTGATGAAAAGGGGGGTGTGTGTGTTTGAGTGTGAGTGTGTGTGTGTGTGAGTGAGTGTGTGTGTGTGTGTGTGTGTGTGTGTGTGTGTGTGTGTGTGTGTGTGTGTGTGTGTGTGTGTGTGTGTGTGCAGAAAAGGGGGGTAAAGGTTTGGAAGTGACTCGGATGCCTGAAAGAGACAGTGTAACAATAAATAGATTAAGCTAAATATGTATATGTATATATGGGGAAAAGTAAATGAATAAATACAAAAAATAAAACAAAGAGAACTTCCATTCTTCCACCTAACTGTCCCCGCTGCTTGCAGTCTTCAAGAAAAGCTCAATCAAACAAATTTTCACCGGACACCGTGGTTCCTTGGGTACTCCCGGCAATCGGAGGATAATTCTGGTCAGGGTCCTTGATCAGCACCTATGTACAGTACAGATTATCTTCTAACTGCTCACAGAGGCTGCCCCGATACTATCAAACGTGTTTGATATTTACGATTTGATATCTGGTTGCATCATTACTTCCTCACCCGGACCACAACAAACAGTGAGAGAGGCATCCCAGAGCAGCTGACATTGCTATCAAGCAACAATAAACATTCTAGCCCTTGAGACTAACATTAGCTAGCATACTACCTTTGACAGAAACTCAGTTCTCTCTGAAGAATAGAACACCTGTGTTGACTGTGTCTCTCCACTCACCCAGACCTGTTTAAACCTCCATTTTGTTGTCTGCTTCCTCTTGAGAGAGGGATCACATGTAAGTCCAGCTTCAGTCCGCATGATGCCAACGCACTGAAGCCACACCCCACTGCTGCACAGAGTGGTGTTCACTGTTTATTCAAAATGTATTATCATTGAGCGCGTTGTGTGTCCAATGCACACCAAATTCGACATTGCACTTCCTTGGTTCACCAGCAACACACCTGGCAAGTATGAAGTAAACCATGAACAATCTTGAGATATGCAAAGGACATACAGACAGAGATTTATTTTAATTACAACCTGTCTGATTGTGTGATTGTTCATTTTGGCATGTCACTAGATTCAGAATCAGCTGTAGCTTGGTGGCTGTAGCTCAGTGGGTAGAGCAGGTGACCAGCAATCAGAAGGTCACTGGTTCAAATCCCGGCTCCCCTCAGCGGAACCGAGCTACATGTCAAAATATCCTTGAGCAAGATACTAAACCCCAAAATTGCTCCTGATCCGCAGTTGGCACCTTGTGTGGCAGCCTCTGCCATCAGAAAAGGGCTCTGCGATGAACTGGCGACTTGTCCAGGGGTGTACCCTGGCCTTCACCCATTAAAAACTGGGATTGGCTCCAGTAACCCCCGCAACGGGATAGAGCGGCATCATCCCCGCGACCCTCACAGATAAGCGGCAGAAAATGAGATAAAACAATGTAATCATAACTGATAGTGGCCAGAGCTACAAATATTGGCCGCGTTTCCCAGATTCGTTAAGTGCTAAGATCTTCTTAGGAACGCTGTGAAACAAGGATGTGTTTCCCAGAGTCGCTCTTAGCTTAAGAAGATCTTTCACTAAGAAGGAAATGTAAGATCGAGCTGATCCACTCTTAACAGCCTTCTTAGCGACCGAATGCTCAGTGATCAAGCCGCATCAGGGAAATTTATATCCTCCACTTTTCGAAATAATAAAACAATGCTCAATGTTGAAATGCGCTCATAGCTGCGGACCACTGGCGCAAGAAACATAGGCTAATAGTAGATGAAAAAAAACTTTTTATTGAATTACACGTTTAAGTTTTCCACACACATCTGCATATATGAGTTTATAGTAGTAGTTTATACTACACATAAAAAACAACAACCCTGTGGCATTTCACAGATATCGAGGGAACAGATGTAATTGAACTCAGCTGAACCTCATCCAGAGAGGCTTCACCTGCGACTCTATATAAATGCGTTGCCAAAGTCCGCGCGTGTGAGAAAGCATGGCTGCAATACAGCACATTCTCGCTGTGAACCAACAGCGTCGCCGTGCGCGAAGCCAGACGGTTTACATAAATGCATACGTGCGTCAGCACTTCTCCCCACTGGACGTGCTGTCAGATGGGGCTGTCCAGGCAAAGTACCGGCTGCCCCGTGCGGAGATCCAACAGCCGATCACTCTGGTGTCTCCACACATCCAGAGAGCAACCTGCTGCAATTTTGCCCTCAGCCCGGAGGTGCAGCTCCTGGCTGCACTGCGTTTTTACGCAGTGGGGAGCTTCCTGGAGGTGGTGGGGGACGGCACCGGCCTCAGCAAGGCATCGGTGTCATGGAGTGTGGCAGCTGTGACACCGATTCTCCTGCGCCATGCCTGGACCCACATAAAGTTGCCCACCACACGGGACGAGGTCCGCCAGGTCCACCAAGGGTTCCACGCAGTGGCTGGGACCCCCCAGGTGATTGGTGTGGTGGATGGCACCCTCATTCCAATCCACAAGCCCTCCCTGGTGGATCCGTGCTGGATCGGTAGAAAGCACTACGCGGCCATCAACACACCCACACACACACCCGCACCCACACACCCCCACATACACGATACATGCGTAGCCTAATTGCACCTGTGTGGTGTGACTTATGCGCTGATAAAGAGGTGGGTGATCGATTTGCCTGGCATCGATTGATTCAGTTTCAGCAGCACCGCGGTGGACAGCTCCCACTAAGAGCTTCTTTAGAAGGTTCTTTGGCTTGATCTTAAGGTTCTCCTAAGAAGGCAGTTAAGAACGCATCTGGGAAACACCCGTATCTTAGCGCTCCTTCTTAGCCGAACCCTTCTTAAGAGCCTTCTTAAGTCCTTAAGAACGATCGAATCTGGGAAACACGGCCATTGTTTGTTTCAAATTGTCACTTATATCTCTTATATCCTCTAATTAAGATATATACTGTGTATTACAACTTGTACATTCATCAAATTATTTCTTTCAGCAATTAACAAATTCAATTGCAACATATCTTGTCTGTGTCTATTGTGCATTACACCTTTTGAATCTATGTAATGAACTGCATTGGTGATTTAAGTCAAGTCTAATATGTGTGTGTGCTGCTGTGTAGTTTAGTGGTCTATTTACTCCAGCAAGCTAAATAAGACCATCAAATGGTAACGATTTATATTATGGTCCTTGTAATAAGCATTAGTTAATAGGTAATAAGGCCCTTATAAGTGATTACAAGATGCTTATTAACATTATTATGTGTTTATAAGACTATATATGTATTAATAGTCTCATTATAATATAGTTAATAGCAGACTATAAGAGATTTATAATAACTTATAAGAAACTTAGTTAACTGTTTGTTGATGCTTAAGAACATTAATAAAATCCTCATGAGTATCTTGTAATTGTTCATAATAACATTACTAACACATATATTGACTTAACTAGCCCAACCATTATGTCTTTGTTATGCCTTTATTAATCTTAAGGTCCTTGTAATAAGCGTTAGTTAATAGGTAATAAGGCTCTTATAAGTGCTTACAAGTATTAATAGTCTCATTATAATATAGTTAATAGCAGACTATAAGAGATTTATAATAACTTGTAAGAAACTTGTTAACTGTTTGTGGAGGCTTAAGACCATTAATACAATCCTCATGAGTATCTTATAATTGTTCATAACAACATTACAAACACATATATTGACTCAACTAGCCCAGCCATGATGTCTTTGTCATGCCTTTATTAATCTTTTTTCTTTGATTTATTAACATTAATATATACTTTATTGCTAATCTATTATAAGTTAATTTTTGTTTTTGTTTTGTTTTTTACACATTCTTGGAGATGGTAATTGCTGCTGTTTGCATTTTAATCAACAGCACATTGATTTGAATCAAATATGGAAACCAGGTTTTTAATGTAACCAAGTATCCTGTATCATGACCACATGTCTGATATTTGTAACAAAGAATAGCACATGAAAATTAGAATTCAGTGAGTTATGATTATTTTATAGTACAGGCCTTTCATTCCTCTTTAACTTTATGTAATTTGGTTGATGTTGTGGTTTTTTATCTGTGTCTTAGATTGCCCCTGTAAACACCCCCCCTGGAAGGCATAACCCATGATTAGTATTACGTTTGAATTGTTATTTCTGTCAGGTGTTGCCCAAATGGCCCCAACTGCCAAACTCCAGAAACACAAGCATGAGCTGGAGCTGGCTAAAATGAAAATTGCTTGTCAGGAAGACTTGATCAAGGAGCTGACCAAGGAGAGAGACTTTTTAAAAGACCAGCTTTGTCAGAGTAAGTCAGTGGTGTTCACCAATATGTTGAGTATTATGTTAATATATTTTGTTACACAAATCATAGTGTTTTATTTGTTTTTCTTAACTGAATATGTTCGAACATGTGTTGTCTTTATACAGCATCAAGAAACACCAACACAAGAAACATGAGAAATGATGACCCATCCCCTGAAGCATCTGCATCACATGCTGATTTTTCTGGATCTTCCAAGTCAGACTCAGAGTCATTCCCTACCGACTCTTCCTCAGACTCGTCAGTCTCCTCAAGCTCCTCTACTTCTGATGATAGGAAGAAGAGAAAGAGGAAGAAGAAGAACATAAAGAAGAAGGGGAAGAAAGGAACAAGGGAGAGACGAAACAAACGGAGTAGTATTTCAAGGGGTAATTTTATTCATGTAAATAAAAACTAAGATTTAGAAGATAGTTACTGGCTATTTATTTTTTGGTGTGTGATTTAATGTCGTCAGTTTCAATGAAGATGAGTGAACTTGCAGGTAAAAGGTGAAAGTAACACTTTATGTAGTCCAACTATGTGCAAGAAAGCTGGGACACTGTTTGGCTATGCCCACTGAATGCTGTTAGTTTGTGTTGCATAGTAAACTTCATGAATGGTTTACGGTTATTGAATGGAAGATCCTTTATGTCACAGAGACTAATATCTACCCTCTTTCTTCTACACCATCAGCACGTGGGCCAGATGAGGTAATTGCACGTTACCAGAAAGTGTTGAAGGCCTACAAGAAGAAGAAGAGCATCACTGCTGCTTGCAAAATAGTGGGAGTAGATCACAACACAATTGCCCTGAATGCACCAATTGCAGAGCTTTCCATTGCTGCCCCTGAAAAGTTTGCAGAGTTCAAAGAACAGCATACAAGAAAGCACAAGCTTGGTGATTTTGCTGGGAAATGTCTAGATGCCATTCGTGACGATTTAGATATTGACAGTAAAGTTCAGGCACTTAAAGGATAACTACCGTTTTTGACAACCTGGACCTTATTTCCAGCAAAATATATGGTCATTTACTCACCTAGATAACTTTGGTGTCACTCGGCGTCGTTCGGACGAAATTAGATCCAGTGTAGCGCCGATATATCCATATAATGCGAGTAACGGGGCATCGACACACAGCCTCTATATAACGCATTATCTACCACGAAACTAGTTCATTTCACCAATATTTTGTTACGATATGCTAGTGCTATTCCCCTCTGAGTCCGGGCTCGTCTGTTGTCAACATCCAGGGTCTGTAGGTTGCCCTACTACCTCTGACCTGGAAGATGACGTCTCTGAGCTGCGCGCGCACCCGCGACAGCCCAGCTTGTTTACCTGTAGCTGCTACTGCTAGTTTGATGTTGATAACGGACGAGCCCGGACTCAGAGGGGAATAGCACTAGCATATCGTAACAAAATTTTGGTGAAATGAACTAGTTTCGTGGCAGATAATGCGTTATAGAGGCTATGTGTCGCTGCCCCGTCACTCGCATTATATGGATATATCGGCGCTACGCTGGATCTAATTTCGTCAGAACGACTTCAAATGACACCAAAGTTATCTGGGTGAGTAAATGACCATATAGTTTGCTAGGAATAAGGTCCAGGTTGTAAAAAACGGTAGTTATCCTTTAAGAAATCAGGGAAACTGTTGCTTGTTGGAAAGGGGGACTTCTGAATTGCTTGATGCAAATGTAAAACTTAAATGTTCAGTGGAATTTGAAAAAAAAAAAATCTACCTCAGATTTATGTTGCACTTGTTAAATGTTCAATCACCTGTTTTAGGTGATTTCTTTTTTTTGTAATTTTTTAGGAGTAAAAACTAATGTTGCACTTTGCTAAATGGTACTTTTCCATGTTAACTGATGTTTTACATAACATGCCCCAATATTTAAAGTTAGAAAAGTGTTTGTTTTTTTTCAAAAGCCAGTTGTAGCATATTTTTTTTTATTATTATTATTACTATATATATATATATATATATTTTTTTTTTTTTTTCCATTTTTAGGAAAATGTGTCTTTGAAAGCCACAGCAATAAATAAAACCTCTTTGGGCTTTACCGTTGAAACATTTGTTGTGTTAAGCAATTTTTTCTTTCCATCATATCAACCTTGACTACATGTATTGTTCGTTCCAGATGTGGAAGTTGTGAAAATCATTAGCCATAAATAAATGCATAATAGAAGATTTATTAGACTTAATAAGGCATTGTTCTCGCTTTAGATCCAGTACCTGCAAAAAGCATAGTTAACTGTTAACAAGTGCATAGTTAACTGATAATAAGGGCATAATAAAGTATATTTTATTCGATAAAGCAAGCAAAAAAATATTCTTAAAGGCATAATAATGCACAGTAAAAGATTTATCAGCCTTAATAAGACATTGTTCTCGCTTTAGATCTGGTACCTGCAAAAAGCACAGTTAACTGTGAACAAGGGCATAGTTAACTTATAATAGATTAGCAATAAAGTATATATTAATGTTAATAAATCAAAGAAAAAAAGATTAATAAAGGCATGACAAAGACATCATGGTTGGGCTAGTTGAGTCAATATATGTGTTTGTAATGTTGTTATGAACAATTATAAGATACTCATGAGGATTGTATTAATGGTCTTAAGCCTCCACAAACAGTTAACAAGTTTCTTACAAGTTATTATAAATCTCTTAGAGTCTGCTATTAACTATATTATAATGAGACTATTAATACTTGTAAGCACTTATAAGAGCCTTATTACCTATTAACTAACGCTTATTACAAGGACC